>NC_138347.1:107515560-108115560 GCF_046562875.1 Panthera onca | reverse complement strand
TAAAAAAAAAGAAAAAGATATATGTGTGTCTAAGATATGTATGTGCAGATATATATGTTATTAATTTACTTACATTATAATTATAATTTAATTTTCTGCACTTCAATCTGAAAAACCAGATACACAATAGAATGAGGGTTATTGGTTGCAAGAAATAGGTAGCATAAGGAGGAAAGAGAATAGTGCAGGAAGATTGGGCATGGATCCCAAAGGACAGGTAGGGAAGCTAGGTTGCACGAGTAACTGAAGTGAGGAATTTGAAGGTCATTGGTTCCTTTTTTCCTTTCTTACTTTGGATCCAGATTATCTTTGTCTCATCTTGTCTGTGTATGTCTGCTCACCCTTCTCTCTCATTCCAGTAATGTGGCTAACTCTGTGTGGAAGATCCGTCTCCATTCAGGCTGCCCTAAAGGTGTCCCAAATACCTGGGTCTTCAACACTTACAAGTCTGGTTGGCTCATCCCAGCCTAGGGCTTGGTTCTTCTAGGTCTGATATCCAGTCCTCATCCCCCAGTCAGCCATGGCTACGGTTGATGGGTGGAGGGAGATTTAGTCACATTACCAGAGCAGCCAGGACTGTAGAAGGTGAATTCTCTAAAAAAGGAAACATAGGTGAGAAGGAATAGATTGGTATATTTAATATAATGAAAGATGGTTTCACACTGAAGCATTTTTTTAATAGGTGCTTTATTTAACACAAAAGCAAGTAATAATATATAATATCAACGTATAAAAAACAGAAAAGACTGTTGTGAACGAAGGTTGCATTAGAAGATACTACCAATGATATTACTTATGAGATATTAGAATGAGGGAAGTTTGAGCCCTCTCTTACTCTGTTTTAGTGAGACCAACCGTGCTGGAGTATTAAATTCTGGGGACCAAACTTTGAAACATGTATAGAACACTGGAACAGGTTCAGAGAAAATTATTCAGAATAAGGAAGAAATTCAAAACCATGTCATATGGGAAACAGCTGAAGGAATTGGAAGTCTTGACCTGGAGAAGAGAAGATATGGAGTGCTCCTGATAGCTGTCTTTAAATATTAGAACGAGGTCTAGGGTTGTTCCACATGGTTACTGGGAGATTTAGGGCCAGTGCGCTTACCAGGGAGGCAGATTTGGGGTCAGCATGAGAAGCTGTCAGAGGATAGAACAGGCTGCTTTACAAACTAGTTTCCCATCATTTGGGAGGTTGAAATAGAATCTGGATAACTTCTTATCCAGGTTAGAGTAGATTGTATGCAAGTTACTTTTATGATTTGTTTCAAACTTGTTGTTTTACAAATCTGTAAATTTGGTATCTCTGGCAGTTAGATGGTTGATGTGGTCATTCACCTGTATCCCACAGTATTGCAGTTTTTAATTTGAAATTTTTGTTATTGAACTTTAGATGAACAAAATGATACTATGTAAAGATTTGTTATTTGTTTCAACTGACTCTTGTGTAATGGCATTGACAGGTGGGTGAAGTGTGTCACTCTTAGTTGTGGGAGCAGTTTCTACAGTCTTAAGGGAGTTTTCATTAAGAGTAAGTACCCCTTGAATACAAGTGTTGCTTTCATTTTAGTGCCCTGGGGCAAATATTTAATGAAGCCATCTCTTAGCCTTTGTGAATAGCAGGACGAGTAGTCTACTTGAGGAATATTTATATACTTGAGACAGAAAAAAGAATTACCTCTCTCTTCACTTTGCTGGAATTCCATTTTTCACTGCCCTTATGCTGGCCAGAGATATATGAACTTCTTATTTATTTAAGAAGTAAGAGGGTTAAGCTGACTCACCCATAGCAGAAAAATATGACACAAATGGTTACAGGGGGTAGGTTTTAGATAGACCTGGGTTTAATCCCAATGTCTCCATATACCAACTGGTTATTTAACTTCAGTGGTTTCCATTTCCTTATCTATAAAATGGGTATAACCATACCTACCTGAAGGGAAAAGAACAGAGTTAGAAGAGATTGGGTTTAAAATGTTTTTGCTATTTATGGTTATATGAGAGAATTCTGTTGTAAATTCTGTAAAAATCATAAAATATTAAAACTGAACAGGAACTTAAGAGTTCATTTGGTCCAATGCCATAATTTTATAAATGAGGAAAAATAAGATCTGAAAAAGCCAAGAGGCATCTCCGGGATCACAGTGCAGCTGGCAGTGAAAGGCCAGCGATTTCTCTCCACTTCATGGAAAACTCATCTTAAAACAAGAATTATAAAGATGTTTTCATCATTTTTTGTTTTATTTTATGGAAAATATTTCAAGAGTAAATCTTTCTTAGAGATACTATGGAGAAGCAATCACTCTGAAAGACCCTTTTTTAATTCCAAGATTCTGTGTCAGAGTCAATGTCATGCCAGTTTTTAAAATTTTATCCAGATGTCAGCAACATCATAATTATTACTCCATGGCATAGTCCATTGTGCATTTACTTCATTTGACCAGCTTGGTTGCAATAACATCTTCAGTGGAACTTTGCCAGAAATTTAAAAATATCATTTCAATGTATGTATGTATATATGTCTATTTTCTAGATGTCCCCTGAAGAAAAAGTTTGTAAGTACTGTGGAGTCAGCTATCTAATTCTTCACGAGTTTAAAGCTATGGAAGAAAAAATGAAAGCTATGGAAAAAGAGATGAAATTTTATCAAGGAAGTGTAGATCGTGAAAAGAGACTTCAAGAAAAGCTACGGTCTCTTAGTCAAGATTTTGAACAGTACAAAATTGACAATGAATCCAAAACAGAAAGGTATATTATTCTTTTCTGTCATTTATTTAGTTCGAAAGGAAAGTACAGGAAATAGACTTTGAATGTTTTTCTGGAATTTCTCTATATCAGGTATAACTTACACTTTAATACACCTATGTTTGTTCATTAATTATTACTAATTGTTAAACCTAATTATTATAGTTTGAGCATTTCTTTTGAGGCATAATATTTACTATTTGAATAATTAGAAACTAGTTCATTCAGTAGTCATAGTTGGGAAGGGTCAAGTTATATTTTTCCCCAGATATATATCTTAATTTATCATTAGAAAGATTTGTCTATCAAAATCAGGTGAATTTTGGTTGTTTTGCGACTTAACATTTGTTTTTAAATGGCCTTGAATATTTAGATTTATAGCATAAGGTTTTCATGTTTTGAAAGGATGCCAAAACATTAAAATTGGTACATGATTCTAAGTCACTGAAATTGGAATAAAATTAAAGATTGTGTTCCTAATTGCTGCTGAATCTAATCAGCAATTTAGTCTGCCTAACGACACTTCAGTATGTTTATACAGACACTTCTATAGAAGGGTTTTTGCTGGTATTTTATGGCTTTTCCTTTTTCCTATAAGTGAATATTTCTCCATTTAAAATATCGACAGTTGATGTTAGTAAATTTTGAATTAATGAATTTAGTGAATATCATGTCTTTGTAAAAGTAGGAACTTTGTTAAATCTCCTAGGATTAAGTGCTTCTATTACATTTTGTTATAAGCTTTTATAATTACATTAAATCTCAGTTGAACCTGATATTTCTTAGACCTTTACTAAGAAAACTTTGTTACAGTGTCTTTAATTTCAAATTTGAATAATAAATTATTTCATAATGTTTGAGTAGAAAAATAAGAAGCTTGAAGTATTCAGCTTAAAATTTTAGATTTGGAGGGTTTTGCCTATCAGAGCAGAGATTCTTTTGTTTGGGGTATTCACATTTTACTTTCTTTAATAAAATATTGCATTATATAAGTCATATGAACACACAAAATAAAAGAAGTAAACAGAAGTAAAGGCAAAGAATTCCCTTTTTATTCTGATTACTTTCTTCTTACTGGAGAGAAAACCACTTTTAATGGTTTGGTGTATATCTTTCTAGATCCTTTATTGTGCCTTTTCTTTTATTATAGATATATTTCTTTAAAATATCTAATATATCATATATGAGCCACTTAATTACATACATTGGAAATTGTTCCGTGTTAGTGTGTATAGAGCAATCTTGTTTTTAACTGTTACACTTTCCTTCTTAAGAATATGCCATAATTTACTTATTTTTCTTTTCAACATTTAGATTATTTCCAATACTTCTTATTACAGGTATTATTTTTTTTACAGATAGTATTTATATTTATATTCTTGTGTACATGTGTTTTTCATGGGATAAATTCCTAGAAGTGACATTGCTGAAAGAAAGGAAATGCCAACTTAAAATTCTGATAAATAGGGGTGCCTGGGTAGCTCAGTCAGTCAGCTATGTATCCGACTCTTGATTTAGTCTCGGATCATAGTCTCACGGTTCATGAGATTGAGCCTAGTGTTGGGCTTTGTGCTGACAGTGTGGAGCCTGCTTGGGATTCTTTACCTCTCTCTGCCCCATCCCCCCTTGAAAATAAATAAATAAACATTAAAAAAAATAAAATTCTGATAAATGTATACCAAATTGTCCTTTGAGAAGATAGTGTTAATTTGACCAATAGTTTATAAGACCATTTTCCTACATGTTCATATTAGAGTTTTTCAATTTTTTTCAAATAATTTACTTTTTTCTTGAGTTTTCATTGTTGTTTAATTTGTGTTTCTTTGTTGCTAGTGAGGTCGAACATTTTTTCATGTTTATTAGACATTTCTGTTTTTTCCTCTACTAAGTACTTGTTCATATCTGTTGTCAAAATTTCTATTCGGTTATTTGTTTATTTTTGTTTATTTATAGGAGTTTTTAATAAAATATGGACATTATGTTTGGTTTATATATGTTGCTAATATTTCCTCATGTTTGCCTATCTTTTTGTTTATTGTGTTTTTCTGTGTTGATTTTTTATTTTTTTAATATTTCATGCCAAATTCTGGTCCAGGTTCTGTGTCAAGTTCTTTTGATTGCAAACAACAGAAACTCACTCTGGCTAACACTAACCTAGATTCAGGCAGGTTGAAAGCACAACATATGCTTAAAACTTTTATAGTACTGCTGTTTTAGTTAACTTTTTAATCTATTTGGAATTAATTTTGTCTGGTGGATTTATAATTTCATATTTATTCTTTTTGAAATGTATGGCTTGTCTCAATATCATTCATTAAATTTTCATTCTTTCTCTTTTGATTTGAAATGCCACCTAGTAATTTCTATGCTAGTCTATTTCTGGACTCTGTTTTATGCTATTGATCTATTGCTTATCAGTGGGTGTCTTAGTCCATTTGGGCTGCTATAACAAAGTACCATAGACTGGGTGGTTATAAACATTATTTATTTGTTTCTGACAGTTTTGCAGGCTGGGAAGTCCCACGGTGCTGGCATATTTGGAAGGGTTCCTCCCTCCTACTCTTTCCTGGTTTGGTGTTTTTGCTATGTCCTCACATGGTGGAAGAAGCAAGGGAGCTCTTCCAGGTTTCTTTTATAAGTACACTAATCTCATTCTTGAGGATAAAAATTCTATGTGCTATGCCTATTCATCTTTTCGTCCCTTTTAAAGACTGGCAACCACTGATCCATTTGCTGTCTTCATAGTTTTGTTTTATCCAGAATGTTGTATAGTTGGAATCATATGTAGCTTTTTCAAGTTCTCTTACTTAGTAATATGCATTTGAGTTTCTTGCATGTCTTTTCATGGCTTGAGAGCTTACTTCTTTTTAGCATTGAATAATATTCCATTGCCTGGATGTTCCACAGTTTATCCATTCATCTACTGAAGAGCACCTTGATTGTTTCCACGTTTTGGTAGTTATGAATAAAGCTGCCATAAGTATTCATGTGCAGGTTTTTGTATGCAGATACATTTTCAACTCCTTTAGATAAATATCCAAGTGTGATTGCTGGATCATACAGTAAGAGTATGGATAATTTCGTAAGAAACCTCCAAGTTGTCTTCCAAAGTGGCTCTATCATTTTGCATTCCTGGCGACAATGAATGAGTGAGAGTTCCTGTTACCACATACTCACCAGAATTTGGTGTTGTTGGTATTTTGGATTTTGGCCATTCTTATAAGTGTGTATTGGTATCTTGTTTTAATTTTCATTTCCCTGATGACATATGATGTTGAACATCTTTTCATATGCTTGGTATCTGTATATCTTTGCTGAAGTGTTTATTCAGATGTTTTGCCTATTTTTAAATCAGATTGATTATTTTCTTATTGTTGAGATTTAAGAATTCTTTGTATATTTTGGATAATAGTCCTTTATTGGATGTGTCTTTTGCACATACCTAATTTTTCTCCTGTTATTTTCTAGGAATTTTATACTTTTGCATTTTATATTTATATCCATGATACATTTGAGTTAATTTTTGTGAAGGTTGTAAACTCTGTACTTATATTCTTTTTTTTTTCTTTTTTCTTTACTTTTTTTTTTTTTTTTTTGCACTTGGATGTCTTATCGTTGCTCCCAGCATGATATGTTAAAGAGATCATCTTTGCTCAATTGTATTGCCTTTGCTCCTTTGTTGAAGAGCAGTTGACTGTAGTATTTATGTGGATCTATTTCTTTTTTTCTTAAAGTTTATTTATTTATTTTGAGAGAGAGGCAGTGTGAGTGGGGGAGGAACAGAGTGAGAATCCCAAGCAGGCTCTGCACTGTTAGCACAGAGCTTGATGAAGGGCTCAAACTCCCGAAACCGCGAGATCATGACCTGAGCTGAAGTCAGACGCTCAACCAATTGAGCCACCCAGGCGCCCTCATGTGGATCTATTTCTGGACTCTGTATTCTGTTCCATTAGTATCTTTGTCTGTTTTGTTTTGTTTTGTTTTGTTTTGTTTTTACTGGTACTACATTATCTTGATTATTGTAGTTTTGTAGTAAGTCTTGAAGCCAGGTAGTGTCAGTCCTCCAAATTTGTTTTTCTCCTTCAATATTGAGTCGGCTATTCTGGGTCTTTTGTCTCTCCATATAAACTTCAGAATCTGTGTGTTCATATCCACAAAATAACTTGTGGGATTTTGATTGATACTGAATTAAATCTATACATCAAGTTGGGAAGAATTGATATCTTGACAATATTGAGCCTTCCTATCCACACACGGAATAACTCTCAATTTATTTAGTTATTCTTTGTTTTCTTTCATCTACATTTCATTTTCTTATATAGATCTTATACATATTTTGTTAAGAGTTTTTCACGGTTATACCTACGTATTTAATTTTTTGGGGGGGTTGCTAATGTAAATGGTAATCTGTTTTTAATTTCAAATTCCATGTAATTATAGTATATAGGAAATTTATTGACTTTTGTATGTTATGTATTTTGTTATGTATTTTCTACATAGGTGATCATATAGATTTGCATACTATACATTTCAGCAAGTTGTATTTTCATTTTCATTTAGTTCAAAGTATTTTTAAACTTCTGTTGTGACTTCTTTGACCCATATGTTATTCATAAGTGTCTTTTTTTATTTCCCAGTATTTGGGGATTTCTCAGCTCTTCTGTTTCATTTGTAGTTTAATTTCCTCGTGGAACCAGACATTGTATGATTTTAATTTTTTAAAATTGTTAGAGTGTATTTTATGGCCCTGAATGTGGCCTAACTTGGTGAATGTTCCATGTGAGCTTGAGAAAAATGTATGTTCTGCTATTCTTGGATGAAATAGTCCATAGATGTCAATTATTTCAATTGATTAATGATACTATTGAGTTCAACTATGACCTTACTGATTTTCCACCTGTTGTATCTGTCCATTTTTGTATTAAAGTCTTCAACCATGCTAGTGGATTTATTTATTTCTCCTTGTAATTCTATAAGCTTTTGCCTCACATATTTTGATGCTCTGTTGTTAGGATCTGTTGTTAAGGATTATTATGTCTTCTTGGAGTATTGACTCCTTTATCATTACATAATACCCCTTTTCAACTCTGATAACTGTCATTGCTCCAAAGTCTTCTCTGTCTGAAATGAATACAGACATTCTCACTTCTTTTGATTAGTGTTAGCATGATATATCTTTCTCCACTGCTTTATTTTTAATCTACATGTGTCTTTATATTTAAAATGGGTTTCTTGCAGACAACATGTACTTGGGTCTCATTTTTTGATACACTCTGTTAATGATTTCAATCATTAACATTCAAAGTACAGTAAAACCTTGGATTGTGAGTCACTTGTTCTGTGACTGTTCCACAAGACAAGCAAGCACTTCTAATAAATTTGAACTTGATAAATGAACGATGTCTTGAAATATGAGTAGTACGTGATTCCTAATGTCACATGATCACAACTGAGCCAATAGTTCTTGAAATTCCCTTTGATATATGGGTGCTTTGGATTATAAGCATGTTTTCAGAACAAATTATGCTCACAAATCAAAGTTTTACTGTAAAGATTGATGTAGTTGGATCACTATCACCATTTTTATTACTGTTTTCTATTTGTTGCCCTTGTTCTTATTTTTATTCTTATGTTTGTCTTTCACACTTTTTCTGCCTTTTGTGTATTTGAGCATTTTAAATAATTACATTTTCTCGTTCTTAGAATATCAGCTCTACTTGTTTTTTACTTTTTTTTTTAGTTGTTGTTGTATAATTTGCATTATATATTTATAGCTAATCCAAGTCTACTTTCAAATAACACTGTGCTGCTTCATGGGTAGTGTAAGTACCTTATAATAACAAAATATTCCTGATTCTTCCCTCCTATTTCTTGCATCATTGCTGTCATTCATTTCACTTTAAGTAAGAGTACGTAAATATTCACCATCAGGATTTGCATGATTTGTTTCTTTAGTCATGATTTTCTGTAGTTTAAAGATGGTATACCTAACTGTGGGGTTTTTTGCAGGGCAGGGTGGTAATCATCTTGCTTGGTATTCTCTGAGGTTTCTGGATCTGTGGTTTGGTGTCTGACATTAATTTAGAGGAAATTCTCAGTCGTTGTTTCAAATACTGTTTCTTTTCTTTTTTCTTTTGGTATTCTTGTTATACATATGTTGCACCCTTTATAGTTGTCCCAAAGTTCTTAGAGTCTCTCCCTCTCTCTCTCTTTTTTTTTTTCATTTTTTCCCTTTGCTTTTCAGTTTTAGCAGCTTTTCAATTCTATTGTCATATCCTCAAGCTCAGAGAATTCTTTCCTCAATGATGTCTTGTCTACTAATAAACCCATTAAAGGCATTCTTCATCTTGTTATAGTGTTTTTGATCTCTAGCATTTATTTTTGATTCTTTATTAGAAGTTTCATATCTCTGCTTACTTACCCATGTATTTTTGAATATTGTCTACTTTTTCCATTAAAGCTCTTTTCATACTAATTGCAAATTCCTAGTCTGATAATTCTGACATTCCTGCCATATCTGCCTCTGGTTCTGATGTTTGCTTAGTCATTTCAAACTGGGTTTTTGTTTTTGTTTTTGTTTTTGTTTTTTGCCTTTTAGTGTGCCTTCCAATTTTTTGGAAGGAGAACATGATGTTCTAGGTGAAAGGAATTGCAGTTAATGGGTCTTTAGTAATTCAGTCTAATCTGGTGGGTGGGAGTGTAGGAGAGGTATTCAGTAGTCCTGGGATTAGGTCCCAGTCCTGCAGTGAGCCTGTGCCTCTAGACTGTGAACTTCACAGATGTTTCTCAGTTGCCAGCCTCTTACCCCTCCCCACTCCCACCCTAGGTAGGACAGGATGGCTGGGGTGGGCTGAAGTTGGGTATTTCCCTTTGCCAGGTCAGTTGAGCCCTGATAAAACCCCAGTAGTTTAAACTCTGATAAGATAGTTTTTCCTGAGAGCAGGCCTCTTAAACAGAATAGAAAGCTCTGGTATATTTCATCATATTTGAAATATGTTTCCCCTCTCCTTGTCAGAAGCACAAGTGGATTTTTCTCTAATCTTTACTGTGAAGACCTGGTAAGGCTCCTGGATATAAAACTCACAAAAGTGTGGTTTCCCTCTCCCCCTATAGTTTTTATCTCTCAGATTGATGTCCACAGTGAGCTTCCAGTCATTTGCCAATTACAATTCAGGTTTTTCTTTCCATGCATTGGTTCCCATGAAGGTTTCTCTTGTGGGTTTCTGCTCTGAGAAGTTCTGATTCTCTGTATCCACCTTATCTGTCTCTAATTTAGGGGGCAGTGGTTTGCCCTGTGACCTTACTTCTCTAACAGATCTAGCAAGAGTTGTTCATTTTTCACTTTGTTCATCTTTTTTACCTATTGTTAGGATAGCATAGTGACTTCTAAGCTCCTTACACATCTGATTGGAAACCAGAAGTCTTATGCTGACATTTAAAAAAATGACTTAATACTTTAAACATTTTTATTTTTTTCATGTGCTATAAGTGTTTATAACTGTACTCATTAAGCCTCATGAAACCTGAATCAAAGTATAGATAGCCCAAGAGAAAGAATAGAACATGGTGGACAAAGGAAATAAGCAGAAAAATATGCCTAAAATTTAAAGAAAGAATGGATTTCAAATAACATTTTCTTTCTTTATTTTTTTATTAAAAATTTTTAATGTTTATTTATTTTTTGCGAGAGACAGGCAGACAGACAGAGCACGAGTGGGGGAGGGGCAGAGAGAGAGGTAAGTAGGCTCCGGGCTCTGAGCTGTCAGCATAGAGCCCAACGCAGGGCTCAAATCCACAGACTGTGAGATCATGACCTGAGCCAAAGTCGGATGCTTAACCGACTAAACCACCCAGGCACCCTCAAATAACATTTTCTAACCTTGACTTTCTTGCTATAATAGGTTAGTGTTACTACTTCTATATCAATTCCTTTGGTGTCTGTCATAGACTAGTATTGAGCTGCCAACTTGACATTGTGGCAGAAATATCTTTTGGGGCTCCTTGGGAGGTCTACTCCAGAGTTCCTCTGGAAAGGACTTCATTTGAGTAGCCACAAGGAAATTCTATGTTTGCAGGTAGATTGATACTGTATAGATAAATATATCATTATTATAGCTACTAGACTGTTCTATGGATATAAGCTTATTGAAACTCTTAGTTTAAGCTTATGATGCTCACCAGCTGGTCAGAATGACATATAGAAAATTTTACCTTTTATAAAAGTCATAACAGAGTAGCACACTGATCACAGCTGGGTGTTTACTTCAGAGAATTCAAGAACCATAATGGCAGATTACTGGTCAGAAATATTTGCATTTAGAATTGAATGGAATTTTTACATTAAACTTTAATTTTGAGGTAATTATAGACACATGCAGTGTAAGAAATAATGGAGATCCTGTGTACTATTTACCCAGTTTCCCCTGTTGGTAACAGCTTGTAAAACTAGTATAATATCATAGTGAGGATATTGACATTGATATAGTCAAGATGCAGAACAGTTTCATTACCACAGGATTCCTCATGTTGCTCTTTATAGCCACAGTTACCCTCTCCCTCCTCCAATCATGACCCCTGGCAACCACCATTTCTATAATTTTGTCCTTTCAAGAATGTCATATAGATGGAATCATAGAATATTAGTCTTTTTGGGATAGGCTTTTCATCCAGCATAATTCTTTGGAGATGCATTCAAGTAGTGTGTATTAATAGTTCATTCTTTTTTATTACTGAATAGTATTACGTTGTATTCATTGTATTGATGTACCATATTTTGTTTAATCATTTACATTAATCATTCACAGAAGGGCATGTTGGTTGTTTTCAGCTTTCCCTATTGCAAAGGAAGCTGCTATGAATGTTTATATACAGGTTGTGTTTGAACATGAGTTTTGTTTCACTTCTACAAATGTTCGGAGTGCAGTTGCTGGATTTTAGGGTAACTGCATGTTTGATTTTATAAGAAACTTCCAAATAGTGTTGCAATGTGGTTATACCCTTTTGCATTTTCACCAGGAATATATGAGTCATCCAGTTTTTCCACATCCTCACCAGCATTTGATGTTGTCGACTATTTTTTAATTTAGCTGTTCGATAGGTGTGTAGTGGTACCTCATCATGATTTTACTTTGCATCCTAATGACTCACGATGTTAAACCTCTTTTCATGTGTGTATTAGTTTACCGGGGCTACCATAACAAAATACTACAGACTGAATGGCTTAGACACCAGAAATTTATTTTCTCACAGTTTTGGAGGCTAGATGTCCAAGTTCAAGGTGCTTGATTTCTGACATGTTTGTATGTTTGAAGAGAGAGAGATCTCTGAGTCTCCTCATTTTCTTTTGTGGATACCAGTGCTGTGGGATAAGGGCCTCACCCTCATAATGTGTTTTAACCTTGATTGCCTCCTGAAAGGCCCTGTCTTCAAATACAGTCACATTGGGGGTTAGGGCTTCAACATTTGGAGTTTGAAGGCACATATTCAGCCCTTAACAGTGTGCTTATTTGTTTTCTGTATATTCTCTGCTGTGAAATGTCTACTCATATCTTTTGCCCATTTTCTAATTGAAATACTGACTTTTTACTGTTGAGTTTTTAGAATTTTTTTTATATACTCTCAACACTAAGCCTTTTTTGATTTGTAAATATTATCTCCCAGTCCTCTTCACAAGGTCTCTTGCAGACCAAAACTTTTTTTTTTTACATTTGATGAGATTTAATTTATTGGTTTATCTTTCTATAGATCATACTTTTGCTAAGTCTAAGAACTCTTTGCCTAGCCATAGATCCTGAAGATTTTCCACTGTCATTTTTCTAGAAGTTTTTATGTTTTGTACTTAAGACATATTTCAATTTGTCTTAATTTTTTAAATAAGGCGTAGGACTTAGGTCAAAGTTCATTTCTTGCCTGTAAATGTTCTACTGTTCTAGCACCATTTATTTAAGACTACCTCCCCTTCATAGAACTGCTTCTGCACATTTGTCAAAAATCAGTTGAGCACATTTGTATTGGTTTATTTGGGGGTTCTGTATTCTGTTCCATTTATCTATGTGTCTGTTTTTCCACCAGTCCCACACAGTTTCGATTACTGTAGTAAATTGGTAGACCTTTATGTTAAAGGTAGAGTGATTCCTCCTATTTTATTCTTCTTTTTAAAGATTGTTTTAGTTTAGTTTCTTTACCTTGCCATATAAAATTAAGAATTGGTTTGTGTCTACAAAACATCTTGCTCGGATTTTGATAGCAATTACATTAACCTGTGTATCAGTTTGGGGAAAATTGACATCTTTACTATGTTGAGTCTTCGAATCCATGAACACAATATATCTCTGCATTTATTTAGATCTTATTTGATTTCTTTCATCAGCATTTTGTAATTATCAGCATACAGAGCTTGTACATGTTTTGTTAATTTATACTCAAGTATTTTATTTTCTTTGGAGTGTTTGTAAATGGTATTGTGTTTTTAATTTTGGTTTCCACATGCTTGTTTTTAGTATATACAAATGCATTGTTAGCATATAGAAATGAAGACAATGGTGTCTGCAAATATGGATAGTTTTCTTTTTCTTTGCTATTTATATCTTTTTTTTTTTTTTTTGCTTTGCTACAGTGACTAGAACTTCCAGTAATATGTTGATTAAATATAGTGAGAGTACATGCCAGTCAGAGTGGCCAAAATGAACAAATCAGGAGGCTATAGATGCTGGCGAGGATGTGGAGAAATGGGAACCCTCTTGCACTGTTGGTGGGAATGCAAATTGGTGCAGCCACTCTGGAAAGCAGTGTGGAGGTTCCTCAGAAAATTAAAAATAGACCTACCCTATGACCCAGCAATAGCACTGCTAGGAATTTACCCAAGGGATACAGGAGTACTGATGCATAGGGGCACTTGTACCCCAATGTTTATAGCAGCACTCTCAACAATAGCCAAATTGTGGAAAGAGCCTAAATGTCCATCAACTGATGAATGGATAAAGAAATTGTGGTTTATATACACAATGGAGTACTACATGGCAATGAGAAAGAACGAAATATGGCCCTTTGTAGCAACGTGGATGGAACTGGAGAGTGTGATGCTAAGTGAAATAAGCCATACAGAGAAAGACAGATACCATATGGTTTCACTCTTATGTGGATCCTGAGAAACTTAACAGAAACCCATGGGGGAGGGGAAGGAAAAAAAAAAAAGAGGTTAGAGTGGGAGAGAGCCAAAGCATAAGAGACTCTTAAAAACTGAGAACAAACTGAGAGTTGATGGGGGGTGGGAGGGAGTGGAGGGTGGGTGATGGGTATTGAGGAGGGCACCTTTTGGGATGAGCACTGGGTGTTGTATGGAAACCAATTTGACAATAAATTTCATATATTGGAAAATAAATAAATAAATAAATAAATAAATAAATACAGTGAGAGTGTACATCCTTGCCTTATTCCCAGTCTTAGGGGGAAAACATTCACTCTTTCACTGCATTAGTGTGATGTCAGCTATAGGTTTTTTGTAGATGTTCTATCAAGTTGAAGAAGTCCACTTCTCTTCATAGTTGGCTGAGTTTTTATCATGAATAAATGATGGATTTTGTTAAATGGTTTTTCTTTGTCCTTTGATATAATCATATAATTGCTCCCCTTAATCCTGTGGATATGGTGAAATATATCGATTAATTTAAAAATATTGAACCAGACTTGTATACCTAGAATAGATCCCACTTGGTCATGGTGTATTGTATACATAGACTGGATCTGATTTGCTAATATTTTGTTGAGGGTTTTTGTGTCTAAATTATTGAGAGATAATGGTGTGCAGTTTCATTTTTTTTATGATGTTTTTGTCTGGTGTTAGTATTATGTTGATGGAATCTTTTGAAAGAGATTGATTAATTCATCTTTATTTATTTATTTATTTATTTATTTATTTATTTATTTATTTTAGCGTTTATTTATTTTTGAGACAGAGACAGAGCATGAATGGGGGAGGGGCAGAGAGAGAGGGAGACACAGAATCCGAAGCAGGCTCCAGGCTCTGAGCCATCAGCCCAGAGCCTGACGCGGGGCTCGAACTCACGGACCGCGAGATCATGACCTGAGCTGAAGTCGGACATTTAACCGACTGAGGCACCCAGGCACCCCGATGAATTCATCTTTAAATGTCTGGTAGAATTCTCCAGTGAAACCATCTGAACCTGGAGACTTTTTTGTCGTTGGTTGCATTTTTTAAAGTGTTTTTTCATTTTTTGTCAGGAGGAAGGGCAGAGAGAGAGGGAGACAAAGACTGTGAAACAGGCTCCAGACTCTGAGCTGTCAGCACAGAGCCTGACATGGGGCTTGAACCCATGAACCATGAGATCATGGCCTGAGCTGAAGTCAGACGCTTAACTGACTGAGCCACTGGATTGCCCCTTGCTGATAGCTTTTAAATCACAGATCCATGTCTTTAATGGTTATAAGACTACTCAGGTTATTTATTTCATCTTGGTTGAGTTTTGGTAGTTCATGGTTTTCAAGCAATTCTATCCCAAGTTGTCAAATTTTTTAGAGTGTTGTTTATAGTCATACCTTACTATCCTTTTGATGACTACAGGATCTGCAGTGATATGCCCTCTTTCATTCCTGATGTTGTTGATCTTTGTCTCTTTTTGTTCTTTTAATTCTTCCTGTAGATTTATAAATTTTGTTGATGTTTTTAAAGAGTCAGGTTTTCGTTTCATTGATTTTCTCTATTATTTTCCTGTTTTCAATTTAATTGATTTCTTCTTTTATCTTTGGTATTTTTTTTCTTTTGCTTGCTTTGGGTTTATTTTACCATTCTTTTTCTAATTTCTTGAGGTAGGAGCTTAGATTTTTTTTTTTTTAATGTTTATTTATTTTTGAGACAGAGAGAGACAGAGCATGAACAGGGGAGGGGCAGAGAGAGAGGGAGACACAGAATCTGAAACAGGCTCCAGGCTCCGAGCTGTCAGCACAGAGCCCGATGCGGGGCTCGAACTCACAGACCGTGAGATCATGACCTGAGGTGAAGTCGGACGCTTAACCTACCGAGCCACCCAGGTGCCCCAATTTTTTAAAAAAATTTTATTTACATTCCAGTTAGTTAACATACTGTATAATGTTAGTTTCAGGTATACAAAGTAGCAAGTCTTAGATTATTTATTTGAAAACTCCCTTTTTTGGTGGAAGCACTTATCTCTTTTCTAATGGAAGCACTTAATGTTTTACTCATAAATTTAACTCTCTTCACTACTTTAGTTGCGTTTCACGTATTTTGATATGCTGTACTTTCATCTTCATTTCAGTTCTCTATGTGTGGGCTTGTGTGTATGTATAATTTTAAAAATTTCTTTTGAGACTTCTTTGACATATGCATTGTTTATTATTTTTTTATTTAAAAAAATTTTTTTAATGTTTTTATTTATTTTTGAGACAGAGAGAGACAGAACATGAGCAGGGGAGGGGCAGAGAGAGGGGGAGACACAGAATCTGAAGCGGGCTCCAGGCTCTGAGCTGTCAGCACAGAGCCCAACACAGGGCTCAAACTCACGGAATGTGAGATCATGACCTGAGCTGAAGTTGGACGCTCAACCAACTGAGCCACCCAGGCGCCCCTGACATAATGCGTGCATTATGTGACATATGCATTGTTTAGAAGTTTGCTGTTTGGTTTCCAAGTGTTTGTAGATTTTCTTGTCATCTTTGTTATTGATTTCTAGCTTGATTCCATTGCGCTCAGAGAATATATTTTGTACTAAAGATTTGTTGAAATTGATTTTATGGCCTAGTATAAGCTCTGCCTTGATGACTGTTATGTGGGTGCTTGAAAAAGAAATGTGTATACTTCTATTATTGGGTGGAGTTTTTTTATATATGGCAATTAAAATCTGATGGTTAGTAGTTTTGTTGAGTTCTTTCATTTCCTTGCTGATTTTCTGTCTAATTCTGTCTGTTACTGAAAGTGTAATTCTGAAAGTCCCCAACTCTAGTTGTAGATTTGTCTGTTATTCTTTGAGTTCTATAATTTTGGCTTCACATATTTTGTGGTTCTGTTGTTTGACATGTACACCTTTAGGACGGTTATGTCTTCCTGGTGGATTGATCCATTTATCATTATGTGATGTCCTTATTTCTCTATAGTAATTTTATTTGCTCGGAAGTCTGCTTTATCTGATAATATAGACACTATTGTTTTTTTTAAATGATTTACATGGTATATTGTTTCTATTCTTTTGCTCTTAATCTACCTATGTTATTATATTTTAAGTGAGTTTTGTAGACAGCATATTGTTGAACCATGTAGTTTTTTTTTTTTTTAATCCACTCTGCCAACCTCTTTTAATTCATGTATTCAGACTATTTACACTTAAGGTAATTATTGGTATGCCATTTTATTATTTGTGTTCAGTTTGTTTCCTCTGGTTCTCTTTTCTTTGTTTCTCTTTTCTTACCTTTCTGTTGGTTTCTTGAACATTTTAAGGATTATATCCTGATATGTTTATAGTGATATATGTATATTGCTCTGCATGGGTTTCTTAGTGGATGCTCTAGTTATTGCAGTGTAGACACATGACTTATAGTCTGTGGTCTAATTATGATATGTCTTACATGGACTTCTTTGAGTTTATTCTATTTGGGTAGAATAAGATCTTCCCTACATCTTGTTGAATCTATAGGTTTATATGTCTTGCCATATTTAGAAAGTTTTCAGCCATTATTTCTTTGAATATTATTTAGCCCTACTTTCTGTCTTTCTTCTCCTTAGATTCTAATCATGAATGTTAGCTCTTTTGCTATTGTCTTACATGTCTCTGAGACTTTGTTAGTTATTTTCCCCCCATTTTCTCTCTGTTCAGATTGGGTGAATACTGTTGATCTATCCTAAAGTTTATTGATTCTGTCTTCTGCCCATCTAGTGAGTTTTTTCTTTCAGTTATTATATTTTTTCATTTCTGTAATTTCTATTTGGTTATTTTTTTGTAACTTCTATTTATTTGTTGAGATTCTTTATTTTTTATTTCAATAGAATTTTAAATTGCTTTTAAAATAATTTTTATTCTGGCTGCTTTATAATCCTTGTCAGATAATTCCAACAATTGATTTATCTCAGTGTTGGGTCTATTGTTTATCTTTTCTTGTTAATGTTATGATTTTCCTGCTTCTGGCATAAGTGATTTTCCATCGAGTCCTGATTATTTTTGAGGTTATACTGTGAGGCTCTGGATCCTATTTCATCTTTTTTTTTTTTAAGCAGGCACTCCCCCTGTTGAGGTATAGCATGAAAGCCAGATGGGCATATTTGTTCAGCTTCCTGCTGAGTTCACTGACACCACTCCAGTAAAAATGGGTTTTGACTCATACTGTATCAGTCTGGTAGAGTGGAACTTCACCTACCCTCTTTGGTCCCCTTCACACTTTTCTGGCTAAAGTGGGTCACCAACTTGCACTGCCTTGTATCTCTGCTTGGGTTATAACGTTAGCTCCCTGCTGCTGAAGTCACTGTCACCAGAGAGTGTGAATCAGAGGGCTGACACACACTGCTTCGTTGCAGCAGGAGGCAGAAGCTTGGCTCCACTTTGTGCCCCACTGACACCAAGGGATGGGAGAAGTAGAGTGCCACCCAGCCCTGCTTCCCATCACTTGATTCTGCTTTGTTGACGGCAGATGGGAGGGAGGCTCAGCAACCTGGTCCCACTGGCACCAGAGGAAAGGAAGCGGAGTGTTGACTAGTTGGTCTCATACTACCTTATTCTACCTCATTGGTGTTGAGTGGGGCTGGAGGCTCCTAATTGGGACCCCGTGACATGGAATCTGGATGGGGAGCAAGAGCAGGAGTGCTGCTAGTAGTGTTTTTAACTGCTTCATTCGATCTCTTTGCTGTTGCTTGATATGGAGGTTTAGTTTCCCACTAGGCCTCACTGACACCAGGAGTAGATGGGAAGTGAAGTGGTCACTACTACGGACTTACACTTTGTTCAGACTTGGTGCAGGGTGGGAGTGGAGGCTCAGCTTTTCCTTGGCCCTGCTGTTACTGCCCTGGTGGGGGAGTTAGAGCATATCTTAGCTTCTGCAAGAGGGAAATGGAAGATCAACTCCCAGATCATCCCATTGACACTGCACCTGTCAGGTGAATTGGAATACACTACCTGCCTCTATGGGGGTAGGGATGGCATGGTGTGAAAGATCAACTTTCTACTTGATCCCAGGCCTACTGAAATTCTGGGGTAGGGAGGTACAGTTGTACAGTTGATGTCTAGTTTGAGAGGGTGGATATTGCCAAGAATGTTTTTGTTGTTTAGTGACCCTATTCCTCATCAGTTAAGTAGATCAGATTTGTCTTGGAGGTTTTTTTTTTTTCTTTTTCTTTTTTGGTTTGTGATTGTTGGTGATTCTGGGTTGGAGATTTCAGCACCCTGTCTGGGATATATGGATACAATAAGGAAACTCAGCGATCTCATTGCCTTGGTATTTCTCAAGTTCTGAGATTTCTAGCCCATCTGCCTTCTTTCCACCTTTCAGAGTCTTCATATACATGTGTGTGTTATGATCAGGGTTTTTTAATTATAAGAGGGAGGACCTGAGAGCAACAGGTTGTGATCTTGGTTTTGATCTTGGGTTGATATTTTAGCCAAATTAAATATTGCTTTGAATAACTAAAAACTTTTTTTAAGTAATGGATTAAATTGTCACACTAGTCACAAAGTAGCTAGTCAATAAATAGTCACAAAATAGCTAGTCAATAGCTAGTTCACAAAAGTCAGTAGTTTTATAAATGTGTTTTCTATGTGTCTGCTAAACATTTCTTCTTTGACTTCTCTTCTGCTCATGCTAGGTTAAGACTCTGGCATGAAGATTTAAGCAGCTATACAATAGGCCTGTGTATGAGGAACCAGACTTAAGAGTTCTATTGAGCATAGGTGGCTGTTCTCACCAGTCAGGTGAGCCATGTAAGTAAAAGCCTAAAGCAGTCAGCCAGAGAAATGGGCATAGGTAGTAGGTACCAAGGGTTCAGAGAGCCAGACTGAGCTCACAGTTTGGGATCAAAATTGGGACACCTGGGTAGCTCAGTCGGTTAAGCGTGCCAGTTTGGCTCAGGTCATGATCTCACAGTTTGTGAGTTTGAGCCTGGCGTCGGGCTCTGTGCTGACAGCTTAGAGCCTGGAGCCCACTTCAGATTCTGTGTCTCCCTCTCTCTCTGCCCCTCCCCCACTTATGCTCTGTCTCTTTCTCTCTCTCTCTCAAAAATAAATAAACATTTAAAAAATTTAAAAAACTAATACAGAGAGTATCTCTGAGTTTATAAATGAAGAGAATGGGAGGAAATAGGTGTACCTGGATAGAGTAGAGCGTGATTTGGCAAATGAGGCAGATTTTGTGAATTATCTTCCCCTGCCAAATCTACCTTCCACATAGACTAGTTATATCAGTTAGGAATGCATTCTGCAGCAAGTGGCTTTAATTTGTTTCTTGAATCAAGAGTAAGGGGTATAGGCAGCTCAGTAATGTCACCAGGGAGCTAGCCCCTTTCCATCTCTCACTCTTTCTCAGTGAGTAGAGAGCCTCATGCTGGTCTTCTTGTGATCTCAAGATGGCTTCTACATTGCCAGACATCATGTTCATTTCTAGGCAGGAATATGAGGGGTAAAGCACTAAGGGGAAATGCCTATATTAGAAGATCAAAAGCTTCCCTATAACTGCAGGGGTTCTGGCAACTGACTGCAGGGAGTTGGCTCATTGCTTGCTGAAATATCAAGTTCCGTTGTAAGGAAGAAGACACTAGCAGGGCCTGCCTCACTGTACCGTTACATCTTCCTCCAGAAAGTAATGTGTGCATGTTTATTTTAGTTCCTTGGGTGGGAGAAAAATAGTATCTCAAGGAAAGAAATATATCCAGAATTCCCTTTTTAAAAAGATCTTGTCTTCTGTACATGTCTTGTTGAGGCTCTGCTTTTTCTACATTTGCAGTATTCTCTGGGGTTTGTGGAAGTAGTGTTAAGAGACATACATTAAAAATGTGTGTGACAACTGATTTTGAATAATTAAGATTTTATAGAAGTACTGATCAGTATAAAGTACTGATGCACAACTACAGTTCTCATGGGGTAGGGCACTTCCTAGGGAATCACTTCAAATCTCTGGGACTTTTCAAACCTTCACTTCTCTTCTAAGATCCTGATTTGTCCCTTGGGGGCAGAGTGAGACTATCTGCAGTGAAATAAGAGCTAGTATTGATGGGAGGGTGGTTGGGTATATGAACATGGGGAAGGCAGGAAAAATCAGGTTGCATTCCATTGGATATTTATTCTTTCTCAGGCACTGAAAAATGGCTCTTAAATAGACACAGTGTCATTAACAAATAATTTAAACTTGGAAGTTCATATCATTTTTTTGTCTAGGTATATAGATATGAATTTATTATATTAATATTTGTACTATGCATTACTTAAACTTTCAGAAACCTAAACAAATTTTATTCACATCATTTAGTTCTAAGACCAGCTAGTCTTTTTGTTGTCTTTTCATTGTTCACCACTACTAGATTGTGTTCCCGACCAAAATCCTTGGGTATGCAGTGTACTGTTTTCCTTTATTCCTTCTCTCTGTGGACATGTGCAAACGGTAAATAGAAGTTGACAGGTGTTTTTACTATTGGTATAAATAATGCCTACATGGGTTTCTTGTTACTAGATCTGGCAAGGTTATGGAGATTGATATTTATTCAACAATGTTGCTAGACCTATGTATACATGTATATCTTTTATAACCACTATAACTTTGAAAGCTCTTCTGTGTACCATTGTGTTATCATTATAACAATGTAGTTACCAAAATAAGGTACATTTTTCTGCTTTGTTTTTTTAAAGGAGGTCTCTTTTTCCCCCAGCTTTTTAATCAGCAGTGTAGAATTTTGGTTCTAGACATTCAGTATTCTTTCTATTTATTTTTTCCGCTTGAATTTCCCTTGCTTAAATTAGTTATTTTTCATTATAAAATGCAATTTTTATTGGACTAAAGCCTAGTGGGAGTTATAAGAATGAATGAAGAGAAACCGTGTATTAGATGGTGTAAACAGTTAAGTCTCTGCTATTTCCTAGCCCCATGACCTTGCCTTGTAATGTTTTCATACTTTTGTTTCTTCATCTAGAAAATGGTCAAAGAACCAGCTACTTCGTAGGAATGATGTACACTTTACTCTGCCTGGCAGGAATTCAGTTATGTCTCACTCCTCTCATCTTCCTTTTTTTCCTTTCCTTGTTTTTTTTTTTTTTTTTTTGTTTGTTTTTATTTTATTTTATTTTTTTAAATTTTTTTATTTATTTTTGGGACAGAGAGAGACAGAGCATGAACGGGGGAGGGACAGAGAAAGAGGGAGACACAGAATCGGAAACAGGCTCCAGGCTCTGAGCCATCAGCCCAGAGCCCGACGCGGGGCTCGAACTCACGGACCGTGAGATCGTGACCTGGCTGAAGTCGGACGCTCAACCGACTGCGCCACCCAGGCGCCCCTGTTTGTTTGTTTTTAAACTCAGGTTCATAGCATACAGTTATTCCTCCGTAGATATCATCTCATTCCCACCTACCTTGGATATCTGAACGTTACCTAATATTATAAGGGAAGTTCTTATGTCAGGAAATATCTCAATCTCAGCTATACTAAAACAATGAATTCCTTTTTAAATGGTGACTTAAAATGCCTAGCCCAACTTTGAGATTTTGTAGAAACCATGACTTTAGAACTTAATTGTTACTTTTATTTATTATACTCTTTTATTTCCAAATGCATAGTGAGGTGTTATAAAAAGACATAATAAAATTAACAACTTGCCAGAAAAAAAGAGAGGAAGGTGTTGTATAAAAACTAAGAAACAAAATAAGTGAACCCTGAGGGTCAACAGTTGAGTGTAGCTTTCCTGCAAATCCTTTTACCTGAGTTTCAGGGATCTTACATAGTCTTTTTGTAGGAAAAAGAGTAGAGTAGGGATTGGAGAAGTGGTTTTTATTTAATTAATTAATTAATTAATTAATTAATTTAAGCAAGGCTGACTTAGCACTGGAAGAAATCTATAAGAAGTCCACAGGAAATAACTAGGAGGGCAGTTAGACCCTAGTGAGAACCTACACCATCTGTGTAACTTGAAGCCAGTCCTGGTAGTGACAGGTGGCTGCCCTACTAATGCTCCTGTTCACTAAGGAGGCAGCAGAACTTTTCTAAAGAATGCAGCCCCAGTTTACCTTTCTGTTAGCTTTCTTTAGCTCTTCATCTCTCTGCCCAACTCCTACTGCTTCAGTTACCACCAGGCCTGAACACACAAGTCAGATCATGTTATTTTAGCTTAGGAATAGGCTGGTTTTTATTTGTTACAGATTTGAATTAATGTATCTTCCAAAAAGTGTGCAATGTGATTTCTTCTAAGATCCTTTATTTTACATTTTTCTAAAGAGGAACAGTTTGAAATTAGTGAACAATGAATTAACTCATTGAGTGAGGTATATGATCAACAACTCCTATTATATCCATTTTGAGGATGGATAAACAAATAAAAAGATTAAATAATAGTGTCACACAGCAGATTAACTACTTTGTCTTTTCTGTATTACCATTTGGATTAGTTGAAGAAACCAAAAAAATATAGCTATGGCAAACGATAGCATGAAGATACTGTCACTGGAGACTTGTTTTGAAGGGACAGGGCACACCAGTTCTTGAGTCTTGCCTTGTTGTACTAAAGAAACCCACTGTATAGAAAGCCATCCAGTATTAGCAAGAAATGGGTTGGTTGAGTTGGCAGATCTATTAGGAAAGCTGCCCCTGGAAACAATGTGAAGAACTCAACAAGAAATCTTCATGTATTACATGCCTTTTTAAAAAGTAAACTGAAAATGTGATGAAAATTGAAAATGCTTTTATTAGCCAGAGTGACTCCACATCTGAAATGACTAATTTGGACATCCATTCTTTGTTTATAGCGTCTTCACCTTCCAACGTGGTCAGTTTCATTGAGGTCTGAGGTCTATTGCTATCTCTACCTTCTCTGTCTCTTTATGTTATCCCATTTTTCCTATTCAACTTAGCTTCCATAGTCTGTGATGTCAGCTGTTCCTCTGACAATAAGTTAAAGTCCATTGTCCCATTATCCTTATATCAGCCTGGAAAACCCCTACTGTGGATGACTCCAGCTACCACACACTGGTACCCTAGCTGCCGGGAACCCGATACTACCTATTATTTCCTCTTTCTAGAGTACTTTTTACTTTCTCTTTTTCTACAAACTCCTTCCTTTCCAACAGCATTCCTTAGGACTCTCCAAACAAAGGAAAACTTCACTCAGTCTGAGGCTTCTTCCAGCAACTGCCTTAGCCCCTTCTTCCTTTTAATGCTAGTCTTATTAAATAAATTATCTGAACTTATTGTCTCCATTTTCTTATTTCCACACACACCTTGGCTTACCATAACCTGGCTTCACCTGGCACCATTTCAAAGAATATGTTCTAATTCAGGAAACAGTTACTTCTATGTTACTAAATCTAAAAGATTATGCTAGTTCATAATTTTTCTGGACTTGCTAGCCAGCATTGACGCAGTATTTGACTTGTTCTATTCAAAATACTCTTCTTTTACTTCCATGATATCATATTCTTTTGGTTTTTATGTTGTTTCTTGTAACTGTTACTTCTCATTATCCTTTCACGGCCTCTTCACTTCTTCCTGTTCTGGAAGATTTTCAGGGCTTTGTCCATAGCTCTCTTCTATTTTTATTCTATATTCTCTCTTTACTTTCCAGTTTATCTTATCCCATCCCAACACCTCAATTACCCTCTTTGGGTTGTAGGTTTATGAATCTCTAGTTCCACTTCTAACTTCTCTGAGCTCCAGATTAATCTATTCAACTTTTCATTCAACATCTCCACTTGGAGGCATCACAGCTTCAACAGTGCCCCAAAGTGAGCTGGTCAATACACTTGAGTTTCTAAGTTAAGAAAATGTTACCCTCATTATCACCATGCAGCATTAATATTGTTCAGAGTCTGTGTCCTACAGTCAGACTGACTGCCTGGGTTTGAATCTTGGCATCCCACGTTATGAGTGGTGTGGACTTGGGTAAATTGCTTAAATAAAATACTCTTTGTCTTAGCTTCCTACTCTTTAAAATGAGAGTAATAATGCTGCCCATATCGCAGGATTATTCTGAGTATTAAGTAGGGTTTTGTAAGGTATATGTATATATGTAAATTTATAAAATACATGAATTACTTATATAACAAACTATAATTATGTTTATCATCAATCCTGGGCATCATTCTTAACTTAATTCTTCCTATTTTATTACCTTATTCCTGAGTATCTCTTGAATCTGCCCCTATTCCTCTCAAACCATATAGCCACCATCCTGGTCCATTCTCTGTTTGGACATCTGCATTAGTCTCCCTACATGACCTATTGCCTCTTTCCAATCCATTCTTTACTCTGAAACCTAGGTCAGATACATACCTCACCATTGCACTTTACCACTGTACCTGCCATGGGTTTGTACTGTTTTTAGAATAAAGTCTAAAATCCTCTTTATGGTTTGAGACTTTGTGTGATCTCTGGCTCTTGCTTATCCCTCTAGCCTCACTATCTATGTTCCAGTCACCTTAGACTTTTTCTTTCTTTTTTTCTTTTCTTTTTTTCTTTTTGTCTTTTGCAGTTCCTAAAAGGTACCGTGCTCTCACCTCTGACCCTTTAAATGTACTGTAACATCTGCTGGGGATTCCTCTCCCTTTCACCATCTTTTCTCTCCCCTTTTTTGCTAGTCTTAGATAACATGTCAAATCCTCAGGAAGGTATTCCATGACCCCTGATGGGGGTTCCATGACATTCTTCCCCCCTCCTCCCCATACTATAATGTTCTTCACACTTACAATTATTTAATGTTTGTATTTCTGGCTGTCATGTAAATTCCATGGAAACCAGTCTTATTCTTTGCTTGATCTATCCCAAGCACCTAACACAGGGTCTGTCATATAGTAATGTTGCCAAATATTTGTTGGATTGATTAATTTATAAGCAAATATGAAGAATGTATATGGTGGCTTCTTGTTTGAGAAATTTTCCACTCTTTGATTCTTGTAAGCAGTACAAGGCCTTTCCCTGTAGATGTTGAAAAGGCCAGACACTTACTTGCTCAGCCTTATTTGCAATTAAGGATGACTTTCTCTGACAGTTCTATCAAATTAGATGTAGGTAAAATTCTGATGGGGGGTTGTGGGAAATTTTGCATCACTCCTCTTATTGCTTCCTTCTTATTCTTTCTATATGAAATTCAGAGGACAGAGTTGAGGCAGATCAGCATTTTTTGCAATGTTGAGTTTCTTGTGAGGATGAACATGACATTCTTTTTTTTTTAATTTAAATTTTAGTTAACATACAGTACAATATTGGTTTCAGGAGTAGAATTCAGTGATTCATCACTTACATACAATACCCAGTGCCCTATTTAATACCTGCCACACATCTAGCCCATCTCCCACCCACCTCCCTCCATTAACCCTCAGTTCATTCTCCATCATTAAGAGTCTCTTGTGGTTTGTTTCCCTCTCTCCTTCCCTGCCCCATATGTTCATCTGTTTCTTAAATTCCAAGTATGAGTGAAACCATTATGGTATTTGTCTTTCTCTGACTTATTTCACTTAGCATAATACATTCTAGTTCCATCCACATCATTGCAAATGGCAAGATTTCATTCTTTTTGATGGCTGAGTTATATTCAATTGCATATATATACCGCATCTTCTTTATTAGTTGATGGACATTTGTGCTGTCTCTATAGTTTGGCTCTTGTTGATAATGCTGCTGTAAATATTTTGGTGCATGTATCCCTTCGAATCTATATTTTTGTATCCTTTGGGTAAATACCTAATAGTATAATTGCTGGATCATAGGGTTCTATTTTTAGTATTTTGAGGAACCCCCATACTGTTCTCCAGAGTAGCTGCACCAGTTTGCATTCCCACCAACAGTGCAAGAGGGTCCCCCTTTGTCCACATCCTTGCCAACACCTATTGTTTCTTGTGTTGATAATTGTAGCCATTCCGACAGGTGTAAGGTGGTATCCCATTGTGGCTTTGATTTGTATTTCCCTCATAATGAATGATATTGAGCATCTTTTCATGTGTCTATTAGCCATCTGGATGTCTTTGGAAAAATGTCTATTCATGTCTTCTGCCAATTCATAACTGGATTATTTGTGTTTTGGGTGTTGAGTTTGATAAATTCTTTACAGATTTTGAATACTAGCTGTTTATCAGATATGCCATTTGCAAATGTCTCCTCCCATTCCGTAGGCTGCCTGTTAGTTTTATTGTTTCCTTTGCTGTGCAGAAGCATTTTATCTTGATGAAGTCCCAATAGTTCGTGTTTGCTTTTGTTTTCCTTGCTTTTGGTGACATATCAAGTAAGAAGTTGCTCCAGCTGAGGTCCAAGAGGTTGCTGCATTCTCCTCTAGGATTTTGATGGCTTCCTGCCTCACATTTAGGTGTTTAATCAATTTTGAATTAATTTTTGTGTAAAATGTAAGAAAGTGGTTCAGTTTCATTCTTCATGTTGCCATCCAGTTTTCCCAGCACCATTTGTTAAAGAGACTTTCTTTTTTCCACTGGATATTTTTTTCCTGCTTTTGAACATGACATTCTAAGAAGAAGCCTGGGTCATTGATAACATCTTGGTGCCCTTTTACCAGCCCTGAAATGTTTCTCTCAAGACTTGTTGTTATGTTAGAATAATTAACCTCTGTATGGTTAATATATACTGTTGTCTGGTTTGTGTTATATGTAACCAGATAAAATTCCTGATACATAAACCTAATAACCTACATCACTTATTTAGTACCTAGCATGAGCTATTTTATGATAGTGGGTGGATGGATGAATGGATGGATAGATGGATGGGTGGGGTAGGGGCGTAGATCAGATGGGTGAATGAGTAGCAACCACTAGATTATAAACTACTAGAGCATTAAGACCACATTATCTATATTTGTATCACCCCTTCCTCACCCAGCTCTATCCACCCTCAGCACTATCCTGCATATCCTAGATGCCCAACAAATACTTATTGACAATGATGCTGATTATGGATTAAAGACATTATTTCATTAAAGAAGGCTCTGAGTTATAGGTTTAATTTGGATTCTAAAAATGAAATCCCCTAAGAGGGTAGCTTCTGGACTTTCACAATCTAGAGTCTCATACGCATTTGGATTAATCTTCGGTATGTCCCTGATAATTTAGAAAACCAAGTATATTTATAAAAGTTAGAATCAAGACATCTTGGCAGATGTCCTCAAAGGTGTTTAAAACAAAACAACCTTTATTAAATGGAAGGATATCAAGTCGCATAATTCTCTACAAAGATTGCACATTATGAATAAGATGACCATAATATTTGTAGTCCATATTGGGAACTTTTTGAGAGTAAAAGGAGGTGTTATTAAGAATTATTCTTTTTAAAGACTTTTTAAGAACAATTTTAGGTTTATAACAAAATTAAAAAGGAGGTATCAAGATTTTCTATATCCTCCCTGCCACCACACATGCATTGCTTGCCCCTTACCAACATCACTCACCTGAAGTAGACATGTTTTTAATCAAGGATGAACCTACCTTGACAAATCATGGTCACCTAAAGTCCCTGGTTTACCTTAGGGTTCCCTTTTATTGTTATATTTTATAGGTTTGGAAAAATGTATTGTGACATGTTTCCATTTCTTGTATCATACAGAATAGGTACACTGTCCTAAAAATCCTCTGTGTTATGCCTCTTCATCTCTCCACCCCCAAACCACTGATATTTCAATTGTCTCCATAGTTTTACTGTTTCCAGAATGTCATATGGTTGGAATCATACAATATGTAACCTTATCAGATTGCCTTTTTTTTTTTTACTTAATAACATGCATTTAAGTTTCTTCCAAGTCTTTTTATGACTTGATAGCTCATTTCTTTTTAGTGCCAAATAATATCTTATTGTCTATATATACCACGGTTTATCTATTTCTTTACTGAAGGACATCTTGGTTGCTTCCAAGTTTTGACAATTATGAATTAAGCTGTTCTAAATATCCACATGCAAGTTTTTGTGGACATAGGTTTTCAACTCCTTTGGGTAAATGCCAAGGAACAGGATTGCTGGGTCATATGGTAAGAGTATATTTGGTTTTGTAAGAACTGCCAAACTGTCTTCCAAAGTGGCTGTATTTTATGCATATCTACCAGCAATGCAAGATAGTTCCTGTTGCTCTACATCCTTCCCAGCATTTGGTGTTGTCAGTGATCCGACTTTTGGCCATGCAGATAGGAGTATAGTGGTATTTCATTGTTGTTTTGGTTTGTATTTACCTGATGACATATGCTGTGGAACATATTTTTATTTGCTTATTTGCCTTGTATATCTTCTTTGGCGAACTATTGAGATGTTTGGTCCATTTTTAAAAAATTATCTTTAATATTTTTTATTTTTGAGAGAGAGAGAGAGAGCAAGCATGAGCAGGGGAGGGGCAGAGAGAGAGGGAGGCACAGAATCTGAAGCAGGCTCCAGGCTCTGAGCTGTTAGCACAGAGCCCGATGTGGGGCTTTGAACTCACAAACTGCAAGATCATGACCTGAGACGAAGTCAGACGCTCAACTGACTGAGCCATCCAGGCGACCTGTGTGGTCCATTTTTTAAATGTGTCATTTGTATTCTTATTGTTGGGTTTTAAGAGTTCTTCATTTATTTTCTTTTATTTGTAAAATGTTTGTTTATTTATTTTGAAAGAGAGAGAGCGCAGAAGTGAGAGAGGAGAGAAAATCCCAAGCAGGCTCCTTGCTGTCAGTGTAGAGCCCAACACAGGGCTCAATCCCATAAACCATGAGATCATGACCTGAGCTGAAATTTTTAAAAGAGTCAGATGCTCAACCAACAGAGCCACCCAGGTGTCCCAAGAGTTCTTCTTATATTTTAAGTAATAGTCCTTTATCAGATGTGTCTTTTGCAAATTTTTTCTTCTAGTCTGGATTTTCTTCTAATTCTCTTAGTATTGTTTTTTGCAGAGCAGAAGCTTTTTAATTTTGATAAAGTTTAGCTTATCAATTCTTTCTTTCATGGATCATGTCTTTGGTGTATCTAAAAATGCATCACCATACCCAAGGTCATCTAGGTTTTCTCCTCCGTTATCTTGAAGGAGTTTTATAGTTTTGTACTTTGCATTTAGGTTTATGATCCATTTTGAATTAATTTTTGTAAGGACTATAAGGTCTGTGTCTGGATTCTTTTTTTTTTCATGTGGATGTCTAATTGTCCAGCAATATTTATATGGGTCTATTTTTGGACTTTATCTTCTTTCCATTAATTTCTTTGTTCTTTCACCATTACCACACTATCTTGACAACTGTGGTTTTCAAGTAAAGTCAGGTAGCATCAGTCTTCCAACTTTGTTCTTCCATTTGTGTTGGCTCTTCTGGCTCTTTTGCCTTTCTATATAAACTTCAGAATCAGTTTATCAATATCCATTAAATAAGTTGTGGGGTTTTCATTGGCATTGAATTGAGTCTGTAGATCAACTTGGGAAAAACTGACATTTTGACAGTATTGAGTCTTCCTGTCTATAAAGATGGAATATCCTTCAGTTTATTTAGTAAATGAATCTTGTATAGATCTTGTATATATTTGTTAGATTTATACATAAGTATTTCATTTTGAGGGATGCTAAGGTAAATGCTAACGTGTTTTTTAATTTAAAATTTCATATGTTCATGGGGCGCCTGGGTGGCGCAGTCGGTTAAGCGTCCGACTTCAGCCAGGTCACGATCTCGCGGTCCGTGAGTTCGAGCCCCGCGTCAGGCTCTGGGCTGATGGCTCGGAGCCTGGAGCCTGTTTCCGATTCTGTGTCTCCCTCTCTCTCTGCCCCTCCCCCGTTCATGCTCTGTCTCTCTCTGTCCCAAAAATAAATAAAAAACATTGAAAAAAAAATTAAAAAAAAAATAAAATTTCATATGTTCTTTGCTGGTACATATATAGGAAAGTGATTTACTTTTTGTATATTAACCTTGTGTCCTGCAACATTGCTTTGACTGCTTATTAGTTCCAGAAGTGTTTTTGTTGATTCTTTCAAATTTTCTGCATAGATAATCATGTCACCTGGGAACAAAGACAGTTTTATGTCTTCCTTCCCAATCTATATACTTTTTATTTCCTTTTCTTGCCTTATTGCATTACAAGGACTTCTTGTACAATGTTGAAAAAGAGTGGTGGGAGGGGATATCCTTAACTTGTGCCTGATATTAGTAGGAAAGCTTTGATTTTTCACCATTAAGTATGTTTCTAGTTTACTTTTTTTTAAAAAGATAGTCTTTATTAAGTTGTGAAAGTTCCATTTTATTGCTAGTTTACTGTGAGATTTTATTCATGAATGGATATTAGATTCTGTCAAGTGTTTTTTTTTTTTTTTTGCATCTGTTCATATGATCTTGTAATTTTTCTTTCTGATACTGTCAATGTAATAGATTATATTACTTAAGTTTTGAATGTTGCACCAGCCTTGCACACCTGGGTTAGATCCCACTTAGTAAGCGTATATAAATCTTTCAAAAAAAAATGTGGATTTGATATGCTAATATTTGGTTGACAATTTTTGCATCTATCCTCATAAGAGATAATAATCTGAGTTTTCTTTTCTTGTAATGACTTTGTCTGGTTTTGCAATTAGGGAAATGCCTCTGTCATTGAATGAATTAGGAAGTATTTCTTATGTTTCTACTCTTTGAAAGAGATTGTAGAGAATTGGTATAACTTAACCTTAAATGTTAGAATTCACCAATGAACTCATTTGGGTTTGGCTTCCTGTTTGGAAGGTTATTAATGATTTATGCAATCTTTAAAATAAATATAATCTGATTCAGATTGTCTATTCCTGTGTGAGTTCTTTCAAGAAATTGGTCCATTTTATCTAAGTTATCAAATTTGTGGGCATAGAGTTGTTCATAGCATTCCTTTCTTATCCTTTTATTGTTCATAGTATTTGTAGTGATGTCTTTCCTCTTTCATTTATGTTGTTAATAATGTGTGTCCTCTCTCTCTTTTTCTAGATAGCCTGGTTAGAAAATTTTCCATTTTATTGATTTTTTTTCAAAGGAACAGCTTTTGGTTTTGTTGATTTTCTCAATGGATTTCCTGTTTTAAGTTTCATTGATTTCTGCTCTAATTCTTGTTTCTTTTCTTCTGCTTACTTTGTATTTAATTTGCTCTGCTTTTTCTAGTTTTCTAAGTTAGCTTAGATTATTGATAATTTATCTTTATTCTTTTCTAATCTATGCATTCGATACTATGACCTCTCTAAACACTGTATTTTTTCCTGCATCCCACAAATTTTGGTAAGTGTTATGTTTTTATTTTCATTTAGTTCAAATATTCTTTAGTTTCTTTTGAGAATTCTTCTCTGACTCATGTATTATTTAGATGTTATTTATTCTCCATACTTTGGGGGATTTTCCAGATATCTTTCTATTATTGATTTCTAGTTTAATTCCATTGTGATCTGAGAGAGCAAATAGTGGATGATTTCTGTTCTTTTAAATTTGTTAAGATGTGTTTCATGACCCACAAGGTAGTCTTTCTTGGTGAATGTTCCATGTGAGCTTTAGAAGAATGTATATTCTGCTCTTGTTGGATGTGGTCTATTGATGTCAGTTATATCAACTGTAGTGGTATTATTGAGTTCAAATATGTCCTTACTGATTTTCTCCCTACTGTATCTGTCCATTTATTACACAGGGGTGTTGAAGTTTCCAGCTATAGTGTGGATGCGTGTATTTCTCCTTGCTGTTCTATCAATTTTTGTTGCAGGTTGTTTGACTTCTTATATCTTCTTGGAGAATTGACCACTTTATCATTAAATAATTCCCTTCCTTGTCCCTGATAACTTTTCTTCCTTTAAAGTTTGTTCTGTCTTTGGGGCGCCTGGGTGGCTCAGTCGGTTGAGCGTCCATCTTCAGCTCAGGTCATGATCTTGCAGTCCGTGAGTTCGAGCCCTGCATCGGGCTCTGTGCTGACAGCTCAGAGCCTGGAGCCTGTTTCAGATTCTGTGACTCCCTCTCTCTCTGCCCTCCCCCCACTCATGCTCTGTTTGTCTCTCTCTGTCAAAAATTAATAAACATTAAAAAGTTTGTTCTGTCTGAAGTTAATATGGTTATTCCTGTTTTCTTTTGATTATTGTTAGTTAATCAAAATGTTTTTTTTTCCCCTTTATCTATTTACTTTTGGTCTATATGTGTCTTTAAAGTGGGGTTCTAGGGGCGCCTGGGTGGCTCAGTCGGTTAAGTGTCCGACTTCGGCTCAGGTCACGATCTCGTGGTCCGTGAGTTCGAGCCCCGCGTCGGGCTCTGTGCTGACTGCTCAGAGCCTGGAGCCTGTTTCGGATTCTGTGTCTCCCTCTCTCTCTGACCCTCCCCCGTTCATGCTCTGTCTCTCTCTGTCTCAAAAATAAATAAACGTTAAAAAAAAATTAAAAAAAAAATAAAGTGGGGTTCTAGCAGACAATATAGAGTTGGTTTGTGTTTTTGAATTCACTCTGATAATCTCTGTCTTTTAACTGGTGCACTAAGACCTTTGACATTTAAAATGATATTGATATAGTTGGATTAATATCTACTATACTTCATACTGTTTTCTATTTATTACCCTTGGTTTTGTTCTTATTTTTGTCTTCTACCCTTTTTCTGTCTTTTGTAGTTGAGCATTTTATATGATTCTGCTTTCTCTCCTTTATTAGCATGTCAGTTATACTTTTTTTTTCTTTTTTAGTGATTACCCTAGAGTTTGTAATAGACATTTACAACTAATCCAAGTTGACTTTCATATAACACTAGACACATCACAGGTAATATTGTGTGTATCTTATAATAACAAAATAATCCATGTTCCTTTCTCTTGTCCCTTGTGTCATTGCTGTCATTCATTTCACTTATGTAAAAGCATACATGGGACACCTGGATGGCTCAGTCAGTTAAGTGTCTGACTTTGGCTCAGGTCGTGATCTTGTGGTTCATGAGCTTGAGCCCCGCATCAGGCTCTGTGCTGACAGCCCAGAGCCTGGGGCCTGCTTCAGATTCTGTGTCTCCCTCTCTCTCTGTTCATCCCCTGCTTGGACTCTGTCTCTCTATCAAAAATTAATAAAAATTTAAAAAAATAACGAAATCATATATAAGTATACATATACATAAGAATAAATAAGTACATTGCTGCTATGATGAATTAAGAATAAGAAAAATTGGGGCGCCTGGGTGACTCAGTCAGTTGAGCGTCCGACTTCGACTCAGGTCATGATCTCACAGCTTGTGAGTTCGAGCCCCGCATCGGGCTCTGTGCCGATAGCTCAGAGCCTGGAGCCTGCTTTGGATTCTCAGTCTCCCTCTCTCTCTACCCCTCCTCCACTCATGCTCTGTTTCTCTCTGTCTCAAAAATAAATAAACATTAAAAAAAAATTTTTTTAAAAAGAATAAGAAAAATAAAAGTTTTTTTTTTTTTACTTCCACTTATTCCTTCTTTGATGCTCTTTTCTTCTTTAAATAGGTCCATGTTTATGACTGGTTTTCCTTCTCTCTAAAGAACTTCTTTAATATTTCTTATTAGGCAGGTGTACTAAATAGTATACTATATATACTATATATTGGCAACAAATTCCATCAATTTTTATTAGTCTGAGGAAATCTTTATTTCTTCTTCACTTTTAAAGGATAATTTTGCAGCATACAGAATTCTAGTTTGGTGTGTTTTTTTCTTACACTAAACACTTTGAATATTTCACCACACTCTCTTCTTGTTTGCTTGGTTTTTGAGGAAAAGTCAGATGTAGTTCTTATCTTTGTTCTTGTATAGGTAAGGTGTTTTTGCCCTCTGAATTTTTTCTTTATCTGATTTTCTTAGTTTGGTGATATGCCTAAGTGTGGGCATTTATCTTGCTTGGTGTTTTCTGAGGTTCCTGGGTCTGTGCTTTAGTGTCTGACATTAATTTGGGAAATTCCCGGTCATTATTGTTTCCAATATTTCCTCTGTTCCTTCTCTTTTTCTTCTTCTGGTATTCCCAATATGCATGTGTTACACCTTTTGTAGTTGTCCCATAATACTTGGATATTATGTTCTGTTTTTTTAAGTCTTCTCTTTGATTTTTTAGATTTCAAAGATTCTATTAATATATCCTCTAGCTCAGAGATCCTTTTCTTAGCCACGTTGTCTACCAAGCCCAGTAAAGGCATTCTTTATTCTGTAACAGTGTTTCTGATCTCTGGCATTTCTTTTTGGTTCTTTCTTAGGATTTCCATCTTTCTGCCTACATTGCCCATCTGTTCTTGCATGCTCTCTATTTTATCCATTAGTGCCCTTAGCATATTGATCATAGTTGTTGTAAATTCACTGTCTGATAATTCCCACATTGCTGGCATATCTGTTCTGATGCTTGTTCTATCCCTTCAGATTGTGTTTTTTTGCCTTTTGGTATGCCTTGTAATTTTTTCCTGATAGCCAGGCATGATTTACTGTGTAAAGGGAACTGCTGTCAACGGCCTTCAGTAATATGGTAGTGAGGGGTAGGGGAACAGGAAGCAATCTGTAGTCCTGTGATTAAGTCTCAGTCCTGTAGGGAGCCTCTGGACTGTGAACTTCATAAGATTCTCAGTTCTGCCTCTGCTCATCCCCACCCCCTCTGCCTCCAGCCCTTAGGTAAGACAGGATGGCTGGAGTAGATTGGAACTGGATATTTCCCTTTGCCAAGCCAGTTAGTATCTAATAATACTTATGCAGCTAGCTCTGGTTAACTAGTTTCCCTGGAGAGCAGGCCTTTTGTTAAGAGAACAGAGTGATCTGGCATATTCCTTTTGCCTTCCTCCTTCTGGAATCATAAGGGGATTTTTCTTTGATATTTGCTATGGGAACCTGATCAAGTTCCTAAAGGTAAATCTCACAATATTGTGGACACTGCACTATGACTGAGTTCTCCTGCAGTTTTTAACTCTTAGAGTTATCCACAGTGAGTCTCCAGCAATTTATCAATTACAGTTCAGGTTTTCTTACCCTCAATAACTATTCTTGAATAATAAGCTTAAACTGGAACTGCCCTAGGACTTATGACTAATTTTGAGAAAATAATTCATTTATATATGTTAAAAAATCAATGATTTTGATATAGATTTGAGTTAGCATAAAACTATGAGGCCATTCTCACTTCAGTGTGTTTGCACATGTTTTTCCCCTGGCCAAAACAAATTACCCATTTTATTATTTTCTTTATGGTTAGATTATTTGGATTCTTCAAGATCCTTCTTTTTTATGGTGTTACCTACAGTTACTCTAGCCCATAATGATCTCTTTTGATACCATATAGCACTTATATTTTTAAACAAACCGTTTGGCAGTTGAGTATGTGCTGTCTTGTTGGGTGTTTTTTTTTTTGTTTTTTGTTTTTTTTTGGTGCTTGTTCTTCAGTCTTGCCTTTTTTGCATGTCAAAATTCTTGAGAACAGTAACTGTCTTTATTTTCCTTTGTAATACCCATGGGACCTAGCACAATAGTGGGTGCATAATAATAGGTATTTGCTAATTTGCCCAGTGATTGGAATGTATGAAATGAATCACAAAGCTAAGGTTTTCATATTACATTTCATTTTGATTTTACCACTCTACAAAACCTGGGAATGTTTACACATCTCTTGAAATGCACTCAAGCTAATGTGTTGTCCTGTATTGTAAATGATATCCATGCCAAGAAGGGATTGATATGGAACAGTATATCTCTTGCTGCCACTTCTGTTTTCTATTAACATTAAATGCATGTAGGCCTATAGATGGCTCTCTGCCATGAATTGCATCATTTACATTGGCTTTTAATATGCCTCCTGGCATTTCAGTTTCTGTTCTCAGCAGGCAGCCTCACTCTGCTGAATTTTCTAATATTTGTATCCAGATAAATGCTTAGAGAGCTGTGAAAGATATTCTTTCTTTGCTTCTACATGGTTTCAGATGAATGTCAGTGACACATTGGAAAGTATATCATTCAGATATAATTTCAAATATTGAATCATCATAATTTCCTAGAATTTATATTCTGTTTCTTCTTTTAATGGACATGAGTTTTTATATTGAGTTTTGTTGCCCCTATATGATTACTCCTGGGTTTTGTCATCGTCTGCCCTCAAAAGAGGAGGGTTTTTTTTTTTCATCTGCTGCCAGCCAGTAGGCACCATGTGCAGTGTCTGTGCCTGAGCTTAGAAAGGGGAGCAGAGAAACAGAGAGAGGGGAAAAATGGAAAATGCTTTACAACATTTTCTTTGCCCATGTTAGGGGTAGCGTATGGTGGAGAGGCTGGGAAGAAGGATAATGCATACTTAAAAGTGGTATTAGCTTCTAGTTAATCAAGGCTCAGAAGAGAAAAACATTTACTTTGTAATAATTATACATTTTTGTGTCAATAATTATGTAGATGAGCTTAACAAATATTTTTAAAGCTTTTTTTCCCCTTCAGAACCCTTTGTGTTCAAGAGAGTCATACTGTACACAAGATAAGGATACAAGAAATTACATTTTTTTTCACAGAGTACTTTTTTTCACAATTTTTTATTAGTAAAATAATAGTTTTTTTTCAGGGAACAAGACTTCATTCATACTTAGAAGCATGTTCATAAATATTATGGATCTTTTTAATATTTTATGCAGCCATCAGAATAGTTTTCAATTCTCAATTCTCTGTTGAAAAATATTTGAATGATTAGTTTATACATTCTGCTTTATTGGTATATTAGTGGAGGTCCCCTGGTAATTGCTCAGGAAAGAGCAATCAAACAGCAACTCCTATCGCTATATGAGCTTTAATCCCATTATTTATCTAATTTAGAATTATTTTTATTAGAAATTAAAAAACTTAAAAATGGGACATAATTATTGTGCTGGGATCACGGTAATCCTTCTGCCGCCGCTCCGCCCCCCCCTTCCCCAACTGTCTGCCATTTGTAAAAATCCTATAGACAAAGATTTAGGTTAACTCATTCATTCATTCATTTATTCATGAATGACTACCATTTTCTAATTTTTTCCAGATGGTATATCTTGAGAAGGACGTTTGAATGTTCATTTGTATGTGTTTTGCATTATTCTGTTATTATTTTGACAATCTCAAGAGAGTAGTTTAGTCCAAATTCTATCATTAACATGCAAATAAAATTGTGATGACAATAAACATGATGATATAATCAGGGAATGGAAAGAATGTCCCTGTTTTCAATATGTAATTCTGTCAAGTGTGTGGTCACAGTTCACATACCTCTTCACTATGTCTAATGAAACTATCTAGTTTAATGTGACTGCATAAGAGATGGTCAAAGAAGGTGGGAGAGTTAGGAGTGGGAACAGGATCTGGATAGGGAAGAAACAAAAAAAGTAAAACAAAGCAGTTGGTCAACACTTCTGTTAAAAAGCAAATGTACAGTAGGGAAACATAGTAGTATTTATGACCAATCTAAACAGCAGGATATCTCAAGGCTCAAGCTTAGACTGGAAGTATAGCATTGCTAAGTAGAAGAACTAAGGCCACATTCACAACACTCTCTCACTAAGCCATTCATAGCTCTGTGATTTAAGTTTTCCTTATCCTTTTGTTAATAACTGTGTTTTTGCAAAATAATTTTGTGAAATGAAGTTAATGCTCTTCTAATATTAAACCAGAAGATTTTGGAGAGGCACAGAATGAGGAACAAAAATTAAAGATTGAAAATGCCTGGTAAGAATGTCCAGCAAATTTGAGGGGCTGCTAATCCAAGGAAAGAGAATGGCTTAAGTTTGTTTCCTTTTTCTCTAACCTTTTGCTTTTAGCCTGTCTTTATTTTTGTAAATTGTGTCTGTGAAAAGCAGCATTTTCTGGGAATATTTATCACCATTGTTCTGTGTTAGATTTTGTCCAATGTTCTTAGATCTCTCTCACCAGCATTGCAGTCCAAACACAAGCCTGTCTTTTTTTTCTTTGTTTAACTTAATGTAAAACTAATTAGAGCATGAGCTGAAAACATATTATGTTTATGCCTTTGAAAATTAACTTTAGCGTAACCTGTTTTATAGCTCTTATTTTCTAAAAAGGAAAGTTTTATTTTCTTGTAAATGCTAAATCATAGACTTCTTTTTAATTTTATTTTCTTTGGCTAGACATTTTATTCATTCATATGAATAGGTTATAATTTTCTCCATTCCCTATCCTCTTTTAAAGGGAAGAAGAGTTGGCTATTGAAGTAAAACTCAAAATTGTCAGCGAGCTATAAGCCAGTCATTTAGTACCTCATTTACACTATTATATTGGCCTGGCATTTTATGCGATGAGGGAAGGAAGACTACAATTAGAGGGCTTTCTAGGGTTGATAAGAATTATACTAAAAAAATTATATTTCACATAATTATAAACCTGTCTTGTTTGTCGCAGTGGAAAATATATGAACAACAACCACCACCCCTGTGCCTCTTTCCTCCAATGCTTTTCTTTCTTTTACACAAATCTGAAGTCAGTTTGGAGGCGGCTAGAAGAAGATGAAAGCGATTTGCTGTGGAAGCTAGAATATTAAGTGCTTTGGCAAGCATTTAGATTTCTCTCTCAGGAAGAAAGGAGTAGCATGCCAAATTCTTACCATGCAGAAGGACAGGGACTAACTAGGATTGATTCTGAAAACATTTTATGCCCATGAAAACAAATGTCTGTGGAAATTACCACTGAACTCTTTCCCTCTGTCAACCTCTGGGTTTCATAAGGGGATTTTAAAAAGACGTCCTTTTGGAAATACGTGTAAATTTATCCTTGTGCTTAACTTTTTTTCATGTGCATAACATTTGTGGTTCTTAGCTGTTGCTCACTTTCCTTTTTTGGTAATGCCATTTCCCACTCATTAGTTCCCGTCAATTGTTAGTAAGTATTAATTTAATTAAAGCAGAATGCAAAGTACAGTATGCAAATAAAAATCCATCTTCTAAAATGATATGCAAAGCAACAATCAAAAGTACAAAATCAGAGCAAAGTACAGTCCACTATATATTAGTAGCAGGATAAGAGTCAGGGTGCGTGGGTTCAAATCCCAGCTTGGTCACTTGCTGGTTGTGTGCCCTATTGCAGCTTTGTTTATCTCTCTGCCTCTCCATTTCCTTATCTGTCAAGTGGGGCTGATAGTGGATCTACCTCATAGGAGTATTGTGATGTTTGAATATGATAGCTGATGGGAACTTTAAGTGCAATATCTGGCACTTGGTAAGTGCTCAGTAGTGTCCTTTATTGTTTCTTTTTATTTTTATCCTTATTATGAATATTTACCTTACTGTAGGAAAATATGATTTTGAAAAATAAACATTTTGATATCAATAATATGCCCGCATTTAAAGCAGCATGCTGAACTAACTCATTTACTTGAATGCCAAAATGAAGAGAAGTGAAATCTGAGAAGTTATAACTGGCCCAATATATAATGTGTGACCTCACCATACAGATGTTTGCCAAGAGCAATCCAAATTAGTAAATATCTAAATGATACACTATTTTATAAGTGCTCAGTTTTAATTTATTTAAGTACATGTAACTGATAAAAGCAGGACAACAAAGTACTGTGTGATTTAATACTTCATTGATGAGCTTTAGTAATCCCCCAAACCTAATGTTACAATTTTTACTTATTTCTAAATATCAGCAGTTCATATTTAAGTATTTTTTCTGAAGTTTAAAAGCAGGTATTATGTTAATATGTCCATCTTAAATAATGCAGACAAACTTCAGCCCAGCCTTTTGTTCGAACTATCAGAAATTCCCTGTTTATTTGGAATCAAATTGTAATTTAGCATTACATTTACAGAGCAACTCTAAGGCCTCTCTGTGCTGTTAATTGAGATCAGCACTGTGAGATTACTCCGAAGTGACACTCTGCCAGCCTTACTTGACAGAAGGGTGGGTGAGAAAAGAGGCTGCAACTTGGGTATAGGTGGCTATTTTTTAACAGCCATGCTTCTTTTTAACAGAGAGGATTAAAGTATTTATGGGAAGCCAGAGAAGCAATTTTCTGTTTGTTTGCACTGTTAGACTCCAGAAGAATTTTAATTTGGGGAAATGCAATCCAAGATTACTTAAGCGTGAGAGAAAAGTATATACACAGTTTCCTCTTGAGGTTACATGATTCCATACTTAATAAATTATTAGTACTATAGGGAAGGCCCAGTACTGTCTCATTTCTGGACAGAGTGGAAGAATTGAAGGGATTATGAACTTTTTAATCTAAATAAGGGAGAGAAAGGCTTAATGGGCTAGTGAGGGAGAAGCATAAGGTGATTTTTTTATGGCATGCAACATAAGATTGGGTGTCAGTGAGGATCATCTAAGGGGCCAGGTTATCATCTCAGTGAACAGTTAAAATAAATGGTATTTGTCACCTCCCTGAACTCAACTGAGCTTGGCTCAGTTTCTTAAGACAAATATATAGCTTACTAGAAGGGGGTGGGACCTATCCATTGGCTATATCAGGGGCTAGGGAACATAACCTTAGCCTTATTATGCACTGTATAGGTCTTCCACTGCCACATACACACCCTCCTTGAATTTCTAGGAGGGTTGATGTATCTGGATATGCAGTTGACGAGAGAAGTTCAAGGCAAAGTACTAATAGCTACTAGCTTGCCCCAACAAATAGCAGGGCTCATGTTGATAAATCCAAAAGTCTGATCACTCACTCAGTGATAGAGAAGCTGAACTGCCAAATTGTGGTCCTGGCCTGGAAAGAGAATCATTAAGGATCTAGTCTTAAGTGAGGTTACCAATAAATAGAAGACAAGATTACAAGAAAGTGAGATACAAGCCTATTTATTAAAGGAGGATAAAGGAATGAGCAACAAGAATGAATAGGTGTGGAGAGGTGGGCAGGGCTGTTGAACTTAGGTCTGAAGTCAGAATTGGTCCTAACAAGCAGGAAAGAAGGGAGGAGAAGGAAAAAGGCATGAAGGCAGGAGGTTGAGACTCTTAAGTAGGGAAATCATATGGCAGCAGCTGTGATCACAATAAAATAAAAGCTGACTGATGTTATCAATCAACAAGACCATGTATAAATTGAGCTTTATAGGAGAAATAAGATCCTGGAGAGGAGGGGGAGGTTGAATGAAACAAATATACACCTATGTCTCAGTGGCATTTTCTTAGGTAATTTCTGGTAGAGCCATCTTTCAAAAATGCAAATCTGACTCCTGCTTCAAATCCTCTAGGGGCCCCATAGTACTGAGGGAAAAGTGCAAATTCCATAACATGGTTCACATGATCTTTAATTTGCCTTCAATTCTTGTCACTCCATGTGAACCACTAAGAATTAACCAGAATATGCCATCTTCTCTCAGACTTCTGTGCTTTGGCTAATGACCTTCTGGAACTCCTTCCTTGTTATGCCTTCCCTGCTTCACACTGACCCAAACTCATCCTTTACCACTCAGCTTTCTTGACCAACTTCCTATGAGCTCACATAAAACTCTGTGCATGCCTGCTGTTATAGTACTTAACCTTTAGTGCTGGTTGACCAACCAACCAGTCTTCTGCATTAACTGAAATTCTTCAGTGAATGAATAAATGTATGACTCAGATGAAACTTTGAGTGGAGAGAATTATTGCTAAGATTTAGTCCAGTTTGATGGTTAGTTTGTTTGAAGTACCTCAGACCTACTAATGATAGCTTCCTATTTACAGTGAAGGAGCCATCCAAAAACTTATAAGATATCTTCCTTAGCTGGCTTCTGTTTCTCAATAGAGCCTTTTGTAGGATACTGGTGCCTTACAAGGTCAGGATATATAGGAGAATCTCTGCTATTGAGGGCCTCTGGAATTCTAGTTATGACTTTGCTGTCATGGGAAGTTTTAGGTTCTATATTTTGGAGAGTAGAGAAACCTAAAAGAAATATCATTTCTGTCTTTAAGATCCTGGTGGAGAAATGGCACTGGAAAGATCTTTCCTAGCTATAATTTTTATCCCTGGCTTTTAAAGTCCATGGTGTAGGCTATTTGGCAAATATCTGAAGATCAAATAGGTCAGACTCTTTGCTTGTTTGGCCTTTTGACAAGCTGTGAGTATAAGAAAACACTGCTCTCATTAGCTCCCTTCATGTGTCTTTTAGATTGGCCTTACTGATCTTTAAGAAGGAAAATGCTAACATTCACTTTTACCAAGATGATAGGAACAGCATCCTTAGGTATGCTACTATCAATCTTCTCCCATAGTCAAAGAAAATGTCTGAGTCTGGGATAGAAAATTGGTTTGGGGTTAGTTAACATGCCCCAACTACCCCTTCCAGGGTGGGCAAAGGATCAGGTACATTGGGATGTCCAAGGAGTCTTCCAAGTTGAAAGCAGTGGGCCAAGGGGGAACTGAGAGGGACAGAAGTAAAAGGTTAGGAGTTGGAAACAGTTTGATGATTCAAGTAAGTTTGTAGGGCAGAACTTGAGACAACGCCTGAAATTGTGTGAGAAGGAGTCTTTGATGGAGCCAGCTCCATTCTGAACAGGAGTCCCCGTAGAGGGAATAGCTCATTTGGCCAGATAGAGCCTCTGCAAGATTCACTAGGAAAAGAGGAACCTCTATTCTTGTTGGAAGTACCTGCCATCTGCTCAGCTTTCTGCCTTCTGCTGATACTTTCTGATACCATATTGAAATGAACACCACTTTAAATAAAAGCAATTACATAGAATGATTATAAGATTAATACTAAAAATAGAACATTGCTCCTCAAAGTGTGTTCCAAGGGATTTGTAAGAAATGTTATTGAAAAACTATCCTATGGTCAAATTTTAAGTTTGGAACATACTCATCTATCTTCTCTTGGTGATTCACTTTACATATTAGCACAGTAAAAACCCTAAGAAGTTTTACAGTATAAAAAACCTGTTATTTCCAATTTTATTTTACTATGAAACCATTTTTTGGAGTGCGCTGGGGCTTACTGTGGAACATAGTTTGACAACACTAAAATAAGGGTTAATAAAACATTTGATATGAAAAAGAAACTGTTAAAAATCAGGCAAAAATCCCTTAACTGGGACCAAAAGGAAATTGAGAAACTGGAGCTAGGATTCCCCAAAAGGTTTAAATGAGAAAACACCTGTAACTTATGTTGCATTGGACCTTTTGCATGGTTGGTGCTGGGTCATTTATTGCTGCTGTTGTCTTTTGCTGTTGTTGTTTGTTGTTTGTTTGTTGTTGTTTAATGGGAAATGAGATAGAAAAGGTTTCTTCTTGCCAGTTTTGTGAGAGACAAGTTGCTGTCGGTAGGGTAGGTATCAGTCAATCTTTAAGGATCCCACTGCAACTTTGGAGCGGACAGTCATGATTTCTCCTTGCCTTCAAGTCTTAGTATCTTGGTAGCTGTCAGTATAAATTCTGATTTTTCTCTACGGTTTTGCCATTCTCTTTCTTTTTCTGTTTCTCTGTCTCTGCCTCTGTCTCTCTCTCTCTATTTTTTTATTATGCAAATAAAAATGGAATTCATTTAATTTATAGAATTCCCCAAGTAAATGGTAGGCAACCAACTTATGTAATTTTCAGAGAAAAAATATTTGAGGTAGCCAAAGCTCATTTGGATGGGCTTTAAATGGCTTATAAAAATGTCTAAAATCCATCTAGTGAATCTCTGGAATTAGAATTTAGAATGGCAAACTTAAATGGCTATGGGGCAAAGCAGGTATCCAAAACTCACTGATTGTGAGTTTGTTTCAGCTAGTGAAACAGGCTAGGTGTGAACTACAGGAAGCCAGAGGATGCATGCTCATTAAAGGAGACAGCAGGTACAGGAGATTGTTTTGGTGGGGGGGGATGTGGGCCTGTTGTTTCTGAATTACTTGATTTTTAAAGAAAAGTAGGTAATCTGGATCTTTATGTAAAATCCCTGAAATTTTAAATGGTGGTACTCATGAAAAGTCAAGTCAAATAAAGAGTGTTCACGGACTGATTTGCAGCTTCAAAACTGGACAAAAGTAAGACTGCACACAGAGGAACCTGAGTGAGTCATCATACCAGCTCGGCTCTGGGTCCTGCTTATCACTGAACCCCTACCAAGAAATAGTATCATGATTCTTATGTCACCCTCTAACAGAGGTGTTTTCTGTGACCCCTATAAACATCTGCTTTAAATTAATTTGAGAGCACAGTGCCATTATTTGATGATTTACAAAAGTCACATTACCTTTCCTAAGGCATTGCAATTAGAAACTTTCAGTGTAAGCATATAGGATTTGCGTTAGACAATATTTAGTAAAACACCAATAGCAGAAAAAATGTCCAAAAATAAAATAGGTTTCTTAACTGTAAGAATATTTGGCTTTAATATTTTTATGTGTTTTAACAATTTGTAGTTGGAGAAAATTTCATAGCTTTATTTCCTCAGAATATGGCAGGCAATAAGTTGAATTTTGAACAAATATTACTACATTTCTTTTTCTTATTCTCTTTGAATAGTAAAATGAAGTGTATGTAATATCTTGTCAGAAAGATTCTTTGGGCATTTTTATTTTTAAAAAATTTTTTTTAACATTTATTTATTTTTGAGACAGAGAGAGACAGAGCATGAACGGGGGAGGGTCAGAGAGAGAGAGGGAGACACAGAATCCGAAACAGGCTTCAGGCTCTGAGCAGTCAGCACAGAGCCCGACGCGGGGCTCGAACCCACGGACAGTGAGATCATGACCTGAGCTGAAGTTGGATGCTTAACCGACTGAGCCACCCAGGCGCCCCTCTTTGAGCATTTTTAAATGTCACTACAGTATTAATGAAACTCTTTGAATGGTCTTTCATTTGGAAGTAGCCATAATAACTCATAGCTTTTTCTGTAATTATTAAACTTTTTTGTTTATTTATTTATTTTGAAAGAGAGGGAGAGAGAGAGAGTCGAGGAGGGAAGAGAGAGAGGAAAAGAGAGAGAATCCCAAGCAGGCTCCAGGCTGTCAGCACATAGCCTGACGCAGGGCTTCATGAACTACAACATCATGACCTGAACTGAAGTTGGACACAAGCGACTGAGCCACCCAGGCGCCCCTAAATATTTTGAAAAGGACTTCCTAATAAATTTTCTTTTCTTCCCTCCATTACATCTGGGCAGCCTCTTCCCTCTTTTATTCTTCTCTTCCTCCTTGCCAGTTTTCAACAGTACTCCTGATCAGTCAGAGCATTCTCTAATCTTCATATTTTCAAGGACACACAAAGAGAAGCTGGTTACTTTCCTCTCTGCCTTCTCTCACTGCCTTCTTCCTTTAACCATCTGCATCACACTGTAATGTAGCTCTTCACTTTTATTCTCTCCCACATCTAACTCAGAGTCACCAGAAGACAGATACTATTCCTTTATTTCCTAATCTTTAATGGTGCTGGGTGTGGTACCATGTACATAGTGGGCATGTCATACATATTTTTGAGTGAGTGGTTTCTATTTTTGTTTTTCCTCTCTAGTGTAATTACAGTTTTATCACAATATTAAAAAATAGTGACCTGAAGCTGTCACATATACTCTTTTCCTTTGATTGAACCAGATTTACTTTTGCTTCAAACCTAAAAATGGGAGGAAAGGAAGCCTCAAATTTTAATGATTCTTTGAATATCTTACAATTCTATGCATTATTTCTAGAAGCTCACGTATAGCTCTCTTGAACCTTTTTAAAGAACAGATGTATAAATTAGTGTTTAAAACAACTAATCTAATGACATTTTGGGGTGCATTAGTAAATGGGCTATCATATTGGGTTTCAGATGCACTAATTTTTTATTGCTTCAAACATTAATTTATAAATTATTTGCTATTATCTATTTTTTTTCACAGAAATTAAGTCTCTTACTTTTACTGTGCACATTATGGAATATTTGAAAAGTAGAAAGTTTGATGAAAAAGATTGCCTTTAATGTCACTTTCTGAGATAACTGATATTTACTTTTTGGTGTCAGTCTCTTCTTTTTAAAAAATTTTTTTTTAAGTTTATTTATTTATTTTGAGAGAGAAAAAGAGAGAGAGCACAAGCAGGGGAGGATTAGAGAGAAGGAGGGAGAATCCTGAGCAGGCTCTGCAGCATCAGCACAGCACCCGACTCAGGACTTAAACTCATTAACAGTGAGATCATGACCTGAGCCGAGGTCAAGAGTTGGACGTTTAACCAACTGCACTACTCAGGCACCCTCCAGTCTCTTCTTTTAAAATGTATTCATTTTAGGGGCACCTGGGTGGCTCAGTCGGTTAAGCGTCCAACTTCAGCTCAGGTCATGATCTTGTACTCTGTGAGTGGTCTGTGAGTTCGAGCCCCATGTCGACTCAGTGCTGACAGCTCAGAGCCTGGAGCCTGCTTCTGTGTCTCCCTCTCTCTCTCTGCCCCTCCTCCTGCCCTCTTTCTCAAAAATAAATAAACGTTAAAAAAATTTTCACATGTTCATTTTATTACCCTAAGAGCCTCAAAAATCACATTTTAAAAAGTATTTTTAATGAGAAAAAGAGATTAGAAGCTGTTTCACAATCAAAATAAGTTACTTTTTCTATAAGAATGTTAATGAAAGTTTTTTTTAAAAGAATAATCCTATATAGCTATTTTACTACTACAGGGTAAAAGGAATACAAATACATGTAGTTTAGCTAAAAGGGCAAGCGTATATCCAAAATATCACTGAGGAGTTCCTGAACAATATGTAAGACTGTACTGAAATTGGGTTTCTAGAAATTATTATACATGTCGTAACCACCAAGAGTAAAAACACAGACCCAAGGTCAGCTGAGCAGGGAGCCCCTTACACGGGATAGCTAGTGTTCTCACATTTGGAGAACAATGGCTTTTGTCCCTTTACTTAAGGTGCTAGCACTTTCACAGAGATCAGCTTTTCACTAACAACAGTGCAGTCTTTAGAATGCAGATCATGTTCCCTATTAACCTATTGAACGATATCTAGCTTATATTCATAAAAATTTTACTCAGAATATTGCTTTTCTCCGAATTGCCTATTTATTGTCATGAGCTTATTTCACTAAATGTTTTCCATTTTTTAAGGATTATTAGAAAGCATTCTATCTTCAAACTAACCTTAGAGGTTAATTTTAAGTTTGCTGTATGATGGATCCTGGGTCATACACTGTTAGTTAAAACTCTTAATTGTAAGTGACTAAAATCTAGCCTGAACTAGCTTGGACACAAAATTTAAAAAAATTAATGGATCGCAGATTTCAAAGAAAAAATTGAACCATGGGAGCTAGCCCTCAGGAATAACCTGAACCAAGGACATGACCAACCCTAAGATTTTCTTTTTGTCTTTCATCTTCGCTTTTCGTTGCATACTGGCTTTATTCTCTTAAGCTGCAGATTTACTTTCTCCTTTTCGAAGGAAAAGCAGTTGCCTACAATGCCTAAGTTTTAGTTCCTAGATCTACTGCCACCTGAGAAGAACTGCCTGCTCTTTTCTCTTGTTGCAAGGGGAAAAAAAGTCCTAGAGAAGAGCTCTGGTTGACCTAGTTTGGGGCAGGTGTTTCATCCACTGAGCCAGTGGAGTTTGAGTCCTAGAACATGGAAACTTCTGTGGCAGTAGTCATATGAATGGCTGGATCTTTAAGGTTCGGGTGGAAAAAATAATTCTTTGCATAAAGAGTTGATGATTTCACATAAAGGGAATCGTACTGGGTGGACAAAACAGTAGCTAACCATTACATGAAAAAGAATATCCAGGGATTTTATATGCTTTCCATTCTTTAGAGTTAATCAAAAGAATATTCACCAATGCCTTCTATGTTACCAAAACTGGGACAGAACAATTAGGGAAGTAAGAATCGTAAATTCTTGCACTAAAGAATAAATAATGTAATTGTTAAGTGTACTTTGGGGCACCTGGGTGGCTCAGTCGGTTAAGCGTCAAACTCCTGATTTTGGCTCAGGTCATGGTCTCATGGTTTTTTGAGTTCAAGTGTTGGACTCTGCTGAAGGTGCAGAGCCTGCTGGGGAATTCTCTCTCTCCCTCTCTCTTTGTCCCTCCCTTGCTTACATTCTCTGTGTCTCTCTCAAAATAAATAAATAAATAACTTAACAAAATTAAAAAGGTAACTTAGAATGATGGTAGCAATATTTAAAACAGTTTTTTTTATAACAATGTGATTTTATTAAGAGCACTTTATTTTTATTTATTTATTTTTTAAATTTTTTAAATGCTTTTATTTATTTTTGAAGGAGAGAGAGACTGAGCATGAGCAGGGGAGGAGCAGAGAGAGAGGGAGACATAGAATTTGAAGCAGGCTCCAGGCTCACAGATGTTAGCCCAGAGCCCGACGTGGGGCTCGAACCCACGAACTGGGAGATCATGACCTGAGTCGAAGTCGGACGCCCAGCCGACTGAGCCACCCAGGTGCCCCTAAGAGCACTTTAAAACAATGGAAATTTCCATTTTTCTCCAAATTATCTTCCATCTATCCCCTTGCCTTCAAGGAAAATACAGCAAAACTTTCACCTCCATTTTGTGAAAATATACATCAAACCTACAATACAGAATTATGTGTTTGGTTATTTATTAAGTCAAGGTTAAGATTTTTAACTTCTGTTTCTGTACTAGTAAAGCTTAAGAGTATCATATTTAGTCAAAGGAAGATCTATTTAGTAGATTCTCTACATTAAAGAAACCAGGGGAATTTTTTGATTACTGATTCAATTTCACTGCTGGTGTTCAGTCTGTTCAAATTTTCTATTTCTTCCTGCTTCAGTTTTGGGAGATTATATGTTCTAGGTACTTATCCATTAAAAAAATTAAAGAGACCCAGGGAAAAATCAGGGACTGAATAAAGCTCAAATCAGACCAATTAAATGAAGTTCATTTAAAAAGCAGTGTTGATTCAGTCCAATGGAAAGTACCATTCTCATATTGTTGGGAAAGAGTGGGGAGAGACAGGGGAGAGAGGAGAGAGAAGAGGCGAGGGAATGAATATGAATGTGTGGTATCAAAGTCAAGACAATGGCTTACCATTGTTCGACTTTTGAGACCTCTACATGTTAGAACCTTCCGTCAATAGGGCAATCACTGTTTAGAAGGAGTCAAACTATTAAGGAGTACATTTGTTACCAATACACTGAAAGTACATTGATGCTGTATACAATAATGACTGGGATAAAATTAACTACCTCAGAAAAGGATATGTTTTAATAACTAAGCTAGAACTTTTGTAGGAAGACATAAATAAGTATCATAATGATTTTTATAAATAAAAGCAATAGGATATCACTCAAAAGGAAATTGTTGCATTCACAAATAATTTTGTTATAAATATTGCTATTATTCTGTGCAATTGTATGTTAGTGACATTTCTGGTCCTGGGCATTCTCCAGTTGACATTTTTGAAGTTGCCATACTCCTGATAATAGGTAAAGAAGTTTGGTTTCTATCTCCAGAGTTTCACAAAGTGTTTATGACTTTTCTCTGCAAAATAAGAATTCTTTCTGGTTTTATTGAGTCCTGAATGATTTATCTACCTATACACTTGGCCTTCCCACCTCACACTCCCTACTTTCTTGAAAGGTAATTTAATTTTCTGGATGCATTTAGGCAGTGGTTAATTCCAGAGAAGCCACATTTTGTGATTGGCAGTTAGCTGCATGTTAATTTCTGAAATCTGTTTCCCAAGAATTCTTGAAGTACTAACTTGTTTTGATTGATTTCTTTGTTGCAGTCCTAATTTACCCCTTGATAATTGGATGCCTTTGCCTGCCATGATAGGCCACAGTCCTGAAAATCTGCCACCTAATTTCTGTGGACCCTGAACTTCCATCTATCATCTTAGATTGCTGTAAAACCAGTTTGAAGGAAATACTAAAAATAAAGGAATCTTTAGAGCCAGGAGCTGGACATAAAAGAATATAGGTTACAGGTGGTAGAATCCCTAGGGATATGATTAGCTTCCTTATTGTGTTTTCTGAAGTGTTTGATTATAGACTGGAGGGAAGCTAAAGGGGTGTTTTTAAAGTATTTTCAATTTAAGAATATTTTCATTATGAGTAATATTAGTAGATGATCCGAATGAAAATAATTAAGAGACTATAATACCTTTCCCAACTTTGTTTTACAACTCTGTGATTCTCACACGATTCATTTTAATCAAGTTAGCTAAGAGAAAAGCTGGGAAGTATGTAAGAGTAATAAATGTGTTGTTCTCATGGGTGCGTTGGCAAGAGGTTTATAATACAAATCATCTAACTTCCAGCACAGGACTCTCTCCACTAGAACATGCTGTTAGTCCCTATTTTCAGGAACACCCTCTCGCTAGACAACAACATGTCCTCATATCAACATAGTATTCAACTTTAATGCAGAATTATGACCACCAGAGAAAAATATGTACTTGCACAGTACATACTTTATTGCAATATTATGTGAATTGTTTATTTCATAAAGTTGATAAAATATGTAAAAGTGAACATTAGTGCCTTTCCAGGCATGACATTTATAACCTTATCAGTTTGATTTGAAAGAAGTGAAGTCAACTTACACAGCCAGAACAGATTGAAATAATGTGGCCTAACTTCTCAAGGAGTATTAAAGGGCTTGAGATGCTATTTATATGTAACATTCAGCTGGGGAGTATATTAAAAGAATTAAAGTTGGAAAGTGTTTTCATGTGTATTTTTTTTAATTATGAAAAGGAAAATAATTTGTAAAAATACAAGTTTCGAATTCTTTTCTGGGTAAATCTTAATAGTTGGAGTGGGCTATAATTAAGGAATGTTTAATAAAAAAGCCTTTTAATCCAGCAGTATAAACTTAACTTTTCTTTAAGTGTAGCTTAAATTTTCTTCTAATATTTCTGGATTTTTCCACATTTATCAATCTCTATATGCTTACATACAAGTAATAAGCTGTCTAGGTGTTTAATTTTAATTTTATTTTTATAAATTTTTATTGAAGTATAAAATAGAGAAGAATGCATAAATATGTACAGCTAAATTAAATTTCACACAGTGAATTTCCCATGTAATCAGCACCCAGATCATGAAACAGAGTACAACATCCTTCCAGAAGCTCTCTTTACCTCTTTTATTATCACCCATCCAGAGGAATTTACTTACTATCTTGGCTTATAACACCATAGATTCATGTTGCCTTTTTTTGAACTTTATGTAAATGGAATCATATACTGTATATTCTCTTGTCTGGTTTCCTGATGTTTGTGAGATGCGTCTATGTTGTTTTGGGTGGCAGCTTTTTGTTCATTCCTGTTGCTCTTCAGTTTTCCATGGTCTGAATATGCCACAGTGGATTTATCTACTCTGCTATGGATGGGCATTTGGGCTGTTTTCAGTTCAGGGCTATTATAATCAGCGGTGCCATGAGCATCCATGTGCATGTCTTTGGTGAAAATATGAGCACATTTCTGTTGGATATGTACTAGGTGTGGAAGTTCTGGGTCTTGGCCTTATACATATGGCCTGGTTTATAGATCCAATTATTTATTCAAAGTAGTTGTGTTAATTTGCATTCCTACTAGGCATGTTTGAAAACTTTTACTCATCTGTAAATTACAGCTTTTCTTTTTTCTCGATAATTGGTCTTGGTATTCTTTCTATGCCAGGACATAGAGATATATTTCATTCTTTTTTTATTTTTTGTATAGTATTGCATAGGAATATAGGTTGTTTAAAGTTCCTGTACTATTGACCATGAAGGTTTTTTTCCTTTTATTTTTACTATTAAAAATATTTTATAACCTCCAAAATTTAAGATGCACCCACCTTTTTTTTAATGTTTATTTTTGAGAGAGAGAGAGAGAGAGAGAGAGAGACAGACAGACAGACAGACAGCACATGTGTGGGGAAGGGGCAGAGAGGAAGGCAGTCACAGAATCCGAGGCAGGCTCCAGGCTCTGAGCTGTCAGCACAGAACTGAAGTAAGACACTTAACTGATTGAGACGCCCTGGTGCCCCTAAAAAGCACCCACCTTTTTACATAATTTATACTACAGATATATTTGACATGTACAAATTACTCATTGTATATGTACAAGTGATTTTTAAGAACTTTTTATTTTGAAATAATTTTAGACTTACAGAAAGTTGCAAAAAATAAAAAATAGTACAGTTTCCATATGCCTAGCTTCTCCTGATGTTAACACCTTACATAACTATGGACAGTTAAAAAAACCAAAAAACTAAGAAATTAACATTGGTATTGTATCAATTTTTCCACTAGCATCTTCTTTTCCAGTTCAGGCTTCAATCTTGAATCACACATTGCATTTAGAGCTTATACTGTCCTAGTCTTCTTTGGTCTGTGACAGTTCCTTAATCTTAGCCTTTCATGACCCAAGGCTTTTCAAGAGTAGTGTTCAGTTATTTGTAGAATATCCCTTAATTTGGGTCTGTCTGATGTTTACTCATAATTATGATGAGATTATTCTTTTTTCGCAAGAATACCACAGAAGTGATATGTCCTTATTAGTGTATCATGATGTTAATATGTCTTCTTACAGATGATGTTTACCTTGATCACTTGGCTAAGGTGGGGTTTGCCAGGTCCCTCCATTGTAAAATTACTATTTTTCCCTTTGCAATTATACATATTTTGTTGTAAATACTTTTCTTATTTCTTCTACATTTATTAATTGGAATTTCTTTGTGAGGGAAGGACTGTTCCTTCTCTTCCATTTATTTATTCAGTTACTTATTAGTATCAGTATTAATCATTCATTTTTATTTTGTGGGTTATACTCAAATACTATAGTTATTCTTTTTGTTTATCAGCGGTTCCAGTTTTGGTTATTAGGAGTTGTCAGGTGGCACCTGTGCCCTTTCAACGTGTCCTATCTTCCTTGAGCTCTTCCTTACTTTCAGGCACCACAAAATATTCTAGGCTCACCTTAGATTTTACCTGCCTCACCCCTGGAATCAACCAGTTCTCTAAGATGCTTTGGTTTATTTTGTTGGAAAATAGTATTTAGAAACCAAGATGTAAGAATTGGGTATGCTCATTGCTATTGGGGTACCCTTATTTCTGAGAATAAATTTTTTTTGTCATTTATACTTTCTCTTAGATCATGACATTCAGAATACCCATTCATTGTTATTTTTTTAATAAATGCATTATCATTTGTTTCTAAATAGTTGATAATTTAAAAAAAAATTTTTTTTAACGTTTTATTTATTTTTGAGACAGGGAGAGACAAAGCATGAACAGGGGAGGGTCAGAGAGAGGGAGACACAGAATCCGAAATAGGCTCCAGGCTCTGAGCTGTCAGCACAGAGCCCGATGTGGGGCTCGAACTCACGGACCGCGAGATCATGACCTGAGCCGAAGTCGGCCGCTTAACCAACTGAGCCACCCAGGCACCCCAATAGTTGATAATTTTTATTTTTACTTCCTTTTTGACTCAAAGTTCATTAGATGTGTGTTTAAGTTTCCATATATGTAGATTTTTAGTGGACTTTTTGTTGTAAATGTTTTGTGTAATTTTACTGTAGACAATGAATGTGGGTATATGATTTTCTTTTTAAGAACATATTAAAATTTTGCTATCCCTATCAAAATATCACCAGTATTCTTCACAGAGCTAGAACAAGCAATCCTCAAATTTGTATGGAACCAGAAAAGACCATGAATAACCAAAGCAATGGTGAAAAAGAAAACCAAAGGCATCACAATCCTGGATTTCAAGCTGTATTACAAAGCTGTAATCATCAAGACAGTATGGTACTGGCACAAAAACAGACACTTAGATCAATGGAACAGAATAGGAAACCTAGAAATGGACCCATAAATGTATGGCCAACTAATCTTTGACAAAGCAGGAAAGAATATCCAATGGAATAAAGACAATCTCTTCAGCAAATGGTGTTGGGAAAACTGGACAATGACATGAACCTGGACCAGTTGCTTACACCATACAAAAAAATAAACTCAAAATAGATGAAAGACCTAAACGTAAGACAGGAAGCCATCAAAATCTTACAGGAGAAAGCAGGCAAAAACCTCTTTGACTTCAGCCACAGCAACTTCTTACTCAACACGTCTCCAGGGCCAAGGGAAACAAAAGCAAAAATGAACTATTGGGACCACATGAAAAAATGCTCAACATCACTTGTCATCAGGGAAGTAGAAATCAAAACCACAATGAGATACCACCTCACACCAGTCAGAATGGCTAAAATTAACCACCCAGGCAATAACAGATGTTGGCAAGGATGCAGAGAAAGGGAAACTCTTTTGCACTCCTGGTGAGAATGCAAACTGGTGAAGCCACTCTGGGAAACAGTATGGAGGTTCCTCAAAAAATTAAAAATAGAACTACCCTATGACCCAGCAATTGCACTACTAGATATTTATCCAAAGGATACAAAAGTGCTGATTGGAAAAGGCACATGCACCCCAATGTTTATAGCAGTGTTATCAACAATAGCCTAAGTATGGAAAGAGCCCAGATGTCCATCGACAGATGAATGGTTAAAGATGGAATGTGTATATATATATATATATATGTATGTATATATATATGTATATATATATGAATGGTTAAAGATATATACATATATATATACATACACACACACACATACATACATACACATACATACATATCCAGTGGAGTACTTGGCAATCAAAAAGAATGAAATCTTGCCATTGGCAACAATGTGGATGGCACTAGAGTGTATTATGCTAAGTCAGAAAAAGGCAAATACCATATGACTTCACGCATATGTGGAATTTAAGATATAAAACAGATGAACATAAGGGAAGAGAAGCAAAAATAATATAAAAACAGGGAGGAGGACAAAACATAAGAGACTCTTAAATATAGAGGACAAACTAAGGGTTGCTGGAGGGGTTTTGGTTGGGGGATGGCTAAATGGGCAAGGGGCATTAAAGAAGACACTTGTTGGGATGAGCACTGGGTGTTATATGTAGGGGATGAATCATTGGATTCTACTCCTGAAATCATGATTGCCCTATATGCTAACTACCTTGGATGTAATTTTTTTTAAAAAGAAAAGAAAAGGAAGGAAGGAAGGGAGGGAGGGATGTAAATTAAAATAAATAAATAAATAAAAATGAAAAAAAGAATATATTAAAATTTCAATCGTGACTGATTACGTGGTCAGTTTTTGTGATTATACCACATATTTGGAAGAATGATTATTAGATATATCCTCTAATTATATCCGTGCATCAAGTTTATTAATTATGTTATTCATATGCTCAATATCTTTACTATTTTTCATGCCATTGTGACCATTCCATTCCTGTGAGAAATGTTTTCCTACCTCCCATTATGATTAGTAATTTATTCTCATTTGATTTTTAACAAATATTTCTTTATATTTTGGGTATGTAAAAGTTCATGATTATTATTTTTCTTGGTGGATTAGACTTTTATCAAAACTTAAGGTTGTTCCCTTTATTAGTAGTTATTAATATTAATATATATCTTTTGTCATTTTTAAAGCATCTGGTATATATTTTTCTAACCTTTTATTTTCTACATTTCTTTAATTGTTATTTATTTATTTACTTTTTTTAGATGTGACTCCTGAAAACACTTGGCTAATTTCTTTCTCTCAGTATGCCAAGAGAAATACTTGTCAGGGTACAAAGTGAGGCTGAAAATAGGAGAATTTATGAAAAATATTTTAGAAGTGCATTTAGGCTTTCAGAACCTCTCTCCCACTCTGTCTCCTCAAAGGCTTTTAATTACCTTGCCCTGACTCTGGCAGATGGCATAGGTACTAGCAAAATAGCTAATTCCCCATGTGATCTCCGCACAGTTGAAGGCCATCATTTAATAATTCCTGCACACACCACAGAACCTTAAGGCAGAATTTCACTGCCTCGTTTGTTAGTTTTTTTTTTTTTTCTAGGTGAAAATAGTATAATATACATTAACACAGATTCAGAAATTACCACAATTTTGTCTTATGTGTTTCATCTGTCCCATTGTTTTTGTTGTTGAAGCAATTTAAGGAAAGTCCAAGACTGCATGCTAGTTTCACCTCCATTTACTTCAGTGTGATATGCCATTTTCTTATACAACAACAGTATTATTATTCCCAAATTAGCAATAGTTCCTCAGTATTTTCTAATTCCCAGTTCGTAATCAAATTTCCTCAATATTAAAAAAAATTGTAGTTTGTTTGAATCTGGTTCTACACAAGGTCTACATGTCACATTTAATTGTCACTTTTGTTACTTCTCTTTTATCTAGAAAAGCCACTCCCTCTTTTCTCCATCATTAGTAACTTATAGAAATGGGACCAATTGTCCTCATTTGTAAATATGAATAGATAACAAAGGATCTCCAGACTTGTAAGGAAGGCTTCAAATGTGAAAGAAGGGAAGCAAAACAAAGAAAAAATTTAAAAAGCCAGAGGAACAGAAGCTATGAAGTAAGCTGAAGAAAACTTTAAAATACACCATAATTGGGGTCCTTGGGTGGCTTAGTTGGTTAATCATCCGACTTCAGCTCAGGTCATGATCTCACAGTTTGTGAGTTCAAGCCCTGCATTGGGCTCTGTGCTGACAGCTCAGAGCCTGGAGCCTGTTTCAGATTCTGTGTCTCCCTCTCTCCCTCTTCCCCTCGCCTGCTCACACTCTCTCTCTTTCTCAAAAATAATAAATTAAAAAAATAAAAAATAAACGGTAAAACACACAGTAATTGATACCTTCAAAAAATAAGAAAAGAAATTGTAATCATGAAATAAGAACAAGAAAGAATTCTTGTAGACTTTTGAAGAATAAGAAAGAATTCTTGGTAATTAAAATTTAACAGAAATTAAAAACTTTGTAGACAGGATGGAAGATAAACAAAATGTCCAAAGTAGTAAGATGGCAAAAAATTTAAGAAAATTAGAAAATCTCTTCAGAAGGTCCCACATCTAAACAGAAAGATGTTCCAGAAAAGAAAAGAAAAAAAAACCATAGAAAATGAAGGGGAAAGAATCATTTTCCTTAGGGTAAAATTTCTGGAACTAGAGAACACCAGTTTTCAAAACATCATGTGCCCAGCAAAGAGAATGACAAAAGACTGATACAATAATATATTGTGATGAAATTTAAGAATACTAAGTGAAAAGAGAAAAATCTTAAAGCTTCTGAACCAGGGCAGGGGCAGAGTGAGGAGAACCTACCATGTATCATGCAAAGAAGTAGAAATTAGACCGGCATTGGACTTTTCAGAAACAGCACCATATGTTAGGAAACAGAGGAAAAGTGCCCTAATTTTCAGATGAAGAATATTTTTTCTCATCTATGATTCTATATTTAGCTAAACTGTCCAGTCTGAGATATAATACATTTTCACATATTCAAGTTCTTAAAATTACCTCTCACGTACAAAACAAAAAACAAAAAACAAACAAAAACAAAAAACAAACTCCTGGAGGATTTATTCCACCAAAAGGAGAACACCAAGAAGGAGGAAGACTTTAGAGCCAGGGTACAGGGTACAGACATGAAAGAGAGCTAAGGACAGTTCCTGAAATGGTAAGAAAGGCAAGTCACAGGGTGACAGTTGTTTAGTGAAACTGGAGAATACCCAGACAGGAGCATGGGAATAGAGAGCTCTGGGAAGGATGTTTCCTGGAAAAGAAATGATATGGAAGAGTTTTCCGCTGTGTCTGAAGATACTGAGAAAGCAGAATTAGACCTCTGTCAGATTTGGAAGATGTATCAAAGATAGTTATACAGAAAACTAAGAAGAAAAGGAGATGGGTTTTCAATCCAGGGACACCAAAAAGTTGTACAAGAAAAGAAATGTGATCATAACATAACAGATAGCTCACTAGTGAAGAATAATGTAAATACTGAATAAAAAGACTGATGTAACTAAACTGGGAGGGTAAGATGGGGAGGGTGGTGTGTTTGTACGTTTAAGAGTATAGGTATGTGGAGGAGGGTCAGTTCTTACTAGGATTGTGATAGAAACTGCTAGCTACCTACTATAACACCATTCTTCCTTCTTTGTTAGTAATAGAACTGTGGATATACCTGGGAGCTAATCTTTCCAATTAAAAGACTACGTTTCCCAGCTTTACTTACAGTAGGTACAGCCATGTGTCTAAGTTCAGCAGAAGTAGTTAGTGGTACTTCTAGGAAGTTTCCTTATAAGAGACAGAGTGAGCCATTATTCTCCTCTTGTTGCTAGTCTGGAATGGGAAAAGAATTGTTGCAGTTTCTGCCATTATCATGGTCAATGAAAATAAAAGACATATACCAAAGATAGTAGACCAGAGAGTTGGAAGTATCCTGGGGACCTGATGACTCTATAAAGCTATTACATCAGCATTAGATTGGCTAATAATACATTTGTTTTATGCGATATAATATACTCTTGTATATTTAAGCTATCATATTCAGGTCTCAGTTATATGTAGCAGAATCAGATCTTAACTGTAATTTGTAATTTACTAGGTAATATCTATACTGAAATATTAAGGAATAATAATATAAGCATGTTATTTGGTAATATAGAAGTAAATACTAGAGGAATCAGGAAAAACGTTGAAAGTTGTTTTGGGCAGTGGGAATTGAGGTAAAAGAAAATGATTTCTGTTTTTTTTCTTACAACTCTTTTAGTAATATTTGACATTTGAAATTATATATACATATTACTTTAATAAAAGCTAAATTGATGTTTTTAAGTTATATTTTAATTAGTAATTCAAGTAAAAAAATGTTTGTTGTAAAAATTTGAACAATACAAAAGATACAGAGAAAAAGTTTTGCCTCCCTTCAGTGCCCTTCCTTGCCTTTCCCCTGCCAATTGGTTCCACTCTCCTTCCCAGTGTTAATGGTGTTTGATTTGTGTCTCTCCATACTTTTTCTGTACATTCATTTAGCATATATAAAGATGCATAGTTTTTTAGAATTTATTTTTATTAAAAGTGTATTTAAATTTTAATTTAATAAAGCTCTCATGAAGGATTATTTAAACTTGTAATGGATGTTTTTTGTTTATATTTTTAGAATTTGGGATGTAAGTATGCAGTTAAAAAGTCAACAAAATGAATTTCAGAGAGTACAGAAAGAATTGAGTCATTTGCAACATGAATTAAATATTAAACAGAGACAATCACAAGCATTCAGGTAAGATTATCTTTAAAGAATCGAAAATCATGAAGATTGAAAAAGTACATTTAAAACTAACTTTATAAACATTCAAACACATTTTAGTAATATAGTTTCTATATTCAGTGTGGTTGAAACAATGAAAACAACTTTACTTATTTTCTTTTTAAATCATTATTTCAACTGAATAGTTTTACCAATAACATTTAAATCAGGCAAACACCTTGCTTTTATTTTGCAGTAACATTTAGAATGAAAGAATATTAGCTAATTCATTTTTCTCTTGATGAGTATTTCTTGGTGTATTTAATTCCCTGCCAGATAGTCCAGTGATACAAAAAGTCATAGAATAGGTACATTTCTAAATGATAGTAATAGACCTTCTAAATTTAGAAATCTCCAACAAAAATGGTGTTAATTCTGCTTTTATATCATCTTTGGAGGGTTTATCATACCTGAAGGTAAAAACCCCAGTGTTCTACAGCAACAAGGAAGTTCATTTTTTTTAAATAAAATTGGAATTGAATTACTGAGAATACCAGAAAAAAATGATTCTTTTCAAAACTGAGTAATTTAGCTGCTAGAAAAGGGAAATAAGTTAAATGAGCATTACAAATAGACACGGATTCTGGGTGACTTAAAAAAATATGTTGGATGAATATTTTGAATGTTAGGTTTCTTTCTTTTCTTTTCTTTTTCTTTTCCTTTTTTTCCAATCTACTAGTTGTTGCCAGAAACATTGTTCTGTTAAAAATATTGCCTGGGTGGGGTGCCTGGGTGGTTCAGTCACATAAGTGTCCAACTCTTGATTTTGGCTCAGGTCATGATCTCATGATTCATGAGATCGAGCTCCACATTGGGCTCTGTGCTGACAGTGCGGAGTCTGCTTGGGATTCTCTCTCTCCTTCTCTCTCTGCACTTCCCTCTCTCTGCTCTCTCAGAAAGAAATAAATAAACTTAAAAGAAATTTCCTAGGCTAACAAGTTTTTAATATACTAGCTGGTGATCACCTGTTGGCCAAGTACCTTTCATAAATGCCTTGCACATAACTGATGCTCAATAAATAACTTTTGAATGAATGAAGGAGTCTACTCATAAAACAGATGATAGTTTTTATCATCAGAAATCCTTGCCCTTTCCTAGAAATCTGGTATTGAACCAGCAGGTGATTTCAGTTCTCCACTTTGATCATCCCCACTGGTGTTCAAGCTTGGCTTTTCCAATAGCTTTGGCTCAGGTCTGCTAAGGAAGTCCCATTTGTTTCATCCATTAATGCCATCATGAGTGGTAGGATTGATTAAATTTTAAGGTTAGACCAGGACTAGGGGCACCTGGGTGGCTCAGTCGGTTAGGTGTCCAACTTGGGCCCAGGTCATGATCTTGTGGTCAGTTCATTTGAGCCCTTGTCCAGCTCTGTGCTGACAGCTCAGAGCCTGGAGCCTGCTTTGGATTCTGTGTCTCCCTCTCTCTCTCTGCCCCTCCCCTGCTTGTGCTCTGTCTCTATCTTTCAAGAATAAATAAACATTTAAAAAAACATTAGACCGTGGGGTGCCTGGGTGGCTCAGTAAGTTAAGTGTCTGACTTCAGCTCACGTCATGATCTCACGGTCTGTGATTTTGAGCCCCGCATCAGGCTCTGTGCTGACAGCTCAGAGCCTGGAGCCTGCTTCAGGTCCTCTCTGACCTTTCCCTGCTCGTGCTCATGCTCGTGCTCTCTCTCAAAAATAAATAAACATTTAAAAAATTTTTAAAAAGTAGACCAGGACTAGCTTAAATAATTAATGCTGCTTCAGGATATTATGGATTGATATGGTCAATTTTCACTATTCACATTTTGCATGTGATTTGTAGCATTGTAAATTATTGAAAAAACTGAGGCATATTTGTACTATTTATTGTCTAGCAGAAGTAAGATGGTTTAATTGTAACTGATTAATATTCTTTCTTTTTCTAGTCTGGTTTCCTCTTTCTTTAATGTTTGTTTATTTTTGAGAGAGAGAGAGAGACAGAGAGACAGAGTGTGTGTGAGGGAGGGGAAGAGAGGGAGACACCGAATCTGAAGCAGGCTCCAGGCTCTGAGCTGTCAGCACAGAGCCCAATGCGGGGCTCAAACCCATAAACCATGAGATCATGACCTGAGCCGAAATTGGATGCTTAACCCATGGAGCCACCCAGGCACTGGTTTCCCCTCTCTTAAACTTCTGATGTTGCTATGCCATTGGAGTAGTCACAAGCATTTGTGGAATCTGAGTAAGGGAAAACTGAGTTGGGAATACACGATTATAACTGACATTTGGGAAAACATTGTAGAATGCTTCAATAATACAAGTAAGGATTGCAAACTAAAAATTTGGTTGTGTATGAATTTTTAAAAATTAATGGAATAAAAACAATAAATATCAATTTAAGCAATATAAACTATTCTAGCATAAAAAATTATAACTCTTTTTTCAGATTATATTACAAGTGAATTCATTAAGAGAAAGATATATTTTCAAAAAAAGCTCTTGGATTATGAAATAATCCATTCAATGAAATAGAGTAAATTATTTAAATACATTGGAGAAAGATTTAAATGTTTTGCCAATTTACAAAAGCTACTAACATCACTGAATACAACATAAAAATCACACCACTTCAAGGACATTTAAGATAAACTGTTTTATGAGTTTCATCATTTCAAAGACAATTTAAGTCTAGTCATTTTCCAAGAAAACCTGAAATGCTCCAATTCTTATAATCATATAAGAAAACTAGATAAGTGTGTTTCCAAATTGGACAATGTGTAATATTTACACAGTGTTATCAATAATGAATCGTAAAGCTGAAAGAATATTTTGAAACTACCAATAATAAAAAACTAATGGCCATGTTAGATGAAAGGCTATATAATTCTTATATTCTCTCCACATAATGCATTATTATAAAATGGTTCTCATATGCAGAAGTGGTTGAAGAACATGTGGACAAAAATTACAAGCAAAAAAAATATTGTAGAGCCGTTACTATTAGCAAGTTACATTATTTTCATATATTTTGTGATATTGGTGGAATTTATCAACTTTACAATTTTCATTTGTAATGATTTTTCTCATTCTATAGATAAGCACACACTTTTAAACCTAATTTTGTGGACATTTTTGTGTTCCTTTTTCTTTTTTTTCCAAGAAAGTCTTCCTCTCACTCACCACTAATAGTATAAGATTTAGGCTCCACAAAGCATGGATCTGGGCTTGGCTAACAAGCTTGAATTTTCTATTTCTTGCCTTTCTCCCTAAAGAAGCACGTGAATCCACATCCAGTCTTTTTTCCTGTTAAATATCCTTCTATACCCTGACCCCTTTGTACATGGTTTATTCCCGGCAGCTGCCTTACACCAAAACCATTAGCCCCTTGACCTTGACTTAGTTCATAGCTCTGATCTCCCTTTCTTACCACCAGTTTCTGGTTCCACATTCAGACTTCTCATCCTCACTTTTGGCCCCCTTGATTTAGTGATCTATTTGGACTCTTTCTCTGCTTTTTGAAATTAGCATCTCTCTTAGCTCCTAGCTCTGCATGCTGTTTGAGGTATCCTCTGTGGCTTCTGGTCACTCAGGTGGACATTAGTTACCATATAGAATGTCATCACCCTTTTTCCTGGCAAAGGCTAATCTTTTAGCCTCTGACCTGTATCTGGCCTTTCTAGGACTTTGCACAAGAAATTGACTGTATCTCTTGTCTGTGTTTTTAGCCTCTGACTGTGCTCGTATTGTTGCTCAGCTGTGTGCACATTCAGGTGTCTCCTTTCTCAACAAACCATTCTACTCTGCATTTTCCTCTTCCTCTCCTTGCTATTTAAGTCAAGGTTCTTGACTGCTAGTATCACTTCTGCTTTACTACTCTGTCCTTTCCTGCCTAATGCCTCTCTCTCAGATCTTCAGAGGCCTCCTTAATACCAGATACAGTGCACTCTGTTCAGCCTTTAACTGAGGCTTTAAACACTGACCACTATTTTTTGTTTACATTTCCTATTTCCTGAATTTCTGATATTGTTCTTTTGGCTCCCTGGTCTTTTTTTGAGGGATTCTTTTCTGCTGTAGTCCTATAAATGTTAATGTTATCCAGTGTTTTATCCCCAGCATTTCTCACTTCTTCGGTCCTCCAACTGGGTGATCTATTATTTTTACTCATTCATTTATTTGTCAGTATTTAAGCATATACTATGTGATAGGTACTATGCTAGGTGCTTGGGAAACTGTGATGAATAAGACAGATATAGTCTCTGCATCATAGATCTAGTCTATTCAGGAAGATATATATTAACCAATTATACACTTGCATGGCTTCAGTCATTACTTACTTACTTCCTTACTTACTTATTTATTTTGCTGATAACTTTCAGATCTTGTCTAATTATTGGGTAAATTATAGGCAGGACATCTGAAGTAATAAATCACTGAGATTGCAAAAAATGTGTGATTTCTTTGAACTGTGTCACTTGATGAAGCAAAAGCACTACATCATTCACTTTAAAAGGTATTCTTTATTATTACCTTGGGTTTTACACTGTCTGGAGAAGCATGGTATGTAGCAAGAATACTGTCTAAGAATCTGAGATTCCCATTTTGGTCTATGATTAAGTCACTGTGACCTAATTTTCTCCACTGTTTACTCTTGAATTAATTTAAAAGGTTAGTAGAATAAATATGTATGAAAAAATTAGCTCTATTTCTTTATAGTTAAAATAATATAATGAAAATGAGTTGGGCTGACCATACACTTCAGTGTTCCTGGGATATTCCTAGTTTATATCTGTCATCTCAGCAAAATACAGATATCACCTCCTTTTACTTTCAAAATGGTCTCCATTTAGACAGTAGATTATATGGTCATTTTCAAACCATTTTTCAAAGAAAGCCATTTTTTCAAAGAAATATTTGTTATTATGCTTGCTACTTTTAAAATCCTAATTTTTAAAACTATTTTACAGTCAAAGATTGGTGGAGTACAAATATTTGTGGAATAAGACTCTTTCATTACTTACTTTTACTAAAAGGGAGCTAACCAGTATTAAAAATGAAGTATATGACAATTTTCAAAACTGGACTTCACTGAAAGGAGAAGTTTTTCTACAAATTAAATCCATAAGTGAAACAGCCTTGACAGGTTTGTTATGTATATTTAGAATGTAATCATCTTTTTCCTTTTGGTATATCATACATAATAAGTAATGAAATAATGATATTTGATGTGATGGGACGTATGACTAACTTTTAAAATTATTGTTTGTTGGTAAACTAGGTGGCCATTATGACCTATTTGAACCCTGAAATTCAATAATTGTAGGCTGATCTGAAATTAACCATGACACATCTATCTAAAGCTGTGACCAGAAGTCTGTTTATTACTGTTAAGTGTGCCAATTTGACTTTTTAAACTTTTTTTTCTGTTAATGACTGAGTATCTCATGTTGAATCAGCCTTCCATAGATAACTGATAATTTCTAGACAAAGTAACTACCTAAAAACACCTGGAGAGTGACCAAAATCAAGCACATAGCAGAGAGAATGTCCAAAAATTGAAAAAAGGCATATTACTAAGTGAAAGAAGCCAGACTGAAAGGCTACATACTATATGATTCCAACTAAATGATATTCTGAAAAGGGCAAAACTATGGATATAGTAAAAAAAAAGTCTTTGTTTGCCGGGGGGCGAAGGGGGTGGGGAGAAGGATGAATAGATTGGGCACAAAGGATTTTTAAGGCAATCAAAATACTTTGTATGATACTAAAATGGTGGACACATGTCATTATACATTTGTCAAAGCTCAGAATGTAAGCACCAAGAGTGAATCCTAATATAAACTAAGGATTTGGGGGTGTTTGTGATGTGTGAGTGTAGGTTTATTGATTTTAAGAAATGTCTCACTCTGGTGTAGGATGTTGATGATGGGAGAGGCTATGCATGTGTGCAGGCAGAAGTTATATGGGAATCTCTGTACTTCCTGCTTAATTTTCCTATGAGCCTAAAACTGATATTTTTTAAAGCCTATTTTTTTTTAAGTAAAAGAAGAAAATGGCACTGGGTGAATTCCCTGGGGTTTTGTTTTTATTTTTGTTTGTTTAAGGCTAATAGGTTGAGGGCAGAGTATAGTGTGTTCTACGCAGGGAAGCTAAAACTCTGAAGAAATCTGTAGTCTTTTTGGCTTAAAGACTGGAGGACATAGATCAAGGCAGCCTCTGAGAAATAAGAGAATATCCCAGAAAAGAGATAATCAGCAAGGGAGAGTTCAGAGTTTGCATATAAGCTTTTTCCAAATCTCTGTCCTACTTCTACAATGCACGTGCACAGGGAAGACTTTAAACAGCCCACCAAAGGCCAAAATAACTGATATTTTAGCTGTCACCCAAGGATAGACATATTTTACAGTTTGAGTTCAGACAAGTTAGCTGCTTATTAAAATAAAACAATACCAAAAATCACTACCCTTTGGAGGAATATAACAGAATTCAAGGTCTCCTTAGCATAACATCCCCAATGTTCAAGATGCAATCCCCAATTCCTTGAACTGGGAAGAAACAGGAAAGCATGGATCATACTCAAGAGAACAGACAACAGAGACCAATGCTGAGTTGATCCAGATGATATAATTAACTAACCAGGATTTCAAATTAGCTGTTAACTATGTTCAATGACATAAAAGAAAATAAGCTAGTAATGAATGAAAAGAGATAGACTATCTCAGCAAGAAACTATTAAAAATTGGATAGTCAAGATTAGAAAAATATAGTATCTGAAATAAAAATTTACTGGATGGACTTCTATAGCATATTGTGATTATAGAAAAAAGAATCAGCGAACTTTATTCATTTTGAAGAAGAAAACTAAATAACATTGAAAAAAGATGAACAGAATCCCAGGACTCTAAAAGGATGTAAAAATGATGTATAATTCATAGAGCAACCACTAAAAAATAAATACAAAATGATAAAGCTACAGAGGTAATAAATAAACTAAAAAAATAACTCTTTTAAAAGTATCCAAACAATGGAGAATTACTATCATCTGTCTCTAAGATTTATTATGTAGTATGGCATATGGATCATCAATAGATACATGGAACAATAGCCTGGTAAATGATCCCTATTTGTATGATTATTTCACTTTTCACAAATGTGCCAAAACAATCAAATGGGAAACAAGAAAGTCTTTCAACAAATTGTGCTAGAACAGTAGAATACCCATATGGGAAAATATACCTTAAGTCCTACATTACATTGTACATGAAGCTAATTCAAGATAAATCATAGAACTAAATATAAAAGCTAAAACTATCAAAGAAGAAATAGAGGAAAATATCTTCATGAATTGGTAGTAAATGAAGTTTTCTTGGATGGAAAAAGACCCCAAAATTGATGTGTTAGACTATCAAAATTAAAAATTTCTGTTCATCAAGAGATGCTATTAAGAAAATGAATAGGTAAGCCACAGACAGAGAAAATATTTTTTAAAAAAACGTTTGAAAAACAAAGAATTGCTGCCTGGATTACATAAAGAGCACCAACAAGTCAGTAATGAAAGGACAAACAATCCAGTCAACAATGGCTAAAAGATTTGAGCAGACACTTTACAAGGAAACATATACAATTGACCAACACGACATGAAAAAGTACTGAACATTATTGGTCAAAAGGGAAATGCAAATGTCAACAGTACATACCCACTATACTTGTTAAAATGAAAAAGATTGACAACAGCAAATGTTAGGAAGAAAAGCAACTGGAATTCTTATGCAAATTGGTGAGAGTATAAAATGCTACAACCACTTTGAAAAAAGATCTGACAGTTGTTGTTGTTGTTGTTTAACAAAACTAAAGATACACCTACCCAATGACCCTGAAATTCTTCTTTGGTATTTATGTGCTCTCCCTGCCATGAAAACATATGTCCATACATATATCCTAAAGAAGTGTTCATTGTGTCAGGCTAGTACCCTTAAATAAGGGAGCAAAATTAATGCTCTTATAGTTTAAATATATTTATTAATATATAACTAATATATTAAATATATATAAAAATGTAGACCCATGTAAATATGCAGAACTGATTTTTGACAAGGGTGAGCAAGCAGTTCAATGGAAGAAGGATAGGCTAGCCTTTTTATTGTTGTTGTTTTTTAACAAACTGAAAATAATAATGGAGGCAATGGAGTGACTGGAGTAACTGGTTATCCATAGGCATAAAAATAAATAAAAAGAACCTTGACCAAAACCTTGCACCTTATGCAAAAATTAATTCATAATGGATCATAGACCTAAATTGAAAATAGAAAACTAGAAAATCTTTGGGACTTAGGATTCTCAGACTTGAACTAAAAGCATGATACATAAAAGGAAAACTTGATAAATAAGAACCTCAACAAAATTAAGAACTTTTATTCTGTGAAAGACCCTGTTAAGAGGATGAAAAGACAAATTACAGCTTAGGAGAAAGTATTTGTGGACCACACAAAGGACTTTTATCTGGAATAGATGAAAAACTCTCAAGACTCTTCATTTTAAATAAACAGTTTAATTAGGAAATGGGCAAAATATGTGAGCAAAAATTTCACCATAGAGGTTATGCAGATGGAATAATAAAGCATATGAAAAATTGTTCAACATTACCCAATTAGGGAAATGCAAATTATAACAGTAATGAAATACTACTACACATCTATTAGAATGTCTAAAATTGTAAAGATTTCCTAGAGACATAATTTTAAGTCCATATGATTAAGCTAATAGGACTAAGAACAACAGAAAAATCTTATTAAGATAAAGAAATTATGTAAGATTAATACTAATAATTGTATTTACATTAGCTAGCATTATATGATACTTATTCTAACGGCTAAAAAAAGCTGTATTAGCTATAAACTTTGACAATATTATAAACATTTTAAATGACAAATACTTTTTTAATACCAGCTTTTATTTATGATCTATGTGGATATATTCTTAGGGTGTGAGTTGATTCTGCATGACACAGTTCTTCAATTGAAAAGTTGATATAAAGGGCTCCTGGGTGGCTCAGTCGGTTAACTGTCTGACTTTGGCTCAGGTCATGATCTCACAGTCTGTGAGTTCAAGCCCTGCGTTGGGCTCTGTGCTGACAGCTCAGAGCCTGGAGCCTGCTTTGGATTTTCTCTCCTTCTCTGTCTGCTCCTCCCCACTTGTGCTCTCTCTGTTTCTCAAAAATAATGAAATAAATGAAAATGAAATGAAAATAAATGAAATGAAAATAAATGGAAAAAAAAGTTAAACTAGAAAAGTTGATATAAAAAGAACAATGGAAACATTTTTATAAGAAGTAAGACAAACCCTAATTCCTTTATCCTAACATAGTTGTTTTCATTTTCCCATTTTATCTTCTAGTCCAACACATGCTCATCTATTTTTTTACATATTTATAATCACAATGTAAATGCCAGTAAATGTTCTAAAATATGTTATTGGCTGAATTATGTCACTGCACCCCCCTATTCATATGTTAAAGTTCCAATCCCCAGCACCTCAGAATATATCTGTATTTGGAGTGAGGGTTCTTTTTTTTAAATTTTTTTTTATTGAGAAAATTTTATTATTTTATTATTATTGAGAGACAGAGCGAGACAGAGCATGAGCATGGGAGGGGCAGACAGAAGAGGAGACACAGAATTTGAAGCAGGCTCCAGGCTCTGAGCTATCGGCACAGAGCCCGACATGGGGCTCGAACCCACCAACTGTGAGATCATGACCTGAGCCGAAGTTGGACTCCCAACCGACTGAGCCACCTAGGCTCCCCTAGGGTTCTTAAAGAAATACATTTAAATGGGTGGGCTCTAATCTAATATGATTGGTGTTCCTTATAAAAACAGAGGAAACAGAAACATACAGAAGAAAGAGTCTTGAAGACACAGGAAGAAGATGGCCTTTTATAAGCCAAGTAGAGAGGCCTGGAACAGATCTGTCCTTCATGGCCCTTGAAAGAAACCAACCTAGCTGATACCTTAATCTCAGACTTCTTAGCCTCCAGAATTGTGAAAAAATCAATCTCTGTCCCTTAAGCTACCCGGTCTCTGCTACTTTGTTACAGCAGCCCTAGCAAACTCATAAATATAGTGAACCCCATACAAATTCACGACATTATTTGAGATACTTTAAAAGTTTTGCACATTAAAATTTAGGCTTAAAATCAAAGTCCAGAACAGAAACAACATTCCTAGAAAAGGCTTTGCTTAATATTTTCTTGCTGACAAGTATGTTGATTATTGAATAGCGGATATGAGTAAAATATTTCCTACCCCTCTAATGAGTGGCTATCTCTTTATATAATCAATGTTTTTAAGCTCAAATATTCATAGATTAGGGTTTTTTTTTCTTGTATTACTTTTAAAAAAAATTTTTTTGAGGCTTATTTATTTTTTGATAGAGAGAGAGACAGAGTGCAAGGGGGGAGGGGCAGAGAGGGAGACACAGAACCCAAAGCAGACTCCAGGCTCTGAGCTGTCAGCACAGAGCCCAATGCGGGGCTCGAACTCAGTCTGTGAGATCATGACCTGAGCTGAAGTCAGACGCTCAACCGACTAAACCACCCAGGCACCCATTTTTTTTTTTTAAGTTTTTTTGAGGTTTATTTATTTTTTGAGAGAGAGAGCTAGCATAGATTAGGTTTTATTAAAGTAGAGCATACCTATTTTAATAAGAGAAATTTCAGGAAAAAATATTTTTACCAAGGTAGATTATTTTAAGTGTAGAATCATTTGTTTCCACTCTCAAAATAACTATTGGATAGCTCCTGAATTTTTAAAATTCAAGTTCCAAATTAGGCTTGGAAATGTAGTCCACACATTTTCATAAAATTGAAGAAATTAGGGATGAAATAGGCCTATTTTCTCATCCTATTAAAAATGTTAGCTGCTTGTTTTTACTACCTTACCTAGCCTGACATTAAAGAATTTGTGACTCAAAATGCTTGCCTCTGAAGTAAAGGGCAAGATAAGACAAAAAATATTCAGGATACTGTATTCAACTAGTATATCAGAAACTATTTAGAAGTTTTGCTCAATAAAGCCTTTACTCATTTGGTAGGTATGTATTGAGCTCCTGTTATTTCTAGGACATCATGGTAAAAATTGTGGGTGGAATAAAAAATGACTAATATATGATCTCTGGCCTAAGTAACTTACAGTCCAATAATAGATCACATGTATGCATATTATCAGTGCAGTAAAAATGGTGTAAATTGGTATGAGTTCTAGGAAGATCCAGGTCACTTCCAGATTGGGTCAGAAAAGATTGCCAGGCCATGGTAGCATATGAGCAATAGCAAGCCAAATGAATGAAGTTAGAAGGACCTTCTTCATAGGGGGTGCTGAGATAAGGGAAACCAAGGTGGGTACAACAACCAGAATAGGTTAACATGGTGGAAATCATAACTTCTGAACTCCAAATTGGAACACGTGACTGAAAGATATGATGCTGTAGAATGATGAAGGTAGGACCCAATATTTGACATCAGGATTGCCGTAGGTACAGGGAATGTGTCACTTGTCGAGGGTGAGTTAATTCCCCTTCATTGAGTTTTAGTCTTCTAATTTCACATTAGAAATATAGCTCCTATTAGTTTGGAAATCTTGCTGTACTTTTCCATGTATTAGAATATATTTCACAACTGAATTTGTATTGCAGATTCTTATTCTTCTAATGTCAGATAGAAAGTCATGTTGACATGAGTAGTTATTTTAGAGACAGATAGTAGTGTACGCTTACAGAGTCATCCTGCTAACCTAAGCAGCATCATTCTGGCAAATGAAAAATAGGTGACAGCATGTGTGGATTCCTCTGCACTGTCATTCTGACTTAAACACAGATATGATTAGGATATGATACAGTTTATTCAGCAGAAGGAGCCACCTTTATGGATACAGAAATACTAGAGAAAAATTGGGCCTAAAGAAAAACTGCAACCTCCATATTTTTTAAACTCTATTCTTTTAAGATTTTACACACTAGTGTGTTAGCAGTTTTCTTTACACAAATGGGTGCATATCCGTAAGTATTTAGAAGCACATAGTTATTCTTAGGAAAAATATTCCCATTTAAGTAATTGTTTGAATATAGTAGAACCTCACTTACTTGGTCCCTGCCAATTTATTTCTCCAGGTTTTCCATTTTGAGCAACAATTAGAAGTGAAGTAGGTGCCAGACTCCTTGTGGACACCCCTAAATCTGTCTTAACGGTCACATTTTCTTTCGGACATACTCATCACCCACAGAAAGACATTTTACTTTCTCTCCTTGGACCACATTCCTAATTCTATTCTTCACCATCCTTTAAGGCATGTTCTCTTCTCTGTGCTCTGTCTAGCCAACCACTTTACTTCTCCTTTAACCACTTACCAGCCCTATTGCCTCTGATGCCATGTCTGTCTTCTGGCTCTTTGCTTCAGGTCTTCACTAGCCTATCTGGTGCTGTGGTGCCCCCAAGACCAAGCCAGTCTCTTCTGATCCCCAATCACATGCTACACCTATCACATGGCCCAGGATAAGCTAAACAAGAAAGGGGATGCCAAGTGAACGATCTGGAAAAGCAGACTGTCCAGATTTTCACATAGATCACCTCCTCATCAATTCAAATTAATTGCGGTTGTACAAATTTTATAGTATTTTATCATTATTGTGTGTGTATTTTTATATTTTAGTGGTGGTTTAAGACAGTGCTGAAGAGACTGCTTAAGGGAGAGCTTGATGATTATTCTGAAGGATAATATGTCCCATGCATTTCTCACAAAATTATATAAAATTAGCACATTTAAATCTACATAATGCTGTGAAGGCATATTTTTATTAAACTTAATCTAAGTAGATAGAATAATGACAAGTGATTGCTATGATAAAATTCTGGTCTCATTTTGAGTGGACAAAGTATTATTAGAATCATTAAGCTCTATTAACTAATACTTTCTGCCCATAAATTTATTAGTTTTAGACACTGAATCCTTTTATTCCTCTCCACCCCTACTGTCTTTATTCATAATTTGTATAGAATGTACCCTAATTACTCTCCTAGAAATGCCACCCAACCAGTTCACGCTAGCACATTTAAATGTACTTTTCTGAATCATGTTGCCAAGAAAACAATTTAATTTCAATAAAACTCAGAACATTATGCAGATATTGTGTTATTCATTTATGTGGGCATTTAAAAAGCAAGATGGATTGCCATTTAATACAATTTAAAGGCTAACCTACTAAAACTTTTCAAGCATCATTTAGCAATGCAATCCTTCTTTTTTCAGAATAACTACTAAATTTAAATTTTTTGGTTAGGTGTCATTCTACTGACAGAAAAGTTATCTTGACTTTCAACTATTGATTTTCTAGAAGAAAATAATCATTCTACAGGGAAATGATTTATGATTCAATTTTGTCTATTTGCAAACTTTGACTTTTCTATACAGAAATAGAAATACTAAAGAAAAGTTTGACAGTGTCCCAGAGAAATAAGATGTGCCTTGAAGAGGAAATGAAAAATCTGAAATTGTTGTCAGATGCAGCCATACTGAGGTCTCAGCAGATTCAGACATCCAAACAACAGGAAGTAAACTTACAAACCAGATGCCATGACTTGGAAAAAGAAGTACTAGGTAAAAGAGAATGATTTTATTTGCTGTTGTTAGCAACTGGCCATAACAAAGAAGTATTTACATTTTTATTTCTTTTATAATCACAACAAAATCTTGTTTTAATTAGTGTTGCAAATACGGCTAATTACTAGTAACTAAGTCAATAACTGTGTCTGTGATCAATATTTACTATCATCCCTTCTGATTCTGCCATTGAGAGTGAATGCCATTCACACTTAAGTGAATATATTCCTTCATTTTCCCAAGGAAAAATTAAAAACTGTGTTTGGTGGGGCGCCTGGGTGGCTCAGTCGGTTAAGCGTCAGACTTCGGCTCAGGTCATGATCTCGTGGTCGGTGAGTTCGAGCCCCGCGTCGGCTCTGTGCTGACAGAGCCTATTTCAGATTCTGTGTCTCCCTCTTTCTCTGACCCTCCCCGGTTCATGCTCTCTCTCTCTGTCTCAAAAATAAATAAATGTTAAAAAAAAATTTAAAAAACCCCCTGTGTTTGGGGCACTATGGGCAAAGGTTTTAAATTTCTACCTCAGAGGAATGAGTGTCTTGGCACTAAGACTATGGAATTTGTACTTTTCCCTAAAGGCAGTAGGAATCCTTGAAAATTCGTAATCAATTTTCATTCAAGGAGAATGCTATAATACAAGCAGTGTTTTAGCAAAATTAAGTTATTACAATGATTGGGGGTGTTCCAAATAATCAAGAAATTGGAGCTAGGTAGCCATTTAAAAAATATCTTTGCTGATAACCCAGGCCCTAGACTAACTGTAACAAACTGAAGTAGGAAGGGAACTACATTTTTTGGGTCCTAATATGCACTGTATGTAAATTACTTCTGTCAATTGCCACAGGGATCATGAAAAACAGGTATAATTATCCCATCTTGCAGAGAAGAGAATCAAAGCCTAGAAAGGTAACAAGCCTGTTTTCACATAGCTGGTAAATGGTAGGGAGTGAAAGAGTTCAGATTCCAAGACTCGTGCTCATCGCACTGTGTCTCCTTGGTCATCTCCGTGGCCACAATGGGAAAACCAAGATAGAATCAAGACTGAGCAGACTACCCAGGATTAGAGAGGTGGACATCTGGCTAAGTAGACAGGGAGAGAAGGAAGTCACAGAGGACTCTGAACCTCATTTCTTGAGAGTATTTAATGATGGGAGCACACCACAGACTAGGAAATCTGGAGAGAAAGTGGTGCTGGAATGGAAAATAAGGACTCGTTACGTGAAGTTGGAGCAGATATCAAATATTTTAATTTTCCCTTCTGTGAATTACCTATTTATAGATTTTGCCAATTTTCTATTGCATTATTGGAATTTTCCTTGATAATTTTTAAGAGCAGTTTGTATAATGTAGTAATTATAATCTATATTCGGTTTTTTTCTAATGTATAATTTGTTGACTTTTTATGGTAAATTTTACTACCAAAATTTTTCATTTTGATGTGATCAAATGATATGTCTTGTATTGTTTTTGGTTAGTTTTGGTTAAAACATTCTTAAATTGTACAGATAGTCTCTTGAGGTTTTTTTTTACATTTAAGTCATTAATCCATGTAAGATTTATTTTTTATATGGTATGAGATATGGGGGATTAGTTTTATTCTTTCCAAATGGATAACCAGTTGTATCAGTATTGTATATTAAATAATCCATCCTTTTACACTGAATAGAACTATTTGTCATATGTTAAAATTTTATATATGTTAGCATTGATTACTGTGTTCTCTTTTGTTCCACAAATTTATTTGATATACCATTCATACATATTCATTTGAATATAGTGACTTAATAACATAATCTCACAGCTGGTAAATCCTTTCTCTTTCTACTGTTCTTACTTTTCAAATATATACGTGGAGGAGTTGTCTTCAATTTGAATTTTTTAAGATCCTGTATTTACTTCTAATCCAAAGACTAATTGATACTTAGTAAAGTTTTTCTCCTCCAGTCTTTATTCTTTTCTTACATATTTATATTTACAAGAAGTTATTCTTCCACATGAAGTTAAGGTAATTTCATTTAATTCTAATCCCAACAGAGATTCTAGCTGGAATTGCATTATATTTACATATTAAATTTTGGAGAATTGGCATTTTTAGTGATACTAAGTCTCAATATTGTAAAAGTCTTCTCATTCAAGAATATAGTATGTCCTTTCATTTCTTTAAACTTTTTCTGTTTTTAATTATGATTTCTTAGTTTTATTTGGCTATATTACTTTTTCCTTCTTGTTAAATTGATGACTGTCATGTTTTTGCATCCACTATAAGTGGACTTTTTTCACTATTTCAGTCTCTTGGTATTTTGTTTTTGTTTTTGTTTTGGTGCCAAAACGTGCTTTTATTATAGCACAGAGACAGGACAAGTAGGCAGAAAGAGTTGCACTGGGATTGTGAGGAGTAACTGGTTATATACTTTTTAGTTAGTGGGGGTTAGGGATAAGGTAAGTCTCTAAGGAATTTGAGCATGTTAAAAAGCAAGGTCTCCAGGATCTTGGAGGGCTGTTGTTAAGATAAGGTTGCTTTTAGTCTTTAATGAAACATCAACAGTAAAGTAGCCATGAGTTCCTTGAGGAATGTCACACTCTGCATGTCTCAGGAATTTATAAGTGGGGGGTTGCAAGTTGTAAAGAGATGATTTTAGCCCCATTTCTCTTACCTTTGTTCTCTTCATCATTTACCCCCTGAATTACTTGACCTTTAAATCTTTAAGGTTGCTGAGGGTGGAAGGTCTTATCTTCTGTAACTTTTTGCTGCTGAATAGGGGCATTGGTCATTTGGGGTTATAGGAATTGTTAAAAGCAGAGGCAGCCAAATCCAAGGTAGACAACATATATGAATCTCCTTGAGTAGAAAGGATTATCTGTCCACTTGGAAGTTATGCCACTGAGGGAGTCTGGGCACCAGATGGAGAGACATTTAAAAGACAGCAAAACATGATTGAAATTATTATGAGAAAAAGAAGCCCAATAAAGAGACCTTTGATAGTTGACCAAAATCCTCCAGTTCAGGAGTTTAACCAATTATTAAAGGAGAGGGAGAGATTGTTTAAAGTGGCAATTTGAGGGGCACCTGGGTGGCTCAGTCGGTTGGGCATCTGGCTTTGGCTCAGGTAGTGATCTCACGGTTCGTGGGTTTAAGCCTCGCGTTGGGCTCTGTGCTGACAGCTCGGGGCTTGGAGTCTACTTCGGATTCTGTGTTTTACTCTCTCTCCACCCTTCCCTCTCTCTCTTTCTCAAAAAATAAATAAAACATTGGGGCGCTTGGGTGGTTCAGTTGATTAGGTTGCCGACTTCAGCTCAGGTCATGATCTATAGGCCTGTGAGTTCGAGCCCCACATCAGGCTCTGTGCTGGCAGCTGGGAGCCTGGAGTTGGCTTCGAATTCTGTGACTCCCTAGCTCTCTGCCCCTCCCCTGCGCTGTCTCTCTCTCTCAAAAGTAAACATTTAAAAAAATTTTTTAAATAAAACATTAAAAAAATTTTAAGAAGTGCCAATTTGAGCACAATTAGCAATCCTGTTACATTTTAGTGATAATCTGGAATATATATATAGCATTCAGTGTTTATGATGGCACATGTTCCACCCATGCTGCAGTTAAAACGTCTAATACTGTTTTATTTTGTAGAACTGCTTTATGAATGAGTTATTTCAGTGCTTAATATTGTAATGCTATTTGAGAGTCACGTAAGGCCTTAATCGTGTAGCAGGTGGTGTTAGCCATGATATAGACTCTGTTTTGTTTAGCAAGCAATCAGGTAATTAATAAGAGACACTTCTACAGAAACAAAAGAAAAATATAGGTTAATGGTTGGAGCAAATTACAAACCCAGTGTCTGGGTCTTGAGTGCTCCTAGTGAAAGATTTTCAGATGTCAGGCTTGAAGCATTCTCATATGGTGTGGGAACAGGCAGCAGGAATCAGATGAGTTTTTCTGGTTTGTAATTTAAGTGTCTCTGGTGATCATTGTGACCCATAGAGCAGGCACAAGTTTTGTGGCAATTTCTCTAAAGCTGAACTCAAGTTGTCCAGCATCAGTTTTCAGTGTTTTAGGAAAAAGGACAGTTTTAGTTAAAAGAATGGAAGAAAATTGAAATCTTCATATTTGTTGATAGAATAAGGAAAGGTTATTGATTTTTGTGTATTTGTCTTATATCCATCAACTTTATAAAATCCTCATATTAATTCTGGTAGTTTTTTTGCTAGTATCTCTTGGATTATCTAGTTCTACAATTGTATCACCTGCTCAATACCCCCCCAAAAAGAGTTCATCTATTTTTTTTCCAGTGTTTATATCTGTTATTTTATTTTCTTATCTTGTTAATATCTTATGAAATTCATTTGAACCCCTCAGACTTTGTTAAATAATAATGACACTGAACATCCATATCTACTTACTGATTTTAATTGCAATTATTTGGTGCTTTGCCACTTGGAATTATGTTTGATGTTTTTAGTAAATATTTATTTTTAATTAACTATTTTACTTGTATTCCAATTTTAGTTAGATGTTTTATTTTTATTTATTTATTTTTTTTATTTATTTATTTTTGGGACAGAGAGAGACAGAGCATGAATGGGGGAGGGGCAGAGAGAGAGGGAGACACAGAATCGGAAACAGGCTCCAGGCTCCAAGCCATCAGCCCAGAGCCTGACGCGGGGCTCGAACTCACGGACCGCGAGATCGTGACCTGGCTGAAGTCGGACGCTTAACCGACTGCGCCACCCAGGCGCCCCTAGATGTTTTAAATGAAATGCTGTTGGATTTTGTTAAGTGCCTCTCAGCATCTATTGATATAATAGTGTTTTTTCCCCTTTAACCAACTGGTAAAATGGACTAGTATTATTGAATTTCTTGATGTTGAAGTGTCTTTGCTTTCATGGAATAAGCCATGCATCATTTACTTTTTGAATATATCATTTGCTACATGTATATATTTTATTTGTAAATTTTGTGCATATATATTAATAAATGAGATTGGTTTATAAGGTTTTTTTTTTTTTACTAGCAAGTACTAATTTTATCAGAGCTTTGCATTAAAATTAAGTGAACATCATAAATAAACAGGTTTAATCACATGAATTATCTGTTTTTTAAAGTTAGATAAAACTTGACCTGAACCACATATCATTAGGTAAAATTCAGTTATGAACTCCTTTGATTTCAGTACATCTTTGAATGGTATTTAGTATTTTCAGAGTTGTCTGTGGTAATTGACTATTTGAATATTCAGCTCTTCTCACATCAGTTTTGATTCTTTATATTTGGATGGTAAATTATTCAATTCTCTCTAAGATTTCAAATTTATACCCATAATATGGAATGCAATACTCTTATTTTAAAATATTCCCTCTGTCTGTGATTAGGCCTGATATCTGATTTTTAATCTTGTCTATTTTTCGTTTATCTTTTATTATTTATCAGGCTTGCAAGGCCTTCATTTTTTAGTCTTTTCGAAGAACTAGCCTTTGTATTTTTTATGCTATTACTTTTATTTTCTATAACATTACTTCCCATCTCTATATTTATTAATTTCCTATTCCTAGTTTCTTTTTATTTTTTGTTTTTATTTTTCAGACTTCTGAAGGGAATACTTAGTTCTTTTATTTCTCATCTTTTTTTTGTTCAATGATAGAGGCATTTGAAGGAATGAGTTTTCCTATGAGTAAAATTTTATCTGTGTCACATGTATTCAATGTGAATTATTCTCCTTTTTAATACTGTCTAGGTACTGTGTAATTTCTAATTTTTTCTTTGGTGAAAGGGTTATCTAGGAGTATATTTCTGAATTTCTAAGTATGTAGTTAATTATTTGGGGAAGGAGTTACTTTCTTATTATGTATTTAACTTGAGAGTATTCTGACTAAATAATGTGACTTATAATACCTTTTTGAATTTGTGGAGCTCTCCTGTATGTTGAATACATGATCTAGTGCTATAGATATTCCTTAAAAATACAAAATGTAATTCTCAGCTTCATGGTTATAATCTCAGCTGATTATAGGATTCTTGAGTTCTTTTCTCTCAGTACACTGTGGATGCTCTGTCTTCTAGCTTTCAGTGTTGCAAATGTTACTGCAGCTCTGATTCTTTTTCCTTTAAAGGTACTTCATTCTTTAGTCTGAAAACTTGTTAGATTTTTATTTCTCTTGTTTTTTTTTTTTTCTCTCTTTCTTCATTGGGCTTCAGTTGGATCACTCATAATCCTTGGTTCATGACACATATGTACTGGCTGGGACTTCATGTACAATCTTGAATATAATAATAATAGTGGGCATCCTTATCTCATTCACAGTTTAAAAAAATACACTGCTGAATAACTTTTGGTTTTAAGCAGAAATTATAATGAATGTAAAATATCTAGAGAATGATATTAAAAGCACTGTATATCAAAACTTGGGGAATACAGCCAAAGAAGTGTTTTCAGGGAGATGTATAGCTTTAGAAGTCATATAAGAAGGAAAGGACAGGGACACCTGAGTGGCTCAGTTGGTTGAGCATCGACTCGATTTCAGCTCAGGTTGTGATTTGGAATCTGCTTAAGATTCTCTCTTTCTCTCTCTCCCCCCATCCCACCCCCCTCTCCCTCTGCCCCCCCCCCCACTCACATGCTCTCTCACTCTCTCTAAAATTTAAAAAAAAAAAAAAAGAAAAAAGAAGGAAAGAACAAACTCAAATAACAGAAGAAAAAATAATAAAAATAATACCAGCAGTGAGTGAAATAGAAAAGAGATGATAAAGAAGACCAGCAAAACAAAGCATTGATATTTTTTTAAAAAACCAACAAAGTAGAACTTTGGCAAGTTTAATCAGAAGATGAGAGAAAATACAAATTTAAAATGTGAGTAATGAAAGAGGGGCAGTTACTACAGATAAAGGGTAAAAAAATAATAATAAAAGTGGATGCTGTCAACAATCTTATGCCAACAACTGTGAAGTCTTAGATGAAATGGATATACTATTAGAAAACTATATCTTACCAAGACTTACTCAAAAAAATTAAATGGCCCTATAACTATTAAAGAGATTGGAGCAATGTCTTCTCACAAAGAAAAAAACAAATTTTTTAACAAGCAAGTTCTACCAACTTTCAGGGAACAAATGTCTTAATGTTATACAGTATTTTCTTTCCTTTTTTTAAAATTTTTAATTAATTTTTTTTTAATTTACATCCAAATTAGTTAGCATATAGTACAACAGTGATTTCAGGAGTAGATTCCTGAGTGCCCCTTACCCATTTAGCCCATCCCTCCTCCCAGAACCCCTCCAGTAACCCTGTTTGTTCTCCATATTTATGAGTCTCTTATGTTTTGTCCCCCTCCCTGTTTTTATGTTATTTTTGCTTCCCTTCCCTTATGTTCATCTGTTTTGTCTCTTAAAGTCCTCATGTGAGTGAAGTAATATGGTATTTGTCTTTCTCTGACTGATTAGTTTCACTTAGCATAATACCCTCTAGTTCCATCCACGTAGTTGCAAATGGCAAGATTTCATTCTTTTTGATTGCCAAGTAATACTCCATTGTATATATATACCACCTCTTCTTTATCCATTCATCCATTGATGGACCTTTGGGCTCTTTCCATACTTTGACTATTGTTGATAGTGCTGGTGTAAACATTGGGGTGCATGTGTCCCTTCGAAACAGCATACCTGTATCCCTTGGATAAATACCTAGTAGTGCCATTGCTGGGTTGTAGGGTGGTTCTATTTTTAGTTTTTTGAGGAACCTCCATACTGTTTTCCAGAATGGCTGCACCAGCTTGCATTGCAACCAAGAGTGCAAGAGATACTCTTTCTCCTCATCCTTGCCAACATATGTTGTTGCCTGAGTTGTTAATGTTAGCCGTTCCAACAGGTGTAAGGTGGTATCTCGTTGTGGTTTTGATTTGTATTTCCCTGAGGATGAGTGATGTTGAGCATTTTTTCATGTGTCGGTTGGCCATCTGGATGTCTTCTTTGGAAAAGTGTCTATTCATGTCTTTTGCCCATTTCTTCACTGGATTATTTGTTTTCTGGGTGTTGAGTTTGAGAAGTTCTTATAGATTTTGGATACTAACCCTTTATCTGATATGTCATTTGCAAATATCTTCTCCCATTCCATCGGTTGCCTTTTAGTTTTGCTGATTGTTTCCTTTGCTGTGCAGAAGCTTTTTATTTTGATGAGGTCCCAATAGTTCATTTTTGCTTTTGTTTCCCATGCCTCCAGAGACATGTTGAGTAAGAAGTTCCTGTGGCCAAGATAAAAGAGGTTTTTGCCTTCTTTCTCCTTGAGGAATTTGATGGCTTCCTGTCTTACATTTAGGTCTTTTGTCCATTTTGAGTTTATTTTTGTGTATGGTGTAAGAAAGTGGTCCAGGTTCATTATTCTGCATGTCTCTGTCCAGTTTTCACAGCACCACTTGCTGAAGAGACTGTCTTTATTCCATAGGATATTCTTTCTTGCTTTGTCAAAGATTAGTTGGCCATATGTTTGTGGGTCTATTTCTGGGTTCTCTATTCTGTTCCATTGATCTGAGTGTCTGTTCTTGTGCCAGTACCATACTGTCTTGATGATTACAGCTTTGTAGTATAGCTGAAGTCCGGGATTGTGATGCCTCCTGCTTTGGTTTTCTCTTTCAAGATTGCTTTGGCTATTTGGGATCTTTTCTGGATCCAAACAAATTTTAGGATTATTTGTGCTAGCTCTCTGAAGAATGCTGATGTTTTTTTGATAGGGATTGCATTGACTGTGTAGATTCTTTGGGTAGTATCAACATTTTAACAATATTTGTTCTTCCTATCCAGGAGCATGGAATCTTTTTCCATTTTTTTTTTTTGTGTGTGTGTGTGTGTGTTTTCTTCAATTTCTTTCATAAGCTTTCTGTAGTTTACAGTGTATAGATTTTTCACCTCTTTGGTTAGATTTATTCCTAGGTATTTTATGGTTTTGGTGCAATTGTAAATGGGATCGATTCCTTGATTTCTCTTTCTGTTGCTTCATTGTTGGTGAATAGGAATGCAACCGATTTCTGTGAGTTGATTTTATATCCTGCTGCTTTGCTGAATTCATGAATCAGTTCTAGCAGTTTTTTGGTGGAATCTTTAGGGTTTTACATATAGAGTATCAGGTCATCTGTGAAGAGTGAAAGTTTGACCTCTTCCTGGCCGATTTGGATACCTTTTATTTTTTGTGTTGTCTGATTGCTGAGGCTAAGACTTCCAATACTATGTTGAATAACAGTGGTGAGAGTGGACATCCCTGTCTTGCTCCTGACCTTAGGGGGAAAGCTCTCAGTTTTTCCCCATTGAGGATGATATTAACATTGGGTCATTCATATATGGCTTTTATGATTTCGAGGTGTGATCCTTCTATACCTACTTTCTTGAGGGTTTTTGTCAAGAAAGGATGCTGTATTTTGTCAAATGCTTTCTCTGCATCTATTGAGAGGATCATATGGTTCTTGTCCTTTCTTTTACTGATGTGATGAATCATATTAATTGTTTTGCAGATATTGAACCAGCCCTGCATCCCAGGTATAAATCCCGCTTGATCGTGGTGAATAATTTTTTTAATGTATTGTTTGATCTGGTTGGCTAATATCTTGTTGAGGATTTTTGAATCCATGTTCATCAGGGAAATTGGTCTAAAGTTCTCCTTTTTAGTGGGGTCTCTGGTTTTGGAATCAAGGTAATCCTGGGTTCATAGAGTTTGGAAGTTTTCCTTCCATTTCTATTTTTTGGAACTGCTTCAAGAGAATAGGTGCTAACTCTTCCTTAAATGTTTGGTAGAATTCCCCTGGAAAGCCATCTGGCCCTGGACCCTTGTTTTTTGGGAGATTTTTGATTACTAATTCAATTTCCTTACTGGTTATGGGTCTGTTCAAATTTTCTATTTCTTCCTGTTTCAGTTTTGGTAGTATATATGTTTCTAGGAATTTGTCCATTTCTTCCAGATTGCCCATTTTATTGGCATATAATTGCTCATAATATTCTCTTATTATTGTTTTTATTTCTGCTGTGTTGGTTATGATCTCTCCTCTTTCATTCTTGATTTTATTTATTTGGGTCCTTTCCTTTTTCTTTTTGATCAAACTGGCTAGTGGTTTTATAAATTTTGTTAATTCTTTCAAAGAAGCAGCTTCTGGTTTCATTCATCTGTTCTACTGTTTTTTTTGTTTTTGTTTTTGTTTTTGTTTTGTTTTGTTTTTTTTGGTTTCGATAGCATTAATTTCTGCTCTGATCTTTATTATTTCCTGTCTTCTGCTGGTTTAGGGTTTTATTTGCTGTTTTTTTTTCAAGCTCTTCAAGGTGTAAGGTTAGGTTGTATACCTGAGATCTTTCTTCCTTCTTTAGGAGGGCCTGGATTGGTATATGCTTTCCTCTTATGACCGCCTTTGCTGTGTCCCCAAGGTTTTGGGTTGTGGTGTTATCATTTTCATTGGCTTCCATATACTTTCTAATTTCCTCTTTAACTTCTCGGTTAGCTCATTCATTCTTTAGTAGGATGTTTTTCAGTCTCCAAGTATTTGTTACCTTTCCAAATTTTTTCTCGTGGTTGATTTCAAGTTTCATAGCATTGTGGTCTGAAAATATGCACAGTATGATCTTGATCTTTTTGTACTTGCTGAGAGCTGATTTGTGTCCCAGTATGTGGTCTATTCTGGAGAATGTTCCATGTGCACTGGAGAAGAATGTATATTCTGCTGCTTTAGGATGAAATGTTCTGAATATATCTGTTAAGTCTACCTGGTCCAGTATGTCATTTAAAGCCATTATTTCTTTGTTGATTTTTTGATCAGATGATCTGTCCATTGCTGTGAGTGCGGTTTTGAAATCTCCTACTATTATGGTATTTTCAGTGAATTTCTTTATGTTTGTGATTAATTGATTTATATATTTAGGTTCTTCCACATTTGGTGCATCAATGTTTACAATTGTTAGGTCTTGGTGGATAGACCCTTTGATTATGATATAATGCCCTTCTGCATCTCTTGACACAGTCTTTATTTTAAAGTCTGGATTGTCTGTTATAAGTATGGCTACTCTGGCTTTCTTTTGTTGACCATTAGCATGATAGATGGTTCTCCATCCCCTTTCTTTCAACCTGAAGGTGTCTTTAGGTCTCAAGTGGGTCTCTTGTAAGCAGCATACAGATGGATCTTGTTTTCTTATCCATTCTGTTACCCTATGTCTTTTGATTGGAGCATTGAGTCCATTGACATTTGGACTGAATGATATGTACTGAAAGATATGAATTTATTGCCATTATGTTGTTTGTAGAGTTGGAGTTTCTGGTGGTGTTCTCTGGCCCTTTCTAATCTTCGTTGCTTTTGGTGTTTATTTATTTATATATTTATTTATTTATTTAATATTTTCTTCTTTTATCCCCTCAGAGAGTCCCCCTTAAAATTTCTTGCAGGGCTGGTTTAGTGGTCACAGACTCCTTTAATTTTTGTTTGTCTGGGAAACTTTATCTCACCTTCTATTTTGAATGACGGCCTTGCTGGGTAAAGAATTCTTGGCTGCATATTTTTCTAATTCAGCACATTGAATATATCCTGCCATTCCCTTCTGACCTGCCAAGTTTCTGTGGATAGGTGTGCTGCAAACCTGATCTGTCTTCCCTTGTAGGTTGAGGACTTTTTTTTTCCTTGCTGCTTTCATGATTCTCTCCTTGCCTGAGTCTTTTGTGAATTTGACTATGATATGCCTTGTTGATGGTCAGTTTTTGTTGAATCTAATGGGGGTCCTCTGTGCTTCCTGGATTTTGATGTCTGTGTCTTTCACCAGGTTAGGAAAGTTTTCGCCTATGATTTGCTCACATAACCCTTCTACCCCTATGTCTCTGTCTTCCTCTTCTGGGACCCCTATGGTTCTGATGTTGTTCCTTTTTAATGAGTCACTGATTTCTCTAATTCTTAAATCATGCTCTTTTGCCTTAATGTCCCTTTTTTTTTCTGTTTCATTATTCTCCATCAGTTTGTCCTCTGTATCGCTAATTCTCTGTTCTGCCTCATCCATCCTTGCCGCCGTGGCATCAATCCGTGATTGCAGCTCAGTTATAGCATTTTTTAATATCATCCTGACTAGTTTTACTTCTTTAATCTCCACAGAAAGGGATTCTAATCTGTTTTCCACTCCAGCTAATATTCTTATTATCATGATTCTAAATTCTGGTTCAGACATCTTGCTTATGTCTGTTTTGGTTAAATCCCTGGCTGTCGTTTCTTCCTGCTCTTTCTTTTGGGGTGAATTCCTTTGTTTCATCATTTTGAAGGGAAAAAAGGAATTAATGAGGTAGAAAAAATTAAAATTAAAAAAATATTAAAAGTAAAAAATTAAACACAAACACACACACACACACAAATTGAATAAATGATGCTAGATCCTAGGTGTGTTTTGGTCTGGGTGTTGAAAGTGGCTTGATAGATTAGAGAAAAAAAGGGGGGGGGGGTGGAAAAAGGAATTTGATTGCAAATTTGAAAAAATGAATACACTGAATTAGACTAAAATGAAATTATGGAAGTAAACTAGAATTTGAAAATTTACACAAAAGTAAAGAATATAGTAGAAAAAATTTAAAAGTATTTCTAATAAAAATTAAAAATAAAAAATGAATTTTTTCTTTCTATATTCAAGAAAAAGAAAAGAAATGAAAAAGAGAAAAAAGGAAAAAAAAAAGGAAATTGTTTGGGGTGCCTGGGTGGCTCAGTCAGTTAAGTGTCAACTTTGGCTTAGGTCATGATCTCACATCTTGTGAGTTCAAGCCCCGTGTCGGACTCTGTGCTGACAGCTCAGAGACTGGAGCCTGTTTCGGATTCTGTGTCTCCCTCTCTCTCTGCTCCTCCCCCACTTGTGCTCTGTCTCTCTCTCTCTCTCTCTCTCTCTCTCTCTCACTCAAAAATAAATATTAAAAAAAAAAAAGGAAATAATTTGAAAATTTGAAACAGTGAATACACTTTAGTAGACTAAAATAAAATGATGGAAGTAAAATAGAATTTGAAAAATTTACATGAAAGTAAAAAATATAGTAAAAAATTAAAGAAAAATATTTTTAATAAAAATCCAAAATAAGAATGAATTTTTTCTCTTTCTGTATTCAAGAAAGAGAAAAGAAATGAAAAAGAAAAAAGATAAAGAAAAAAAGGAAATCATTTAAAAATTTGAAAAAGTGAATACACTGAAGTATACAAATGATGGAAGTAAAATAGAATTTGAAAAAATTTACACAAAAGTAAAAAATATAGTAAAAAAACATTAAAGAAAAATATTTTTAATAAAAACTGAAAATAAAAACGAATTTTTTCTCTTTCTCCTGAATTCTTTGGTTCAGGTTGTACAGATTGTTGTGTTAATCCTCAGATAAGTTTTCTAGGTGTGCAGGATGGCTTAGTTCTGGTCTGGCTGTATTTCATGGACGTGAGACACACAAAAAACTTCCATGCTGTTCTGCCATCTTGGCTCCCTCTTACAGTGTTTTCTAAGCAGTTGAAAACTGGGGACTGTTTCCAGACTCAGTCTACAAGTCCAAGGCAACTCTGTTACCAAAATCAGACAAAGATATTAAAAGGAATATTATAGGTCTATTTATATTATGAATATCAATGTAAGAATGTTAATGTATGTTTGATATTTTGATAAATATTTTGATCCACCTGAGTGTATTACCTATTTAGAAAACTAAATAAAGTTATAAATAAAACTATGAAGGCAAGGTATTTATTTAGACTCAGGAGGACAAATTTAAAACAGCTTTGCTAAAATATGCACTTCACACTTATAAATAACTTTGTTCAAAATGCAAGTTTTCCTTTAAAACAAAGATTATCATTCTGGTTTCTCTAATATTTCATTCTTTTAATAAGGCTTAGAAAAAATGAAGTTTCAGGAGCACCTGTGTGGCTCAGTTGGTTGGACATCTGACTTCAGCTCAGGTCATGATCTCACAGTCTGTGAGTTCAAGCCCTGTGTCGGGCTCTGTGCTGATAGCTCAGAACCTGGAGCTTGCTTCAGATTCTGTGTCTCCCTCTCTCTGCCCCTCCCCTTCTCATGCTCTGTCTCTGTCTCAAAAATAAATAAAAACATTAAAAATTTTTTTAATTAAAAAAATTTAAAAAGCAGTTTCTTTGAATATTATGGTTTCCTCGAAGAACAGTAAAACATTGGAGAACATGATATCTTATATTCTTTTAAGAAACTATAATATATATAATATTCCCTGATCCCCCTAATTCCTCCTCTGGTCCTGAATACTGGTTGGTGTTGGCATGAATTCGTGACTGCTTTTTTTTTTTTTTTAATGTTTTATTTTATTTTTTGAGAGAGAGAGAGTGAGCATGAGCAGGGGTGGGGCAGAAAGAGAAAGGGAGTCACAGAATCTGAAGCAGGCTCCAGACTCTGAGCGGTCAGCACAGAGCCTGACACAGGGCTTGAACTCAAAAGATGTGAGATCATGACCTGAGCCAAAGTTGACACTTAACCGACTGAGCCACCCAGGTGCCTTTTGCTTGGTGTTGTTCTTTGGTCATATCTTGGGGAAAATATATTTTAAAAATAGTCTGAAAAGTAAGAAACATGTTTGGCCACCTAGCCCTAGCATATTTAGAATATGTTATTATAGGGGTGTGTTGCAGTTGTAAAAAATGGCAATGTATATGTTTAGAACTGAGTACAAATTCCAAAGGTGAATCAGATTTTAAAGTAAGGATCTCTAACAAATGGAAGAAAGCAAAATTATGTGACAAGTGATGTTCAGATTACTAAAACAAAATATATCAAATACTCTAAAATAAACCTCAAATTAAGTAAGAAAAAATAACAGGAAAACTAGTACAATAAGGGAGATAGAACTTATCCTAATCATGGAGGGATAGAGCAGCACTTTAAAAATTACAAAGCGTAGGATGGATTTTGCCTATAAAATATAGAATCTCTGGCTTTAAAAACTGCCAAATAACCTAAAAATAGAAGATGGACAAAAACATGTATATCATCTATCATAAGCAAAAGGTTACTATCCATACAATATAAAGATTTTATTCAACTATGTGTGAAACATGCCAAGATCCCAAGCAGGCAAATGGTTGAAAAACAAAAAACAGGTAACACAGGAAATATAATAATAAACAAGGCCAGAGTGCTTCATCACTAATAATTAAATAATAAAAACAATTCATCTCCTTAGTAAATTAGTACAAAGATTTCAATAATTTCCCCTTCATTTGATGATTAAAATTACTGTATTTTTCTAACCCATAGAAATGTTTGTGATCAAGTAATCTCTTTCTTGGGAATCGATGCTGGGGAAATAGCAGAAGATGAAAAATTATTTATATGTCACGGTCATATTTTGAATAGTGAATGATTAGAAGTAATTTATCCCCAGCATTAATGATATGGGTAATAAATCAATATATACCATCACCTGGAACATTATTCAGCCTTTAAAATGACAATATGAACATGGACTATCAACATGGAAAAATACTATAATTATAATATTACATAGTAAAAGAACTCACAAAATTGTATGTACCTTACAATTACAATTATGTCCAGACACACATATTTATGAATAGGAACCAGAAGGCAACATGAAAATATGCAAATGACTTTTAGGGTGATAGAGATATGAGTGATTTTTTCCCTCTTTCAAAATTTTTTCTCGTGTTATTTTGATAAACTTTCTTTAAAAAAGAAAAAAAAAGTGTTACACATCTTTAAGATTTAGCTCACATTCCACTTCCTATATATAATAAAAAACCTCACCAAAACTCCGTAGTACTAATTAGTCACAGTTTTTATACTCATTAAGATCTCACCTTTATTAAGTATAGCTATATTGAAATCAAAAGTGCAGCTGGAGACTCTGATCTACTCAGCACTTTATATAGAGGCTGTATAGTTATAAATGCAATATAGACTCATCCAAAGGACAGTGTAATTGCAGAGCAAAGTGGCACATAATTTCAAGACTAAATTAGGGTTTCAATTTTGCTGCTGCTGTTGAATAGGTTCACTCCATGGGTAACACCCAAACTATGTTAACACAGAGAGAAAGCATTTTAAAAGGCTGTTAAATTTCTCTTGGTTGGCAGAAAGTCAGTATGAACAGGATCATTAAAGCCAGTGATGGCACCAGTGATCTCAACTAGTGATGACAAATAGCACTTCCTATGAACCTAGCTATGAAGGGTACTGGGTTTGGGGCGGGGTGGGGGTGGGGTGGGGGTTTTGTTTGTTTGTTTGTTTTTACCCCACAACAATCTTATACCCATGTTAGGGTCTCAGTATGGAAATTGACAGAACATTTAGAAAAATGTTCATAAATGTACCTCTTGCTTTATCCACAATATCCTCCTGGTGAACTGATTGCACAAATGTATCCTTTCTAATTCATTTCACCAAAATGGTTACAGTGGTTTCGGAAAACTAAAAGTGCAGGAGAGACAGCAGAGTTTCTGTCTCAGGTGTTAGCAGTGTTAGCAGTGTTGTATCCCAAATTTGGTATACTTTCATCTCCCCTGTGGGATCTGCAGATTTTCTCAGGTGTTCCCACCTCCAGTGGTCCACACCTGCCCTTCTACTCCCTTCCTCACACTACCTGTTTTCAACTTCTTATAATCTACTTTTACTTCTGCCCACTGTCCGTGAACCCAGTCATTAGCCTCTTTCCTCATCTGTTCCTATCTGTTGGCTCTGGGCTGACCGGGCCCTGAGTTTAACTTCATTTTTCAACAAGTGTTTATTGGACATCGACCACATGTGGCCAGCTGGCCTCATCTGTGCTTTGACTTCTGGTGTTCATATGTTCTCCAGCTCTTCATGGGTGGTCATAGGACTTCTGACAGCCTAACTCCACACTGGTGTATGTGCTGACACTCTTAACTTTAGCCATTCTTGACAGATATTTTTGTCCTCTCTATTAAAAATAGTCTGCAAATTTCCTTAGCTCCAATTTTGTTGTCATTCAAATTATTTTTAGTTGCGCTTTTTCTGCCATCACATGGCATTTGCTTTCATAATTTTCATGAACTTCAACACTCTTACTTTTTATTCTGCTTTATTTTAAATGTATGCCTAATATTTCTATTACTAACCAATTAATGTCCTTAAGATTTTCTGCTATCTGGATCGTCATCATCTGTAGCTTTTCCAACTTATTAATGTCTTTTCAGAAATCATGTCAAAAAAAGAAATCATGTCAACCACTTGAGAAGAGAAAAAAACCAATATATCACAGTGAATATCTTCTCCCCAGATAAATGACTGGGTCAACATAATTGGGCATAGCATTTTAGATTTTATTTGGGCAAATAAGAATAAGGGCAGACCAATATACCACTCATAACTTTTTCTGTACCTTATTTTTAAGAAACATAATTATTTGCTCAAAGAACACAATAGTGGTTTTAATTCATTTTTCACCTGAGTTTTATTAATGGTTTATTATCATTTATAATCTTAAATCCAATTCTAAGCACTTGCATGGTCTATACCCCTTCCTATGAACCATTTTACCAGGTTCTCCATAGTTGCAGAACCAGCATTAAGTGATAAGAATCACAATAAGGCTTATTTTCTAAAACTAGTTGAACAACTTCCCTTCTGTTTTCCTTGCCTAGTTCTCTGCCTTACTGTCTGCCTCTCATTATTTCCTTCAGAGCATTCATTCAAGCACTATACTATATATTCTCAGTTATTCGGAACCTGCTTGTTATTATCCATGCTCTTAATTGTTTATTATTCTCTCTTAGATTCTCTTAGTAAATGAGTTAACATGTTATACAGTTGACATTTGAACAACAGGTTTGAACTCCATGGGTACAGATTTTTTTTTTCAGCAAATATTTTGGACACATTTTTGGAGATTTGTGCCAATTTGAAAAAACTCAGACAAACTGTGTAGCCTAGAAATGTTGCAAAAAAATGAGAAAAAGATATGTAACGAATGCATAATATATATGTAGATATATATGTAGTTACTAGTCAATTTTATTACTACCATAAAATATACACAAATCTATTATAAAAAGTTAAAATTTATCACACTTGCACATACAAATACTTACAGACCATATTCTTTTCATTTTTGATGTCTAGTATTAGTAACATGTAATGTCTATGGTGTTTTGTATCATATAAGAAAATATTGAGGTGGGTACTGACAAATGATTCATCTTGTAAACTGATAATGTAAACTTATGGTATCAGTAAATATAGTACAGTATTATAAATGTATTTTCTCTTCCTTATGATTTCCTTACTATTTTTTTCTCTAGCTTACTTTATTGTAAGAATACTGTATATAGTGGTGCGTGGGTGGCTCAGTCAGTTAAGCGTCCAACTTCGGCTCAGGTCATGATCTCACAGTTTGTGAGTTCAAGCCACGCATCGGGCTCTGTGCTGAAAGCTCAGAGACCGGAACCTGCTTTAGATTCTGTGTCTCCCTTCCTCTCTGCCCCTCCCCCATTCATGCTCTCTCGCTCGCTCTCTCTCTCAAAAATAAATAAATGTTAAAAAAAATTAACACTACATATAATATATATAATATACAAAATATGTGTTAATTGCCTGTTTATGTTATTAATATGTCTTCTGTTCAACGATAGACTATTAGTAATTAAATTTTGGGGAGTCAAAAGTTATATGTGGATTTTCAACTGAGCAGGAGGTTGGCACTTATAACCCTCACGTTGTTCAAGGGTCAATTCTGCTTTTTTGACTGACTAAATATATTTATGTATTTGAATATATTTTAGATTCTACACATAAGTGAAGTCATACATTATTTGTCTTTCTCTGTATGATTCATTTCACTTAGCATGATGCCCTTAAGGTCTATCCATGGAAAGATTAAGATTTCATTCTTTTTTTTATGACCAAATGATATCACAGTATATATATGTATGTATGTATGTGTGTGTATGTGTGTATATGTATATATATGTATATATGTATATATACATATATATATACATATACACACATATATGTACATACCACATTTTCTTTATCCAATCATCCATGAATGGGTACTTAGGTTGCTTCCATATCTTAGCTATTATAAATAATGCTGCAGTGAACATTGGAGTGCATATATTTTTTCAAGTTAGTGTTCTCATTTCCTTCAGATAAATACCTAGAAGTGGAATTGCTGGGCCATGTGATGGTTCTATTCTTAAATGTTTCATGAATGTCCATACTGTTTTCCATAGTAGCTGTACCACTTTACATTCCCATCAACAGTACACAAGGGTTCCCTTTTCTCTGTATTCTCACCAACACTTGTTATCTCTTGTCTTTTGATAATAACCATTTAACAGGTGTGAAGTGATAACTCAGTGCCATTTTGATTTGCATTTCTCTAATGATTAGTGATGTTGAGCAGTTTTTCATGTACTTGTTGCCCATCTGTATTTCTTCTTTGGAAAAATGTCTATTCGGATCTTCTATCCATTGTTTTAATCTCATTGTTTTATGGCTACTGAGTTGTATGAGTTCTCTATATATTTTAGGTATTAGTCCCTTATCATATATATGATTGCAGTATTTTCTCCCACTTGGTAGATTGCTTTTAAATTTTGTTGATGGTTTCCTTTGCTGTGCAGAAAGATGTAGTCCCACTTGTTGATTTTTTGCTTTTATTGCCTTTGTGTTTGGTATCAAATAAAAAACATCATCATCAAAACTGATGATCAAAGTGTTCAAAGGTTCAAAGAAACCTTCTAGGAGTGTTATGGTTGCAGGTCTCACATTGAAGTCTTTAATCCATTTTGAGTTAATTTTTGTGTATGGTGGAAGGTAGTGGTCCAGTTTCATTCTTTTGCATGTAGCTATCCAGTTTTCCAAGCACCATTTATTGAAGAGACTGTCCTTTCCCTATTGTATATTCTTGGTTCTTTTGTTATAAATTAATTGACCGTAGTGTGTGGGTTTATTTCTGGGCTCTTGATTCTGTTTGTTTTTATGTCAGTACAATACTGTTTTGATTACTATAGCTCTGTAAGAAATTTTGAAATTAGAGAGCATGATGCTTCCAGCTTTGTTCCTCTTTCTCAAGATTACTTTGGCTATTCAGAATCTTTTATGGTTCCGTATAAATTTTAGGTTATTTGTTCTATATATGTGAAAAATGTCATTGGAATTTTAATAGGGATTGCATTGATGCAGTTTTTTGGGGGTAGTATGGGCATTTTAACAATATTAATTCTCCCAATCCATGAACACAGAATATCTTTTCATTTATTTGTGTCTCCTTCAGTTTCTTTCATTAACACTGTACAGTTTTCAGTGTACAGGTCTTTTTCCTCCTTGGTCCAATTTATTCCTAGGTATTTTTTTTAATGCAATTGCAAATTAGATTGTCTTCCTAATTTCTCTTTCTGATAGTTTGTTACTAGTGAGAAATACAACAGATTGTTGTTTATTGATTTTATGTCCTGCAACTTTACTGATTTCATTTATTCTAAAAGTTTTTCAGTCTAGGGTTTCCTGTATATAATATGTCATCTGCATATAGTAACAGTTTTACTTTTCCTTTTCAATTTGGATTCCTATTTCTTTTTCTTGCCTAATTGCTCTGGTTAGGACATCCAATACTATGCTGAATAAAAGTAGCAACAGTAGGCATCTTTGTCTTGTTCCTGATCTTAGAGGAAAAACTTTCAGTGTTTCATCATTAAGTGTCATGTTAACTGTGGTCATATATGGGTTTACTGTGTTGAGGTACTTTCCCACTAAACCCACTTTATTGAGAATTTTTATCATAAATAGATGTTGAATTGTGTCAAATGCTGTTTCTGTATTTTCTGAGATGATCATATGATTTTTATCTTTTATTTTGTTAATATGGTATCTCATATTGATTGATTTGTGGATTATTGAACCATCCTTGCATCCCTGGACTAAATCCCACTTGATTGGGGCATATGATCCTTTTTAATGTATTGTTGAATTTGGTTTGCTGATAATTTTATTGAGGATTTTTGCATCTATGTTCATCAGGGATATTGGCCTGTAACTTTCTTTTTTCATAATGTCCTTGTCTGGTTGATGTTAGGGTAATGCTGGCCTAATAAGAGGAATTTAGAGAAATACATTTCTTTATACTTGCAACTTTAGACTTAGGCCTCACTACTATGTCATTATTGTGTTTCCTTAAAAATACATTCTAAAATCATTCTAATACTTTATATTCCCAATTCTCTTATTTTTAGAATTCACCTTTAGAACAAACTTACCTTTCTCCATTTTTAGCTATATAACTATCTCTTTGTTGTGTCTGTCTACCTATCTTCCACCCAACATTCCCCAGTAATGTGATATTAAACAAAAGCATTGAAGGCTAAGAATCAGATGATAACTGTCCATACATTAGCCAGGTGACTCTGAAATGCCATTTCTCCCTGATGAGTATGTGTCCACATCTAGGCAGTGGATGGGTTGGACTAAAGCCTTAGAGGTTCCTATGGGCTATAGTGTGCTGTAATCTGATTCTAACTCTGGCGCCATTTGCTTGTTTCCAAAGTTAAATAAATGTTCTTATTTTTACATTTTGATTTTTTTTCTTTCTTTTTAAACATTTTATTGATTTAAGTAATCTCTACACCCCATGTGGGGCTTGAACTCATGACCCTGAGGTCCTCTGACTCTTCTCTTCTGAGACTCCTTTCTTTCCTTTGAGATAGCTGTAATTTTTTTCTTTTAAATCACCATTAAACAATTTCAACCTTGATTCACATATATAGTTTTTTATGATCATTATTTTTCTACATAAAAAGTTGTTTTTTCCACATTTTCCCTTTATTTGTCTTTTAAAATATAGACATTCAAAAATTTAAATTCCAGTGATAGCTCTGATCCATATAGTTTAACAGTGGCTAAAGAATAAATAATAAGCTGTTAATAGCAGCCTAATTCTTAATGACAATTTAGCTTTTTCATTAGAAAGCGATCATAGAAAAATTTGAAGACTAAATTCTTGGTTCTTTTTTAAAGATTTATTAACATAACTTTTGTAATTTTCTGTTTAGCTTACACTAATACAACCTTCAAATGCACAATTTATCTCAATTGATAATACTCCTCTCAGAGGTCTTTGTGACCCACAAATCAGTCCACTTAAATGATTTTCCTTTCACCTGGCAGAATAAAGTGTCCTTTACTTTTTGTCAGTAGTCACAAATATTGGAAGACAGAGTTCAGATAAATCATGTTAGCATTAATGTCTTTGCTAAAATTTATTTGACCAAATTTCAAATGTATTCCAAGTAAAAAAAAAAAACTTAAAATTTTTTTAGTGAGCTTGTGATACTATAAATAATACAGAAATATTTTAATAAAATTATTTTTCATATATTTTAATATCTTGCATTTTTTAAAAATAGCTGTATTGAGAAATAATTTAAATATCATAAAATTCACCCATTCTAAGAGTACACTTTCATTGTTTTTAGGGTATTTGTAGAGGTATACAACCACCACCACAATCTAGAGCATTTCTATCACCTTGAAAAGAAACATCACGGTCATTAACTGCCACTCCCCTCACCTTTCTGCCCTTCCCCCATCAATCATTAGTTTGCTTTCTGTCTCTGTAGATTTCCCGGTTCTTGACATTTCATTTAAATAGAACCATATAATATGCAATCTTTCATGTCTGACTTCTTTGACTTAGCATAATATTTTTGACTTTCATCCATTTTGTAGCATATATAAGAACTACATTCCTTAATTGGTAGATTCTCTATTAAAGTAAAAAATAATCAAATGAGCAGTGCAGTTTAGTTGAAAAAAAAAATAGTGATCCAACAGTCAAATACTTCTACCTTCTGGCTCTCTTTGTGCCTTTTATGGCCTTTGGACAAGTTATTAATTTCTTTGACTCAATTACTTTATCTGTGAAATGGACATATGATAGTGTTTCTTACCCATCTTAGAGCATTAGCAAAATTAACAAAATCAACTGTAGAAACCCTTAAAGACTATACAAGTATAGAATAGTAAATTGCATTTTAAATTGGTTTTCCTGGTATAATAGCAAACCAAATTATTCTATTTGGGATAAAGTATTAGAATTTAAAAAATACTCCTTTAATAACAAAGGGAAACTATAAATTTTAATTCCTATTTGCCCAAAGGTCCATTTGCCTCCACTAATTTATCTTCTAGTCAGCCTTGGTTAGCTTTAACAGTAATACAACAGGTTGCTGAAGAAGGAAGTGGCTACAATTAATTCAAGAGTCAACTGTTGTATGGTGGATGGAAGAGTCAATGAACAGAATTCCACCGTGACCTTTCCTGCAAGGTTTGATGTTCAAAGGACACTCACAATGGTGAATTGACCAGCCTTTATGATTCCTTTGAACCCTTGGATTCCATTATGAATAATGCACCCTTGGCTTCCAATAAAAGGGGAGAAATACTGATTTTACAAACAGAAAACCAAGGTTTATAGTGACCCTTCGTTATAACTAAATCTAACAGATTCTGAAAGAGACCAGCTTGATATTGGGATACTGTGGGCTACTTGTATACCCCAAAGCAGAGGGAAACACAAAATACTGTTTTCCTAGGGTCCGTACACAAGTTCAAGCCGGATAGTCCTCACTGGAACCCAGAGAGGTTTTGTTTGTTGGTTGGTTGGTTGGTTGGTTGGTTGGTTGGTTGGTTGGTTTTTTACTGAACCAGGTCACCCCTGGAATGTGAAGTCTAATAAAGGGGTCTTCTGTGGAAGCCACTTGATTTTTGATCAGTGGAGTCTTAAAAAATTATGTTTTTTATTTGTTCCCAACTTTGAATTTTCAAATAAAGTTATCTCTACATATTATTTCTGTTTTACAAATGTTTGAATCCTAGAGGAATTTTCAACAATGACCTTAGGCAGCCACAACTTAGGATGGATGTCTCTCCTCTGAGACTCCTTTCTTTCCTTTGAGATAGCTGTAATTCTGGTTTATTCTCTAGTCATTTTTTCACCTATGCCATTGCTTCTTCATTCTTTCAATCCAGCATGGTTTTCCTCTTTTAACGTTAGTAGACTTGCTACTTTCTCTGCCTTTTCTTTGACTGCACCATCCGCCTCAAGACTTCAGGGTAAATTTTAGACTTTATCTTTTCTTCTGTTTTTTAATCTGATGGGCTTATTTGCCCCTTTAATTCTTTCTTCCATTCTATATACTTGTGGCCTAATGTGACTGTGTTCCCCTCCCCCCCCCCAATGTAAGTTCTCTTCTGCCCATTCAGTCACCAATCACCAATTAATTTGGTCATTTAGTAATATTAATTAGGTACCTATCATGTGACAAAATCTAGGCTTAGTCAGGAACAGATCTGTGTCATATACATGACTTCTACTTGAAGCATGCTAAATCTTCAGGACAACTCCACCCAACCAATGGAGAGAAAGAGGGTTCATCTACCATGTCCCTAACACCCATATGGACACACTCCTGCCTATACTCACAACGAGTCACTCTTTCATATATGGACTCACTCAGGTACACAACACACTTACTCTTCATCTACATCCGCATTTCTGGGCCGATTGCATGAGTAATGACAACACTATCTGAATGAGAAAAAAGTGACCACCCCATGTGCCCTGTGTCCAATGTCTCTCATCTCTTACCAGCATCTCTCTCCTACTTGCTAACCGCTAATACTATCCTGACATCATTAAAAAAAAAAAAAAAAATCATTCCCATGAGTTCAGGTAGCTTTCCCACTGCAGCCTAAATAACAGCTAACATTCACCAAGTGTTAACCGCACGCCAGGCACAATGTAGCCATGGTGTACTCACTTTTTACCCTCCTGTCCTCCTAGATTAATCACTTTTATCATCTCTAGTTTACAGATGAGATTACTTAGGTTTAGGGAATTAAGTCATTTGCCCAAAGCTACATGGCTACTAATCAGCAGAATTGGAACCTGTGTCCAGATTTGGGCTGCCAAAATTGGGGCTCTTAACCCTTAAAATCCAGTGCCTGGGAGCATTAAAACATATATATTGTTATCATTAATTTAAACTTCAGGAGAGCTACTGTGCCAGACCACTTCCAGTACTGGTAGTAAGCACAAGTTTCCATAAGGGGAAGGCAGGAGAGATCTGGAGGACAGTAGATATCTGGTGACAAGTTATGGGAACTACTGATGGGTTATGGGATGGGTTATGAGATGGGTAGGGGTATAATGGAATAATAGAATTTTATCATCTCCAACCCCCCATTTCCCCTTTATGAAATTTTTCCATGTCAAAAATATTCATAGTTTCTTTCATTTAGTGTGAATCATTATCTAATTGCATCCCAGGTTTGGACAATTGTTTTCACTTTTTTTTCTGTTAAAATGATATTGTGAGGGGTGCCTGGGTGGCGCAGTCAGTTAAGCGTCCGACTTCAGCCAGGTCACGATCTCGCGGTCCGTGAGTTCGAGCCCCGCGTCAGGCTCTGGGCTGATGGCTCGGAGCCTGGAGCCTGCTTCCGATTCTGTGTCTCCCTCTCTCTCTGCCCCTCCCCCGTTCATGCTCTGTCTCTCTCTGTCCCAAAAATAAATAAAAAACGTTGAAAAAAAAATTAAAAAAAAAATGATATTGTGATAAACTTCCTCCTAGCTAAATCTTTTCACATATCTGTTAGTGTTGCCTTATGATCTCTTTAGTCTTCAAATTATATATTTTTTTGTTTTTTTTGCTTGACACCTTTAAATTATATAATTGTGTGGTATAATTTTTAATGCAATTAGCACAAAGTAATTTTGTAGCATGAAAACAAACTTTTGAAGAAATTATTGACCTTTACCTATTTTACTGTCATCCTAGCACAACAAGGGGAAAGGGAAAAATCAGAACTCTCTGTGGCTAAAGATGCACTTCATCTCCTTCACGGTTTCGCATAAAGTTATCCTGTATACAGGAATCTCTGCAAGCATTCTGATTATAAAATACACTAAGTTAGGGGCATCTGGGTGTCTCAGTCGGTTAAGCATCCGTCTTCAGCCTAGGTCATGATCTTGCTGTTCCCAAGTTTGAGCCCCGTGTGGGACTTTGTGCTGACAGTTCAGAGCCTGGAGCCTGTTTTGATTCTGTGTCTCTCTTCCACTCTGCCCTTCCCCCACTCATGCTCAGTCCCCCCCCCCCCCCGCCTCAAAAATAAATAAACATTAAAAAAGTTTTAAAAAACACAGTAATTTATTAAAGAAACTGATGTTTGTATGATTATGTGACTTTATTTGAAAATATCTTAAACATTTTTAGATCTAAACTTCTCTATCTTCCATTTATTCATTTACTTTATTATTAACCCTAAGTATTTTTCTTTTTATCCCACAAATGTTTTTAGCTAATACTCTGTTCGTTATAGGTCCCTGTCCATATCCATTACTAGTATTTTTCAGTCTTGAAAAATCTCATTATAATATATATGTGTATGGCTTGTGAATTTATTTATATGTACAAATTTGTCAGAAAATAAAGTACTGTTCTAAAGTATTCAGAAGTTTCTAAATCCATCAGGATTGTTCCTATGATATAGATGATGTATTATTATTTCTGTTTGCCAGTTGAGAAAGAGTAGTTTTAACTATACTAATAAAAAATTGAATTTAAGTCTCCTTGTGTCTTATCTATCCATAATTTGTAATATTTCATAAGCCCCACCATAAGTTACAATTATATTCATGTTATATTGGGTTAGTTTAATGTTCAGAATAAACTCCAGTGAACGTTTAGAAGCTTTTTTTGTTTTTTGTTTTTGTTTTTTTTCATTCTGGAGTAAATTCTTGATTCTTAATATCAGAATATAATTGGGGCACCTGGGTGGCTCAGTCGGTTAAGCAACCAACTTCGGCTCAGGTCATGATCTCATAGTTCGTGAATTCGGGCTCTGTCCTGACAGTTCAGAGCCTGGAACCTGCTTAGGATTCTGTGTCTCCCTCTGTGTCTACCCCTCCCCTGCTCATGCTTTGTCTGTCTCTCTCAAAAATAAACATTAAAACAAATTTTTTTAAATATCAGAATATAATTCACTCCCAAATTTTAAATATCTCATTATCTCCTTAGCTTGATTTAATGAATATCCCTACTCCCCCCTTACCCACACATACCTAGCTAAATAACTTTCTGGTCTTAATATAACTACATCTGGACTGAATTGCAATTTTTTGCTGTATATCCACACCTGTTCTAGCATCTGATGTATTAAAATCTCCAAATGTTATTTCAGTCCTTTCTGGCATTATGTGGAAAATGTTAATGTACTTCAAGTATACTTGTTTCAAAATAGATGTGAATCAAACCTCTGAAATATAAACCGTAAAATGAAATGAATTTTCCAAGCGGCTATATAACCATCTGAGCTTTGTAAAATGTTTGTTAAAGTTAAAATATGTTAATTTGCAATTGATATAGTTGAATACTCATTATAGAACTTTCTTCTATTATTTGCATATATTCTTACATCTGCAAAGGTTTCTTCTGTTAATGCTCATTTAAAAAAATTAAGTGAAACATTACTTTTGTAAAGGTCTAAGCTCACCAAACTGTGATATAATATATACATATAAATGTTATCTGAATGCAGCATACTGATTGTGTTCATTCACATCACTTATATCTGATCAGAAATCCCACAATTTCAGCCACATAATTAACTATCTACCTAAATATAATCATTTAAAATATTGGAAAAATAGAACAGGTTTAAGTTTAAAGGAGTTGATTTGTTATTTAAAACCTAAGTCATCATTCTTGAAGGCAAAATGAGGAACTTGGTTATAATTTCTCTAGTGACAAGGGAGTATATCTTATTGATATTTATACACTGATTCCAGTTTGCATGGACCCTACCTAAAACAGAGTAGACACTCAATAAATGCCTATTGAAGTAGAGTGACCTATTCATAAGAAAGTTGCATTTCAATGCCAAGATACATATTAGGTATTATCAATGAAAACTGTACAACTCTTTCTGTTCCATGTCTTTTAACCTTAGGTACATAATTTTAGACATTTGCTAGCATCCTTATTTCCATTATCTACAAAATTTCATTCATTCATTCAACAATTATATTTTTGAGCACTTTCCATGTCTCAAACACTGTGAATATAACATAAGGCTTCTGCTGTCATGGAATTTACATTCTAGGTAGTTTACCTTGTGAAGATTAAATTACTATAATGCAGTCAGAACATAGTGCTTGGTACATAGTAAGGACTCAACACTTATTAGTTGTGGTAATGATGATGGAAGACACCTTTATATATATGCTATTCAAAGCCATGAGACTAGATGAGATCTGCTAGAGAGAAAATGCAGGTAGATAAAAGGGCTATGAACTGAAATCTGGTGCTTCCTAATATTTAGAGTGTATCTAAGAATAAGGACCATCGATAGAGACTGAGAAAACAATAGCCAATGAGGTAGGAGGAAACCAGAGAATATAGTGTAATGGACACAAGAAGCGTGTTTCAAAGAGGAAGCAAACAATTGTGTCAAATGCTGCTAGAAGTTTGAATTATGTAACAGCAGGGAATTGAATTTTGGGCTTGCCAGGGTAGCATGTCATTCATAATTTTGAAAATAGCTATTCCTGTGGAAGAGTGAAGAAGAAAACTTGATTAGAGTAGATACAAAAGAGACTGGGGAAAAGGCAAATCATGAAAAAGACAGGAATGACTAAGATGTGTAAGATGAGATGATTAGCTTCAGTAGTAAGCAGAGAACTGCAGATTAAGCCAACACTGAGACACTACTTTGCACCCTGTGGATTGGCAAAAAACAATTGTAAATAGTTCCTTTTTTTAACATTTATTTTTGAGACAGAGTGTGAGTGGGGGATCTGCAGAGAGAGAGGGAGTCACAGAATCTGAAGCAGACCCCAGGCTCTGAGCTGTCAGCACAAAGCCCAACGCGGGGCTTGAACTCATGAACCAGTGAGATCATGACTGGAGCCTAAGTCAGCCACTTAACTGACTGAGCCACCCAGGTGCTCCTAAATAGCTCTTTTTAATAAGGAGAGGAAAGCAGGGCCCTTCATTTAGTGAGGTAGTAGTATACATTGGTGCTCCATCCTGGGAACCATTTGGCATTAGTGATGTATGTGTATGCCTGTGACCTCTTACTGCAGAAAAATTCCCCTATAAGTACACAGGAAAACGGGTAAAAAGCTTTTGTTGCAGGATTACTTGTGGTGATACAAAGTTGCAAGCAAGTAGGTTCCATCACTATGGGAGTAGGTCAGTAAAATATGTATGTGCACGGATTAGACATTATATGACAGAAAGGAGTGAATCATATCTGTGTGTGGCTACATGGGTAGATCTCAAAAACAATGTGTAGTGAAGACAAGTAAGAATTAAAATGAGATTTATAGCTTAACACCACTTGTGTAGTTTTTAAAAACACCTGCAAAGAGTACAATTTATTCACACATAAGGAACAAGTTAGAAAGCGTACATTAAATTCACAAGCACTGTAGAATGGTTCCCTTTAGAATGGATTATTCCCAAATCCAAATAATATATCCAAATATCTTTTTTTTTAATTTTTTTATGTTTATTTTTGAGAGAGACAGAGTGTGAGCAGGCGAGGGGCAGAGAGAGAGAGGGAGACACAGAATCGAAGCAGGCTCCAGGCTCTGAGCTGTCAGCACAGAGCCCGATGTGGGGCTTGAACCCACAAACTGTGAGATCATGATCTGAGTTGAAGTCGTACGCTTAACCGACTCAGCCACCCAGGTGCCCCAATCCAAATATCTTTAAAGAAAATGAAATTAACAACCCCCTTGTTACTATATATCCCTCCAGCTATTCAAAGAATCCAATGAGTTGTCTTTAGTTTCAACCTTATCCCCCACTTCCATATCAAGATCTCTAATCTTTGTTTTCTTTCCTACCTTGAACACCCAGAACTGAGTTGATTAGACTCCTTCGTACAGAGCATGCTATCATCCTTGACCATACAAGCAAGACCTGTCTCTAAACTATATATGCAGCACTATATATATATATATATGACATATACACATATATATATAGACATTACATATATAAATGACATTATGTCAAACAAAAAAACAGAATAATATAACAGCACTATATAGATTATATATATATTTATATTTATATATACAAATATTTAAATGTTATATATTTAAAATATTTAAATTATATATATTTATATGTATAAATAACATTACATATGTCAAAAATACAGAGAATAATATAACAAATGTGAGTGAATCTGTCACCCACATTTAACAAGTTTTAACATACGGCCGTAGTAACTCTGTAGGTTGTTATAAAACCTTCATTTTTACCCTTCTCCATCCAAGGATAACCACTGATGACACCTGCAAGGACAAGGTCCTCAAGGTGAAAAGTGATGAGATTCAGAGTGGAAGTGAGGTTGGGGGCCAGATGGTCTCACTGGTACCACCAATGATAAGAGATAGCAGTTCAGGAGTGCTCACTATGTGCCTGCTACTGTTCTCCTGTTTACATATATTAATTAAGTCTTAATTCTCACTCCTGTGCTGCAGTAACTGTTTTCTAGGTAAGGAAACTAAAGTACCTAAAGTCACACAGCTCATAGAAACAGAGCCAGGATTTGAAAATAGGCAGTCTGGCTTTAGAGGTCATGCTCTACACTTTTATGTTACCCTATCAAAAGAGTGTATAAACAATGATAAACTTCTGTTTTTCCTTTCCTTCAGTTATCTCTACCATTTAAAAAAAAAAAAAAATTACACAGCCTTCAATTTCTCATTAAAAAAAATTCCCCTAGATCTGGATCTCTGGGGGCCAATTCTTCTGCTTATTTGTTTTTTCATTTTTCTTCTTCTTTTTTCTCTTCCTCTTCTTCTTCTTCTTCATTTATTTTTGAGAGACAGAGAGAGACAGAACATAAGTGGGGGAGGGGCAGAGAGAGAAGGAGATACAGAATCTGAAGCAGGCTCCAAGCTCCAGGCTCCAAGCTGTCAGCACAGAGCCCATTGCGGGGCTTGAACCCACAAACTGTGAGATCATGACCTGAGCCAAAGTTGGATGCTTAACTGGCTGAGCCACCCAGGCCCATGTCATTCTGCTTCTTGAACCTAGACTCAGTTTCCTCCACTTTGAACCAGATTTTTTTTTGTATTTATCCAGAAAGCTTTAAACTTGAAATATCTTTCCATTATGAAGGTTCTATTTATTGTTTTCTCAAACATTATACTGAATATACTCTCCCAAGTGACTGTAATGTTTTCTATCCTTCTATAAAATAACTATGAATACCTTTTGTATTTGTAGTTTCTAGAAACCTTTTGGAATAACAGCATTCTCTTAAATGACTAATTACCCCAAATCTGATGCCTGTGTAATGCTATCCAGCAAGCAGCTGGCTTCGTATGAAGAGAGGCTAAGAGCTCTTTTTTGTCTTGTTCATTTAAAATCATTTGCTTCTTATTTAATATCTCTAAAGAACGCAGTCACATCATAGTAGAATTTGCTGTTGTAAATTTTGGATTGTTTCCATGGGTTCCGCCTTACATCTGCATGGTGTTTAAAGCCAATGCTTCCTTTCTTTTTGTAGGCATTTAGGGCCTTTTGCCTCATAATCCAATGTCATGCTGAATGACAGAAAATTGAAGTTGAATTTATTTCACTATAGAGAAGGACTGCACAGAACAATACACTTATTTAAGAACTCCTTGCCTCAGGAACTGAAGGAGCGGTCTTGTGCAGGTGGCTTAATCTTTCTGGTTCTTATCCTAACTGTGCTCCTTTATTAAGGACAGGAACTGGGGACTCTGCTTCCAAAAACAAAACAACCCTACTAGTCTACCAGAACCAATAATAAACTAATAGTATGTTTATTTCTCATTCGGAACAGTGAAGACAGGTTCTGTGCGTTTTCAAAATTATTCTTAGAACTTCTTTATTAGAGAAAATGTAACCAAAAGTAAAAACCAAGCAACAACAATAACAACAAAAAACATCCATGAAAATATATTAACTCTTAATTATACACTGCTGGTCTGTTTACATTAGGGATTATTCATAATGAATCCTTTTCTTTCCTCAATTCTATGTGTATCTTCTCTGTTTATATAAAGTGATTTCTTTGTTGACACTACTTGTATTTTCTGTTTCTACTTACTTCACATGGCAACCTTCTATAGTTTCTGTGTTGTAGAGTAAAATGTTTATTTCTTTTCCCTGTTTTGACTCAAAGATGCTGTAAATACACAGTAAATTTTCTAAAGGAAGTGGCTTCTTTGCTCATCAGGCACTGTGAATTAGACTAAGCTGTCTATGCTTATCTTGAAACAGGGAGAAAGGGAGATTCGGGTGGGTATGCAGAGAAAATAATACTGGAAAGTATAGTGGGTCATGACTGTAGTTTATTTTCCCTTAAACTTAGTAAATTCTGGAACTATGATGCACAAGTATATTCAAATGTAATCTTAAGAAAACTTTCCAATGCTGTAAACATGCTGTCATTTTTACTATCTACTGTTCTACTAATTAGCAGGTAATTGAGAACTGTATAAAATTCACATATCTATACCAATTACCTGGAGTTTGTTTTCAAGATAATCAATTCTTCCTCTTAATAATAGCTGTACTTAGGAGTGATAGCATGAAGTTTATTAGATGGGCTCAGACCCATGCTTTATCTAGTTTATGTCCTGACAGAAGCACCAAAGGACATTAATAAGAAGGCATAATAGTTCTCTCTGGTGTCAGGCACATAAAATTGGTCACAATGATACCATATTTGTCTTAATATCATTCATTAATTATATTAAATTTTGAATTTTCAGGGGGTGCCTGGGTGGCTCAGTTGGTTAACCATCCGACTTCAGCTCAGGTCATGATCTCGCGGACCGTGAGTTTGAGTCCCGTGTCGGGCTCTGTGCTGATGACAGCTCAGAGCCTGGAGCCTGTTTCAGATTCTGTGTCTCCCTCTCTCTCTGACCTTCCCCCCGTTCATGCTGTCTCCCTCTGTCTCAAAAATAAATAAAGGTTAAAAAAAAAAATTAAAAAAAAAAGTGTTTTAAAATTTTGAATTTCCAAAAATTAAATCTGGGGCGCCTGGGTGGCTCAGTCGGTTAAGCGTCCGACTTCAGCTTAGGTCATGATCTCAGGGTCCGTGAGTTCGAGCCCCGCGTCGGGCTCTGGGCTGATGGCTCAGAGCTTGGAGCCTGCTTCCGGTTCTGTGTCTCCCTCTCTCTCTGCCCCTCCCCCGTTCATACTCTGTCTCTCTCTGTCTCAAAAATAAATAAACGTTAAAAAAATTTTTTTTTAAATTAAATCTAAACCACCTCCTGGGGTTAGATATTCTAATTTACTATGTATTTTATGCAAAATAATACTTTTCATTTGTTAAGTATCTCTCTTGGAAGATTCTCAGATATGTTAAATAGATCTATAGCTACACTAACCATACTTTCATGAACAAATATCATATCCCCTTGCAGCTTTTATAGTTTGAGAGTCCATGTAGGAGAGTTAGAAAGATAAGGACTTTGGGATGAGTTCAACCTGAGTTTGAATCACAGGATCACTTCTAACTAGTTATGTGACCTTTGATAAGTTAGTTACTCAGGTCCTTAGAGTCTTCACTGGTAAAAATAAAATGTGTGCCTGTTTTTCATGGTAGCTGTGACTATGAATGAAATGATACGGGAGAAAGCATTTTTCCTAGTGCCACATAGTGCATATCAACAAACATTAACCTTCCTCCCTCCTTATTCTTCAGAGGATTTGGTTGAAATCTTTTGGCTGTGTCGTTGTGAATAGAACCTCTCTGCAAATCCATATGGACTTAATAACAAAGCAATACATTGTGTAACATTCATGAGAAATTGCTTTGTTCCAGAAGGTTGTACTCAAAAATAAATTATCTGTATGTTATCTTTTCCTTCATATAATCACTCAATCACTGGGAAAGGTGTACCCCACAAATATTATCTACCATGTAAGTCCATATTAAATCTTACTTTGAGGGGTTATCCTCTCAAATTGATCACTTAGGCTGCGTTAAAAACCTTCAGTCTAAACTGTTGGCTAATGCATTTATTCATTGGAAGATACCAGGCAAGAGAATCAGAGAAGCTCTCCTTTTATTCTCATTTGAAAAATGGGGCTTATTGCACCAGAGAGAAGTTTGAGAGATAAAATTAAATAATGTATGTGAAAGTACTGGATAAACATAAAGATTTATACTCATGTCTGGAAAATACTTAATTAAAACATTCATTTAGCGTGAATTTGTTTTCTGCTTTAAGCTTTTCTTCATAAAACAAAGTTAAGAAGGCAGATTGAGGATATATAGAGAAATGTATGGATGCATAAAGATTTTAAAGTTTACTATTAAAAATATGTTATTAAAACATCTGAGCAGCTATAACATAGAAATTTTATAATTCCAGTGTGCTAAATTATCTTCTCCATAGAAACCAGTTAGTCCATTTGTGTCAGTGTGTTTTCTACCCTACTCAAAAAGAGTGCCGACAAGGGCTGTCATCGCATTGGGGGTTCAGATCATAGTTCCCACACACAGGCTAATGGCAAGACCCACTTCATGCAAGCCATTTATTCTTTCTGCTTTAGTTTCAGTTCTGCATCCACACACGTCAGACACCGCTGTGTGAATAATCTTCCTCAAACGCTGCTTGAATTCCCCAGACTATGGAAGCCAATTTCCTGCTTGTATATCTTGGCTTTGAAAGTCATTAAAATGCCTATTACATGCTACCCAGAGTTAACAAATTCTTTACCGGGAGCAATGCACATGGTTTGTCTATTTCAGTTCTTCCAGGAGGCCTCAGTGATACTTCTCAGTTCCAGACCACAAAAGCAAGCTCAGGCAGTCAGGTGTTTCAGAGATGAGCCACATGATCACATCAACATATGTGTGTCAGCTACATACATTTCCTTTCAAAACATCAGTAAAATTTAGGCCATTGGGTGTTTGAAAATTAGCAAGATGATGGGGGCAGAAAGAGTCCAATAAATTGGCTCTGTCAAAAACTATTAATTCCGTGGGGTTTCAGAGAAGAGATGAGCTGCATACCCAGGCAAAGTGGAGTAAACAGCGGCAGTATGCTGCAGGAGCTGAGTGGCAATTCTCAAAGAATATGGTTTACACTATGAAAATATCTGGACATTTAGAATATGCTAATCAGATGAATATATTGTGTCATTTCAGGTTTACAATGTCAAGTAGAGGCACTTGGGCTAAAACATCAGAAGGCAGTGACAGAGATTGACAACTATAAAGAAAAGCTCATGTAAGATGAACATTGAACAACCTGTAAAATTTTTAGAAAGATCCTCCCCCACACCTACGACGTGTTCTCTGTGACTCTTTGGCAGTAATTTAGTTGTGTGAATGTGGTCTCCTGCTTTTCTCAGGTACTTTTCTGGTGTATGTTGTATATTAAAGGATCTATAAATATTTTTAAATACATGAAATGTTTCTTTCCCTCAGTAAGAGACTTAACTTATTCTTGTATTAAAGGTTTCCCTGGTTGTTCAAACGTAACTTAATGTGAAATATTCTCTAACTTTTGTCTCTTCACATTCTCTCTCTCTTATCTATCCAGAAGAAACAACTTTTAAGTTGTTTCTTAAAATTACCAATTTTAAGTTCAAAAAGATAGTATTTTGTGAAGAAGTATCTTTGAGTATCTTTGAAATGCTGGAGTACTTACACTTTATATAAATGAGAAAGAAAATATTGGAAAACAACTGATAAGAAAATGCCCTTGTAAAATATCCAGAGAACTAACTTTTTTAGAACAGAAGTTTCAAAAATTACTTTATGTTATAAATATCATACATCTATAATTATAGCACTAAGATAGAATTTGTGTAATCTTTGAAAAATAGATTTTGTTTTCTTTGTGGTATATAATCTGATAGCTCTGGTTTTCAGTTCCTATATTTTGGAAGAATGAATCTCGTAAGAAATATAAATATTTAGAATGCTTAGCAACCAACTGTTGTGTTCACTATGAACTACTCCTAAGAACAATGTGTTTAATAAAATTCTTAGCAGCACAAGGAAGAACAAATTCGAAAGTACCCTACCAAAGTGATGTATATGTGAATTATTTGTAGCAAAATAATTTGGTTTTGAAAAACAAGAAAAAGCAAATATTCAAGCTTTATAACACTGTGGTTAATAGTACAGTAAATATAGTAGTTTTGCCATCTGTATATGATGGCTAGGGTTGAAGGAATGAGTGACAGGAGGTCCTTGGATGACTCACTGAGCCCAGGAAGCAACTTTCTGGATGAGAACAAGCATAAAAAAGAGAAGCAAGATGGTGATTGCAAAAAAAAAAAAAAAAAAGAAAGAAAGAAAGAAAAAAAAATCATTCTTCCCCACCCTCTAGTAACATTAGGAAGGGCTTTGGCCATATGGATGCCTCATGTGGAGGACAGCCTACTCAGGCCACAGCTACTGTGTGACTTTGGCTTCTTGTAGCTCAGTAAGTGACGAAGGCACATTCCAGGAATAGAAAAGTTGGGCTCGTACCTAACTAAATTAAAAGGGAATTTATGGACCCATCAAGACTCAGCATATGGAACGGAGTCCTGGCAAGTTGGGAGAGAAGCTAACTACAGAAATAAGCATACTGAGGAAAAAGAATAAAGCTCATGGGTTGTGACATGAATTGATTTTTACTGGATAAATTGGCACAGAATTTTCTATATATATAAGGAACATTCCCATTTAATATTGACACATGCTTTGTGGTTTTTTTATTAATTATATTTTTAACATAATTTATAATGTAAGTGCTGAGAAATAAGAGTCAGAGTAGATTGGAGTTGGAGTGAGAAATACCACCTCACTAAAGTCCATCAAATAAATTACCTGGAGGAAATCACTATACAATTGCAGAGATGCTGATACTTTTGTTTCAGTTTCTAAAACTGATGCTTCCTGCTGATGTAAGAACTTTTTTGTTTTAATTTGAGAGACAGAGAGAGAGAGAATGAGAGAGAGAGAGCACACAAGCAGGGGAGAGAGGCAGAAGGAGAGAGGGAAAGAATCTCAGGCTCCACTCTTAGCGTGGAGCCTGACACGAGACTTGATCCCACAACCCTGGGATCATGACCCAAGCAGAAACCAAGAGTCAGATGTTCAACCGATTAAGCCACCCAGGTGCCCCTATAAGAGCTTCTTAAAATTAGAAAATGGGCAGAGTATCCATTTTTTTAAAAATTGAGTTATGAAAGAACTGCTTAAATGGCCCCAGTTGCGGGAGACCTTTCTTTATGCTGACTGTATCTGGCTTTTCCATCTCTACTCCATCTACCCTCCTTTACTATGAGGATAGAGTCGGGTGGGCATGTAGGATCAGAGCTAAGACTGTTCAGCTCAGAGCTCAGGAGGTGTCCAGAAGTCAAAATAATTCACTCAAAATTTTCCATGTACAATTTGTTAATAAATTGGAGATTTACTATCTATATCCAAACCTTTTTGAACTTCCAAAAATTGGAGGTGCTGTGAAATAAAGTTTCTTTAAATTTTTAATCCTCTCCTTTGTGGGGGCTAGAAGTGGAGATGATTTTCACCTATCCAACTTAGGATAGTTTTTTTGTTTCAGGATTTTTAAATGTTTGGATATCAGTTTTGTGGATTTTTACTTAAGGGAAAGAGGCAGTTTTTAAATGGATGAACTTACAAGTTCTTTTTTTCCTAAGATTTATAAGAAAATATTTTCCAAGGCTTGTAAGAACTTGTTATATATTTGAAAACAGATTTAATCAGTAAAGATGTTGAGCTACAAGTAACAAGAGGTAGAGTGGTTTCAGGTTTAGTCGATTGAGTGGCTAAATCATCTTGGATCTTGATGTTCTTTCTGTCTCCATCCTGCTGTCGTTAGCACTGGCTTCACTTCAAGCCTAAGTCCCTTGTGATTATGAGATGACTGCAGTTCCAGGTACCACATCCAAATGTAACCAGCCCGGAGGCAGGAAGGGCCTGTTTTTCTGGTGTCTCCTTAGAAGTGAGAAAACAATTTTCCCAGAAGCCATCAAACAGCCCTCTCTTTACAGCTCTTTGGCTGAACCCTTTGCGTCCCCTCTCCTAAATAATCACTGGCAAGGGGAACAAGACTACCACAATTAGTTTAGACCAAGCAAGATTTATCCTGAAAGAAGATGATAATGGGCTCTATGGCCAGGAAGAAAACTGTAGTCATGTCCAGAAGGTAGTCAGTAATGCTTGCTAAAGTGATAGAGTGTTAATGAGGCTTTAAAGCTGATGACATGAGGAAGGCCAGGTGAACTTGATGACCAAGTTCACGACATGAGGAAGGCCAGTTGTGGTGGACAGAATAATGGCTCCCAAAGATTTTCATGTCCTCATCTGTGTACATGTTATTCTACATGACAAAAGGAACTTTGCACCTGTGATTAAATTAAGGATTTTGAGAGAGGGAGATTATCCTAGATTATTCAGGCAAGCCAGATGTCATTGCAAAAGTCCTTATAAGAGGAAAACAAGACGGTCAAAGTCACAAAAGTAGATGTGAAGATGGAAGCAATATTTGAAATGTTGTGATTTGCAGGTAGACTAAGGGAGCAGAAGCCAAGGAAGTATGGTGGTGTCTAGAAGCTAGAAAAGTCAAGGACACAAATTTTCCCCTGGAACCACCAGAAAGAACACAGCCCTTGTGATGTCTTGATGTTAGGACTTCTTACTTGAAAACTGTAAGATAATCAGTTTGTGTTGTTTTAAACTGCTAAGGTTGTGGCAATTTGTTACAGCAACAATAAGAAAATAATACACCAGTGTGTTCAGAGCCTAGTGAGGATTTTGGATTTATGTGGAGGGCGATGGGAAACTATTAGAAGATGTTTGGCAGGAGAGTGAACTGATGTGATTTGTTTTAAAAGGTGGACATGGCAGCAACCTGGAGAGAGGACTGGAGTGGGGGTACGAGAGTAATCAGTGAGACCAGGTGGGATGGCGCACGTTCGCGCAAGTGAGAAGTGACTGGTTGACTGTAAGGCTATAGTGTGGAGATGGAGAGAAATATATGTCGGCTTAATCTACCAGGATTTATTGGTGGAGTGCATGTGACTGGGGAGCAAGAGGACTGGGAAGGAAAGAATAAAGGGTGAGATTTGGGGATTTTTCAACATTAGGGTAGACAATTGAGGGACAGTAGAGTGTAGTGACTAAGAGCCTAGACTCCGGATCCAGACTGCTTCCAGCATTACTACCTAGTAGCTATGTTACTTTGGGCATGTTATTTCTCTCTCTAGTCTCTTTTCTCAACTGTAACAAGGAAGTAAGGGCTGCCTTGAGCTAGCCTGAGATACATAAGTGCTACCCTTTTAATATCACTATTGTGTTGGTATCGTTTGTTGAAGTGGAATAATCTGTAAAAGAAATAGGTATGGGGTGAGGGAGATAAGAAAAACTGTGCTTTTGATGTATTAGATTTGGAATGCTTTTTGGACAGCAAAGTGCAAGTATCAAGGAAACAGTTTGAGAATGGCTGTTTCATATGAAGCAGTGGAATGGTATGGAAACTTGCCTTTCAAATCAAGAAAAATATACAATAATTTCACCTTATTTCCTTTACGTTGATTGACGGGGGTAGCAGAAGCCTTTCTAAAGGCTTATTCAAAGCAGTTTAAGAGAAAGGATTAACAGAAGGAATGCAGTGTTTAAAGAGATGTAGGCTTTCTTTCTATTCCCTCCAATTCTCCCTCTCCCCATCCTAATGAGATGAAGAGAACAATTATGTTGTGAAGGATGGACCATAGAAAGAATGGTTTAACTGGCATGGGGGTGAGAGCTGATCATGGTGAGGGGAGTCCTTGGGATGGTAGGCTCCCTAGATTAATTGTCCACAGAGTTAGCAAAATAACCATTGAAAGAACTACTATCCTTGCCTCTGGATTTGAAAAATTGTACATGAGTCTGAACATAGAGTGAATCTCATGGTGGGGCTGCTGAACCTCAAAGAATTTTTTAAAGTTTTAATTTTAATTCCAATTAGTTAACATAGAATGTTACATTAGTTTCAGGTGTAGATACGGTGATTCAGCACTTCCATACATTACCCTGTGCTCAAAGCATTTTTTAAAGAAACATTTTTGTTTTTTTTCAAAGCAAATATATAAAACTTGGAAAAGACAGGAATATACAAAAACAAAAATCATAGTTGTATTTTGATAAATCCTTATAGTCCTTTTTTCTAAGGACTTTTTCTTAAAGTCTACTTTTTCTAAGTAATGTATATTTTTAACATGTTTTCATTTAGTGATATACCCATGTCATTACACAATACATTTGTAGAGAACTAATTTTTTTATAATTTTTCATTTATTTATTTATTTATTTATTTATTTAGAGAGAGAGAGAGAGAGAGAGAGAGAGCGCACGTGTGAGCAGGGGAAGGGGAGAGAGAGAATCCTAAGCAGGCTCGGTGCTGTCAGCACAGAGCCCAACATGGGGCTCCATCTCCCAAACCATCGTGACCTGAGCCAAAATCAAGAGTTGGGCACTTAACCAACTGAGCGACCCAGGCACCCCACATTTATAGATAACTATTAAATGGCTGTATAGTATTCCAATCTATGGATGAATTATAACTTGCTTACTAAGCTTTTGTTTTTTAAAATTTCTAAATTTTTCACTTTTATAAATAGGGTACTTTGAAATTCATATAGGTAAATCTTTATACTCACATGTATTTCCTTTTGATAATTTTGCTTGACTCAAACTTAAATAATGTTAAGGCTTTTAGTGCTTAATGATTCATTGCCTTCCAATAAGATTATACTAATTTTATTCTCAGCAGTGTTTGTAAATAACCATTTCTCCCCTTCCTAGCTCATAGTGGGTATAATAACTTTAAAAAATACTAGTTTGATGAAAAATTGTACTCCTGCATATTCTACTCTGTGTTCTTTCCTTTGTGACTCACCTGATCATCATCTTTGCCCACTTTCTAATGGCATGTCAATCTTTTCCTTATTCTTTCTTTTCTAATGTTTTATTCAGAAATAACTTCAAACTTAACAAAAAGTTATAAACATAATGGTATTACAAAGAGGACCCAAATGACCTTTATCAAGATTAACATTTTAACCCATTTGCTTTCTTCCTCACCTTTCCTTGCCCTCCTTCCTTCTCTCTCTCTCTCTCTCTACACACACACACACACACACACACACACACACACAAATTGTCTTTCCTGAACCATTTGAGGATAAATTACATACAACATGACCCTTTACCTCTAAATACTTCAGTCTGCCTTTCCAGCCTCACTTTCAGTGATACTTTACATAAGGACAGTTATCCCGTGTCATAAATTTACATACTTTAATCTACCACCCATATTCTAATTTTATTAGTTGGTCTTTATAGCATTTTCTCCTCTAGTACAAGACCAGGTAGAGTCAACCTATTTGGCATGTCTCTTGAACCTCCTTAATTCTGGAATATTTCTAGTCTATCTTTGTCTTTTTATGACACTGACATTTTTTTTGAAGAATGCAGAACCTGTCAAACTTTTTTTAAATAAAAAATTTTCATTTACATTGGTGTAATGTTTCCTCTTGATTGGATTAAAAATATGTACTCTCAGCCAGAAAATGACATACGTGGGGAGGTGTCCTTCTCAGGGTATGAATGTCTGCCTGCTCCTCATTTGGTGATGTTAATTTTGATCACCTGGTGAAGGTATTGCTCACTTTGTTCAGTGTATTATTCCTGGGTTTTTTTTGTTCCCTTCCAGTTAGTAAGTGTCTGTAAGAGACATCTTAAATACATATAAATACTCTCCTCCTCACCAAAATGTATCCCTAGATGTAGCATCCATTAATGACTTTTGCCTTATCTAAACTTTACCACAGTGATTTCTGAATGATGATTTTTCTGACTCCAGCCATCCCTCTCCATTTATTAGTCCTCAGCATCCTATTTTAAACAAGAGCCTCTCTTCTTATATTAATATATTTATTTATTCATTCATTCATTCATTTTTTTCAATGGTTTATAATTTATTACTGTACTTAATTATTTTGATACACACATTGTCTAGGCTTAGCCAGTAGGAGCCCCTTCAATCTGCCTCCTGTGACAATGGAACCTGGTTTCATCATCTTTTATGAGCACTTCCTTACTTTGTGGCATAACAAGATATTTCAGATATACTTACTCTGCTCCAGCCTTGGAATCAGCCATTCTCTGAGTAGCCCTGTTTCCTTTGTATAGGAATGGCCTTAGAGACCAAGATGTAAGTTCTGAGTATGCTCATATGCTCATGTACTGCTTGATTCTGGTAATGGTTTCATGGCCTTAACACATATGTCAGACATATCAAAGTATATGCACTTAATTGTATGTCAATACAATACCTTAATCTAGTTTTCAAAAAACAGGTAATAAAGGAAATAAAATGTTTTAAAAAGACATTTTTACAAAAGAAAAAGTAAAACTAAAATATAGTGCTCAAAGATAAAACTTGGGTAATAAAACTCCAAAGAAAATCAAAGTGATTACCACAAAATTCATGAAAATGGATATTTTGGATAGGAGGGAGTTAGCTGTGATTGGGACCAGGGACATGAAGCTTCTAGGGTAGCTGGTCAGGTTTTATGTTTTTGCATGAATGGTAGTTATAGGAGTTTTCTCCTTATAACAATTCATTATGTAATTATTTCATGCAGTTCTCTATTGCTTATAATTTTATCATATTTATAATAAAAGTGGTTTAAAAATAAATTAACGTTGTTCATGTTCATGATACAAACAATTACTTATTAGAAATTAAAGTCACTCTGCAAGTAGGGCAAACTTATTGACATTCTAACAAACATACTTCATTGTACAGTTTATAGGCTATTTTAAGGTACATTCAGATAATGACTTATTAATAAGCAGCCTACACAAACTTAAACTGGGATATTACTCTTTCTTAATATATTAACTTTTTGAGTATTGTTATAAAACCCAATTATATACAATGAAGACATATGTTTATTTCCATTTTGGAATTTCCATTTGGTTCATTTTAATGGTTTGTTTTTCTGCTGAGATTTATCATCTTTTCACTAATTAGAGTGGATTTTTCTTTAAGTCTTTAAGCAGAGTTGTGACTGCTCTTTGAAAAATCCCTGCCTGCTAATTTCAGTATCTGGGTCATCTCAGAGGTAGTCCCTATTAACTGTCTTTTCTCCTGGGAATAGGTCATGCTTTTCTATTTCTTCATGCGTTGAGTAATTTTCATTATATTCGGGGCATTCTGAATATTATGTTATAGAAATTCTAGATTCTGTTATATTTCTCCAAATACTATTATTGGTGGGAGTAGGAGTAGTGTTGCTTTAAGCAGGCAGTTAATTTGATTGGCTTTAGACTGTAAACTCTGTCTCTAGGGCAACAGCTCAAATCTCTAATTTTTTTTTTTATCTTAGGCTGCTTGGAGTCTGCCCTGTGCATTTTTAGTTCAGGGCTCAGCCAGATGTGTGGGTAGCATCTTTATGCAGTATTGGGACTCTCTGTCTTTGGCTCTCTCCTATTTTGATTCACTCCTAACTTTCTAGCAATTATGGTTGACCCTAACACTGTACTCTCCTTCTTTAGGCCAGATTGAGTGTGTTTTCTATCAGAATGTCAGTTCCTCTGCATGGTGCAGACTGGGGACTCAGGTTTGAAAATCTGACCCCCATGCTGTCACCTCATTCAAGGTGTCAACTTCCCTCCAGAATCTTCTTGCTTTTGTTCACTTTTCAATGCTTTCAAATAGGGGCTTTTCTTTTTAATGTTGTCCAAAGCTTAGACTTTTTATTTATGTGCAGATCAGTCTGATAGGAGCCTACTTAGCAATTATAGCAGTGGCCTGAATGTTTATTTCTTTAAAGAAATAATAATATAAATATGCTAAGAAATTTCTTTTTATGGATAAATAAAATGATATAGAAAAACACATTGTTGGACTACAGGTAATTTTTTTGGCAAAGAAAAAAAAACCCTTAACTATATATTTCTAACTTCAAGGAAGTATGCATATATAACCACAAATAGGATATAAAGATAATAAGAAAATTAATAAAGGAAAAACATGTTTTTTAAAAAGGGAAACATTTATACTTGAACTATTTTGAAATAAAATATTTGAACTTCTTTCATATTATTTTAGGAATAAATCTAATGAAGCTGATGACTGTCAAAGAGAACTTAGAAAACTGAAGTTTGAATCCATTATTTCTGAGTCACGGTATACACTGCAAATTTTAAATTAATATTTTTAATAATTAAATTTGAAATCATGTTTTAAATAACATTTTATTTGAAATGTACTTAGTTTTTCTTATTGTATTATTTACACATTGAGTACCTAATTTAAGTTTATAATATCTTGAAGTTCATTGATTTTGCCTCTTTCTAGATGGGAAAGTTTTAATACCACAGAACTCTCCATTTTCTTAGTGTGAAAAAAAAAATTTTAAGTTAAAATTATAGTCTTTAGTTTCAAATGAGATTTTCATATATCTTTGATAAACATAAAAATATAGTGTCTAATGTGTATTTTTTTTCCTATTCCATTTTAGGCATACCAGATTGCTTAAAGAGAAAGAGGATTCTTTAATAGCTTGTCAACAAATATATAAAACTTTACAGGAAGAACTGACTGCGAAAGAAAGACAAGAAGAAGACATAAAAAGAAGAATTAACTTTGCAGAAAATGAACTACAGATAACCAAAACTCTTCTGCATCAGACGAAGGAAGAGGTTGTAACGCTGAAAAGTGAAAGGTGCAGTCAACAATAATTTCTTCCAAAAATATTTTGTTTAAGTCAATGTTCCACATATATTTGAAATATCAAAGTCTTACATATACTAATAACAGTAGAATCACAGGATTAAAGAAATATTTCACATGAAAGGCCATCACATCCAACCACCTCCTTTAGTGATTAAACTAAAGCCCCAATTGGTTAAAGAACATGCTTAAAGTCATATAGCTAGTGAAAATAGAGATGGAATCCACATTGTATTTAGTGTTAGATTTTTATTGAAAAGAATCAATGTGTGAAAAGACTATGTATGATACTTATACTACCGAATTTCACCTGGACCAATAATTGGTGGATTCTATCACTTTGCGACACAGAAACATCTTTTTGTATCACTTTTTCCTTTTATTAGCTCCTACTTTTCTTCTCTGTTATTTATCAGTACCTCTTCTTGAGGGCTCTCCACAAACATAACTCTGGTTATCTGGTGTTCAAGTAGTGAAGGGATACTAAAAAGCATGTTCATTTAGTCATCCTAGATATTGTTGCTCAGTTAATTTGTCTTTATTTTTTTTTTATAATTTTTTTTTAACGTTTATTTATTTTTGAGACAGAGAGAGACAGAGCACGAACAAGGGAAGGGCAGAGAGAGAGGGAGACACAGAATCTGAAACAGGCTCCAGACTCTGAGCTGTCAGCACAGAGCCTGACGCGGGGCTTGAACTCACAGACTGCGAGGTCATGACCTGAGCCGAAGTCGGACGCTTAACCGACCGAGCCACCCAGGCGCCCCAATTTGTCTTTAAATTAACCTTATTTGTATTTCGTATCTCAACCCTGCTCTCTTTCTTTCTTTTTGTTTTTATTTGCCTGGTATGTCTGTACTCATTCTTTTTGAATTCTTTTGTTTTAAATGTATATCTGATAATATAACATACATTTTGGGGCTTTATTTTATTAGGTTTTATCAAATATGGAAGTCTAATGGGAGATATTATCCCATTTACATTTATTGATATAACTGTTATATTCCAAAAGAACACAAGTTCCATAAGGGCAAGAATTTTTGTCTTGTATTATTCTCTGTGCACAAAAGGCAAAATTGGCTGTTTGTTTTCCATTCTTCCTATAATTTTTTTGGTTTATTTTTTGTTTTGCTAATTTCATTTTATGCATATTGGGTTTCTAACTTAGAAGATTTATAATTTTGTTGTTGTTGTTGTTCTTTACAAGGATAGCAATTTGCCCCCAGAGGAAGAGTCTGGGAGTGGCTAGCAAGCAGCTTAGAATTAAGTTAATTGTCTCAGAACTTTCTCATTAACTCTTTGCCCTGGGTCTTATCTGTCTCTACTTCAGGCTAGGAGGAGTCTGTCCAGTTCACAGGGGAATAATTCTTATCTCTGGTCCATCCCAGGATAAGATGAACACCTGCAGTGCTGATTGCTACCCAGCATTTCTTCCTGATTCAACCATACCAATAATCTGCTTCTTGCAAATATCATATACCTTATAGTTAAATGACTCTTCATTCCACCCCACCACCTCTACCATTTCACAATTACATAGTCGCTCAGCCCATAGCATGTTAGAAGCAGCAATTTCATAAGCAGGGAATTTGTAAGAGCCAGGTTTACTAATAACCAGAAGGAATGGCAGCTGAAAGATTGACCATGCATAGAAGAGAAAAAAACTATAAATGCAGACTAAAATTTTAAAAGCATTGCAATTTGACCCAATATACGATAGAAACAACCCTACACACATTTGTAATTGTTTCTATATTTATAACATGGGTTTATAACCGATGACCATTGTGATAACTGTGAGTGATAAAGATAAAAATCAGCCATATACTCTACTTAAAAAGTACAGAATCATATATCCTAAGATACCATGAAATAAATAAAAAATGTTTAAATCTTCTGTTCATAACTTTGGTTATCTGAATAATTTTCTTATATCCCTGTATCATCTAAAATACCCCATTTCTAATGATGTCCGATTAATTAGATTTCATTGCTTATCTGAATGACTGCTATCTTCTTTATAGTGGTCATTGAAAAGACCCTGTCTTTGTTCAGACGTCTCTGGAACACTTTTCTGAGGACTGACTTAAGTGCAAATATTTTAGAATATTCTCTGTATGATGTATCTTTGCCCTTTAGGGATGAATTTGATTTTTTAAAACCATATCAGTATGTTCAGTGAAAGCACGTTGAGTGACTACGGAGGGAAGATCTGGGAAATACCATGTAGGATCAAAATTAAATTTTTTTTCTATGCTTACTAAATTATCTCTGGCTGCAATTTGAAGACGGCAGTCTTATGAATGTTTTGAGGATTGACGGCATCATTAGACTAAATATAGAACTTTCTTGGGGGATTGCTTTGAAATACACAATCACCTGGATATATATGTTTTTCTGTGTTTTAAAAACAGAAATAAAAACGTGCTTATAGATCAGTAAGTTAACATATTATCATAGGATTACTCCTAGACATAAATGTCCTTTTTCTTTGTCCTAGGCCACCTTCAAATTTTGTCTTCCTTGTCCTCTGTTGTATCCTCAGAGTATGACACATATCCACTCAATAAATAGAATGAATGGCTTGCTTTGGGTAATTTAGTCAACAGTTGTTTGTTAAGCATTGACTATATGCCAGGTACTATGTACTCTGGGGATATAACAATAAGTCTGAAACATCCCTGTCCTCAAGAAGCTTGCATTCTAATGAGACACATAGTAAAAGAAAAAGTGAAGTGCTAACTAGAATAATTACAGATTGTGACAATGGAAATAAAGTAAGGAAAAGGGTATTGTAGCTGAGACTGATAGAAAAAGGGCCTGATTTGTAAAGGGAAGTCATAAAAGTGACTTCTGAGATGATATATAAAGGAAGCCAAGTGAAAGTTACCAGGCCAAAAGCCAGGAAGAGCTTTATAAGCAAAGAACAAGCTTGGTGAGTTCTCAGAAATGGCAGTATGACTGGAGGCCTAGCAAGTGTGAGTGAGGCAGGTGAGAGCCAAATCAGGCAGAATCTCTCTGGCCTTTATGGATTTGGGTATTATTTACAATACAATGAAAAGAAACCATTGAAGGGATTTAAGCAGAGGAGTGACACTGGGGAAAGGTCATTCGGGTCCTGAGTGGAGGTGTGGCAATTGAGCAGTGGGAGCAAGTCAGGTAATTTACTGTTTTTATATTAATAAGAGGATTTTATGTATAGTTAAACCTAACAGACATGAGAAAAATGAAAGCCTTCAGCTCCCACACCCTGCTAGCTTCTGCTGGGTTATTTAAATGTCTGTACCAAATGGATGATGGCAAAACAGCCAGAGCTTACTCTGTGTTGAGCCAAAGGGTAGACACATGAAAGCCCCGTGAAGAGCCTATCTTGAAGAAAAATGACCTTTTGAAAGCTTTTGACACTGCTGTCCAAACCTGCCTTGAAACTTGGTCTTCCTTTGACTACAGGGCCAACCTGTTAACCTGCCCCTTTTCTGTCTCTGTTTTGGTTCTTTCCCATTCCCTCCTCTGATCCCCTGACAGCAGATATTCCTTAAGGTTCATGTATGAACTTGGTTTTCCACTGTCCACTTTCTTCCCTTCAGTAGTAAACTGTCTCTCAGCTGAGCACATTTTCTCTTAAAGCTTTGATTTGAAGTGCCAGTGGGACCTCTATATAGAGGTGTCCCTAAGCAGTTGGAGATGTGAAGGTCCTTCCAAAACAAGAAGCTGGGCTCAGGAAAAACTTTTAAAATAGAAGTGCTTGATAACACTCACAGAGCTTCTTGTTCAGTAGTACTGGGCGGTGTCTGGAAATGGGCTGCACAGCAACGTCCCAAACCACCGTCATGGAAGGACTGCAGCCAACCAGGCTGCCAGATGTGCTCTCCGAAGGCCAAAGCCCAGGTTGCTCCCAGTGACAGTGTGTGCTTCCGTAGACTCAGGCGGTCTCACGTATGCGCTACCCCTCCTTCCTCACCCCACTGATATCAGAACCTCTGCCAGAACTCCCCTAGGACCACTATGAAAAACGTGCAATTCAGAAGCTATGTAGCTTCAGCAGAGGAGAAAAGGAAGGGGTAAAAAGCCAAAACTGACCCTAGAAAAAAATTGGTAGAACTGAATTTGAGACAAGAATGGAGTTGGTGACTAGGAAATAGTTGATGGAGAGGACAAATCTATTTAATGAGGTACTGCTTTCTTCCCCTTCCCTCCACTCAGCTGAGGAGGCTTTGTTAGGAGAAGAGCCTCCGCTGGAAGGAAGAGAAGTGGGTGCTTCAAGATCACAGATGCTGAGGGTAGAGGTCTGGCCAGCTTGGTCACAGACACACTGAGGCTGGAGAGAGAGGTCTCCTTTGTGGAAGAGGAAGAAGGCAGCAAGGCACAGTGGGCAGCACCAGAGAAAAGTACAGCTGTTTTCTAAATTCTGTACAAAGGCAGCTCTGTGCTCTCATGCTTCTGGGTTACAAGGTCTTATCAGCCAGACCCAGAACTCTGCCCAGAGCCATCCATTTGTGACACTGCCTCGGGACCATAGTGGATCAAGTAGGGTTCTGTGGGCCGGCCTGTAGGCCTAATTCCATTTTATAGAATTTTATTTTATTTCTACAGTAAAATGTGTTTGGAATTCCCTATAACCAGCTTACAGATACGTTCTATAAGGACATATGTGTTTAAGCTTGGAGACTGCCCACATATAACACTTAGAAAAATTTATGCACTAACATGTGGGCTACAACCATACTGCTGAAACTCGCAGCTGTCTATAACAGCTCTCTATGCAGTCCCAAGAGCTGTATTAGCACCATCTTGGTAAGTTCCAAGAGCAAAAATAGAAAAATACTTCCTGTGATTGACTTGCCAGTAACAGGATGGGATTAGTGAAGAACATTGTTGAAGGAAAAGCTTAGTTTCAACCAAAGTTAGGTGGAGGTTGCTTACGTGTAAATTCTTCCGTGAAATAAATAGGTCTGTATCTCTTTATCTAGCTCTTTATCTATTTTAAGCGAAGTTTATTTAAGTGTTCCTTGTTCCTCCAGACAGGTATCTTTTAGGCTATAGGGAAGGGTTTTATTCCCTCTCCCCCACACACGTAACCTTAGCTTCTTTACAATTCCTGGGTTCTCTCCTTTCTCTCTTTGTCTTTGGTGTTTGTTTGTTCATTTTTAATTGAAAGCTAGAAATCCTCTCCCCAGAAGAGTATACACAAAATCTAGCACATTTTGGAGGGGGGTAGTTTCATGGAGTTTCTGACTTTTCTATAAATGACTGACCCCATGATTAAACATGGATGCTTCCTCATGTTCTTTCTCCCCTCTCTCCTCCTTTTCTTCCTCTCCCCATCCTGTCCTCTCCCTTCCTCCCTCTCAAACTCTCTCACACACAATCCATAGTTATCACAGTTGTGGGGAGCCCTCTAAGGGCTTCTGTTATCATGTCCTGAGCGAGATGCTGTGCAGTGTTATGTGGCACTCCGTGGAAGGAGTAAGGGATCTGAAAACCAATCTGGACTCTGCTGTCCTAGCCACTTGCCACAGGGGAAGGAGCTCAGCTTTTTTGCGTAAGTAAGTATGCCATTCCCCTCTCCCCTTACCAAGCCTTCAGTCTCTAGGTCTGTCCCCACCCAGAGGGAGTATGGTTTCCAATTCACCTCTAATTCCCAGAGGGGAGGTCATTTCCAAATTTGCCCAAAGGCACTGGCTAGCAGAGCTGGGGCCTTCACCTGTGAAGCAGGTATCATTTTCCACAGTTTCCATATGAGGAAAGAGTAAGCAAGGCTATATCTCTCACTCAGGGTCACATAATTGGCAAAGACAGAAATCAAGCTCATTGTGTCTCACCTTATTAACCATCTCCACTATACTTCCCGTAGTTCCCTCAGCATCTGTCTTGAAGGGCTGTTTTGTCACTTCTCTCTGTGTGACTTCTTTCTCATGTTGTAACACTGAGCCTTCAGGGGACTCCCAGCCTTGCAGAAAGCAGGAGAGCCCAGAGTGCTCCCTTTGTGTCTCCTCACCCCCTCTCCTCACTTACCCCACCCTCCAATCTTTCAGGATTCTTCCAATCACTCAGTAAATATTAGATGGTGGCTTTTGTCTTCTATTCTCTAGTGTCTTGGCAAAATCAGAAGTGGAGCTGTATCTTCAAAATGAAAATAGAATAATAACATCTCACAACACATTTTAGAAGACAAGAAACTTAGTGTTTACTTAATGAGTCTTGTCATATTTTCATGAAGGTTAAAAAATGAGAAGTATAGAATATAAAAAAAGGATTCAGGAGCAGTGAGTGTTTAAAGGGTCTGTTACTTCATGGTACTGTGGCTTACTATAAAAGAATGGACTTTAGAGTTAGGCAAACTTAGGTTTAAATCTCAACTTTACCAGTGATAAGTTTGGATAGCTTAGCCACTTTAAGGCTTTTTCTTTACCTGTAAAATGAGGATAGTAATGATAACCATCTTCTCATGAAGATTGAAGCATCTCGTATTATACCTGGTAGGTTGTAAGGGCTCAGAAAACGATTTCCCTCTCTTTCATTCTTCCTTATGTTGATAACCCGTTAAAGCATCATATCTTATTAATGTTTATACCCTGCACCAGTGCTGTAGGTATTTATTAAATGTCTATTGAATTCAATATTATCTGCTTTACTCTTCAAGTTGTAAAGATTAGTCCATGGAGTGATTCAATTTGGATGCTATCCTATTAGTTTAAAGTATTATGAAACAAAATGTTTTAAGTAATAACATTCTAAAATAATAAACCTTGTCATGCTTTTCTCCCGAGATTCCCCTCTTTCTCTGATTTCTTATCGGCAGCTCTTAGAACAAGAGGCTTGCCAAACTTTTTATGATACCACAGACTTAACTGCTTTTAACTAAGGCAAGAGTTGTGGCAAAATCAAAATTATCTCTTTGATTGACAATGTGAAGACATCTCTAAAAGAACAACTTGTGAAATAGAATTTAAAGCTGTCGTTTGGCATTATGGTTTGACATTTGTTTGCAGTTACGTTTTTAACTGCAATTAAGGGAATCTAGATTTTTGCATGTATATATGAAATTAGATTCTCATTTTCTTTTGGGTCTAAGAATTTTAAAGTTAAAATTTTAAAAATAAATGCTCTTAATTGCTAGAGATCCTAATTTGCCTATTGTGCCAACTCCGGAGATGTTATTTTTAAACAATATTTCATGAAATTGCAGGGTAGAATGCTACAGATAGCCACACCTCTCTCTCCAATATGAAGAGCAAAGGCAGCATAACATACTGCAGGGAGCTCAAGGCTGGTATGAGCTTGAGCTGGCATTGCCTCTTGTGATTTGTGTCACTTTAGATAGTCATTTACTACTTCAGGATCTTGTTTCTTCTAAAACTTAGGGAATTGCCTTCATGTATTATCAAAAAATGGCAAGAAAGAACTACTGCTTCACCAGAGACTAAAACAGTGCCTGATACATAATAGACACTCAATAAATATTTGCTGGATAGATGGATGTATGGATGAGAATTAATTTAACCCCAACTAAACCACTGATTGCAGGATTTTTTTCTAAGTTTATGTATTTATTTTGAGAAAGTAAGAAAATATGTGTGCAAGCAGGGAAGGGACAGAGAGAGAGGGAGAGAGAGAATCCCAAGCAGGCTCCTCACTGTCAGCACAGAGCCTGACACAGGGCTCGAACTCACAAACTGTGAGATCATTACCTGAGCCAAAATCAAGAGTCGGATGCTTAACCAACTGAGCCCCTGATTGCAGGATTTAAAGCCCAAAAGCACCCAGTGTTTCTCTCAGGTCCAGAGAACTTCTGACTTCTCCAAAATCAGAGGTGGGAATATAGTCCAAACAGCTGGGTTCTAGTGATAATCTTCTTTATTGGATTCTTAGTAAAATCTAAATTTAGGACCTAAATCTGCATTGTTTCCTGTAACTCTAAAGTATCTTTATCTCTAGAACTGGTTCTGAAGAAGAAATTAGATGGCTACACATTTGCAGCTTTTTATAACATGGGAAAATATGGAATATGCATCTAACAATGTTTTATTTCTTATCATTCCGCTAGTTTTCTAGCAAAAAAGCTCATGAGAGTCAAAGTTGATCCTTTTTAGTTTCTTTCAACACAAGCTTGTCTTTTCCTCATCAGTGTCTTAAAATGGGTTTGTATTCCTAAACAATGTATAAGCTCTTCCATGTATACCACATAATTGTGGTTTTTATTTTTGGAATCAGGATTATCTTTTTCACGCATGTAATCATTTCCGTATACATTAGTCAGTGCCTGTTTCATGCTAACCAAGGGCAGTAAGTGTTTGTACAGTCATATACGATTATTCTTTCTGCCTTGTCCCACTAAAGAATCATACAAGGGTTCTTAGAGTCTGGATCAGAGGTTCAGCAGGAATCAAAGAGATCTGAAAGTCTTTCTCATTCCTATAGCCATAAATATCAAACAAACTTACCACTTCAGACTTTAAGTTCATAATTTTTCTAAGAGTTCACTGAAAACATCTTGTATTTTCTGGAAATGTCATAGGGAACTTCATAACTATGAAAATTCAGTGAATAATTATCACTTCATTAACATTGTTTAAACCTTGGCCTATTATTTTTTAGCGTCTGTAATTTACCAGACTTTCTCAGTTTTTGTTCTGAAAGGAAACATAACAGCACCGGTGTTTTGTACTGGGTCCATCAGAGGAATGTATATGAAATGGATTCTGCTTTTGGTGGTATCTAAATTATAAGTGTCTCCAGAGAGACTGAAATTTGAGCGTCTCAAATACTCAGCACCACCCATTTTACAATAAAGGTAACTTCTAGTGTACTAACAGGCACCCATCTGGAAATGCTCATTGGAATTTTCTAATCAGTAAGACCTCTTCTCAAATGGGAAACCTGGCTTAAGAAATAAAATGGAGTGAATTGTCAAGACTGTGCTGTCTGCTACTTCTAACAAGTGGATGGCCAGCCACATCCATTCTGTATACTGGCATTTTGAAAACCAGGTCAAGTACTGCTTCAGTTTCCTTTGCTACTGCTCCTTATTTGATTAAGTTTACTATTATCAGATTCTAATCTCATACCTAAACTTGTATAATATCACTTGAAGGTAGACTATGGCATTGGTTTTCTATTGCTGCTATAACAACCTCCAATTTAGTGGCTTAAAACATCACAAACTTATTATCTTACAGTCAGAAGTCCAAATGAGTGTTAAGGAACTAAAATCAAGGTGTCACTAGGGTTGGTTCTTTCTGGAGGCTAGAGGGGAGACCCCATTTCTTGCCTCTTCCAGCTTTTAGAGGCTGCTGGCATTCTTTGGATCCTAGCCTCATGAATCTAATCTCTGCTTCCTTTGTCACATCATCACCTTCCCCCATGTTAGTGATCTTGCCTTTCTCTTATAAAGACCTTGGTAATTACATTTAGGGCACAACCAGATAATCCAGGATAATCTCCCCATCGCAAGACCCTTAATTTAATCACATCTGCAAAGTCCCTCTTGGCATATAAAGTAACGTGTTTACAGACTCTGTGGATCAGGATTGAAAGCAGTTTTCAGTCTACTACAACTGTGGTAAGTTAAAGATGGCTATTTTAACCCCTTAGGAGCCACTAAAATAAACCTAAACAAAAATTTATAGCTAGTAAGACAAAAAAAGTAGATAAAATAGAATCCTAAGACATACACAAAATCCACAAGAAGGCAGAAAAGGAAGGAAAAGGACACAGCAGATGAGACAAATAGGAAACAAAGAGCAAGACAATAGATATAAGCATATCAACAACTCAATTAACTGTAAATTGTCTAAACAATCCAATTAAAAGCCAAAGATTATCAGGTTGTATTTAAAAAAGTAAGATTCAACTATAAACTGCCTATAGGAAATTTCTTTTAGATGTAAAGACACAAGTTAAAAGTAAAAGAATGAAAAAAATATACACCAGGCTGACACTAATCTAAAGAAAGCTGAAATGCTTTAATATCATATGAAGTAGATTTTAGAACAAAGAATATTACCAGGAATAAAGAAATTCATTTCATAATGGTAAGTTAATCAATCCATCAGGAGGCCATAACAATCCTAAATGTTTATGCATACAATAACAGAGCTTAAAAATACATGCAGCAAAAACTGATAGAACTGAAAGGAGTAGACAAGTGCATGATCATTGTTAGATATTCCAATAGCCTCTCACAACAATAGATAAAACAGGTAGAAAAATCAGTAAGGCTATAGAATACTTAAGCTTTACAATCAACTTAATCTAATTGACATTTATACAACATCCCACCCAACAACAGCAGAATATATATATTTTTCCCCAAAGGCATACAGATATTCACCAAGATATGGTTGGGCAATGAAGCAAAACTAAAGAAGTTTAAAAGAAATCAAATCATACAGAATGTGTTCTCTGGTCACAATGTAGTTAACTTAGAAATAAATAATAGAGGGGTACCTGGGTGACTCAGTCAGTTAAGCATCTGACTATTGATATCAGTTCAGGTTGTGATCTCAAAGTCCTGAGATCAATCCCTGCATCCAGCTCCATGCTGACCATGGACCCTGCTTGGAATTCTTCTCTCCCTCTCTTTCTATCCTTCTCCCTGCTTGGAATTCTCTCTCTTCCTCTCTTTCTACCCTTCTCCCACCCTGTCTCTCTCTCTCAAAATAAATAAACACTAAAAAAAAAAGAAAGAACAGAAAAGTGTCTGGGAAATCCCCCAAATGTTTGCACACTTTATAACACAATTCTAAATAAGACATAGGAAAAGAAAATATTGGAAGGGAAATTACAAAGCATTTTAAACTAAATGGAAATATCAACATTTGTAGGATGTCACTAAAGCAAAACTTTGGGGAGCAAGTTTATAGCAATAAATGTGAAAAAAGAAAAAAAAAGGTCTCAGCTCCCACCTAAGAAACTGCAAAAAGAAGAGCAAACAAAATCCAAAATAAGAAAGTTAAATAATAAAGAGCAGAGCAGAAATCAATGACCTAGAAAACAAAAACAATATAGAATATAAAAAATTAGTTCCTTTGAGATCTATAAACTTAATAAATCTCAATCCAGATTGATCAGGAAAAAAACAGAATTTACTGGTATGAGGAATGGAGAGGCAACATTACCATATATTCATATATTAATATAATAATAAAAGAATATTAGAAACAACTTTATGCCACTACTTTTGACAACTCTGGTGAAACAGAAGATTTTTAAACATAAACTACCAATGTTCACTGAAGAAGAAATAGATAACCTGAATTTATAGTTTAAAATTTTCCCACAAAGAAAACTTCTAGCCCAGAAAGCTTCATTGGTGAATTTTACCAAGCGTTAATGAAGAAATAATACTACTTCTACTTAAACTCTTCCAGAAAATCGAAAGGGAAAGAATAGTTCTTAATATATTTTATGAGGCCAATATTACCCTGATAATAAAACCTAACAAAAACATTACAGGAAAACTAATAAGCCAATATCCTTTATGAGCATAAATGCAAAAATTCTAAACAAAATTTTAGCAAATTTAATCCAGCAATGTATAAAAAAATAAATTGTGAATATGTGGGGATTATCCCAGGAATTCAAGATTGGGTTAACAATCAAAACTCAAATCACTGTTATTTAATATATTATACTAAAAAAGAAAAATTATTATGCCAATAGAAGCAAAAAAAAAAAAAAGAACAATTGACAACACACTTATTCCTGATTTTTTTTTTAAATCTCAGCAAAGTGATACAAGGCATCTAAAAAAACCTACAGATAACATCATACTTAATGGTGAAAGACTAAATGCTCCCTTCTTAAGATCAGGATCAAGAAAAATATCCACTGTTAGCACTTCTATTCAAGATTGTGCTGAAGGTTCTAAGTCAGTACAATCAGGTGAAAAAAAAAAGGCATCAGACTGGAAAGAAAGAATAAAACTGTCTATTCACAGAGGATGTGCTCACTAACATTTAAAAAAAAAAAACCTATGAAATCTACAAAAGAAGTCACTAGAACTGATAAGTGAGCTTAGTAAGGTTTCAAGAAAAAAGACAAATACCCAAAGTCAAGTTAATTTCCATATATTTGCAGATAACAATTGAAATTAAAAAGCAATATCTACAAAAATAATTCAAAACACATGAAATACTCAGGGATGAATCCAACAAGAGATGGGCAAGACCTGTACACTGAAAACTACAAACATTGCTGAGGGAAATTAAAGAGGACCTAAATAAATGGGGAGATATATAATGTTCATGGAACAGAAGACTCCAATATTATTAAAAGGGTAGTTATCACCAAATTAATTTATTGACAATGCAATCACAATAAAAACACTAGCAGAACTTTTTGTAGAAGCTAACAAGCTAATTCTAAAATTCACATGGAAATGCACCAACATTCACATGGTATAACCAAATCAACTTTGAAAAAAAAAACTGAATAGTCAAAAGATCAAAGTCAGTGTCTGACTTCAAGACTTCTTGTAAAGCTACAAATATACTCAAGACAGTGTGGTATTAGTCTTAAGAAAGACAAATACATCAGTGGAACAGAATAGAGAACCCAGAAATAGGCACACATATATGGTTAATTGGTTTACTACATGTCTACCAAAACAGTTCATTGGAGAAAGGATAGTATTTTGAAACTGTTGGTGCTGGAACAATTGTATATGCATGTACAAAAAAATGAAATTTGCTTCATACTATGAAATATGTATAAATCTGAAATATATCATAGATCTAAATTTAAAATCTAAAATTGTGGTGTATCAATACAATAAAATACTATTCAGCAGTAAAAATGAACCACCATCTAAGAAGGGATATGCCCCACCTCCAGGGTAGAGATCCTCACAGTGGCTTCCAGGGGGATTTCCGAGTTGTGATGGAGAGGGTCTACCCCGTGTGCACCTCCCGGTGGGAGGTCTATACTATCCACGCCTGACTGCCACCAGACTTGGCCACTTAACTTGTTTTTGCCACTGAAATGTGAGAGAATGCACCAATTCTGAGTAGAAGACTTTAAATCCAATGTTTTGGAGATTTTTCTTTTCCATCTGCCATGAAAAATAGCACTCCTGGGTTAAGAGTTGTTTCTTGCACTATATCCTGGAACAACCAGGTGGAGCAGAGTAGCAGATGACACATAACATGAGCAAAAAATATACTCTAGTACTTTAAGCCTCTGAGTTACAGATATGTTTGAGATGTCTCTGAAATATAGAGTAGTCAGATGGTGAGTTGGATTCATGAGTCAGATACTCAGAGAATAGATGTGAGCAACAGATAAAATTGGGGAATTGTCAGCATCTAGACTGCATTTCAAGCATACGAATGGATAAGATCATGTAGGGAAAGAATTGAGAGGAAAAAGTGCTGAGGAACACGAACATTTAAATGACAAGTACAGGAAGATGAGTCTGTAAGGGAGACAGGAATGTCCACATATTTGGAAGAAAGCCACAATTGAGCTGTTTTTTGTTTTTTTTTTTTTTTGGTTTTTTTTAGCTTTCCAGAGATTTTATTTATTTTTTTAAAATATGATTTATTGTCAAATTGGTTTCCATACACCACCTCACAGTGCTCATCCCAACAAGTGCTCTCCTCAATTCCCATCACCAAAAAAAAAAAAAAAGGTACAGAGAAGGAGGCACACCATAAGAGACTCTTAAGGACTGAGAACAAATGACCTTTTTAATGTAATCTTTTGCTGTCCTCATTCTTTGTTTCTTCTGCTTCAGCTTAGAGATTGCTAAGCAAGCATCAGAATCTTCTGGGTGCACCCCACACTTTGAAAGATAAATCTTCCTTTTACATTACTGGATTTTGAGCACCATTTGGACAGGGATCCTGCCTTCCTAATTCACCTCTGTCCCTTGTCCCTAGTGTGCATAGCTGATAGTAAACCTCACCCTACTAGTCACCTGCCCGTTCCTTCACCTTAGTCTTTCCCTTTGATTCCTTTTCCTCTGCATACTGAATCTATGCTGTGCTCAGGCTTTATCACTAATAGTGTTTTTATAAATATTGAGTAGCTACAAAGAAGGTTAACATAGGTATAAAGTATAAAGAAGTAATACAATGAACATCTATGTATCAACCACTCACAGTTTAGGAAAAAGAACCTTACCGTTAGCTTTGAAGTCCCTTTGTGCTTCTCCCCAATTCCACTTACAGTGCCCCATTCCCCAGCGGAAAACACCAACTTGGATTTTGTGGTTCTCAACAAACTAGGCATAGAAGGGAACTTCCTCAAATGGATAAAGAACATCTATAAAAACCTACAGATAAAACCTGATGTTTCTTTGCTTCACTTTATACTTTTACCAAGTAACATAGTATGTTTATATTCCTTTAAAAAGTTAGACTTTGCATATATTTTATCTTCATAGAAATAAAATCATGTATTACCCAATGTTTTTTTTTTCTTTGTGCTCAAGGTTATGTTTCTAGGATTTGTCCATTATGGTACATGTAGTTGAAAAGCATTCATTTCTGCATCTGTATTCTAAAGTATACCACAGTATCCTTCCTGTTTTACCTGTATTCTGTAAGTTCTGATATATAGCAATTTCATTATTGTCCAATTCTAAGTATTTTGAAATATCAGTTATGATTTTTTACTTGACCCATGGGTAATTCAGAAATACATTTTTTAATTGTCAAATACGTGGACATATTTTACATATATTTTATTATGGGGGTTTGTTTTCTGAGAATATGGATTGTAACAGTGCTGTTCAGTAGTATAAAGTGAAACACATATGTAATTTAAAACTTTTTAATTACCACAGTAAAGGAAAAACAGGTAAAATCTATCTTAATATATTTTACTTAGCTCACTATATCCAAATTATAGTTTAAATATGTAATCATCTTTAAAAATTATCACAGATATCATAGATTTCAAATCTGGTGTGCATTTTAAGTTTAGGTACATCCTTATTTGAACCAGTTACACTTTAAGTGCTTAGAAGCTACATCTGGCAAGTGGCTACCATATTGGACTATATCAGGTTAATCGGGCAACACTTGTTTGAAATTTGCTGCAATTTACTTTCTGGACTAGGATGGATGTAATCAATTCCATGTGAGCTGGAAAATAATTGTGTGTTTTTTCTACTAATTGGGTGTGTATGTATATATATATATATATATATATATATATATATATATATATATATATATATACACCTTAAACCAATCTTATTTGCATTGTTAAAATCCTCTATTTTTATTGAATTATTTTTCTGCTTGACCTTGGGTTGCTGCATTACACATTACAGGAAGGCCACTCACATAATAGCCTGGAGTTGTGTGGTATACATTTCCATGGCTTTTTTATGATGGTCCCAGAGACAGACTTACAGTCTGATGGACCTGTATTGAAATCTACCACTATAGTATGGTTTTGACAATTTCTCCTTACAGTCCTATAAATTTTGCTTTATATATTTTGAGGTTGTTTTAACAGGTGCATATAAATTTAGACTATTTATGGTGAATTAACCTGTTATTATTATAAGCCCAGAATGATTTTGTCTTAAAGTTTACCCTGTCTGATATCAATATAATTGCATACTTCTTTTCTTTTAATATTTCCCTGTTACATCTTTTCCAAAACAATAATAATAATAATAAGGAAATCTTTCCATGTCCTTATGTTTTAGGAATGTCTCTTATAAAGAACATATAGCTCAGATTTGTTTGTTGATCAAGTCTGTTTCTCTTTTTTAACTTGCGAGTTTAATTTATTTACCGTTACTATCATTGTTACTTTAAAGTTTCATCTTTTCACTTTTTTTTCTGCACTGTTTCTACCTTTGGGGCCTTTGGATGGAGGGGTATTGTTGGAGTTTTGTTTATTTTCTTTGTGCTTTTCATCTAATGGTATATTCTATTTCTATTCTTTTAGTGTTTACTTTTGAAATTTTACCATACATAATAAAGTCTAAAATTAATATCTCAAACTCCCCTTGAATCATGCAAAGACCAAAGAACACTTGAGTTCTTACTGTTGGAATCCTGACATACAGTATGTAGTTTTGTCTAGTGTTCTAATTCTATCCTTTTGTTAGCCCCACTAATTATACATATTCAAAACTATTATTTTTATATAGATATTTGCTTACAATTACCTACACGCAAGGCTGGCTACATAATTTTCAGGACCCAGTACAAAATGAAAATGTGGGGCTCTTGTTCAAAAAGCTACAAAGAAGCTTTGTCCCTGCCTTCACAGTCTCTCTTTCAATCTGACATGGTGTTTTCTTGATGACTATTGAATGTTGTGCTCCCTTGGGCATGGGGGAATCATGGAGTGGATGCAGGCTTTCATAAGCACCCTGTGCCCAGGGTGGCCAACCCCCACTCTCCCCATACCAGTGCCTCAACCTGGGCCCACACTCAAAGCAGAGGAAGGCAGCAGATTCTGGGCAAAGGCTGAGGAGCAGGGGCTGGAGAACCATTCCGGAGAGGCAGGGAGGTGGCAGGAGGTACAACTATATGTGAGCCAAAGCTCCATGACCTTGGTACATGCTCAGTTGTCCCATCAGGCCTCACATAAAAAAAAATTAAAAGATAAAATTATTAAGAATTTCTTGAGAGTGACCATAACGCATTAAATCCGAAGCACAGGACCCCCTTCTGAAATTGGGCCCTGTACAACCGTCTTGATCACGTGCCCAAGAAGTCTTCCTTGCATCTGAGTTTGCCAGTTTCTTTGCTTACCATCTCTTCTTGCATACCTCACCTTCCTTCTGAGATCTTATCTCTTCCTGTAAAGCATATTCTTTAGAAGGTTCTTTAGTTAAAGGTCCTTTAGCTGGTAGTAAACCCTCCAATTTTGTCTGAGCATATTTTATTTCAGTCTCATTCTGAAAGATAGCTTTGCTGGGTACCCAACTTTAGTTGGTGGTTCTTTTCTCATAAGATTTTGAACATATTATTTTGCTGTCTGACTTCCTTTGTTTGTGTTGGAGAATGGGCTCCTTTGAAGATAATGGATTTTTTTTCTCTCGCTTCTTTTAAGATCTCTTTAACTTTGATGTTCTTCAAGTGCACTACCAGATGCCCAGATGGGAGATTTATTTTTATTTATGTTGCTTGGAATCCATTGAGCTTCCTAGATTTGTGAGTTAGTGTTTTTCATCAATCTGGAATATTCCCCTCAAATATTGCTTCTTCCCCCTTTTCTCTCTTTCTGAATAATGAATAGATACATATTAGATCCTTCACTCTATCCACCATATATCAACTTCTCTTTTATATTTTCCACTTCCTGTACTGCACTCTATATAATTTCTTTAAATCTCCCTTTTAGTGTATTACTTCATTTTTTTTTAGCTGTGAATAATCTGCTACAGGACCATGCACTGTTTTTCATTTTGATTATTATATTTTTAATTTCTGCAAGTTGGATTGGGTTCTTTTTCATATTTCATTAGTCATTTAAATCAATCCTTTATTTCTTTGAACATCTGATTTTATATTCTATCTGAAAATTCAAAACTTTAGAAAGTATGAGTTTAATTATGCTGTCATTATGTCTTATTCTTTCTCTTACTGGCTTTTTTTTTCTTTTACAGTTTTGTGATTTTTTAAAAAAAAAATTATTATCTCATAGATTTTGACTCTTTATCTGTAGAAAATCTTTGAGTCCCAGATTGAAGATAGATTGCTCCTGAAAATATCAGTGTTTTTCCTACCTGTTTTTCCTACCAGGCATCTGGAGGCAAAGTTAACCTATTACCACTATAAAATATCTTTTCAACGTGAAGCTCTTTGAGCCACTCAGGTAGTGTGAATTCACAATACAAACCTGCATTAGGGTTAGTGTGTGTTTACAGATTCTTGTGAGAGATATATATCTTTCCCTCTACCTAGCACCCATATTCAAAACCAGTAATTTTCCTTTTGTACCTTGAGAGATGTTATTTGAATTTTACACATGCTAGGTGTGAATTTCACACATATGTTACACATGCAGCTCTTTGAGATTTATGCAGGTGAGTTTACTGGTAGACTCTTCTCTCTTGAGCCCTTCATGGCTGTGAAATTTAAAGCTCAAGTTCATCAGATTCGGAAAGTACCTTCAAGGTGAGAGTTGCTTTCAATGCTCTACTTATAGTTGGAGGTTCTTCCTTTTGCTTCACTTTTTTAAGGTTTAGTTTGGAATAGTTTTATATTTATAGAAACGTTACAAAGACAGTACAGAGAGGGTTTATGTTTCTCCTTGGCCCATTTTTTATAACCATGACACATCTGTAAAAACTAAGAAACTAACATTGGTGTAATACATTTAGCTAATTGTTGATAATTAACTAAACTACAGTTTATTCATATTTCAATAGGTTTCTACTCATATCCTTCTGTTCTTTCACTTGAGTTTTGTTCTTCGCATCCTTCCCACATTTTGTCCGGCTCACTGATGAATTTAAAGATTTTTTCAGAAGTTAAAAAATGTTTAATTGGGCGCCTGGGTGGCTCAGTCGGTTAAGCATCTGACTTCAGCTCAGGTCATGATCTCACAGTTGTGAGTTTGAGTCCTGCATTGGGTGAGCTTGGGCCCTGCTTCAGGTGAACACAAGCCCCACTTTGGGTGAGCACGAGCCCTGTTTCAGGAAAAACAAAACCATGAGCCCCATTTTGGGTGAACCCCGCTTCTCTCTCTCTCTCTCTCCCCCCTGCTCTCCATGCCCCTTGTGGGATTCTCCCTCTGCCTCTCATGGGATTCTCTCTCTGCCCCCTCACCCACTTGTGCCCCCTACCTCAAAAAATGTTTACTTATTTTAAGTAGGAAAGTTGTCAAGTTACCTAGTCCAACATACTTCTGGAAAGAGAAGTCTGGGAGCTTTTTTTTTTTTTTCAATCTGCTTCCCTTAAATGATACTCATTATCCTGGTTACCAAGTCAAACATGTCTTCTTATTCTTGTGTCCTTAAAATTTTCTAGCCTAGAAATGTAGGCACTATTTTTATTATGGTAAAAAACGTGTGATAATATTGTAAGAGTGAGACTAGAAAAGAAAACAAGACATAGATTGAAGGTCTGTAATAATACTATAGGTGAGAGATAAAGTCAAGAACCTTAAGGCAGTTGTTGGTGGGAAAGGAAGAGAGGAAATAGTTTGAGGTGCACTCAGGAAGTAAAATATAGAATTTGGTCTTGAACGGATGTAGTAGAACATGGAGAAGCAAGAGTTAGAGAGAACTCAGAGATTTCAAACCAAAGATTTGGACTCCTGAAGATTTTCAGAAGTCAAAAAGAAAAGCAAGATTGCAGCAGGTGATGGTGAATTTGTTTTTTTGATGTATCTGGTGTTAATGGATCATTAGTGTGGCGAAAGGTAGTAATAAATGAAAGTCACAGTTTTGAGAAAGGAGTCAGAACTAAAAGGAACAGGGTGATGATGGAAAACAAAGAGATTAGAAAGAGGAATAAGCAATGGAGAAGAATCACCTGTACGGAAACTAAGGAAGGTCATGATTATAGAAAAGGGAAGGAACCCTAATCAACAGGTGCAGTTTTGCCACTAGTGATATCCAAAGACTTAATTTCAGTGCCCCTCCCTGTGAAATGCTCTTATGGGGCACCTGGGTGGCTCAGTCAGTTAAGCGTCCGACTTCGGCTCAGGTCATGGTCTCATGGTTCCTGGGTTTGAGCCCCACATCAGGCTTTGTGCTGACAGCTCAGAGCCTGGAGCCTGCTTCCAGTTCTGTGTCTCCCTCTCTCTCTGCCCCTCCTCTGCTCATACTCTGTCTCTTTCTCAAGAATAAACATTAAAAAAAAAAAAAAGCTCTTATGAATCTTTTGCTCTTACCTCCACCCAGAGGATTATGAACTAAGCTTTAAGATCCATTCATATGGGGGTGCCTAGGTGGCTCAGTTGGTTAAGTGTACGACTCTTGGTTTCCACTTGGGTCATGATCTCATGGTTCATGGGTTCAGTCCCCACGTTGGGCTTTGTGCTGACAGCATGGAGCCTGCTTGGGATTCTCTGTCTCCCTCTCTCTCTGCCACCTTCTCTGCTCGCTCACTCTCTAATAATTTTTTTTTAAAAGGTCCATTTATATGGATTAAAATATTAAAATGTTTTTTGTTTCCAATTTTCTAATATGTTTTGTACTATACCAGTTCTCAAACACTATCCTCTCCTTAATTTGGTTTGTTCCTATCAGTACTTGAGACAGGTAAAAGAAAAATAAATCTAGCAAGAACTACCAACCTGTGTTGATTTTATGACATATCCCAACATATTTTCTTTTTTTAAGGAAACAAAATATCGTCTAGTGTTAGAATTTAGTCATAAACTTTGGAACCATGATGTGTGATGTTTTATTATATTTATGACTCCACATATGTTGTTACTATTTCATGCAAAAATAATAACATAACTTATTAAGCAAAAATTAGGAGAAAAATACTGATAAAATACTTACCTTGTATGCAGTGTTTGTAAATTTCTGTGAATGGTTAAAATATTATCTAATGGTAGTATTTATATTGTTAAAGAGAATAAACAGACTAAGTTGTGAAATACTATTCTCTGAGCCAGGAACTGCAATTTAGGAAGAGTGTCAGGGTGAGTCTTGATTCATTTGTTGGGTTTATGGTTTTCAGGGAATTAATGCTGATTTCACATCAGAAAAGCATCGAGCAGCTGCAGGAAACCCTTAGACAGAAGCTGCTGAATGATGATAACTGGAGAGAGAAGGTAATGATAATGTAACTTTCATCAGCATGTGTCTTATTTGCTTTTTCAAAATTCTGTTTGCCAGGAGACTATTCCGGATATCTTTGCTTCTATGCACATTTTGATTCCTTCTGGAATTTCCTAGGCCAAACATACTTATAATGTGTGTCTTTTCCATAATACTAGACAACATAATAGGAAATAAAAAGGTAAGAACAGAATTTTAAAACTTGTAAAATTAAGATGGCCCCTAGTTCTCATGTAAAAGTTTAATTTTTATTTTCAAATATTTACCTTTTTCCTGTAAAGTGACAGAATCTGCCTTTGACCACATCCTTAAAAGCAGGGGAATATTAATTCATTCTTGTAATTTCTCTGCTTTTAAGAAGATAATGTAAGAGAATGGAAAATGACAGGATTACTCAGTTATGAACTTTTGGCAAAGTAAAAGGAAAGTATTTAGCTCACTCTTTATAAGGAAAATATTTTCTCTTAGAGGATTGAAAAGTGCATTGATTGTTGGCTTTGGACTTCTCTAAATTTTTCAAAGTTTCAGTAATAAATATGTATTTAATAATTTTAAGGAATTCAAATAATATTCTAAAAATTGTTGGTCCCTATCTTCTCAGGCCATGTACAACTCTAGTCATTGAGACTATAACCATGATCTCCCTGTCATAAACTTCTGATACTCCTTGATTGATCCCTGGACCTTATCCTGAACAATGTCCTGAAGCCTTTCCAACTCTTTCTCTTGCCCAACTGATACCTATCCCTAGCACTAGCCTTCATCCTTGGTTTTTTGATACCATTATAAATTTGCATCTAGTACTAGAGCTAGCTACTGAAATTCAGATTGCTTGACTTAAGCCCCGACAACCTGTTTGGTTATATCAGATTCTTCTCCTTGGTGACCAGACCCTATAACTTGTAACCTCAAGCAATAAGCAGTGACTACATTCAAACTAACATCTCCATCTGGACTCTTCACTCTACCATCCACCAAACTTAGACCCTTTAGATATCGTTGCTGGCTCAGATGAGATCTAAATTTTTCACTTTCATTTCCAATATTTACTCAGTTGGCCATACACAGGCATTACTGGCCCTCTACATATGAATCTCACTTCCCTTGTCCCTCAGGGATAGCACACTCAGGCTGTAAGAGAAATGATCACTAGAACAACAGCTCCATAGAGGCAACAATTAAAACTTAAGAATGGCCTAACAGTTGCTCTAAGTGGCTCATTCTTATTTTGAAGTATGGGCTTTTTCTTTTCCATCTCCTAAAGCCCACATTTTTTGAATTTTTATTAGTCTTGGGGTACTCAATTGGCTATTCTTAGTCACTTCCTCCATCCTTACCAACCCATGTTTAAAAATACAAAAAAGATGATCAACCTAACCAGCAATCCAAAAAAGGCAAATTAAAACAATGAGAGATTATTTTTTTACCCATCCAGTTGACAGAGCGGTTTTGGCATTGTGGCAAAGTCTAGTAAGGTAATCTTTCATACTCACTGTTCAACGGGCTGAAAGTTACAGCAACCCTTTGGGAGCAATTTGGCAGTATGTATGAAGAGATATTGTAAACATCTCATCTTTTGATGCAGAACTTTCACTGACGGAATTAGTGTGAATAGAGAGTCACAGATTCTTCCCTTCCCTCAAATGCCTGAGCTCCTCTTAGACCGATAGAGTGAAACTTCCAGCCTTTGCTTGTATAGAAGTTCTTTATCTCCTTGGTCACACCCCTGAAGGACTTTCAAATACAATATACTGTAGAAGTCTCTGCATTTATGATCTCTTCTTATACTGCTTCTTACTGTACCCTATCCATGAGGTGCTAACACAAGTAGACCAAGTTAGTGTTAGCATCTGATCATATAAAAAAGTATTATGATCTTGCTTCATGCTGTTAATTTGATGATGCAAATAAACCTATGTAAGATTTTCTAAGTTCCTACTGAGACCATGATATCATTCTCATAAATTAATTGTATCATAGACATATTTTGGCATGTATAATTTTCTATGATATAAATGGGCATTTCATTTTGTTGAGAGGACATGACTTCTTATTAATAAATCTTATAATTTAGCTTGGCAGTAAATCCAGATCCAGACCAGTAAAGCCAAGGAATAATAATTAGGTCTTGGCTGTGTTAGTTATTGAGACTATGAATAAAAAGTTCCCTAAAAGTCCTCTCATGAGAAAGGAGAATCACTGCTATGACACTGTCATCTCTTTCTTGGGTCACTGTGCCTTTGTGTAGGAATGAAATGTTCCCTTTACAAATATATAATACACATATTAGAATAAACTTCATAACTTAAGTGCTTTTAGCATTCAAAAAGAGTAGATAGCAATTTGTGCCTCTGCTTAATTATTTTAGAGTATGTAAAAAGCACATAATAGAATCAATAGTTGCTATGCAACAAAGATGGCACATTTTAAAATAACTGCATATTTACCAATTGCCATAGATTTTTGTTTATTTCAAGTATTCTTTGATGTGAAGAAAATAAATTATTGTGTATGGTGAACATTTAAAATTGGTTCCAAGTTAACAGTGTTGTTACTTTTCAGTTAAAACTTTTGTAATTAAGAAATTTCCTATAGCCAGAGTGCTGACATTAAGTGATAGTCATGTATTGACTATTACTTTGTAGTGCAATAAACAAATTCCAACCAAATATTTTCTTAGATTATTACTAAGATATCATCACATTTAGGAACATTTTAGAATTGTATTACCATTGACCTCATTTTAAATAGTACATAAAGCGTTTAAAACCCAATATTTTATGACAAGTTCATCCCTGTACATTTTGTTATTTTATAAGCTATCCTTTTAAATTTCATTCGTAGTACACTAAAACACATTAGGAATTATTCAGCCATTTGGCTCGTCTGTTTTGAATAAGAACTTGATATAACCCAATATTAAAACAAACAAACAAACAGAACCTTACCTCCTGGCTGAGCAACTGGATTAATAGTGAAAACCCAAGGGAGGGGGGTAGTTTACCTCAAGAAGTAGGCGATTCCAGCATCAAAGGAGGCAAACCAAAAAAATATCAAGTTCTTCAAATAGAAGAGCCAAATGGCTGAATAATTCCTAATGTGTTTTTGTGTACTATTAATGAAATTTAAAAGGATCGCTTATAAAATAACAAAATGTACACGGATGAGCTTGTCGTAAAAATATCAATTTTCATTTATGCGTTATAAATATATGACTAAAAACAATAGTGAGAGCACACTTTAATTTTTAAAATTATACCGTGTAATTTTCAAAATTGAATTAATGAAATCATAAAATTTTAGATCTGGAATAGCCTGCAAATATCATATGACTTAAACCTTTAATCAGGATAATAAAAATAGTCTCCATTAATTAGAGTGTTTACTATATGCTAGGCCTGGTGCTCAATGCTTTCCATAAATGTAATTTTAATTATTATAAAATTATTATTCCCATTTGCACATGGAAAAAAATAAGACTCAGAGAATTTATGTAAGTTGCCAAGGTTATATAGCCAGGAAATGAGAACCAATACAAACCTGGGCAGGGTGGGGGATGAGAGCTAAATACAAAATGCAAAAACTTCTGCATTTGACTTATATGAACTAGCAGGAACCAGATTTACCCTCCCTCCTAAACAAGTAAACCATTGGGAACAAGATAGAAAACAATGGTTTGAAGACACTAGATATCAAACAATGACTCTTATAGATGAGAGACAAATGAGGTGAATTCTGTGATTGCCCAGACTTCGTTCCTTGAAAGAAATTTAAGGCCACAATACAGGAAGTGTGAATCTAGGTAGTTTGGCAGATTCTTCGAGTTGAGGAGACCTGAGAGATCAAGGTGGCTAGAATTCACAGGGTAGTGTTCTCAGGGGAAAGCTGCACACAGAAATAATGCTGGAGATCTACGAAGAGTTCCCATAAAGTATATGCATGGTTAATGCATATGTGTGGGGAAACTACTCAAAGGCAGAGAAAGACCCATGAAAAGGGGACTAAAGTGGAGTACCAAATGCTCACACATGGCCAGACTGGAAAACTTATAGTTTATAGGGCACTGGGTAAAGTTCTCAGAAGAGTTTTGCATCAGCAGTAAGGAAAAATTAGCCCTAGACTAAATGCTGAGCTGATCCTGCCTAACAATTTTCAAAGGAAGAACTAAAAAACTCACGGTGATTTCAATAAACTTAACTGCATCCCACAACAGAGTTCAATAATATTCATAGGAATACAGAAATATTCAGCATCTAATGAGGTAAAATTTACAATGCGTGGCATTCAATCAAAAGTTGCCATTCAAAACAAAACAAAACAAACAAAACAGGAAAACTCATAATGAGAGTAACTCATAATGAGAGAAAAATCAATTAATAAAAACTGACTTAGAAAGGCACAGGTATTAGAATTAGCAGACAAAGACATTAAAACAGTTATGATAACAGGATTCCATTTGTCCAAAATCTGGGGGAAAAATTGATCATGTTAAGTAGAGATATGGGAGATATAAAAAAGATCTAAAATGAACCTCTAGAGATGAAAAGAACAATATCTAAGATGAAAAGTACACTAGATGGGATTAATATCAGATTAGACCTTTCAAAAGAAAAGTTTAGTGAAATTGAACACACAGCAATTGAAACAAAAATTGAAAACTCAAAACAAACAAACAAGAACATCAGGGAGCTATGAGACAAATTTAAATGGACTAATATATGCATATTTGGAATCCCCAAAGGACAAGAAAGAGAAGAAAGGACAGAAAAAATATTTGAAGAAATAATGGCTGAAAAATTTAAGAGTTAATGAAAACTATAAACCCACACATGCAAGAAGCTCAATAAACCTCAAGCACACCAAGGAACATTATAATCTAATTGCTCAAAATAGTGATAAAAAGAAAATCTTAAAAACAACCAGAGAATAATAGACATATTATATAGAGAGGAACAAAGGTGAGGATTACAGCAGTTTTTTCATCAAAGACAATATAAGCAAGAGGAAGGTGGGATTGAAAGTACTGGAAGAATGAGGGGCCTGGGGGTGCATGCTGCTAGAATTCCAAACAAAGTGAAAATATCTTTCAAATATGAGGATGAAATAGACTTTCAGAAATGAAAAAGCTGAGCAAATATATCACCAGCACACCCACACTATGAGAAATGTTAAAAGAAGGCCTTTGGTCAAAAGAAAAATTATACCTCATGGAAATATGGATACACACAAAAGAATGCAGTATATCAGAAACGGTATTGATGGCAGATTGGACCTTCTAATGTGGATAAATATATGAGTCTTTTAATTATATGAATTTCTTTAAAATATAATTAACTTTGAAACAAAAATATTAACAACCTTATGTGAGAGTTATAACACATAGAAGCAACATATATACAAAAATAACACAATGTCTAAGAAGGGAAAAATGGAAGTATACTGTTGTGAGATTCTTAATTCAATACATGACATGATAAATCACTAGAAGATAGACTGCATTAAGTTAAAGATGTATTCTATAAATTCTAAAGCAACCACAGAAGTAGAAAAAGAATTATAGCCAACAAACCAGCAAAGGAAATAAAATTGAATTAAAAAAAAAAAAAACCTTAAGTCAGAAGAAGACAAAAAAAAAAAAAAAAAAAGGAAAAGGAAAAGAGATGAGATGGGCCAAATAGCATATAACAAAATAGATTTAAAGCTAATCATATCAATAATCAAGTTAAATGTAAGTCATCTAAACTGGGTGCAAACTTTTTCTATAAAGGACTGGTTAATAAATATCTTTGCTTTGTGGGGCATAGGCTGTCTGTTGCGACCGCTCAACTCTGCCCATTGTTGCTTAAAAACAGCCATAGACAATATACAAATGAATGGGCATGGCTGAATTTAGTCAGTGGGCCATAGTTTGCAGAGCCCTGGTCTAACTATCCCCATTACATGATAGGATTGTCATGTTTGATAAAAATGCAAGACTCTACTGTATTTTCCCTCCAACAAAATACACTTTAATACAAAGAAATGTCTTAACAAGTAAGTTAAAATAAAGGATGCATAACACAAATAAAATATATGCTAACACAAATTAAAAGAAAGCTAGAACTATGTTTATATTTATGTATCTGCTTATATTTATTTATGTATATTACATATATGTAAATATATGTATTATATTTATGAAGTAAATTTCAAAGCAAAGATATTAGAATATTTTGAATATTAGCAGGGATTATGAAGTTGATTTCATATTATTAAACAGATCATCAGTTCACCAAGAGGACATAATAATCCCAGATATTTATTCACCTAATAATTTTTAAATTAATTTTAAAATTAAGAAAAATTTGACAGAACAGCAAGAAGAAATAGACAAATCCAAAATTAGATAAGAGATGTCAATGATAGCCCTCTCTCAATAATAATTGATATAAAAATATCTAGAAAATTAGTAAAGATATATAGTATGTAAAATAGTATAATAATTTTTATAATTATTTATTTTTAAGAGATATATTGAACAACACTTTTAATAAACATGACCTAATTGATTTTTATAAAATTCTCCACTTAACAACAGAATACATATTCTTCTCCAGTGCACATAGGGCATTTATTAAAATAGATCATATTCTGGAGCATAAATAACTCTCAGTAACTTTAAAAAGATTCAAAACATACAAAGTATTTTTTCTGACCACAGTGGAATTAAATTAGAATTTATTAACAAAAAGTTATCTGGAAAGATCACCAAATATTTCAAAACTAAATAAATACCAAGTCCATTCCCTTTATCACTACGCTATGTAGATGTGTGGGGAGACAGGCTACATGGAAAAACAAAACATGCTGAACCATGGGGTCTACCAGAAATAAATAAGTGTGCATACCTCTCCACCTTTGTAGTAACTCTATGATCTTGGTGATGGTTCTTAACCTCTCTGAATCTATTTTGTAATCTAGATAGTGGGAATAATAATTATTATGTTATTATTATTATATGTTGCAAGAATTAAATGAGCTAATATAAGTAGCCTTCCTACCTTGTATTGGTGCTAAGAGAATATTCCCTCCTTTCATCCTGAGTTTACAGTTTCTGACAGGGCTTCAATATATATTCTATTCCTTAGCATTGTTTTTTTACTGCAAAGTCTGGGTATTTGAATAATCATCTACTTTTACAATATATTTATTCAGTAGTCAGTTCATAAATAATGAATTATTAGTTTTCAACCAGCATTTGTTTTAACTTTTGGAACACAGTAAAATTTATTTATAGGAGATATATTTTTAAAAATTATGTAGATACATCAAATATAAACAAATGACCTAATTTCTACTTTGGCATCTGAAATTCCCTTGCTTTTATAGGGATTGTCAGTAATGAGTGATTATGTTACAATATGCTATTTGGCTCCATTGACGGAAAATTATCTCAGAATCAACCACAAGTAACTCACTTGGAAAATAGTGAAAAGATGGTATTTTGAACATCAGTATTAGACACAGGTGTTATACTAATAATACATATCAACACAAATACAAAAGGAATTTAAAAACAACATACTCAGAATGGAATCATCGGGAAGCCCCTGGAATCATCAGGAAGCCTTCACCAAGGAGACAGAGTTTGAGCTAACGGGGGATATGGATAAATAAAAAGCAGAAAAACTCAAACCTGTAATGTGTACACAGATAGCAATTTATTTTCTTTGTGTAACTCTTGAGTTCATATATTACTCATGCTTTTGTTTTATTTTATTTTTTTATATAATTTATTGTCAAATTGGTTTCCATACAACACCCAGTGCTCATCCCAACAGGTGCCCTCCTCAATGCCCATCACCCACTTTCCCCTCTCCCCCACCCCCATCAACCCTCAGTTTGTTCTCAGTATTTAAGAGTCTCCTATGGTTTGCCTCCTTCCCTCTCTGTAACTTTTTTTTCCCCCCTTCCCCTCCCCCTCTGGCCTTCTGTTAATTTTCTCAGGATCCACATATGAGTGAAAACATATGGTATCTGTCTTTCTCTGACTGACTTATTTCACTTAGCATAATACTCTCCAGTTCCATCCATGTTGCTACAAATGGCCAGATCTCATTGCCAAGTAGTATTCCATTGTATATATAAACCACATCTTCTTTATCCATTCATAAGTTGATGGACATTTAGGCTCTTCCCATAATTTGGCTATTGTTGAAAGTGTTGCTGTAAACATTGGGGTGCAAGTGCCCCTACACATCAGCACTCCTGTATCCCTTGAGTGAATCCCCAGCAGTGCTATTATTTTAGAAATCAGAATTTCCCCGTGATTATGAAAATTACTATTAGTTATTATATAAAGTAGTTTGTATTTTATATAAGCACCATCACCAAATTCATTTATTTTGTATAAGCATAAGTTCTTTCATCTAAGAGATTTTATTTATTTATTTATTTATTTATTTATTTATTTATTTTCATCTAGGATATTTTAATTTTTTTAATGCTTATTATTTTTGAGAGAGAGAGAGAGAGAAAGAGAGACAGAGATAGAGCATGAGTGGGGAGAGGGCAGAGTGAGAGGAAGACACAGAATCTGAAACAGGCTCCAGGCTCTGAGCTGTCAGCACAAAGCCTGACGTGGGGCCTGAACTCAGGCACAGTGAGATCATGACCTGAGCTGAAGTCTGACACTCAACCGACTGAGCCACCCAGGCACCTCTCATCTAGGATATTTTAAACAGCTTCTATCAATATGTAAAAAATATAAATGTGATAATTTGGCATGAATTCATCTTCTCAATGACAATATACTGGCTTAAGAAAATCCTTGTGTTTGTGGGCTTCTCATTTTGTTCAAACTATTCAGATTATGAAGGAACCAATAGTATCATCTCTCTATGCTACAGTGTCAAAACTTTCAGATGGCCTTGAAGCTTCCTTAAACGTTTAGAAATCCCTCCTGAAGCTCGTCACTGTGCTTCTCTTTCTCTGGTTGTGCAAACTAAAAATCAAATCAGTGATAGTAAAATCACTCTGCTCTCTTCTATCTTCATGCTCTTTCTTTCCCTTCTTCCTTTCTCTCTCCCTCTCTCTCTCTTTCTCTTTACCTATAAGTATTCATTCCAAGGAATAGTTCAGGAGCAAGAAGATCTCCCTGCTACCTGCCTCAGAACAGAACATTCTACTCATTCAGTCCACCAGCTGCCTTCTTTTCTTCCCTGAGTACTTAATGCTCCATCTTCATCAAGGGACTCTACTGGTTTCCTAAATGACCTCTTTCCCATAATTAATTTAAATATTTTTTTTAAAAGTCCTTCTAAAGTCTTTCTGTCATCTAATTCATAGTTTGTCCTGTCCCACCTAGTCTGGATATCTTTTTGTTCTCTTAATTTGAGCAATCAGTCCTTATTATGAAAGATGTCTTTTTGTCCTAAAATAACAATTCAACTCTACCAGTTAGCCACACAAGGAATTTTTTGAACACTTGCTATTTTAGTACCTTGGCACACATTTTTCTTCAGCTTCTCAAAACGTGTTTATTTAGTTGTTTTTTTTTTTTAATAGTATCAAGGCATCTTGTGAGCTATTAACTCTTAAAGTTACACCTTGCGAGTTTTTCAAATGTTTTGCACTTGATATCCTCCTTTCATGTGCTCTTGACTCATCTATTCCAACATGGTTGGAGCACGGGGCTGTGATCAAATGGGGAAAGTGAAAGTCAGGTTGGAGAAGTTCAGGGCTGCCATAAACAGTGTTTGCCTTGTGCCCAGCACAGTAGTACGGGCCAAGGGAGAGAAGAGAGCTGGAATCCAGCCAGTGCTCTGCTCACCAAGTGCTCTGCTCAGCATGAGGTTGTGTTCCTCTGAGGAAGGGGTGCTTTGTCAATTCACAAAAAAGTGTTGCATGGGCTGGTGGTGGCCCAGTGGAAAAATCATGTATAGGAGTTTTGATTTTATAGTAATGCATTGAGAAACCACTAAAAGGGAATAAAATAATCCAGTTTATAGTTTGTAAAGAACACCCTGCTGTGTGTGTCATAGATTGGAGAGAGGCAGGAGTGGCAGTAAGGAAGCCAGCGAAGAGGTGATAGTGGCCAGGACTAGAGCGTCGGGAGTGGAAATGAAAAGAAATGAATGAATTCAAGGCATCTTTTGGAGGTGAATAGGACTTGGTGTCGAGTTAGGTGTGAAAGATAAAAATGATGCCCCAGTTACTGACCTGAATAACTAGATGGATTGTGGTTACTGTGTTCGGACTGGGGAAGAAACGGGGGCAGGGGGAGATAGTTGTATGAAGGTTTCTGCTTCAGATGGCCTTTGTAGCAACGTGGATGGAACTGGAGAGTGTGATGCTAAGTGAAATAAGCCATACAGAGAAAGACAGATACCATATGGTTTCACTCTTATGTGGATCCTGAGAAACTTAACAGAAACCCATGGGGGAGGGGAAGGAAAAATAAAAGAGGTTAGAGTGGGAGAGAGACAAAGCATAAGAGACTCTTAAAAACTGAGAACAAACTGAGGGTTGATGGGGGTGGGGGGGAGGTAGGTGATGGGTATTGAAGAGGGCATCTTTTGGGATGAGCACTGGGTGTTGTATGGAAACCAATTTGAGAATAAATTTCATATATGAAAAAAAAAGGTTTCTGCTTCAGTTTATCTGAGACACCTCTGGTATATCTCATTGAGATATTGGCTAGCAGGAGGCAGGTGGATGTAAGTACCTGGAATTCAGAAAAACATCTGTTCTTTTTTTGAGAGACTCTGAGGCTTTCCTTGTCTTTAGAAGTGTGAACACAACACAAATGAGCAATTCTATCACGTTACTAAATGATCCTTAGCATCCTTTTCCCCAAACAACCCACAAACTTACTTTGAGAGAACCAGAATAACTCCTTGCATTGAGTATAAACATAATTGTTTTTCCTTAAAGGAAATGCTCAGCCCTCTAACCAGTGCAATAAACTCAACTGACCCCACACTGGGGCTAGTCTTCTATCTGCATTTTATTTAATTTAAAGGACTTTCTGTTAACTTTCTTAGCAAATTTTCTGTTTCCTGGTACCCGGGTTTCAGTATTTCCCTGAGAAATTCATGTTGACCTCTGTCTTCCTTGTATAGTGGTCTGAATCACAGAGTCACAGTAAGTCAGATTTGACAGTTTTTCTCCTAAGTTATCTGGCATTTACTCCTTCTAAGAACTTATAATCATGGCACAATGTAAATCTAGAGCCAGCCTGTCACTGGGATTCTCTAATCTCACTAGATGAACGACTAGGCCAGAATGACTCCAGTACTCATAGGTTTGTTCTCTCTCTTGCTCCAGTAGGCAGAGCCAAAACCAATGGTTAAAAACCACAGGGAGAGAGATGTTGGCTCAACTAAAGGAAAAACTGCCTAATGCTTAGTGCTGTCTGAAAATGGAAATGCTTGCTGGGAAGGAGTGAGTTATGGTTTCTAGGGGTGTTGAGGCACAGAGCAGACAATGGTTAGTGTAGATTCTGTGATAGAGATTGAAGGGTCACAGCACAGGAGTAATCTTCACTGACTATTTAATCCCTGCTCATGCTAGAACTTTACACAGATGTTTTGTCCCATTTAATCTTCATAATGATTCCCAAGGGAACTGGTTGTAACTCCACCAGGAGAGGTTACAGTCACAATTTAAGATTATACAGCTAGAAAGTGGCAGAGCCAAGGGTTTAGAGCCAGGATTTAAACTCAGTTCCATCTGAATCCAAAACCCTTGCTGATTCTTTCCACAATTCATGGAAGCTTGAGAAATGGAACCAGGGGATTTCTACGGTCCCTTCCAGTGCTATGGTTCTATCTGGGTCCAATATGGATACAGGCATCACTGACTTGACTGTGTTTTACCTTAATCATCCTTCTGGCCTCAGTCACATTAAAATGATAATCTGTGACTCCAGAACTTTCTGGGGTCTCATCAAGAAAAGATCATTTAAAAACTCAACATTTCTATTTTATATCTCCTCTGAGCTTTCAGTAGACCTCAGTCTAAAGGGCTCAAAATATTTTTATTTTTTTCTTATAGGGTTTCTGGCAAGGACTGGGTTTATAATACAAAGGTACAGAACACTAAGCTTTAGTATTTCTGAAAACTGTCAGAATATATTGTTTTAACTTCTCTACTCATTTTAAAAGCTTAGAAGGTCTTAGAAGATCTTGAAATATTTGACCCAAGGTCATTTTTTTTCTGGGTTAAGTTCTGAGTCAGATTCTTTTTAAATATTAGAATTAAAAAATTCAATTAATAAAATAATTAATATTAGAATTAAAAATTTTTAATTAAAGTCTGAAAATAAGCTTAATTTCCTTATCTTAAGGTCAAATGGTTTTAAATGTGTGGTAAATACTATTTTCTAGATTGAAGCTGAACTTGCCAAGGAAAGAGCCCAGCATTTAGTTGAGTTTGAGGAGCAAGCTCTGCTTTTTAAAGCAGAAGCTAAACTGGAACTTGATATTGAAAAGGAAAAACATCAAGAAATAATCTGTAAATATAAGAAAGAACAAGAGGAACTAAAAATGAAGGTCTGTCATTATGATGTTCATTATTATTTAATGGGTTTCAAGCTATAGATGTTGGTTATTTCCTTGTAAGAACACTGTACAATATTTATAACTCAAGTAGCTTTCCTCATAGTCACTGTGCCTTGGTTTTAGCTACATGGGTAGAATGGTTTGGCTATTTTCCAGAATAAGTAGCTGAAATAAATCATATCAGCATACAATAAACTTATTTTTTAGGCAGCATAAATTTATAACTAATAATTAGCATGACTAAATATTCCAGCACTTCAAATATCCAACATTAAATGATAAGATGTTTTACGTAATTAATATTTTCCCAACAACTAAAGCCTATCTCCTTTAATTGCAAATATTTTCAATTCTAGACATTTTGAATGAAGGGAAATATTTAAAAATGTAATCTACCTCCATAATTTCTGAAACAGTATGTGCTAAACATAATTTTTTTGAAGATTTTGTTTTTAAGTAACCTCTACACCTAGTGTGGTGCTTGAACTCATAATCTCAGATCAAGAGTAGCATCTTTTCTGACTGAGCCAGCCAGGTGCCCCCTAAACATAATTTAAGGTTTTGTTAAGGTTGTCCTGTTATTATAAGACCTGAACACCATATATATATACATGTGTTTGTGTATATACGTATGTGTTTGTGTGTATGTATATGTGTGTGTATATTAACCAAGACCCAGTGGGGAAACCATACTTTGAATAAACTCATTAACAGTCTGTGTAGATTAGGCATCAAATGAGACTTAATGGCCTCTACTTCAGTGAACAGGAGATATGGTACAGCCTTTTCAAGAGCACTGTGAACAATAGGCAGGGCCAGCAATGTGAGTATATGACAAGTCCAGTGTCACAGGGCCCACAGTCAGAAATGCCTCATACCTCTTGGGTTTAATGCTCTCCAAATGTTGTCTTGAAACTCTTAATAACTTTATCTTTGAATTTGTGTTTTGTAAGTGAAATCCTGTTGGGACAATGGTACACTTGAGAGATTCCAAGCTGATAGCTGAAAGCTTAGAATGTCAGCTCACCCAAGTTTCTACCTCTCCTATACTAGTTTTCTTCCAGAAGAAGCCTATTAAGGCAGGCCCCAACTTGCCAAGAGTTATAGTTTTTTAAAAGAAGTCATAAATCCAGATTTTCTAATTGAATTCTCTTGATTTGTAAATGCTGACTCCCGTTTTGAAAAAATCAAAACATATTTGTGGCTTTGTGAGTCTCCTGTCCCAAAGATAACCTGCTCTATTTCAGTGTCAGCTCTCCTTTGGATGATGGAAACGACTGCTCAGACCTAGCAATGATCCTCTTCCTTCCTGGATTAATTGAATATAATGGAATATTAATTTAATTTTTCAAGTTACTAAGTGTGAATAGATTTCTTGCAAAAGTTATTCTTAATGTAAATTTAACATTTGAAACAAATTTTGGATGCATTACTCATAAATAATAGTTCATAGAATCCTTGGAACTTTGGTCTATGAATGTTTTCCAGATTCTTCATGGACTGGTTTCTTGTTGTACTAATATTTATAATGGGACAATATCTGTAGCACAAATAATAAGGATATGTTTCATCAGAAGCAACTTTGCTCTTCCTGGTTTGTTTTCTGTTCTTTGTTTTTTAAGGAGAAAGAAAACAAGCAGTCTTTTCCCTTCTAAAGACTTTCATGACTCTAAGGAAAAGCTTCTCATCTTCTCTCTTTATCTCTCATTCTCTCATCTCTTTATCTAGAAGTACCACCTGAGAGATAGTATATTTGCAAAGCATTCTGGTATTCTCTAGAGCTGTACAATCTAATATGTTAGCCATATGTGGCTACTTAAATTTCAAGTAATTAAAATTTAAATTTAAAGTTCAGTTCCTCAACCACATTAGCCACATTTTAAATGCTCACTAGCCAGTACTGGCAAGCCAGAGCCTTTTGTTGGCCTCTCTTCCCAACTCAGCAATTGGTTATGTCACCTTGGTACCTTGGAATTGGCCGTGGTGAGAGTATTTACACCCAGTCCACACGGAGTCTACATGGAGACTAGATACAAATCTGGCTTTTTGTGTGTGTGTGCATCAGTTGCTAAACATTTACTGACATACTACTGTCAGTAGGTACAGGTGGCTAGTGGCTACCATATTGGACATCACAGACTATTTCTGTCATCACAGAGAGTTCTACTGGGCATTGTTGATCTAGAGGTATAGTACCTGAGGGCATCTCCAGTCATCATATATAAGAAAGAAAAAATATATGTCAAAACAAAACTTACTATAATTATAGCATGAATAGAATAAAACTGTGGTGCTCCTCTATGTGCATCTCCAAACATCAGGCATTTCTAGGTCCCAAAGCCACCCTACACTGAATCCAGACAGGTACGTGGATCAAGACTTGAGCTGTCCTTGGTAGCTCAATCTGGACACAAAGATTTATATATTTCCAAGGATGCCCAAGTGATTAATGCAATTCCATTTAAGGTGGTAAAAATAGGTTTTAGTCTTAACTTTTAAAAAGAAAATTTTGGAGGCCTACATAGTGTCATAGGATTTGTTTTCATTTGATAAGAAGAGCACACTGATTATTTAGAATAAACCTCCTAAAGCCATAAGGACTCTTTGGTTGCCTAGAGATATTGCCTACAAACTAATACAAGATTTATCTTACAGATATCTGATTTAATCGCAAGTGCTACTAGAGATCTAAAGCTGGAAGTGGCCACCCTTGAAGAAAAACTCCATGAATCTTGTATCCGACATACTGAAGATTCTGAATCAAAGGAGAAAGAAATTGAAAACCTTAAAAATTTGGTTGCAGAATTTGAAGCCCGCCTGAAGAAAGAAACTGACAGTAACGATTCCATTTCAGAGGACTTGAGGAAGGAAATGAAGCTGAAGTCAGATGAGCTAGATAGAGTAATGCTGGCACAAACACAACTGATGCAGCAGTTTAACCAGTCCCAGGAACAGGTAGGAAGCAGACGATGGTGCCGCTGTGACTAGTGAAAGAGCACACACTCTTTCAAAAAGTAGACAAACAAACAAACATCAAAGATAGCTTGGTGTCATGCAGTCGAGGACTGTTAGTCAGGAACCTGGAATTACATCCTGGCTGTGTCCTTAACTAGGCAGTCATTTAACCTCTCTTCACCTGGCTTCCTTTTCTGTAAAATGAAATTCACTGAACTACAAGATCTCTATGGTTTCCTCAGCACCCAGTTCTACTGTGTTGCAAAAACCATTTAAAACTTCTAAGACTAGAAATCTTTGCATATTTATGTCTTACTGGTTTTGACATTCAGTCTTTGCCAAAGAAACTTTTAGAGCACTTGCTGCTTACGTTCAAAAAATAATTTGGACAATATATTCTGAAAGTAATTTCTCTTTAGGGCTTTATCTTTCCGTCAACGTAAACTATAGCATAATGTACATGAGTTGGTCTTCTTTCTTATGTATGCATGATTATTTCAGCAATATTTTTGTTTAAACTGAAATAGAATTATTTTGATTTGAAATTGTTTTCTAATGAATTCTTATTTCAGAACTGCTAAGCAGTTGAGGTCACACAGCATGGCAGAGCCAAGATTCTATTTGAATCTCCATGATATGATGTTTCCTGTTTCAGGAAACCTGAGTTCTAGTGATTCTGCTTCTAAGTTTCAAAGTGACCCTCAGGCTTAGCACTCAACATCGCCAGGCTTCATTTCCTTCCTTCCCTCCTTTGTTCGTTCTTTCTTTTTCTTTCTTTCTTTCTTTCTTTCTTTCTTTCTTTCTTTCTCTCTCTCTCTCTCTTTCTTTCTTTCTTTCTTTCTTTCTTTCTTTCTTTCTTTCTTTCTTTTACTCTTTCTTTCTTTCTTTTTTCTTTGTTTCAAAATACCAATAAACATGCTACTTGCTTCTCCAGATGTTTAGGGAGTCAGCTGATTGAGCATCTCCTGCCAACACACAATAGCATAGCCTCCCTCATCAAGGTTGCTGCTTCCACCAGTCCTGGCATGAGTGGGAAAGGATAGCACATATGGACTTGGTTCTGCTGGAAAAACCCAAAGGAGAGAGGTGATACAGAGTTGCTTCAAATGAGACAGCAGTGTTTAAGTTCTAAAGGAGGGTCAACTGGTTAAAGGAAAGAGAGATCAAGGCAGTTAGACTGGCAGGTTTTCTAACTCTTAAATATCCAAAGACATGGCAATATGGAAACTGAGGAGTAACCTATACACTAGGACATGTAAAAAAAAATAGAAGTGTTGAATCCAATAAATATATATTGAGCATCTATCCAGGGCCCAGGTGCTAGGCCCTATATATGCAATTAGGAACAAGACTGACAGCTGCCATTACCTGCTCTCAAAGAAGAATTTAAAGAAAATATTTTTTTTTTTCAATATATGAAGTTTATTGTCAAATTGGTTTCCATACAACACCCAGTGCTCATCCCAAAAGCTGCCCTCCTCAATACCCATCACCCACCCTCCCCTCCCTCCCTCCCTCCATCAACCCTCAGTTTGTTCTCAGTTTTTAAGAGTCTCTTATGCTTTGGCTCTCTTCCACTCTAACCTCTTTTTTTTTCCTTCCCCTCCCCCATGGGTTTCTGTTAAGTTTCTCAGGATCCACATAAGAGTGAAACCATATGGTATCTGTCTTTCTCTGTATGGCTTATTTCACTTAGCATCACACTCTCCAGTTCCATCCATGTTGCTACAAAGGGCCATATTTCATTCTTTCTCATTGCCACATAGTACTCCATTGTGTATATACACCACAATTTTTTTTATCCATTCATCAGTTGATGGACATTTAGGCTCTTTCCATAATTTGGCAATTGTTGAGAGTGCTGCTATAAACATTGGGGTACAAGTGCCCCTATGCATCAGTACTCCTGTATCCCTTGGGTAAATTCCTAGCAGTGCTATTGCTGGGTCATAGGGTAGGTCTATTTTTAATTTTTTGAGGAACCTCCACACTGTTTTCCAGAGTGGCTGCACCAATTTGCATTCCCACCAACAGTGCAAGAGGGTTCCCGTTTCTCCACATCCTCTCCAGCATCTATAGTCTCCTGATTTGTTCATTTTGGCCACTCTGACTGGCATGAGGTGATATGTAAGTGTGGTTTTGATTTGTATTTCCCTGATGAGGAGCGACATTGAGCATCTTTTCATGTCCTGTTGGCCATCCGGGTGTCTTCTTTAGAGAAGTGTCTATTCATGTTTTCTGCCCATTTCTTCACTGGGTTATTTGTTTTTCGGGTGTGGAGTTTGGTGAGCTCTTTATAGATTTTTGATACTAGCCCTTTGTCCGATATGTCATTTGCAAATATCTTTTCCCATTCCGTTGGTTGCCTTTTAGTTTTGTTGGTTGTTTCCTTGGCTGTGCAGAAGCTTTTTATCTTCATAAGGTCCCAGTAGTTCATTTTTGCTTTTAATTCCCTTGCCTTTGGGGATGTGTCAAGTAAGAAATTGCTACGACTGAGGTCAGAGAGGTCTTTTCCTGCTTTCTCCTCTAGGGTTTTGATGGTTTCCTGTCTCACATTCAGGTCCTTTATCCATTTTGAGTTTATTTTTGTGAATGGTGTGAGAAAGTGGTCTAGTTTCAATCTTCTGCATGTTGCTGTCCAATTCTCCCAGCACCATTTGTTAAAGAGACTGTCTTTTTTCCATTGGATATTCTTTCCTGCTTTGTCAAAGATTAGTTGGCCATACGTTTGTGGGTCTAGTTCTGGGGTTTCTATTCTATTCCATTGGCCTATGTGTCTGTTTTTGTGCCAAAAGAAAATCTTATATGAGTAATTACATTGACATCCAGAGGAAAGAATGACCTAAACAGAAACTTATATATGTTTTGTTTTTGTTTTTGTTTTTGTTTTATTTTTGAGACAGAGAGAGACAGAGCATGAGAAGGGGAGGGGCAGAGAGAGAGGGAGACAAAGAATCCAAAGCAGGCCCCAGGCTCTGAGCTGTCAGCACAGAGCCCAACGTGGGGCTAGAACTCATGGAGTGTGAGATCATGACCTGAGCTGAAGTCGGACGCTCAACCGACTGAGCCTCCCAGGCGCCCCTAAACAGAAACTTATATAAAAAGCATAGACTGAAATCTTAAAAATTGGCTTTAAGGGCCTATATTGGTTATCCCTTGTTGAACAATCCACTATTCTCAAATTCAGTGTTCTCAAACAACAAGCATTTACTATCTCACAGTTTCTGTGGGCCAGGGCTCTGAATTTGACTTAGCTAGGTACTTTTGGCTTAAGACCTTTTGTGAGGTTGGTGTCAGGGAGTCAGGCATACAGTTTTGTCTAAAGGCTCAACTAGAGGAAGATTTGTTTTCAGACTCACTTTGTGGTTGTTAGCAGGAGTTATTTTATTATGGCTGTTGGGCTGAGAGCCTTAGCACCTTGCTGGCTGTTGGTCGGAGGACTCCCTTAGTTCCTTACAACAAGGACTTCTACGTAGAACAACAACAGCTGGATTGGCTCAGAGCACCAAGTGAGGAAGAATGAGAGTGCAAGAGAGGTGTCTAAGATAGAAGCTACAGTCTTTGTAACATAATCTCAGAAGTGACATCCCATTGCTTCTGCTAAATTCTATTCATTATAGATGAGTCAGTAAGTCCAGCTCACATTCAAAGCAAAGAGATTGCACAAGGATGTGAATAAGCAAGAGGGCGGGGATAACTGGGGGCCATCCTAGAGGCTGCCAGTCTCAGGGCCGGGCCACTAGAGGTAATTTTGGCAAGAGACCCTAGATTAAAAGTGAAGAATGAATTTCTTTTTCAGACAAAAGGAGCTACATGTGGAGCTCTTTCTGCTCAGTAGTTGTAAAAGGAAACTACTTAGAGATGAAGTTTTATTTTTTCTTTAATGTAGACTTTTGAGATATACAAAACACTGGGTTGGCACTTAAATGATCATTGATCAGTACTGGGGAATAGAAAGAGATCATTCCAAAAGTAAAGTTACCTAAGGACATGCCTAGGGACAGACTTCCTTTAGCTGGGGTGGGAGGAGGGGAGGTAGATTAGATTTTCCTTTTGAAGTTAAATAATTGACACTCAACTATAAGAATAAATAATTAAGGCTGCTTCTCTGGTTAAGCATACCAAAATCCAGAATATTCCTATAAAAATAGGGAATGAGACAATAAAAGGGGTAGGATTTATGAGCCAGAAAGAATAGGGGCTGTAGCTTATACAGTGAAAAACACTATTATTTTGATCACACATTTCAGATACTTGAAATTTGTCAGTTTCTGGAGAAAAAAGGACAAAGTGAAGGACAAATTGTCATTAGAATGAAGATAAATTTTTGGTCTAGTAAAGAGGCTAATTAAAGACAGGAAAGCCCTGCTCTCTTTCAAGAGGCCAGAGAATGGGTAGACTTTGTTTTTAATTGTATGAAGAATGTTCTCAAGGATAGGAGGAAAGCCAGAGCCTCTAAAGGGCAAATGGGCATTCCTGCATGGAGCCGGATTATTGGAGAGCATCCACAGGAACACCAGGATCAAGAAGGTTTAGCAACAAAAGATGCAGGTGAAAGGGGAGAAAATGGAAAGTAGAGCTGTATGGGAAATGTGAATGTTGAAAGGGGGCCCATGAAAATCCTTCATAGGGAAAAGACACGCCTAAAAAAAGGGAATATTTTTTTAAAAGAAGAAAGAATTCAAAAAGAAATATAATATATTAGGGAATAGAACATCATTTAACAACAGATTAAAATAGTCACATGCTTCTTGCTGCCAGTTTTCCTTCCTACTAGCTTCATGTGAGTCCTGTCAAGACAGTGTGGCCCAGCCGCACTGACAGAATTACGTGTTGTAATTCAGTAATTCAGAGGAAGAATGTGGCAAATCCAAAAGGAACCCAAAACAAAAACAGAAAGGAACTACCAAAGGAAGCTCAATATTTTTGTTGTCTTAAGATTATCAGTAAGGAAAACAATGGGACAGAAATTTTAAAATATCAGTTTCTGTAGCCATCTAATGAAGATGAAAGACATTCAAAAAGAAAAAAGAATGCTCTTGGGGCACCTGGGTGGCTCAGAGGGTTGAGCGTCTGACTTTGGCCCAGGTCATAATCTCACATTTTGTGAGTTTGAGCCTCGCGTTGGCTCTGTACTGTCAGCTCAGAGCCTGGAGCGTGCTTTGGATTCTGTGTCTGCCTCTCTGCCCCTCTCCTGCTTGCACTCCGTCTCTCTCTCAAAAATAAATAAAAACAGTAAAACTAATAATAATAATAATAATAATAATAATAATAATAATGCTCTTGGTTAAACATGGAGAATTGAATATGTATGTTTATCTATGCAATCCCAAAACATCACTAAAATTACAGTAAATTAATAAAAAGTGAATATATCCATAAGGAAAAGAGAACAGGAGAGGAAGGAGTTGACACTAGATGAAAGAGACATTGACCAAATTTTGAAAATTGAGAAAGCAGTGTTGAGAGGTAATTAGTAGACTGTATGATATTGAAACCTGATGCCTGTGGGGATTGGGGAAGTGAGGTGGAACCCTAAAAGGAACAAATCCAATTATGTGACACAATGCTGGAAAGACTCAGTGATTGGAGACACCAGATACTTCTGAAAGAGGGAGAGGAGTGGATCTGAAAACAGGATTGTTTGAATAATTGTGAAAGGAACAGACAGATCCTCGGATGCCCTCACTAACCCCTAAGCAACTTCACCCACCATCCTGGCAGTATACCAAAGGTTTATACTCTAGAAAAACCTGAATTTAAGAGGCTTTGGACCTGAGGATACAGAAGAGCAGATTGTGGGATAAGGCTAGAATGAAAGTCTGTACCTCAGAGTGAGACCTCTTGAACCACTTTACCCACTTACTTCCCAGAATAGACAACTAGGTTTATATATCAACAGCTAGGAAATTGGAAGTATCTTCTCTGGAGAAATGCAGGAAGAGAAAAGAGAAGAGAAGAGGACAGGACAGGAGAGGAGAGGAGAGGAGAGGGGAATGGGAGTGGGAGGGGAGGGGAGGGGAAGGGAGGGGAGAGAGGAGGAGAGGAGAGGAAAAAGATCTATGGATACTGACAATTGGGGTCTCCCAGTGAAATGGCAATAGTCATGTCTAATCTACCCATTAAGAAGTATACCAGTCATTAAGCCCTCACCTAGACACACAGAGCTTCCAGTAACATTTAGGAGACTCCTTTTTAAATGTCAACAGCCAAAGATCATCAAATGTTTTAGAAACACCTCAAATACGAGACAGAAGCTAGGATCAAAGTAAAACTCAGAAGGAAAAAAAAGCAACTCAGAAGAAAAAGATACAAAATAATGCATGCAGGCAGCTTCAAAAAAGAGTACAATTAATGTCCTGAGAGAGAAAAGAAAAGATATTGCATCCATGGAACATAAGCAGAGGCTATGAATAAAGAACAAGAATAAATATTAAAATATAAGAGCTGAAGTAAAAAATTCAATATTTGGGTTAGATGATAAAGATGAATAAATCTCCCAGAAAGTAGAAGAGAAAAACAAAGAGATGGAGAGAAGAAAAGAAAATTAGAGGAGTTCTGGAAAGAGAGAACAGAGAAAGTGGAGGAAAGATTAGTGCAGAAACTAATCAAGAACATTTCTAAGTACTGAAGGACATACACTTCTATATTGGAAGAAGGGTCCACTCACCATAATGAATGGTAAAGCCATTCCACCAAAGCATTTCATCATGAAATATCTATACCTTAAGGATAAACATAAGTTCTTAGGAAGTTTTCAGGTCAGAGAGGGAGAAAGGATGAAATCTGAGAATTACAGCAGGGCAACAGATTTAGAGAACAACCAGGCTGGGTTCAGCAGAATGGAGGGTTTTTAGAAGTATGTCTCCAATATAAGAGAAGCTGATAGATTACATGGAGTGTTCGAACATGCTGAAAGGATATTTACACTTCTATAAGTAGATTTGGTGAAAAATAAGTAATCAACAACCCGGAAACCTAAGCAGATAAATAGTGCGACAATAATTAACTGTGAAAGGAAGCCATGCCAAAAAGGAAATGTAATCATAGTACACTGCATGGCCCAGGTCTACATAATATTATATACTATAATCATATAAAGCAAAATGAAAATTGTGATGGAAGTTGGGAAGATTTTTCAACAAAATTGTGATAGAAATTTCTCCCAGGGAACCGGAATATCTGCTCATGGGGAAAAGAGAAACACCTGCTAGGAGTTGGAATGGGAAGCTGAATCCTCATCTTCTATCCTATGAAGCCATTAGATAATGACTTCAAAATTGAAAAACCATGAGATAACTGCATAATGTTATTACATAGAAATATGGAAATAAATATCGCAAGAAACAGCTTAAAAACCTGAAAATAGTTATTCCCTGGAGGTAGAACTTGGAAGTGTGAAGGAGTGCTTTTTTTTTTTTTTTTTTTTCATCTCAAGCAGGCTCCATGCTCATAGCAGAGCCCAATGCGGGGCTAATATTTTTCAAATGTAAAATCTATTTAAGAAAAAAAAAAGAAAACCCATTTATTTAGGAAAGCTTACTAATAAATCTGGCAAGGATGGATTTGTGTGAAGTCAAAGATTAAATTTGAGGAAGATATGGTGTTTGCAAAGAGCTTTTTTTTTTTTTTTTTGGCTGGAGGGATTTGCTTAGTTTTAGGATATGCATTTTGTAAAAATTTTTTATTTTTTATTTTTGAGAGAGAGACAGAGCACAAGCAGAAGAAGGGCAGAGAGAGAAGGAGACACAGAATCCAAAGCAGGCTCTAGGCTCTGAGCTGTTAGCACAGAGCCCGATGCAGGACTTGAACCCACAAACCATGAGATCATGACCTGAGCCAAAGTCAGTCACTTAACCCACTGAGCCACTCCAAGGATATACATTTTCTATATTTACATATTTAATTGATATAGATAAAATGGCACACATTTCTCTGGTAATTCCATTTATGAGAAAACAAAGCACCAGTTAGTAAATTAAGTTAGTTAATTAGTGGAACCACTTAGTTCTCAATTTAGGGACCAAATAAAATTAGAACATATGAATCTCTTCTCTAACCTCTGGCTCCACAGGGAGCAGAGAGAGAACTGGGAAAGCTTTTAGTGACCATGGGCTACTCCTAGGGTTGGTTGGCAGGGAGGATGGGTGAACAAATAACCTGAGAACCTTAACCATGAGGCATGGGGCAGACAGGAGTGAGGCAGTCAGACTGAGAGGCTTCAGCAGTGCAGAGGGAGAGCTAAGCAAGACCGCCTTTTACATGTTGGAGACAGTTTGCCCGGATGCAGAGTATAGATGCCAGAAAATTGACAGAATGAGAAAAAATAGGGAGAAATTGTTTCCATTGTATTTAATTAATACTAATTAAATCTTAGATTATTGACTTAGACAAATGAATCCTGAACACTGTGCCTTCAAGGGCTCTTCCTCCCCATTCTGAAAATCTGCTCTTGAGGCATATTAGTCCTAGGGGTTGTTTATTTTTCCCCATTTCTACTTCTGTTTCAATATATCTGCAGTAGTTATTTCACAGTGTCCATTAAGTCTGTGAGCACAGAAATACAATTTTAGAACAGCCTGCCTACCATCCATCTTACTTCTTTCCTGGAAATCTATTCAGATTCTCATTCCTGTCTTACCAAAGGGCCATCTCTTCTGTTTTTCTGCAGTGTTTTGGGCTGATCAGATTAGTTGAACAGAAGCCATAAATGGAAGTTTGGGCACATCCTTTGCTAGCTCCTACTCATCTTTCTGGTTTCCACACCTTTTCCAGTTTCCCTTTGCCTCGGCTCCCCACCCAGTTGTCCAGTCATCTACTCACCCTGGGATATATCTCGTTTGGGTGGGTAGAAACTATAATCTGATCATTCCATGACTGGTTCAGACCTCATTGGACGTAAAGCATAAAAAAGACACCCATCTGTGGTTATCCTTCACTGAGGACTTGCTTTCCTGGCATGTTCCCCCCAAATTGCCAAATTCAAGTGATTGCCATCACAAATGGGATTTTCATCTTCAGAATGATCAGGTTACCCAGCAAAGCCTTCTCCTGCTTCTTCCACTGTCTTTGGAATTGAAAACAATCCAGCTGTCTCTAAGGAAAAAAAATGAAAACAAACACAAAAATAAACTACTTTTACATTGTAAAGAGTGGGGCAAATTGGCCATTTTTTTAATATTAGAAATTTCAAACAGATGGAGAGCTAATTTATATTTTCATTTTGACATTTACTTACCCAGTGGGAGTGTGATTAAGCCATATTTTAAGCCCAAAGTGGCCTTCATCTGAAAATGTTATAGACATATTCTACTGGTAATGCTCTTCACCATCAACAGAACTTTAGGACCCAGAAACACTAATTCTCCTGTGCCCAGACCACCCTAATCAAGGAGTGCAGGGGATAGGAACCTCCTCTGTGAAAATGTTGGTCTCTTATGATCCTCCCTGTTTCCTTTCTTGCCCCACTTGGGGCCATTTTCCATAGAGCTGGCAAAGGGATCTTCCTTCAATGCAAATTTGACCATGCCAGCCCCATGCTTGAAATAAACCTTTCAACGACTCCATATGACCCTCATAATTAAGTTAAAACTCTAATATTTAGCATGTTATTAAAGTCATCTTCGATCAGACCCTGCTCACTCTTCCCTGCCTGTTCATTCTGCATACAAGTCATACTAAGCCATGTGTCATCCCAAGATGTGCCTCTTCCACTGTCACTACCAACCATTTGCACTCACTGCCCATTTGGCCTGGAAAACCCCACTGCCCCTTCTTTACCATTTTACCATGCTAAAATATGACCAAAGATAATTTTACCTGAAACGTTTAGAATGCTAGGGCTTCACTGATTAGTCTCATGTTTGCCCAGGATTTTCAATCTTACTGAATTTCCATCTTACACATTTTCCTACGTTGTTCAGTGAAAACACACATTAAAATTCTTCCAAAGAAACAACCTTCAAAAAAAAAACAGCCCCAAAAGATAGATATTTTGCCTAAATCACTGAAAGCAATCTAATCACAAGTGAGTGATTCTTTTCCACACATGATGGAATTTTCCCTTACTGGCTCTGGCCACATCCATGTGTGCTCTTGTCATGCCCTGTCACACACACCCCACCCTCGAAATAGCAATCCTCTAAACTTGATGTGTTCTATTTCCATTTTGTTACTCCATGGTTGAATAAATTATAACATCTGAATTGCCTGTTGTACAAAACTGAGTTATAATCTCAATTTTAAAACAGGAGGTAATGGTAGCAGAGGATATGCAGATATTGTGAGGTTCACCTGAGATTTCACAGTGTTTATGGCAAATACAAAAATAGAAGTCCTAATTCTGGAGCATGTTTTCAGTTCGGAGGTCCTCCTGATTTGAAATAACAGAAGAAAGAGAAATAGTCCTTTGTACTGGAAGCTAATAGCTTGAAAAAGGATGAGTTCCAGAGCAGTGGGCCCCAGACCAAGATGATCAGCAGCCCTTCCAAAGTCCAGTCTGGAGTTGGCCGGCACTGTGTTCCCATTATACTTGCTATGGGGACATCTTTGAGTTCACTCCACCTTTTCATTTCCTCCTTTAGTGCAATGTCACTTGCCTAAAATAGCTTTTAGGTGACTTGCTTTACGGATGTTTTCCATAGAACACCACTCCTTTCCTTTCAGACGTGAATTTAATTTTAGTGAATGGATTGAATTTTATTTTTATTTTAATGAGAGCCCTTGTCATCACATCACCCATTACGTTATCCTTCCATATTGGTGCACCTGTTATTCATGTCAGCAATTTATTGACCTCATCAGTTAACTGCTATCCATTCTTTTCTTTTATATATTCAAATAAACTTAACTCTTTCTCATAACTTTCTTAATCAAGGGAATTTTTTATACTAAGTTATTGAAAGCCCCTTGAATCTAATCACTTCAACATATTTTGCCAGCTAACTCTATTAATAGGAAATAATGCACTGATGGTGTGCCACTTAAAATAAAGTTTAGATTAAGTTTAGAAAACTTGGGCAAAGCTAGATGAAGTGTCTTTTTTTTTTTTTTTTTAATTGCTTCTGTGTCCAGAAACAAATCGGTCCCTGCATGCTTGATATAATTAGACAATTCATTTAGGCATGGGCAGCTGGGAGCAGGACCTACCACTTCAGGGCTGGGCTGCTTTCAGCAGGTCACATAAGCAGTAGGGCTTCACGGTTTTTCTTTGTCAGAACAGGAGATGAAATGACATCTAACAGAGCAACTTACTAATATTCTTCCCTGGCCCTTCCTCTCTTGCCTTTTCAACAAGTATTTCAGGTAGGATTAATGAAAACCAGATGATAAAGCCACAAACACCATCCTTGGTCTCCAGTTTCTCAAAACAAAAACAAAAACAATAACAAAAAAACAAAAGCACCTAACTAGAAGCAAGTACTTAACCCTCATTATTTAAAAAAATATACATGCTTATATGGACCCATATGTATGTTAATAATATATGAAAGCGATGAAGCTTTGTTTGACCCAGACGTGCTGCTGATTTTATAGAAAATTATAGAACAACTGTCAATCTAGAATTGTGCCATATTCTTCAATTCTGACCAAATTTGGAATTGAATAGAGTTCTGATCATAATTACAAGAGACTCAAATACAGGAAGATGCTACTTTCTCTGATGCTTTGTTACTTAGTTCCACTGACAGCAGATTAGTCAGGAAAAGCCTTGGGAAGACACTTCCCACTGACAGATTTGGCAATGCCTTGGGTAGTTTTACAAACTAACCTGATGGAAATTCATTTTTAGTCGGAGAATCCTATAGCACAATCATTTTATTTTATTTTATTTTATTTCAATATATGAAGTTTATTGTCAAATTGGTTTCCATACAACACCCAGTGCTCATCCCCAAAGGTGCCCTCCTCAATACCCATTACCCACCCTCCTCTCCCTCCCACCTCCCATCAACCCTCAGTTTGTTCTCAGTTTTTAAGAGTCTCTTATGCTTTGGCTCTCTTCCACTCTAACCTCTTTTTTTTTCCTTCCCCTCCCCCATGGGTTTCTGTTAAGTTTCTCAGGATCCACATAAGAGTGAAACCATATGGTATCTGTCTTTCTCTGTATGGCTTATTTCACTTAGCATCACACTCTCCAGTTCCATCCATGTTGCTACAAAGGGCCATATTTCATTCTTTCTCATTGCCACGTAGTACTCCATTGTGTATATACACCACAATTTTTTTATCCATTCATCAGTTGATGGACATTTAGGCTCTTTCCATAATTTGGCAATTGTTGAGAGTGCTGCTATAAACATTGGGGTACAAGTGCCCCTATGCATCAGTACTCCTGTATCCCTTGGGTAAATTCCTAGCAGTGCTATTGCTGGGTCTAGCACAATCATTTTAATTGTTTCCTTATTTGTTTACTACTTTGAATTGTTTGCTTTTCAACCTCTTTTTTGACATTCTACAGACATGTCAGGAGGTTAGAAAGATCCAAGAGCTAATTCTTACCATGGACCTTGAAATAATTTGGATGAATTCCATAGACGAAAGATGAGTAACTTCTTTAACTAAAACTATAGTCTCGGAATTTGAAGGGACCTTAGTGATCTCTAGTTCAGTCACCCATTTGAAGTTTAAGTTTGCTCCAGTCCATCCCAGTTAAGTGAGATTTAACCCTTCAGGGTATCCTCCAGACAGTTCTGGCTTTTAAAAAGTTCTTCCTTATCTTCAACTACATAACTTCTACCCTTGGTTCCAAATCCTGTTGGAGACATAAAAAACAGCTCTGCTCAAACTCATGAGGCTGCAAACTTATTGAGGGCAGGTATTGTATCCACTACAGCTTCTGGCGACTTGATACATGATTGCCAAATGGAGTTAAAAGCAAATAACGTTCTTCTTTATTTTGATATATATCTTACAAAATAACAAACGATCAGTATATTTAAGTCCCGTTGAGAAAGCGTCATATAAAGTAGCTGATTCTATTGTTTAAGCGCTGTACCTGATATGTTTTATTCTTTCAATCTTATAATTCAAGCAATTTTACCTGTCTTGTGTATTGCAGCTTACCTTCGTTATAAACTAACATACTTGCCCCTGCAGATGTTAAGTGTTAGGCATCACATGTGCCAATGAGCTGAAACCCCACTAAAGTAAGCATTAGAAGTTCTGGGTTCCAGCGCCAGCCCCTCACTACCCATCTGAGTGATACTGGCTCTTGGTTCCTATTCTGCAAACTGCAAGGGTTGAACCAAATGTCCTCTCAAAGTTCTTTCCAGCTTCACAAATCATTTGCGTTTTTGACTTGTCTGTCCCATGTGGTAGAGTAGCCACAAAGACAAAGACGGACCTCTGATTTCCATTTCAGTTCTCCATTTATATTGCTAATTACCATCCAAATGTACAGTTTAAAGCTAGGGATGCTTCTCCCCCCACCTTTTCTCATTTCAGAACACTTTTCTTCAGGAAACAGTGCGCAGGGAGTGTGAAGAACGCTTTGAACTGACAGAGGCTTTGAGCCAAGCCAGAGAACAGCTTCTGGAGCTCAGGAAGCTCAGTGGAAGTTTACCTTTGTCGCCGTGTTCCCTTAACCAGGGCAGCCTAACCTCCTCTGCTGCAGTGGTCAGCAGCCAGGGAGAGAGAAGCCTTACAAGACTGAACTCTGGAAAAGGAATCAAAATCCCCAGCCTGCATGGAGTGTCAAAACCCACCACTGCCCCAACCTCAGTTCAACCCAAGAGGGTCAGCAGCTCAGGTTTGCCTACTTTCCCCCAGCCCCATCCTCCCAGGGGTCGAGCATCTTCCGTAAATGAGACCAGACAAAGACTGACTGCCATTCTGAGGAGGAGACTAAATCAGCAGTGACTGATCCAGCCAGGAGCAGCTCCAAGCAGGACACTTGGTACTTCCCAGACCAAGTGTAACTGAGGATGACAGAGGTCAAATTATTATCACAGATCAAGAATGCACGGTTATAGATATTTTTAATAGGATAGTTGGAAAAACTAGGAATCGTGAAGCCATATTTTCCAAGAGGCCTTTGAAGTTGCAACAGATAATGAAGTTGGTGGTATTCCAGAGGGCCAATTTCTATGTGTCCATATTGGATGTTTAGATGTGTTCTCTGAATATTCCCTTTTTGAGATCACAGGTAAAATTTTTCACCCATAGCATCTTTGCTATTTTTTTTTTTTTGCACCTTTACAAGCAGATATATTTCCACCAAAAATAGATTGTGTTGGTTTTGTTGGTGTTTGTTCATTTGTTTGTTGAGCTGGATAGATTAAATAGATGTGATTAGTATTCCAAATAGAAAATAGAAGTACGTTAGTCCTAAATTTGATAACTTCCAAAATATTTAGTTCAAATATTCACAGAATTCAACATCATCATAGAAACCTTCTCTTTTCATCTTGCAATTTAATTGGTTAATACAATTTCTTTTTAGGCCGGAAGTAATGGTAGGTACCCTTCAAGAAGACAGTCTTTACTGTGAACCTGGGACCTTCTAGAAAAAGGGACACCAACTCCAATTCAAGGACAAGGGGGTTTACTTTTCAAACTTTAGAGATTATTTTTAAAAACAGTCTGGCTGACCATGTAAATATTACTTGGTAGAGGTAGTGTTTCTACATTGAATGGTTTTTAGTAATCACGATTAGATTTTGATTTGAGCCATTGGGAAAAGAACTAATTCAAGACAGTCTCATAGAGGCACATAGTGCTAATTTGGGGGTTCACGTTTTATTACCTCTTAAAATGGCCAATTGGTTAACATATTTTCTATTTTCATAGTGAAAAATTAAAACCAGAAACCAAACCAGCTATTTTAAGTTATAAAGCTTCAGGCTTCTCCTGTTTCTTAAAACGTAAGTCTTTACCTTAAGCTAGTGATTGTCCATCTTTTTTCCCCTTCAAGTTGAACTGCATTTTTTTTTTCCAACACTGACTTTACTTAAATGCTTCATCTGACTGTATCAGGGACATCCAAGCTTTTTAATCCCAGATGAGAATGTTAGTAGCACATGTCAAATATGGCACATAAAACTCTCCTCTGTCTAGCTATTATGTTCATGAGAGAATCCAAAGGTACTTGGAATCCCTCCCATGTGCAAAAAAAAAAAAGTAAAGCTGCTAAGTAAATTCAAGTTTATCTCTAATCTTTAAAAGGATTAGTCTAATCTAACAATCGTGTGTTTTAACTTCAAAAAAAAAAAAAATTCCACATTAGGTCTGCCGATTTCCCTGACTAGTTTAAGTGAGCACATCTTGTGTTAAGGCCTAGAATGCTTAGTTTCACTTTACAGAGATCGATGTTCCTTATAATGGCATTTGACAAGAGAACAAAACAATAGAATGGTGGTGCTGGAGTGAACCTTAGAGGTCACCCCAACCATTTCTTTACAAATAAGGAATAGATACCCAAAGAAGTCCGACTTGCTAAAGAGGTACAGCTAGTGACAGAGCTAAAACCAGACCGTTAACCGACCCCAACCACTCCACTCACTTTCCCACTCATCAGAGTTTCCCCAGCCTCCATCAGGACTTTTGTCAGAAGCCCCACATAGTATTTACCTAATATTTTCTTTAAATGCCCTCGCTTTTTAAACTTAAAGTTATGTAAAAAGAAAGCTTGGCCCAAGAAAGAATAATTGTAGAGTAACGAGTTTGATTTGCTAGGTATATTTTTGCTAATACTTGAAAATCAACATGTATCTGTTAAAATTACAAAATGTTGGTTGGTGTACCCCCTAAAATCATCGTGGACAATGACAGTAGTACCCGTGCCACCCTCTGGGAACTACTGGACCAGACCTCGATGTTTCTGACCTGGTATTTGGATGTTTAAATTACAAGTACTCGTGACGTGAGGTAGATGGCAGAAGCTAGAGAAAACTTTAATAAAAGCCTACAGGAAAATTCGGGGCAGCGGTTCTTTGCCATCATATGATACACGCTTTTCCACAGTCTCCCAATTTCAGCTCTCTCTTCAGGAACCATGGGGATACATTTTTTTCCCTAAATTATGAACACATTTAAATTTGTAAAGAAGGTCACGTGTAAGCTTTTCTAAAGTGATAAAAACTATCAGTGCAAATCTGGTTTCTTGGTTTGTTATACTCTCACTTTATAACAAGTCATTATGTAAATAATCTCTCTGAGAATAGAATCACGGTAAGACTGTGTTATATTCCACAAGTATATTAGAGAGGTTATTCCGTGGATACACGACAGAGACAATATTGACATTTGTATCAAGCTAGACCACTTGAATGGTGCCATCTAAGCTATGTGCTGGGATTTTTTAGAGGAAGACACTTAAAGAAAAGAGAATCGCATTAGAGTATGTAACCTGGGGGTTAAGAACATAAACTTCCCTTGATTTTCTCACTGATGAGATAACTCCTGGCATGAAACAGTATCATATCAAGAGTGTTAGGGAGGCAGTGAATACTATGGCAAAAGAGAGCTCTCAAATGCATATAATGGATATTAATTTAAATCTATTAGTTTTACTGAGAACAAACTGAGGGTTGATGGGAGGTGGGAGGGAGGGGGAGGGTGGGTGATGGGTATTGAGGAGGACACCTTTTGGGATGAGCACTGGGTGTTGTATGGAAACCAATTTGACAATAAATTTCATATATTAAAAAATAAATAAAATAAATCTATTAGTTTTAATTTCTCTATATACATCTGTTTTCCATGACCTCAATGGAAGGATTCATAGATGCAAAAAGAAAAGAATATCACAGAAAATATTCCTCAAATAATTATAACCCTGGTTTTTTTTTCTTCTCAATTTAATATTGGTAGACAAAGATGGGAGAATTCTATAGTTAACATAGATTTTTCAAGTGATTTTTTCAAAGTCTTTTTGAATGCAATTACTGTATTTATAGTTAGTCAGAATTACTTAAAAGCTATATTTTCTGGCAATGGAATTGACTGGAAGAGATGTTAATGTTGAAAATTATGCAGGGGTACCTGGGTGGCTCAGTTGGTTGAGGCTCCAACTTCAGCTCAGGTCATGATATCATGGTTCATGAGTTTGAGCTCCATGTCAGGCTCTGTGCTGACCGCTCAGAGCCTAGAGCCTGTTTCAGATTTCTCTCTCTCTCTCTCTCTCTCTGCTCTCCCCCACTCATGCTCTGTCTCTTTCAAAAAGAAACTTTAAAAAAAGAAAATTATGTAAAACTAAGATTTTTTAAAATGTTCTATTAGTTCAAAAAGTTTTTGTAGTATTACAGATCAATTATAGCTAATTGCTTTGATTGTGGAACAAGTTTTCTCAAGCTGGATCTTTTAAGGTTCTTAAAATTGCTGTATTGCACTGATAAAGCAACCTAGTATCCTGAGAGAGTTAATGCACTGGAGCTCAAAATTCCTGACCATCATTTTGTATCTTATGGAGCACAGGAAATCAATTTAATATGTGTCCAAAGTTCACAAATCCTACAATGATTATAGATATATACTTTTTACTTTTCCACTTTCATGGTTTATTTTTTTAATTTATTTATTCTGAGAGAGAGAAAGTGCATGAGCAGGGGAGGGGCAGAGAGAGAAGGAATGAGTGAATCCCAAGCAGGCTGTGCTCTGTCAGCACAGAGCCCAACAACACAGGATTAGAACTATGAACCATGAGATCATGACCTGAGCCTAAACCAAGAGCTGGACGCTTAACTGACTGAGCCACTCAGGTGCCCCTTCACTTACATGTTTTAGTAAAATAATATATCTTGTTCAGAACACCTTTAATGGTCCTCAAGCCATGATAGACAATAATGGTCGCATTCCTAAGGTGTTGTCTATGGTATCTTAAGGAAGAAATTCTACTTTTCCTTTTGAAAATATTAACCCCATATAGTAATAAATTGTGAAGCCAATATAGTTGGGTTGCCTCTTTAAAATCTTAAATATAAATTATGTCATCTTTGTATAATCTTTTTCACACATAAAATTTTCTTCATAACACTGTAGTTGAATCTGAAACACACACATATCCTATGACAATATTTACCATGATCCAGAAAGTCAAAATATTTCCTTCTTCTCCAGCATTTATACAGCATGATGTTTTATATCCATTGAGTAAAAAAATTTACTAGACATCCCTTACCTCCACCCCAAAATATACAAGAGGATACTGTGTCACAGAGATTAATTTACCTGGAAATGAATACTGATTAAGACCAAGGAATAATTTTTAAACTTCTGCAGTTTCTGAGCATCTTGATCTGTAGAACAGTGAAGCTATATTATACATTCACTCATTTCTTCAACAGATACAGAGAATTGAAAAAGCACTGTGAGAGCTATAAAAATGAAGACATACTACAGTTTCCCGAGAATTGTATAGTAGAGAGCAAGAGGACGTATATACAGAAATTATAATGTCAGGTAGTAGATGCTGAGGAGAGAATCAAAAGCAAAGTGTTACACGAGTTCATCTTCTTGCTGGAAAAATCAGGGACCATTTTTAGCAAGAACTGGCATTTATAATAGATCTTAAAAAATTGGTAGGGTTTTATAGAAGAAGGTATACCAGATGGAAGAGATGTATAAAGAGGTACAGGCATGGGAAGTGTAGAAAATACTTGGTGAAGGGAAGTAGTGGGAACCTGACCCCATAGCATGGAGGTGTTGAATAAAGGCCATTGCAGCATTTTGACTAAAAGAGGCATGCATTTTGTTGAAATCTGGCAGAGGCTTATAGGAATAATTATGGGGTGGAAAGGCTGGAGATGGAACACAAGTTGGTAGATTAGTACAGTAGTCCAGACAAGAGTTATATGAAGTTTCTGAATAAAGATGTTGACAACGGAAATAAACAGGAAGGATCTGACTCGAATTCTATTCAGAGAAGGGAAAGAATCTGTTCCCTATTAAATATATTTTAAAACTGTTACTAGTTATTGCCACTTAGCAGGGGTGCCGTGTATGAGATCGGTCCAATTAAAGGATCACCCTTCTATTTAAGAATATTACAGCTTGTCTGAAAAATGTGAAATCGTGGGAACTACATTTCATTTGGGAAACAGGTAAACTAATCCCACAGACTCAGGACTTATAAGAATTCTTAAAGTTAAAAAAAATACAAATCTGAATCGTGTTCTAAGAATTATGGAGGAGGAAGGTGGAAATTGACATTTAAAAAATAGCTATCATCTTGGCCTCAAAGAATGCAAAGCACAACTCAGTGGTGACCTTAGGGACTAATACGGCACAATAAACCCTTTTCTGATTTCTGTTAACTGTTTATGAGGGAAAGTAAAGGAGATAGTAGCCAAAATACGATAAGGGTTATCTTAAAATCCTTAAATTTTATAGTTCTGAAATGACTTGATACATCACCTGGCCCAGACTTATAATTTTACAGAAGGAAATAATAGTTCCCTTTGAGGTTAAATAATCTTTTAAATTCTTATAACTGCTTAATAGCTGACTTGATGAGAAAGCCATGGCCTCCAAATCTTGGCCAAACATCTCATTTGTAGGCTGGAAGAATAGTATCAGTGCTCTAAATTCTTGCTACTCAAAGTGATCCAGCAGGATCAATGTCTCCCAGGAGCTTATTAGAAATGCAGACTATCAGTCCTCACACCCAAACCTACGGAATAAAATCTGATTTTAATGAGATCCGCAGGTGATCCTTATACATGTTAAAGCCCTGGCATATTTCACCTCTAAGAGCTATACATTAGTATTGAACGGAAATAATCTTGCTAGACTCAGTTCCCTCACGCCTATCTGAAACAAATGGCTCTCAGAGACCACCCATCCCCATGTTCAATACCTCAGCTCCCAATGCGCTCAAATTCTTTTTTTTTCATCAATTGATTGTGAATCTTGAAAACTCTCCAGAAAAACTAGTGAGTAAAAGGAAATCAATATCTAATCAATATTCATAAAATCTTATGTCACGATCCAAGTTTCTGAGCCTGCAAAGAACTAAAGATTTGTTATTAACAAAAAAACCCAATAGAAATGCTTTCATTTTGATCATTGGCAACTCATTGAATAATCTTTTTTTTTAAATGTTAATTCATTTATTTTGAGAGAGAGAGTGTGTGTGTATAAGTTGGGGAGGGGCAGAGACAGAGGGAGAGAGAGAATCCCAAGCAGGATCTGCGCTGTCAGCACAGAGCCCTACACAGGGCTTGATCCCATGCACCATGAGATTATGACCTAAGTCAAAATCAAGAGTCAGTCACTTAACTGACTGAGCCACCCAGGTGCCCCTCATTGAGTAATCTTAAATTTTAATCTCATAATGGTACATATTTGGTTTAATCTCATAATCTCATAATGGTACCTCATAATGCTAATCTCAAATTTAATCTCATAATGGTACCTATTTCCCCAAAGGAAATCTGGTATTGCTGGTTGTCTTTGAGGCTTGTGAAACATAGAATACTTAGATAATTTATTGGAATCATGAGAAGAGATACTGGAATATTATTCCCCCTGAAAGTAGTTCTTAACCACTTAAGTATAAAACTATAACTTGCAATATACACCTAGATCAATTTATTTTAAAGGTAGAACAGCATTGAATAAGAATTTGATTCATATTTAAAATTTCCAAATCTTGGGGCACCTGGGTGGCTTAGTTAAGCATCTGCCTGTTGATTTTGACTCAGGTCATGATCCCAGGGTTGTGGGATCAAGCCCCGCATCAGGCTCTGTGCTGAGCTTGGAGCCTGCTTAAGATTCTCTCTCCCTCCCTCCTCCCCCAACTCATATTCACTCTCTCTCTCTCAAATTAAAAAAAAAAAATTAAAAAGAATTATGAAGTTTCAAAATCTGTACTTGACACAATAAGGCATTATGCTCACTTGCCTGTGAATATTAAATCAGCTTATGTCATTATATAACAGGATGGCTACATTCTTTAACCTTTGAATTTAGAAAATAATGAAAGGATGGACTTCATTTGCCATTAAAAAGTTTTTAATATCTTTTATTAACATTCTTACTGCTGATATTCAGCTTCTATGGTTGTTATTGTCATTAATCTCATAAATAATAATAATTCAAGCCCAAGAATTAGACATATAATTTAAAATATTGAAGCATTTTAAAATAGATGTTTTATAAGACTTAACACTGGAAATATACTTTTTCTGGAAAGTATGAACATCTGGTTTTACATTGTGCACCATTGTCAGATATATCCAACTTTCTCCCAAGTGAGCTTGATACAGTCTAACACATTAATCTAAAGAGATGCCTTCTGTCTTCTGTCTTCTTAGACTGAATGAGTTCTACAGTTGTAATTTTCTATCTGGAACCTTAAATTTCTAGGGAATTAAGGTTACTGCCAAGATTGAATTAACTACTTTTCACTGATTTAAAGCAGAATTTCCTAAAACCTGGGATGGCCAAATTTCCATTCTCTATTACTACACTTTTCAAATGGTTGAGGTTTTAGCTGGAATCTCATAGCATCTCAAAACCAGAATCATTTTTATTTTACCAAGAGGTATACAGTACTCAGTAAAGAACTGAGGTGAATGAGAAAAGATGAAGTTAGGGAGAAAAGAATCCACTACCTTATTTCATAGAAGTGATGAAGTAAAGACCTAATCCACAGATTCATTCCCTCCAGGATTTTAAGTCAGTGTTTTCAGCTGTGTACCCTGAAAATGTGATTTTAAAATACTATAGGGGTGCCTGGGTGGCTCAGTTGGTTAAGCGCCCCATTCTTGGTTCTGGCTTAGGTCATGATCTCAGTTTCATTGGTTCAAGCCCCATGTTGGGCTCTGTGCTGGCAGCATGGAACCTGCTTGGGATTTTCTCTATCTCTCTCTCTCTCTGCCCCTCCCCCCCAACTTGTACTGTCTCTGTTTCTCTCCAAATAAACTTAAAAAAAAAATTAAAAAAATAAAAAAAAACTATTTATTGTACATTTGTAAGTTGACATCTAAAATATTTCATTATAAGTTTAAATAGTGGCAAAGGATGTTGTAAAGATAATCAGCATTTAAAAATAAAACTGTTACTTTAAGATACCTTTATGATTACAAAAGGTATTTTTGTTGATCTCCCATGTTACTAAATTACTATCAAAACATATACATAACTTTATAACATTCTTATGGATTAATGTTATTAATTATTAATATACTAGTATTTATTTTTAATATTTCTCTTACTACCTTTTTATTTACTTTTTTATTTTAAGTTTTTATTTTAATTCCAGTTAGTTAACATAGAGTATTTTATTAGTTTCAGGTACACAAAATAGTAATACAACACTTCCATACATCACCATGTGGTCATCACAGTAAGTGCCCTCTTTAATCCCCAACACATATCTAACCTATCTCCACACCTCCCTCCCCTCTGATAACCATCATATTTTTCTCTATAATTGCACTCTGCTTCTTGATTTCTCTCATTTTTCCCTTCGCTTGTTTTATTTCTTAAATTACACATATGAGTGAAATCATATGGTATTTGTCTTTCTCTGATTGACTTATTTTGCTTAGCATTATACTCTTTAGCTCCATCCATGTTTTGTAAATGACAAGGTTGCATTCTTTTTTGTGGCTGAGTAATATTCCATTATATATATTATATATATAATATATATCTAATGTATGTATATGTAATATATATGTACATTATGTATATATATGTACATATATATTCTGTATATATGTACATATATATTCTGTATATATTATATATATATACACTATATATACACATGTATATACATATATATTATATATTATGTATATATGTATCTCATGTCTTTACCCATTCACCTATCGATGGACCCTTGGGATGCTTCCATATCCTGGCTATTGCAAATAATGCCACTATAAACATAGGGGTGCTTGTATCCCTTTGAATTAGTGTTCTTGTATTACTTGGACAAATACCCAATAGTGTTATTACTGGATAATAAGGTAGTTTTACTTTTAACTTTTTGAGGAAACCCCATACCATTTTCCAGAGTGGCTGCACCAGTTTACATTCCTAGAAACAGCGTGCAAGTGTTTTTTCCCCACATCCTCGCCAACACCTGTTGTTTCTTGTGTTATTGATTTTAGCCATTCTGACAGGCATGAGGTGATAGCTCATGGTAGTTTTCATTTGCATTTCCCTGATGGTTAAGTGATGATGAAGATCTTTTCATGTGTCTGTTGGCCATCTGTATGTCTTCTTTGGAGAAATGTCTGCTCATATCTTCTGCCCATTTTTTATTGGATTATTTATGGGTGTTGAGTTGTAGGATACTAAACTTTTATGAGGTATTTCATTGCAAATATCTTCTCCCGTTCCCTAGGATGCCTTTTATGTTGATTGTTTCCTTCACTGTGCAGAAGCTTTTTATTTTCATATAATCCCAATAATTTATTTTCTCTTTTGTTTCCCGTGCCTTAGGAGACATATCTAGAAAGAAGTTGCTATGGCCAGTGTCAAGGAAATTACTTCCTGTGCTGTCTTCCAAGATTTGTATGGTTTCAGGTCTCATATTTAGGTCTTTAATCCATTTTCTTTTTAAATTGTTAATGTTTATTTTTGAGAAAGAGACAGAGCATGAGTGGGAGAGGGGCAGAGAGAGAGGGAGACAGAATCTGAAGCAGGCTCAAGGCTCTGAGCTGTCAGCACAGAGCCCGAGATGGAGCTTGAACACACAGACGGTCAGATCATGACCTGAGCCGAAGTTGGACATTCAGCCTACTGAGCCACCCAGGCATCCCTTTGTCTTCCTGCTTTAAATGGTTTTTTTTTTCTTTATCCAATGTTTTGCAAATTCAATTACAATATGTGATGGTGTGGGTTTCCTTTTGTTGATTTGGTGTGGTCTTGTCCTGTTCTTTCAATTGGGGTAAATTTCTCTATCTCCTAATTTTGTCTGCCTCTCTGTGTCTGTTTCTCTGTGTTAAGAAAGTCAGCTGTGCCTTCTGCTCTTGAAAGTAGTAACTTTATGATGAAGAGGCACTGGAGAACCCACAGTGCAATGTCCCCCGTTCACCAGAACCTGGCACTTCAGGAGAGCATCCTGTGTGTGTTGCTTATGCCCTGCTATTGTGTCTGAGTTACTTTTCCTTTCAGTGCAGTCATCTGCCTGTTGTGGGCTGTGCTTGCTCCCTGTGGTGTTAGTGGGACCCAGACAGGCCAGCTCTGAGTGGATATGCCCACTAGTGAACCTGAGAATGGCACAACGGTGTTAACAGAATTTGTACTGGGCCACTGGTCCTATGCCGGATCCCCCTGAAGCATTGCCGTGGCTGGGCGCTGCGCACCAGGGTGGCTGGGGGCACGTGGCTGGGCCTGAGGCAGTACACGTGTGCACCACACATAGGCAGCTGTGCACCTGGCGGCTGCATGGGGTGCACTCGTGACTTTACCAAAATTTGCCCTGAGCCCAGGACTGAGGGTAGCAGGCTTAGAAGGGGCAAGTCCTCAGGAGAACTTGTAGACATGGTGCACTGGTAGCAGGTTAGGTAGCAAGTCTCTGTGCAGTGCCACCTCCCACAGGCACTTCTGTGTTTATGCTTGGGGGCAGGGGAGAAGAATGGCACCTGCTAGCTCCCTTGTTTTCTGAGAAGTCCCCCAACATACTCGGAAATCATTGTGAACAGATCTGTGTCCCATTTGCCCCTGGCATTGTGTAAGCTGCCATTTTTATGTTGCCGCTCCACACAGGCTGCGGTCTCTTTAAGGGCGGCAACCCACCTATGGCCCTCCCAGTTCACCTGGTGCTGAGGCAGCTGAGTTTTAAAGCTCCTGGCTCCAGTCCCACTGGTTTTACAAACTCGTGGAATTCAGCCCCTCTGGTTTTGAAAGTCAAACGTTATGGGGATTAGTCTTCCCCATGTGAGCTCCCTGGTGCAAGGGCCCATTTCTCTGCCCTCTCTGCATGTGCAGCTGCCTTCCTCCTGCAGGCAGCCTCCCTCCACCTTTCTGACCTTCCTAACCTTTCAGATGCAGCTTCTTCTCTATCGGTAGTCTTGGAGTTTGTTCTGCCTGTCTTTGTTCTGATCGCTGCCCCGTTTATTGACTTGGATATGGATGATATCTAGTTGGAAATGTGGGACAGGTGAGTTCAGTATCCTCTTACTCCGCTACCTCCCCAAGATCCTTCCAGGATCTATTATTAATATGTTAACATAGGGGTGCCTGGGTGGCTTAGTCGGTTAAGTGTCTGACTCTTGGTTTGGGCTCAGGTCATGATCTCACAGCTTCGTGAGTTTGAGCCCTGCATTGGGCTCTGCACTGACAGTGAGGAGCCTACTTGGGATTCTCTCTCCCTGTCTCTCTGCCCTTCCCCCGCTCGCTCTCTCTGTCAAAATAAATAAATAAACTTTAAAAAAATACAAAAAGTAAACAACATAAATATATTACAAATTTTGTTAAATAATTATTAAGCATGAAAGTTCAATTTTATTGACAATGCATTTCTTGATGAGGTGAATCCATAATGTTTCCTTTTACATTTAATGAAAAATAAAATGGGTGACGTTAAAAGAATTTGTACATAGGATATCGTTTGCTTTTTATTAACAGGAGGTAGAAAACACTAAACATTTTATGATGAAAGAAGATGAGGATTATACTGTATTGCAATCCACATTTCAAGCAGTATTTAATAAAAATTGTTTTAACTACTTGGTTGAAGAATAAGTGCCAAGTGGAAAGATCTCGTAGAACTTTAGTATATCTTGAAAAGGTTAATAGTCTAAGAAAACATTCTAATTACATTTGAAAATATTAGGGACACTCACCTATACTGCTTTGCTATATAAGGTCTGGAGTTTTTTCTAGCAAATAATGTGTCTGAGGGATAAATATTGAGAAGAGCTGAAAAGAGCTGCTTATATTTAAATGCATTGCAGGAGGGGGCATTTTCAATAATCAACCTTTCTTACTCAACATTAGTTAACATTATTTTTGCCTTGCTTTCATGAAACCATCCCTCACATGGATATTTGACAAATCCAGGGCACAGAAGAAGAGAATCATTAGTCCAAAATTGCCTAACTCCCGTCTCTGCAATCTACCAGAAAATCCCAATGTGTGCTAAAATATTACATTTCTAGCATGACGCTTGAATAGCAATATTTATAAGTCAAGGAAATAGGAGAATCTTAGGTTCACGGTATCTATGAATTTAAGACTATCAAACCTTTGAAATACCCCTGGGGTGTAAGTTCTCCATGTCAAAGGCCACTGTTCTAAGTTAGCAAATCAAATCAACCAGAATCCTGTCTGCATCAGAACATTACACCTTCTGGGCAAAATTGAGTAGAATACCTCAGATCAGAGGGTTGGGCTCCCAGACTCCTGATCCAAGACAGAGGTTGTGCCCCGTTCCCTCTGTCTGCCTCCACCCAGGGTACAGAGTGTCAGGGAGAGGACCCTGAGAGCCAGTTCATACTTCTTCTGGCCTTGGGCCCAGATCACAGCAAAGGGAAATTTCTGAGTGCAGTATGGGTGCTGTCCCTGTGGTTCTCTGTGACCGTGTCCAAACGGAACTCTTTATAACACTCTTAACCAAAGGAACCCCACAACTGACCAACCCTATTCACCTTATGCAGTCTAAGGCACACTGCAATCTCCAGGAAGAAAGTTCTTTAATTTTCCAGTCCCTGGCAATAATAGAAGAAGTAGTAAAGAGGAATATGAGCCATTAGGATCAAGTTTGGGGCTTAAATTTTCTGTAAATAACATGGTTGGAATTCTGCTCCACTAATTATTTAATGTCATCAAGTTCTTGGTATCTGCATGACTCATGTGGAAGTGGAGAAAGAGCTTATTTTTACCATTTGTGCCCTGGACATAGTATGCTGGTAGGGAGAGATGTCCCTGTTGGATGGAAAGAGATGTTTTTCCATGTTTTGATGTTATTATCCATGAGTCAGATATAATTATACAACCAATATCAGAGTTTGTTTTGCTTGTGTATTAAAGGCCTTAGAAATGTTTGTCAAATTGTCTGTAATTTCGTGCTTTAAATTGGGCTTGATGCATCTCAGTAGCATATGTGTGTAGAGTCTCTATCGCTGTTCTTATTTTAGTTACAATGTCCTAAATGTTTCTAATGCTTACTTCATAGGTACATTCTTAACTCTCAATGGCCCCCAGATACCCAGAGTTTCTGCAACCATCCCCACCCCTCCAGAATTAGGACAGCTCTCAAAGGACACAGGGAAAGGTAGGTGTCCAACTGGGCCTGAGGGCATGTGACCTGATTGAGTGTGTGATCCTGATTGTATTTCAACCACAAGAACTTTATGAGCTGTTCATTTATTTGTTGTTATTATGTATGCCTCTTCTGGCCTTTCTTACTGTAAAAGCAGCCAAATTTTTAATGAAGAAACTGTGGACTCATACATTATTGAAACTCAGTCACTACAGGTGACTTATACAAACCTCATTCCAAATGTAATGCCACGGGTTTCAGTACACAGATCTTCTCATAAAGGTTCTGCATTTTCCTGGGAACATGATCAGGATACTGTCTTAGCAGTTTTCCTAGGCCATCTTTACATTTAGTCTTAGCACTCCTGAGAAAATTTAACCTCGGATCTTCTAACTTACCTAAATGTGTGTAAAAAGGGATCTATTACACTCCCTTATCCATCTCAGGTTAAAATCAAGGTCTCACTGCAGGTCAGAGAGATTTTCTTGCATTACTGAAAAAGCATGAATAAAAAAGGCATGGACACCTTGCCTGCTGAAAGGGCCGTCTACACAAACATCAGGCTGTGCCTTCACTTTGTGTTCCGTTTAAAAGCAGGAACTAGATATCTGGTGTAAGATGGTGTGATACCTGGCCAGCAGGCATTGATGCAGTCCCTTCCAGTATCTCGGTAAAAACCGTGATGGAAAAGAAAAGCACACAGGCAACAGAATCACAAGAACCTGCCACCACCACCCCACCCCCCCCCCCCCCCCCCCCACTGCTGGGCCACATGGGTGCCGCCCTTCAAAGCACCTGGGCCACTTTGTAGGGAACATTCTGAGATGCAAACTCCTGGGGGAAAAAAAAGGCTAAAGAAGCAGCTTGTGTGAGTGGCGATAGGGAGGGAGAGATGGGCAGCCATGCGTTAGATCTCAGAAAGGGGAATTCTCTCCTGTACAGCCGTGGGTCAGCACACGGGACACTCAGCACAGGTGGAAGAGTGTGCCCTGTCAGAAGAGCGTGGTTGCCTACAGAGCAGGTAGTGGTAGCGGTAACAGCAACAGTATGGCAGGAGTAACAATGATAATGCTAGTTATATTTGTTGTTTATGATGGGCAGTCCATAGTGCCAAGAGCTTTGGAAGTATTTCATTTAATTTTCCTAAGAACTCTGTGAAGTTGGTATATTTATCAGCTTCCTTTCACAGGGGAGAAAACTAAGGCACAGAGAGGTTAAGCAGCTCACCCAAAGTCACACAGCTTATAAGTGGCAAAGTCTGGATCAGCAAATAGACAATGTAAACTGGGAATTGGACTGGGGACCAAGCACATTGTCTTGCCTCCATTTGTGTCTCTGAAAAGGGATGGGACCCTCAATTCAGAGCAAACTTGAGTGACGTCTCTATACTCTGTTGACATAACACTCTAGCCTCATTTGAGGGTGAACATTCAAGAAGCAAGAGAGAGAGAGAGAAGAGAGAGAGAGAAAAAAAAGAAAAGAGAGAAGGTGCTTAGAAACTATGGGAAAAAATTATAAAACAAGGGAAAACCATATAGGAAAAAAAGAAGACAAAACAGATCTATGAAAAAGATCTATTGCAGAATCTTATAAGGACCCTTTAGGAAGCTATTTAGCATCCTGTGGAAACAGAATATTATAGGTCTCACATTCCTTTTTTAAAATGTGTCATTGTCTATATTAGGTCTTTAGGTCCTGTGCTTTCTGATTTATTTCTAGAATATGATGTCCTAGCTATAGCCTTAAAAAAAGCAGGTCCTTCTAAATACAGACAAAGGAGAAAAAGAGTGTTAAAACTGGTACAAAAGGAGAAAGATATAACAAATTATATAGCTGTTCACAAGAAAAACTCTCCAGATAAAGTCAAAGGCCAAAATTTATAAGAATAAAAACATGTTCTAAAATTAGTAATCAGAAGAGTGCTCATAAAAATTGTCTATGAAAGTCCATTTTTGTGGCACAGGTCTTCAGAAGTTAAAGTTTCTTTTGTAGAATAAAGCCTTTTATTCTCAAAGGTCATTTATGCTCATTTTTCATTGTTAATCACAGTGTGAAATTAACACCCATCATTGTGGAATGTGTATAAACTTCCACTGTTTTGATTTGGGGCAAAGGATCTTGAGACTGTCTTTGCTCTTCTTCCTTTGATTTATTTCTATCATCTTATCATGTGCCATCCATTTCTCTCTCTTTTTTCCTTTCTTGCCATCTTCTGAATAGGTTTTCTTTTTTCTTTTCATCTTTTGCTATTACCACCCCACCCCCTACCTCTTTTTTGGAATTAATTATCTCTATATCTATTTTTAGGAGTTACCCTAGACATTTTAACACACTTACTTCATTTCTGGATGCTCTGCCCAAACAATGCAAGAACCTTAGATTATTTAAACTATAGTTTTCCACCCCATTCCAATCTATATTATACTTTGACCAGTATTTGAATTCTATCTTGTTGGTTTAACCTCACAAATTAGACATTATTATTATTATTATTATTATTATTATTATTACTATGTAGTCAGTGTTTATTTCAATATACCCAACATATTTATCACTTTCTTTGCTCACTGTTTCTTCTTGCAGACCTTCCTCCATTTGGTCTCATAATCTTTCTGCATAAAGCAGTTTTTCATTTTGGAAAATTTTATTCAATTCTTCATCAGTCTGTTTGATTATGTTTTTAAAAAGCCGTCTCCTCAGTCAGTTAAGCATCAGACTTGATTTCAGCTCAGGTCATGATCTCATGGTTCATCAGTTTGAGCCCCAAGTCAGGCTCTGTACTGACAGCACAGAGCCCACTTAGGATTCTCTCTCACCCTCTCTCTCTGCCCCTCCCCAACTTGCGTACAGACACACACACACACACACACACACACACACACACAGACACTCTTTGTGTGTGTCTCTCTCTCAAAATAAATTAAGTAACCTTTAAAAAAAAATAAAAAGCCATCTCTTATTCCTTTCTCACAAAATATTTATTTCTTCACCATACCAAACATGGTTATTTTATATTATGTGTCTTATCATCTTTACAGATCTGATTTTGCTGCCTGTGTCTGCTCGTTCTCATTCACGGTGCTTTATTCTCCTGCAGGGGAAGAGAGAAGGCAGAGTATACCTATGCGTGGTTTTATGTGAGCTTATGTTCTTTGGAACTCTATCCATAGGAATTCTTCGAGGCCTCAGTTGCGATTGCATTCTTCCAGAAAATATTTACATTTGCTCCTCCCAGTTGATTATACAAACATTCTGAGAATGCTTTAATTAAAATTCTTCTCTTTCAGTTTTTCAGATACAGGTGGTATAACATAAATTCATGCAAAAAGCCACGTGAGGGCCAAGCTGTAGTTCTAAATTCCCAAGTGAGATTTCCTACCACTCTCCCCCAGCATAAAAATAGAATCAGATGTGGTTTGTCCCCTTCTGTGTAGCAGTCGTTTTTTACTCACCCTTAATTGAAGGTAAAGCCCTTTGAGATTCCTGCTTCATGTAGGGGTCTTCTATAAGATTTCAAATGTTGTGGCAGGGGTGGTGGTGGTGAAATAGATAAAGAGGATTAAGGGCACTGAGTATGTATAGAATTGTTAAATCATATTGTAGCAAAAAAAAAAAAAAAAAAAAAAGATTTCCAATTTTGTGTGGGCCTAACACAAAGAGAGCTGGCTTTGGTTCTCCTCTCCCAAAGTTGTTACTTTTATCTTGTTTTTGATCTCTGCTGATGCTTTACTTTTGTGCCATCTCAGTGATGTCTTTTTTTTATGTTTATTTATTTTTGAGAGAGAGAGAGAACGAGGGAGGGACAGAGAGAGACAGGGACAGAAGATCCAACGCAGGCTCTGCACTGACAGCAGAGAACCCCATGCAGGGCTTGAACTAACGATCCATGAGATCGTGACCTGAGTCGAAGTCAGACACTTAACCGACAAAGCCACCAAGGTGCCCCTCAGTGATCTCTTTTAAAAGTGTTTTCTTGGTTATTTTATCTGACATTTTGGTTATTTTTATTGGGTAAACCTTTTAGCATATCTAGTTCAACCAAATCCTCCAGAGTGCAGTGTATATGCTGAATTGATGACCTATGGAAAGCACTGTGTTGGAAGCAAACAGATGTCTGGGAACCAAAAGGTGGACACAGAAGTGGCCCCACTTACCGTCATTCCAGTGGCCCACTGACATAAGTTTTCCATCTCGTTTCTACAACTGTGGGCCCTGCAGAGTCAGCAGTCCCAGTCTCCAGAGGGGTTGCACTCTCACCCCAAGACACATGGAGAGTCCCACCGAATTACAAGCTACAGCTGTCACCAGGCTCTTTGGGATCCTTTGTGCTCCCTGCACCCAGGTAGCAGGAGGTGAGAAAAGGTGTCACCATGCTGGCAACCACAAAGACTAGCAGAGGTGATAGCAGGTGACTGGGGAAATTTGGAATGGACAGTGGAGGAGAGTGATGATGAGTACCAGTTGTGACCCTAAAACTAACTGCTGTGGCAGGGGCTTTAGTTTGTCCCACTTACTTCCCTTTTCTGAGTTTGTCCTCAGGAAGAAAAGTTCATGGGAACTGCAGTAGCCTGCTCCCAAGACAGCCCCCAACGATCCCTGCCTCTTGATATTCATACCCTTGTGTGGTCCCTCCCACACTGGATCAAGGTTGGTCTGTGCAGCCAATAGAATATGATGGAAGGGATGGTATGTAACTTCCAAAATTAGGTTATAAAAGACTACAACTTCTGTTTTAGTCTCTCTCTCGCATCACTTGCCAACTTGCTACCTACAATTGGTCATGAGACACACAGGCAGCTTTCAGAGAGGCCCACGTGAAGAAGAATGGAGACCTCAGGCCAATAGCCAGCAAGAAACTGAGGCCAGCGAGCAATCACATGAGTTCAGAACCAGATTCTTTAGCCCCAGTCAAGTTTTGTGATGACTCCAGCTCTGGCCAACATCTTGACTACAACTTCATGGGAGACCTTGAACCAGAACCATGCAGCTAAGCTACTCCCAGATTCCTGGCTCTTTGAAACTGAATGAGATAATTGTGTTCTTTAAGTTGCTAAGTTTGGGGATAACTTGTTACACAGCAGTAGATGACAAATACAGGAACCCTGGCAGATCTGTGCCCCAAATGTATAAAGCAAGTAAACCCATGTGGCACAAGGAGCAAACTGTGGCAGCCACATTAGAATGTTATTCACATCTCCAATTAAGTACCTGCTCCAATGGGTAAGAGTTCACTAACAGCCTTCAGCTATTGGAACCTTCAAGATCTGCCTTGGTTTCCAAGCTGAAGCCATATGCTTCCAGGAAGACCCTGGGCAATAACTGAGAATTGTTGTAATTTCTGGCCAGTGCAGGACTGCTCAGTGGGGACTCCCAGTTGACTGCTTGAGACTTACTCAGCTCTGTACCACCAAAGCTCCTTATTGACTTCTCTTGCTCACAGATGCCTCACCTGCGCTGTAGTCTGAAGGTTTTCCCTCTTTCTCTCTTTTAAGGAGTTTGCCCCAATAAACTACACATACTTCTAGTTCTGTCTTGTGTCTAGTTCCCAGGAGACCTGAGTTTTAACTTTATTATTACCTTTCTTTTATTTATTTTGTTTTTAAATTTTCTTCCCATTGCTGCTTGTGAAGGTACAAGTTTAGCATAATTATTTTAAATATATTTTTTTCTAATATAAGAATTCAAAGCTAGAGAATTCCTTTAGTCATCTGTTTCTGGGAGAAGCAAATTTATAGAGTGTTTAATGAAAAAAATATTTTTCTGTTTGGAAGAAACCCAGGATATATGTCTTATTTGTTTTGATTCTTTGGTTAATTTTAGTCCATAGTAAATTATAACAAACATTGCTATCTAAAATTAATCCTGAAGAATAATGCTGACTTTTAAACAAAATGGTTGTCGGTAATTTTTAATTTTGTATCAGTGTCTGTTCATTTATTTATTCCTTGAACAAACATTTATGAAGCTCTTTGTTCCAGTCATTATGCTCAGGTAGTGAATTAAGAAACATCTTTACCAGATGGTTAATTTTCTTTTACTAAATACTGTAAAAAAAAAAATTTAGGGAGATAAAAACCCTGTTTTTCTACAGATCACAATTCAGTATTTGACCATAAAATGTTTCTTGGCCTGGTTTCAGATTGTTCCTAAATAATTCTCCAGTTGAATGAATCCCAGGTGCTCCATCGACCTTGTCATTAATAAACTGTTGACCTCATAATTATTTTGTAAAGAAATAGATGAAATAAGAAATTTCTTCAAGAGATGAAGAACATATTGCCTGTTCAACCAATAATTCACTAATTCATTCAGTGTTGATTCATGGCTTCAGGAAAAGGAAAGGAATATAAAAAAATGACATTAATCAAAAAAGCCTAAGTAAACAGGACAAAAAGTTTTATCCGTATCCGAGCTCTTTGCATTTTACTTACTGTCATCATTGGCCAAGGGCACATACCACATGGCCTCTGCTCTGTTTGCTTTTCCCCACTATGCACATGGCAGAGGCCTGGAAATGTTACCTGTGCTTTGGGCAGGGTGCAAGGCTTGGGAGAGCTCTCCCTGCAGTAGCCCAGGTGATAAGGAACTGTGCAGCATGCATTTCTTGTTGAAAGTAAATTTCAAGTTAGTCTTGTACAGAGACACCCTTTGATGTTGCTGGGGAAGCATGACAAAGTGGAAAGAGTCAACCCTCTGTCTTTTGTTTGGCATCAGGATCAAGCAGTCCATCTATCATCTGCACAACAATAATATTTTGACCTTTATCTCTTTATACAACATTTAGTCAAGAAATGGACTATAAAGATTTTTTATCACACCCTACCCCTCCCTGAGCTAGATAATTTTTATGCCATGATATCCGTTTTACTTACTTACAATTATTCTTTAATTTTTATGCCCATAATATACTCAAATGTGTGGAGTCTCCTTCCACAGTTGGCACTGACTGAATTCCATACCTAATGCATAAGTAACTACCTGGGGTGTGTTTTTAGGAAACAGCTCTGAACTGCCTGTATCTGCCACTTTGCCATGCCTGGGAGAAACAGACTCTCCCTTATTAATCTATGAACAATTTAGAAGGAATGAAAATCAGAGTTTATCAAGTTCATGTTACTATCTTTATGTATTGCCATTTGGAAATGTCTCTAGTCATTGTTTTTCATTATCACACTCTGGCTTTTAAAGCCTCCAAAATAGTCATTTTGGCAAAGGAGCAAATACCAGCAACTGCGCAAAAACAATGGGCCTCCCTTTGTAATGTGATGTGGGGAAAATATTTTTTTAAATTTTCTAACAGGTGCTGGGCTATGAGTCTGACTCATAAAGAGAGTAATTATACCTCTTTTCTGAAGTGAACCAGTAGAGAGAGAGCATACTGAAATTAATAAGGAAAGCATGACTTGGCTTCACTCTCTCTATCTGGAGAATTCCTGATCCTGAGAGGTTTTTTTGTTTTTTTGTTTTAAATGAATCATTGCTTCGTGAAGTAGCACAGGAGTGCATATTTGTCTTTGTGTCAAAAACAAGGACTCTTAGCAAATTGAATCTCATCCTACCTGTAGGCAATTCAAGAAAGATAAAATCTTGAGAGCTTGATAGTGTAGAGCAAGGATAAAGCCTTCTTACAGATTGAACAAAATTCTTACCAGCTTCAACGGGCAGATAAAATGCATTTCAGAACCAACGTTCACATAAAGAACTTTTTAGTATTCCAGCCCTCCATACAGGCAGGGTGGTAACTGTGTAAACATGCCGCATTGTGTGAAAATGAGAGCCCATTGATTCTTGTGGAGCTTTAGTGATAGTATGAATCAGAACAAAAACCGCCTTCTCATTCCTTAAGTGGTGAAAGGAAGGTGGGCCAGGCCTGAGGAATGACAATGAGGTACTGTGACAAAGACCAGCTGAAAACAAGGGTGAAAATGGCCAGATAGGTGCACTTTAATTTGAATTGCAAAGGGTAAATGTGTGATGTTGAATATTCAGCACCTGTAGTTCACAGAGGGATATAAAATTGTCCCAAATCCAGTTCAACTCAGGGAAGATTGTGTTCTCACTCTCTTCTCTCTCTCTCACTCACTTTTGGAATATGATATAAAACAATTAAAAAAAAAAAAAAAAAAAACACAAAAAACAGGGGCTGACCAAAAAGGAAGTTGCATGGAATTAATTTAAGAAGAAAAATTCCAAAAAGTAGTTGCTAGTCACTATAGCTCCTGGCGTTCCTGCATTTCCTTAAATCATTCTCGGATCACTCTCAGCGGTTTCTTTCCCCAGCCTCTTCACTGATGCACTTTATTCAGCTTCAGTGAACTGACAGGGTTGCAACGGAAGGACACCCACTTACACACAGCAGAGTGTGGGGGATGCCTTCGCAATCTGCGCTGTTTTGCGGCTGACAGTGATACTGAAGATTTGTTGGAGGTTCCCTTGGGCATCAAACAAAATTACAAGCAAATAAATAAAACCTCCATGAAATCAAATCTTGTCACTGGACGTGGAGAAGGACAAGTTAGCATAGACAGCTATCACCTCACCAGGTCATTATTTGAAAGGGTATGAGAGTAAGCATGGTATAAGCCTGGAACTTAAAACGAGGAAAGTGTTTATGGAACGAGTTTGGATCCGTGAGTTCATTATTTCTTTTCAGTGACACCTACAACTACAGGGAGTGCAAATAATAACTAAGAATCCATTGTATCCTTTGGTGTTATGGCTGAATTGCATACCTCTCAAGTTCATATGTTGAAGCCCTACTTCCTCCTATGACTGTATTTGGAGATAGAACCTTCTAAGAGGTAAAGTTAAATGAGTTCCTAAGGATGAGACCCTAAATGCAATAGAATTGGTGTCCTTATAAGAAGAGGAAGAGACACCAGTGGTTTGTATGCATAGAGGAAAGACCATGTGAGGCCACAGAAGGCAGCAGTCTGCAAGCCAAGGAGAGAGACCTCAGAGAGACCAAGTCTGCCAACACCTTGATCTTGAACTTGCAGCCTTTAGAGCTGTGAAAAAAATAAGTTCCTGTGGTTTAAGCCACCCAGTCTGTGGTATTTTGTTATGGCAGCCCAAATAAACTAAGACATTGGGACACTTTACAGATATAATGCCATCCCACTATGGTATTGAGTTGTAGCCCCAGATCAAGGAAAAGGCCAGAATTCCATGGAAGTCTGACATACACACCAAAATTGACCTCTCTGTCAATTTCCATCTCTCTTGTGCATTATACTAATAGCACAAGGCATAAAAGAACCATCCATTAGATTCAGGCTGTTAGGTGCTCTGAAAAGGCAAAAGTGACTCACAGAGCTTCTGCCCTTAACTCTCATCATCTGGAGAAAGACAAGATGAGTCAGTACTCTGATACAGGCTATAAGAAAGGGCTTTTGGAGACAAGAATGAATAGTTTAATTTGGGGGTCAGAATTGTGGGAAGGACAGAAAGGAGCAGGGAAGGTTTCAGAAAGAGGAAGAAGTTTGAGGAAAACTGTTTTGGTATCTATCGGTGTCTAACAAAGCACCCCAGACTACTGGCATGAAAAACCACCAATTTATGCCACTTAGAGAGTCTGTGGGTCAGGAATTTGGATAGAACACAATGTGGGCAGTCTCTTCTCCATACTGTCGGAACCCCAGTTGGCTGGGAGTGACTCAAACAACAGAGTGCTGGAAGCATCCACTTCTAGGATGGCTTCATGTGCCGCATACCTGGAATGAAGGACAGGTTCAGCTAGAATGTCAACCATAGTACCCCCAGATGACCTCTCCAGTGCTGCAGCCTCAGGGTGGTTGACCTCTTACACTGAGGTCCAGGGCTTCCATATCTGGTGCTCCTAGCACACAAGGCAGAGACTGCGTGGCCTTTTATGGCCTTCCCTCAGAAATCACATAGGAACATTTCTGCTGCACTCATTGGTGGAAGCAGTTTCATTTAAAAGGACAGGACACAGACTCCACCTCTCTGTGGAAGGAATAATCAAATATTGTTGCCACATTTTAAAACTGTCACGACCTCGAAGCATGACCAGGATTTCAACAAACCTCATGTACCAAAATTTTATTGGCTAAAATTTTTTTCTGATTTCACATGGAATGCACTTTCGTTATTTAAAAGAAGAGAGGGGCACAAATGTCCATCAACAGATAAATGGATAAAGAAGATGTGGCATACACACACACACACACACACACACACACACACACACGCACAGGAATATTACTCTGCAGTCAAAAAGAATGAAATCTTGCCATTTGCAACAATGTGGATGGAACTAGAGGGTATTATGTTAAGCAAAATTAGAGAAAGACAAATATCATATGACTTAACTCATGTGGAATTTAAGACACAAAACAGATGAACATAAGGGAAGGGAAGCAAAAATAATATAAAAACAGGGGAGAGGACAAAACGTAAGAGACTCTTAAATATAGAGAACAAACTGAGGGTTGCTGGAGGGGTTTTGAGTAGGGGGATGGGCTAAATGGGCAAGGAGCATTAAGGAAGACACTTGTTGGGATCAGCACTGGGTGTTCTATGTAGGGGATGAATCGCTGGATTCTACTCCTGAAATCAGATTGCACTACATGTTAACTACCTTGGATATAAATTTTTTAGAGAAGAAAAGAAAAGGAAGGAAGAAAAGAAAAGAAAAAAAGAAAGAGAAAGAAAGAAAGAAAGAAAGAAAGAAAGAAAGAAAGAAAGAAAGGAAAGAAAGAAAAGAGGGGCACCTGGGTGGCTCAGTTGGTTAAGCATCCAAATTCAGCACAGGTCATGATCTCATGGTTCATGAGTTCAAGCCCTGTGTTGGGCTCTGTGCTGACAGCTCAGAGCCTGGAGCCTGCTTCAGATTGTGTCTCCCTCTCTCTCTGCCCCTCCCCCACTGGTTCTCTGTCTCTGTCTCTCTCTGTCTCTCTCTCTCTCTTTCTCAAAAATAAATAAACATTAAGAAAAGAAAAGAAAACCATGGAAAAATACAAGGAAACTCATTTATTATTTCGATAGGCAAGCTATGTGCCTGAGGTCGGTAGAAATTAGAGCTATAATAAGAAATAAGAAATAATCCCTACTCTCAAAGAGTTTACAGCCTACTAAGCCAAACATACTCACCCCATCAAGAGGTACCACAACTAATATGTTGGTGCAATCCTTCCCAATTTGAATAAAACAAATTGAGATTATCCTGCACATACATTTTTGTGTCCTGGTTTGTTTGTTTCCCCCTGATACACAAGATAGTATGGGAATTTTCCTCATGGTATTAAATATCCTGCAAAACTGTGATTGATCCCGAATGAACGTAGCATATATCATATGAACAGACCATTGTTTATTTAACCATTTCTCTGCTGCTGGACATTCAGGTTGTCTTCAAGTTTTTGCTACTACAAAATAATACTGTAATAAACATGCTTACTCATCTTTATGATCCTCTGATAACTTTCATAGGATAAATCTCAAAATTAGTTGAATTACTATTTCAGAAAGAAGGTTTTAGAAGCTCTTGACTATAGTTTTCCAATTGGGTTTGCAAAAATGCTGTCCTGGTTTACATTTCCCTAGCATAAGTTGGAGGAGCGTCAAGCAGAAGACCATGTGGAAAGCAAGCCTGTTCTCTAGGTATGGGGTAGAGAGATTTGGCCCAGTCTGAATTAAACTAAAAAATACTGAAAGAAACCAGAGGCGGGTTATAAACCACAGTCAACTAATAAGTAGCATGGGCTTGGCAGCTAAGAAGATAAATTCTGGGAAATGATTACTGCAGAGTCAGGGTAAATGTAAAGGCTTCATCAGCTTCTAGCACAGCTTTTGGGTGATGTTCTGAAACCAAGTGTGACTTCAGGGACACTCAGAAACCTAGGTTCATTGTGGGTGTGAGTTAGGTCTCCTTAGGAGGTAAGCGACAGAAGCCAACCCTGGCTAGGCTAAACCCAAAGGGAATTTACTGGAAAAACAGTTGATTTCTCAATGACTGGGAAATCAGGCTCAAAAACCAGAACATAATGGACAGGAACTGGGAAACTCAGTGGGCAGGAAGCAGCATAAAATCGAGGGTCTAAGACACATGACCTCTTAGCAGGGTCACCTGGGTACACTGCTGTGAATAATGAATAAGCTCCAATTGGTTTCCGTCTTTTGATGACTTGGCTCAAATTTCAGATTCCAGGGAAGGCAAATCCAACCAACCTCACCAGGTTCAAGCGCTTGCCCTGGGGCCAGGGACAGGAAGGCACCTTGACTAAACAGCTTCCCATGTGTGGGAGAGGTAATTACCAGAGGTAAATCAGGGCACAGCCAGCCCAAACCAAAAACTATCTACGATACCATGTCACCTGGTGGGGGGGAACACCAATACCTAACCCTGAACCCAAATACATTTCCCACCTCTGCCTTCCTACTCCACTCCCCCCCACCACACCCCACCACACCGAAGTAGGAATCTGTGGGAATGACAAGAGACCCAGGGACTATTAGACTTTGATTAAAGGTCAAACGGGAAGTTGTAAGTATGAGCCATAAAGCATGGTGCTTGCAGGCAGGATGAATAAATAATTAAAACAAATAATCCTGTTCTACCTTGAGAGGCTACCAGAGTATTAGCCTATTCCCCTCCCCACTTCTTTTTTGTTTGTTAATCAGTCTTTGCCTGATTAAAGGCAACCAGGAAACAAGCGGACTGGAAGCAGTCTCAATAGAGGGCCAGAACCAGGCCCTGCACACTGCCTTCGTCTAGGCTAGAGATCCCCTTCTGCCTGGTAAGCCCTATGCAGAAGAGAGAAGCCAAAAGAGATTGTCACCTAGCTTTGTTTGAGGGGGATGCCAAACATGGATCAGGACATGGTGGCACGTTAGGAGGCTGGCTATCCCCAAGAGGACACCCCTTAGGGCAATATCTCCCAGTCTTGTTATTCCTGCTAGCTAACAGTGGATAAAAATGAGGCCATTGGCCCTGAAGTTACCTCTGGTATTTGGGAACAGGAAGAAGAGAACAGATTCCTTCCGCAGATACCTCCATCATCAAGCCAGGCAGTGACAGCATGACAAAGGGGACAGGTAAGTTTTAAGGACAGAAGCAAAGTAACACAAGTCTGATTGCACTTGGGGGATATGAAAAGTCAGGGTCAGGGAGGAGTTCCTAGGATGGGAGAGTGTCATAAAGGGGAAGAGGTACCCATGAAGAAAGGAGGATGGTCAGGAAATGGCAGAGTCCACTCTTTCTGGAAAGAGGCCAAGAGCCTTGCTTGGTCTCAGATCCCCATTGCTTCCCTTACTGGGGGAATCATCTTAGGGTGTGACAGATCAGATTTCTTAAAATATTCCCTTTGCATCATCAGGAAGGTAGATAATTAGCTGCTCCCTTGACATGGGTATTAGGGTACAAGGTGGGGAGAGTGGTCCTATACTGGTTGCCAGAGTCAACTTCTATGTTCAAAAGCATATTTAAAAAAACAAAAACAAAACTATAGGATCTTTACATCTGCAGGGCAGTGGCAAGATCTCAAGAGTTCCCGAGAAAACCTTTTCAGCCCCTTTGAGGAGAGTGGGGAGATGTCATTTGTGGGACAGCCTTGCTGATTTGGGGAGGGGTGGCCTAGTCAGTCAGTGGGACCAGGGTCACAGCAGGACCAGAGGGAGCCCTGGGGATAGGAGGGGTTATGGTGGCCCTGCCATATGGAGAATTTAGAAACTGCCACACCATAGGATAAGTGCAAAGACATTTAGGTTCTGATTTTTCTCATGAGGAACACTTCAGTATTTTTTTCTGAAATGCCAAATTATCTCTAATTTTTTTTCTCCATGTTCCAGTGTTTTATTTGCTTTGTGTGTTTGTAACTAAGTGCTGGCCCCATGAGGCCTGACCAGTGGGATTTTGCTAACTGTGAGGAGGCAGCCTGGATATATCACAGCAAGAAGTAGGTCTAGACATGAAGCGTTTCCTGCCTGGCACATGTGAGTCACCAGGATATCTCCCCAGGGAAGAAAATGTCCATCCTAGACGGGCTCTGTGTCCCCCATGGGGATTCTCCAGGGGAAGCCCTCAGCCCCTTCTGAGGAGGCAAAGGCTGAAGGACCAAGAACTGGCTAGATATCTGAAGAGGCATCTGGGATAGACTATCACCCAGAACCTCTGCTCTGAGACCCTTAGTCCCACTCAGGGGGCCCCACGGCCAGAGTGTTCTACACTCACCCTTCAAGCTCTGGGGCCTAGGCTCTCCTGGGGCCAGCCTTCCTCCATGGAGGCCCTTCTCTGCCTTTGCCTGAGCCCAACCCTGCCCTCCTTCCTGCCCAGACCATTCCCACTTCTGAATTTATGTGGCACTTAAGTTCTTCCGACCTCTCAGCTGCTTTGCTGGTAGTTACCTTTTCTTTTTGATTTTTCATGTTTTAGTCTTCTGTCTAAAATCTGTCATATGTTCCATGAGGCCAGGAATCATGTTTTCTTACTTCTCTATGTGTCCCCCACACATCCTGACACAGAGTAGGTGCTCCTCTGTGTCCCTTTCTCCTCCAAAACCTTTGCTGATAACAGTTATATATCACGTTCACGCATTATCCAGACCAATGGTTCTAATCTTTCCAGGGTAATCATATTTCTTGAGAATATTGTGAAAGCGGTGACCCTCTCCCCAGGAAGATGCACATAATCATGTAGAAGCAAAATGCTCGTGCTAGTAATTTCAGGGCTTTGCAGCCCCACTGAAACCTGGCCAGCAGTTGACTAAGCTAAGAGCTGCTGTTTGGGGGCACCTGGGTGGCTTGGTCAGTTAACCGTATGACTTCGGCTCAGGTCATGATCTCACAGTTCATGTGTTCAAGCCCCACATTGGGTTCTGTGCTAACAGCTCAGAGCCTGGAGCCTGCTTCAGATTCTGTGTGTCTCTCTCTCTGCCCCTTCCCTGCTCATGCTCTGTCTCTCTCCTCTCTCAAAAGTAAATAAACATTGAAAAACAAAACAAAACAAGAGCCTCTGTTTAAACTGGTTCTTTCAACCATGCTGCAAGGCAGCTGCCACGGGCATTATGACCTGTGCCTTGCAGGTGGGAAAAGTAAAGCTGGGAGAGAGACTCCTTCAGTCTCTCTGCTCTGAGTGCAGAGTGCGTGCCTCCTCGCCTGGGGTCCCCATCTCCTTTGATATCTGTTTGGCAGATTTGCCCTCAGAAGTGCAAAGCCAACATGAGAAATACCTCTTCAGTCAGTATCTGTGCGTCAGCGCAGAAACTTTCATTCCTGTCATTCTTGCTTTTGTTAGGATGTCTGGCTTCTAATGGAACAGTGCCTTGCAAAGGCCAGCTGCATCCCTTGCCAGTGAGTTTCTCTCCTGGTGTCAAAGAGGAGGGTGGGATATCAACAAGCTGCTTGTTGCCTCGAATCTTTGACTTGCTTATCAGAGGTCCCCAGCCGGCTCCCCCAAGCCAAATGCAGGACGTCAAATGTGAGAGCAGGCAGGGGCTATTCCTGTGGCAGGCAGACCTTCTCATCTCTGGGCCTGAGAGGCCCTGCGCCAAACCCCAGGCCTTTGCTCATCCGTCCACCCTCCACGGGCCCTGGGGCCCCAGCCGGTAAATGATGTGATGAGGAAGGAGTCATGCCCGAAGGGGCCTTACATTACGTTCTACTGTCTGCGTGCAGTGCAGCGAGGGAAAGGAACGTCCCTCTGCGGTCATTAACGCGCTGGGCCTCAGTCACCACACCAAAATCAATCTTTACTGCCTCGATGAGGGAAAACAACAATCCCACAGCTCCTCCAGGCCCTGGACCGTGAGTGAATTCTGGCCACCTGGGCATCCCCCAGACTCAGCTCCTGACTTGACAGAGTGTAATAGCTTCAGAAAGTGGTGGCTTGTTCCAACACCGTTTGCCGTGTTTGAGCAAATGCACTTCTTCACAGCTCCACCTGTCTGCCGGCGGCTCTGTGACTGGTGGATGGCCCCAGCACCCAGAGGCCCGGTGGTCATACACGGGGGTTACCTCCCTGCACACCAAATTGTTCAACCACCTCTACCCACGGCTCCGGGGCTTGTCCCAGAATAGGTGTGCACCTCTCCTGAGTTTGGATGTGTTCACTTATTAAGAAGTGAACACAACCCGCTAAGGAAAAATATGTCTTTTGTTTCATTTTGTGTTACCTTTCTCCTTTGTGCTCTTGCTGGTATGACCCCAGGCTCCTCCTAGTAGCTGTTGTGCTGTCTCCAAGGCTACAACCTCCCCCCAAAAGATACTCATATTTCTCAGAGGAAGAGCCTTACCCACTTATCTGTTTCCCCACCTCACTGAAGAAAATTCCAGTGTTTGGGGTGTCTGGGTGGCTCAGTCGGTTAAGCATCTGACTTCTTCGGCTCAGGTCATGATCTCCCAGTTCATGGGTTCCAGCCCTGTGTCGGGCTCTGCCCTGACAGCTTAGAGCCTGAGCCCTGCTTTGGATTCTGTGTCTCCTTCTCTCTCTGCCCCCCGTCCCCCACTTGTTCTCTCTCTCTCTCTCTCTCTCTTTCAAAAATAAACATTAAAAAAAAAAAAGACTTAAAAAAAAAAAGAGAAAATTCCAATGTTTGACTAGCTGTCAGGACAAAACATTTGGCCAGAACGTATAAGTAGCTACCTGATGCTGAGGTATGAAAACAGTGATGACTTATAGGAACAAGGGGTAGGTCTGTGAGGGAGCCTCACCAGTGAGTGGCTCACCTCATACTTCCTCTCTGCCTCCTCAGGGACTCTCCTATCTCAGTGGTTCTCGACCAGGGACAGTTCTGCCCCCAGGGGACAGTGACAGTGGTGATATTCTTGGCCGTCACAACTTGGGAGGCAGGGGAGTGCTACCAGCGTCCAGTGTGTAGAGGCCAGGGATTCTGCTAACCCCCCTACAGCACACAGGACAGCCCTCCACAGCAAAGAATGATCCAGCCCAAATGTCACTTGTGCTGAAGTTGAGAAACCCTGACATCAAGTCAGCCACTCCTACTTTCATACAACATTCCAAGTAATCTGTGGCATATACACACACATCTGGAGATCCAGCCCTAACTTCCCTGAATCCACAGCTCCCTGGGGACCCTCCCACCCTGGTTCAGAATCTCTGCCTTGGTTACAGCTTAAGCCTAAATGACCTCAAGTTCCCCCGTCAAAGATGCACCCCTCTTCATTTCAACATCCCCAGTGCTGTATCATTTGCCCCACTTTAGGGCAGGCCTACCCAGGAAACAGCCTGGTTTTCTTCCTAAGGGCCTCCCTAGTTTATAATAGCAAATGGATTATTTCCTTAATGCAAGTCCACTCACTGTGTGACTCAGACGGTTGCTTTTGTCAGGTCATGAGATGGAGGAAACAAACAGTGGGGAAATCCCAAATCCTTAGCCACCCCATTTCCCAAAGTAAGCCCTACCCTTGGTCCTTAAAAGGCGTTTGCAGCCTTCTATCTGCAACAAATGAACTAAAAAGACAGATGTGTAAAAACCAGATCCTTTTTGTTGGACAACAGAAATACTTCACAAGATCCTTTTACAGCATCCAGTAATCATTTACTCATCTTTTGCTGGACCCGGGGATAGCCTCCTTCTCAGAAGAAAGACACCTTCCTATAAAACCGCCTTGGGCGGAACCCTTGGCAGGGAGAAGAAAGCAGTGAGATCTTTCCCGGGCATGGCTCCTAGGGATTGGTGATATCCTTAGAGATAGCCCCAATCTGGGTCACAGTGGTGCTGGACGGCTGCCTCCCTCCCACCCCTGAGAAACTCAGGCCTTCCTATAGGTTTTCAGGCTCCCGGTCGCTGGCTGTCTGCAGGAAGCTGGCTGTGTATTTGCACTGGAGGTGAGCACTCAGGCAGATGCACTGGGCTGTCGCTGGTTCATGTTTCTTTGGAGCAGACACAGGTACCCATCAAATCTGCTACGTGTGGCCTTGTCAAAACAGGGACATCTCTTGGCATATCACATTTACCCCAGCTTTCTAGCACTCCTGGTGACACAGGAGTGATTCACCAAAAATAAACAGTGTCCGTGTTATGCTGAGGATCTGTGTTCACCTTGGGTTTCCAGTCTTGTGGGGAGCAGCCTGCGTCCTTGTTTTCCTTTCTTCCTGAGCCTGATCCTTTGAAGGTGCTTGGCGGCTTACAGGGACCTCATGTTGGACTGTGAGTTTAAAAAAAATTTTTTTAATGTTTATTTATTTTTGAGACAGAGAGAGACAGAGCATGAACAGGGGAGGGTTAGAGAGAGAGGGAGACACAGAATCTGAAGCAGGCTCCAGGCTCTGAGCACAGAGCCCGACGTGGGGCTCAAACTCACGGACCGTGAGATCATGACCTGAGCCAAAGTCGGACGCTTAACCGACTGAGCCACCCAGGCGCCCCTGGACTGTGAGTTTAAACTACAGATGTTTGTCAGAAGTGCCCCAAGCGGCCTGGGATGTCCTGCTCAGAGCTAGCATTTACCAAGTGTCGACTCTTGCAAGGTTTAATTATGTCACCTAATTGAGTCCTCACAAGGATCCTGTGCTCGTTTTGTAAGACAGAAACTCCACTTCACCACACCTGGGCCAGGTAGACCAGCTTAGGATAAGAGACCAAATACCCTCACTCCCCAACCCCGTTTGAGCATCCATCAAGCATTTGCTCTCTGACTGGTTTGATTTTTCAAGGATGTTGCTATTTGAAATGCTAGGCCTCCCAGTGGGAAGATGCCACCAGGGAAATGGAAACCTTGAGCGTGGCTGGCCTGGGGTGGTAAACAGCCAGCGGGTGGTGGGGAGCAGTGGGCTGCAGGAAATGCCGATCAGCTGTGCCAGCAATTCTGCTTCTATTTCCCCAAGAAAAGCTGAAATCTAGGATTTGGTTTAGTGGGTTTTTTTTTTTTTTTTTATGGGAAATCCTCTAGTTTTACATGTTGACAGTTGATTTTAAAAACAAACAAAACAGGGGCGCCTAGGGGGCTCAGTAGGTTAGCATCTGACTCTTGATTTTGGCTCAGGTCATGATCCCTTGGTTAGTGAGTTCGATCCCTGTGTCAGGCTCTGCGTTGACAGTGAGAAGCCTGCTTGGGATTCTCTTCCTCTCTCTCTCTCTCTCTCTCTCCCTTTCTTTCTGCCCCTCCCCCACTCTCTCTCTCTCTCTCTCAAAAAAAAAATAAATAAATAAACTAAAAAAAAAAGCAAAACACAAACAAAACAAAACTTGTTTAATACCCTGCAGGTGAAATAACACGTTTGTGAGCTGGTTTGCAATTTATAGGTTAGGCTTTCTGCTAGATACGAAAATTCAAACACAGACTAGAACGGGACCCCCTTTTTTTTGTCGTTCATGAAATGCACTTTTTATTAGAATGCATTAAAATTTTCAAAAATTCAGAACAAAGTTCTAAAGATATAAATGCTTAGGTATTTTTGTCACTACATTAATTTATCATATTAACATCGCCTTCTATTCCTAGGACGGTTTCCACAGGGCACGAAGCTGGAGGGTGTTATCTCTGTCACTGTTCACGAGGCAGCGGTGAGGTAGGCACCATTACTTCCACGGGTGCTCACAAGGACACTGAGGCTGGGAGAAGCCCAGTGACTAACTCAAACCCCATGACCATGCACTGGCAGCCTAAAACCCAGCAGGGCTTTCCGACTCTGACTGTGCTTTGCATTCAGTAAGCCCTGATTTTTAGTTTCCCCCACCAGTACGACTATACCGGTAAGTATTCTTCACTCCAGCCACATAATTTTTTCCCAAGTGAGCTCTGGTCATTAAGCAGAAAAGAAGTCATGAACACTCCTTGAAGCTAGCTTTCTTTTTAAGGGCCGATAAGGTAGAAAGTGATGTCTCTTCCCCTGGGGTGGGAGGACCTAAGAGTGAGTGGAAGGGGAAAACTGAATGTCCCACAAATGTTTGCAGCACTGGGGCATGCTCTGGGAAGGGGCCCTGTAGCTTTTCCAGATGGTGTCCAACTTCCTTGGAACGAGCAAGGCCCATGCAGGTTTGACTCCAGACCTTGATCTTTATCCATACTGAATCATAACTTAGGCAACCTTCCTAGATCCGCAAAGCGATTTGTCCCCAATGCCTTTGTTCCATCAGGACAATGTAACTCAGGCCATTTTGCATCAGGAAATAGTCACCACCAACTAATTTGCTCTAATCCCTTGCTTATCAATCCTTATTAAAAGGGACCATTGGAGTTCCTGCAGGACAGGCCTCCACAGTTGTTACAACTTGGATCAGCCCTTGGATCCTAATTGGTTTCTTCTTAAAAGGCTCAAGCCCTTTTATCCTGTAATGAATGTTGCAAAACACTGTTGAACAAAATATAATCTTTTCATGAGGTAGTCATTACCTCATGCTAACCATTACATGTTAATATGTAGAGAGAATAAAATAAAGCAGAGGCATTTCTCCTGTTAAGAAGGCTTTCTGGGTGGTGTGAGAACCTTCCCATATAAGGTACTTCTCACCAGGTGGTATAAAGAGCATCTGGGCCTAGAAGCTGACCCATTTCATCACCTTTGCAACTGTTTGTGGGAGACAATGTGCAGAGAATGTTTATTATTGGAGGGAGACCTGAAAGACAACATCAAGGGGAACCACAGTGCACATACGGAGTCGAGTGGCCTGGAATTTGATGCCCAGCCTTGCACTAGCTCACGGTGTGGCTGGAGACAAGTCGAGCTCCTCATCTCTCAGACAAAATGACCCCTGGGGGCAGGAAGGGCAAAGTGGAAAGGGCAAACAAGAATAACATCTACTAAGAACCCAATGAGCTGCCCGGTCGCATCGCTGGTATTATTACATGAGGCCTCGCATGTAATGCTCACAATAGGACATCGGGATCCGTGCCCCAGGCCACGTGACTTGTGGGTGGTGTGGCCAGAGTCCAAAGCTGGATCTAGCAGACCCTAACATTGAGCTCTTTCCACAACTCAGTTCAGCACTTCTCAGACTCTGCCAGTGAAGCATCTTCAGCAAGCGAAAAGACTAACATACCTTGGATTTGTTTGTTCGGAGCTCCCACAACAAAGTACTACAAACTGAGTGGCTTCGACAGTGGAAATGGATTGTCTCACAGTTCCGGAGGCCAGAAGTCTGAAATCAATGTGTTGACTCCGTTGGTTCCTTATGAGCCTATGAGAAAGAATATATTCCAGGCCCCTTCCCCAGCTTCTGGGGGTTTGCTGGCAATCTTTGGCACTCTTTGGCTTGTAAACACATCATCCGCATCTCTGCCTCCATCTTCACATGGCATTCTCCCTGTGTGTGTGTCTATGTCCAAATTTCCCCCTTTTTGTAAGGACCTACGCTACTCCAGTATGACCCCCCTAAACTAACTACACCTGCCATGACCCTCTTGCCCAAATTGGTTCACATTCTGAGGTAGTAGGGTTTAGGACTTCAACAGATTTGGTGGGGTTCAATTCAACCCATAACACTACCCACTGCAGGACCCTGATGGGGTACCTAATGGCATCAGCCATAGCATAACGTGTCTTTGAAGCGTTGTGCATTACCTTTAAATTCATGAAACGGAGTGCTCTACTCCATTGTTACATCACTATTTAATACAAAAACATTTCCCAAAAGTCTGTGAGTAAAATTAGTGATCCACAAAGCTGCTCCATGTTGATCCTAGGGATCCAAGACCCCATTGCCGGGCCCCTATCCCACATTTTTTCGTGTCCTTAGAGGATATTCATACCAAATATGGAAGGCCCCCAAAGCAGAGACACTTGTAAGGAGGCAAAGGCACATTTAACCTAAACAGACATGAAGACTGTTGACTTAGGGCTGAACAATTCACATGAAACCATGTGAATTAAACACACAGAGAAAATATGGAGCATCCCTGACCAAAACCAACCAGGAAGCAGACCAGTGTGGAAATGCTCGCAGAGAGCCCTGTTGGAACTGCACGGCTGTTTTTCATTCTCTTCTCTTTCCTTTTTAAAGGAAATCAGCGTCATATAAGCACTGTTCATCCTGTTTCCCCAGCACAATGGCTTTTGAAGAACATGCTTTTGAAGTGCAGGTACCGTGGTGTTCGGGGACAAAGATGACGGTTGTGGCAGTAATAGGCTTCGTAACACACTGATCAGATTCATATTTTTCTATTACAGTAAATGTGCCTCTAGTAATAGAACTTACCAGCAACACTAACCATGGCCACGCTGTTCTTTTATTTCCAAAGAAATAACAGTTTCAAAAGTGACAAAGGACTCTGACAAAGGCCTAGCAATGGGAGCCAGAATGACTCAGTGGCAAGAAGGCCTTCTCGGTGTGGCTAGCTTATGGCCCCGCTTGGTTCATGACAGGAAAGCTGGTTGAGCCGATGCTTTTCCACACCCTGAGGGCCGGCCATCAGGCCTACGGGGGCTGCACTCTTACCCGAACTCGAGCCAGAGACAGCCTCTGATGGACAGAACTCAAAAGGCAGCACCAGGAACCTTGACAGCATGGAAAAAGAGACAGTGTTCTGCTTTCATCGCTTGAAAACATGGAGGCCACAACGTTCCTTACTTTTTCCTCTCTGTTAGGGGAAATGACAAACTTTACAAAGGCATTCGCCGTCCACTTAGAAGAAATATCTATCAAAGTTTGACACCAATCAAGGAGAAGACCTCTCCAAAGAAGGGGTATCCCGCAGGGTACGGCCAGCCGACAAGCCTGGAGAACAAACCCAATCTGGGTTATTGCTCAGGGCAGCCATGAGCCTGGAGCTGCGTGGCTAGAAGTCCTACCGATCACTGAGTTCTAGAAGCTATGCTAAGCGAGCACAGAATGCCAAGAGGCACTCCGGGGAGACTCAGTGTTAGCAAATGTGGGTGACAAGACCCCCGAGTAAATTGTGTGAGGATGGAAGAGGGGGATCCGAAAGGGAAGGAGGGCAGGGGAGTCTGAGGAACTAGAGCCTGCCGGGGCACTCAGCCCCCTTCGGCAAGAAAGCAGCTCTCTCAGGGCAGCAAGGGGCAATTCCCATCTCTGGGGAGATGAGCTTTTCTCAGAAGCCAGGCGATTTCATCAGGTTTTTCCACAGCCCAGAGAGAATATCTCAGGAGATTGCCCCACTCCACTCCCTCTGTGCTAATGTCACATTTGCCAGACCTATTGCAGTTTCCTGGTCATCCTGGTAACTGGAGGCAATGCTGGGAAGGTGTCCACTCAGGACAGGCAACAGGCACTGGGCCTCAGGACACTGACATTTAAATGGAGCAGAAACTGTAAATGATTTCTAAAGATCATGCTGTCTCTCCATTCTCTCTCCTCTCAGATCCCCGCCTGCCAGCTCTCTCTCCAGCCAGCCCACAGGGGTCATCTCCTTGGCAGCTGAGGCAGGCAGAAGGGGCCAGACACTCAGCCAGGGCCTGGAGCCCACTGGCCCCGGGGCCCCACGTGCACTCTGGACCACATCTCATGCTGCTCGCCCTGCATTCCAAACCCCGGTCACGGCTCCAGAAAGATGCACATTTTAAAGCAGTACTATTGTCTGGCTTGTAAGCCTAGTTTCTGGTAAGTTCAGTTTGTGTGAATTATTGCCCCAACAGCTTATTAATGCCAGGGAAGAGACAGAAATCTAGTTCATGGATGGGGGAAGTGGAGGAGCAGACCCCCAGGCACAGTGCCCCCCAGGCTCTGGGACAGCAGGTGGCCCTGCCACCTCCGACTAGCTGTCCCTCCTAACAGTTTCTCATGTGCCCCTCAAAGTTTTCTGAAAGCCACTGGAATTCCCCAAACAAGATGGGACTGAGCCACAGAAAGCAGGACTCAGCCCAGTGGTAATAGTGGGGGGGGGAAAAAAAAAAGAAAAAAAAAGGCCCTTAGGGGGGAAAAGGGGACAAAGTGGTGAAGTAGTGTAAAATTTAAATGCATTTGGGAGACTCGCCCCAAAATGACTAGGGCAGAACATCACGCTGGTTACATTAAAAAACAGAAGCAAAAACAAACCAATAAAAACTGGGAAGAGAGGAAGAACCCCTGGTTATGATGCTCATTCCCTTCCCTCCAGTCCTCATCCCACATAGTACTGGCTCCTAACCAGCGTGTTTGCTCCCCTCCCAAAGGGGACCTTTGACAAGCCTGGAGACACGTTCAGTGGCTGCACTGGGGGACGCTTGTGGGGCATCTTGAGGGTGGAGACGAGGCCTGCTGCTAACCAGCTTCCAGAACACATGCACCGCAGCCACCACGACTAAGTCGTCAGGCTCAAAGCATTCCAAGTGCCCCTGTTGAGAAACCTCGCCTGCAGAGAATGATTCTCTGGTCTCTCGGCAACCCACTTGCAGCCACAGCATTCAAAATGTACGTGGGCGATTCATAACGAGGGAGGGTGCAGTAGTCTGGGAACAAACACAAATTCCCAGACCGGTAACCGTGAGTTCTAAGAGGATCAACGATCAGCTGTAGTGAGTGATTCACTTTTCTGACCACCAGGAAAGAAGACCACCATCTCCAGAAGTCCCTCAAGAGTCCAGCCACTGGTGGTTTTATTGTCCAGTGATATAGGTCAAGGGAGTTCCATGGAACCTCGGTCCCCTAAGAGTTTACAGAATGAGACAGAGAGCAAAGACAGGGCAGCTAGCTAGCTAGCTAGATCCTGTTTTTTTTTTTTTTTTTTTTTTAATTTTAGGGAGGGGGAGAGAGAGAAGAGAGAGAATGAATCTCAAGCAGGCACCACGCCGAATGGGACCTTGGGATCATGACCTGAGCGGAAATCAAGAGTCAGCTGTTCAACCGACTGAGCCACCCAGGCGCCCTGACCCAGCAGCCATTTAAAGGTTAGATGCACAAAAAGCAAAACTGAAATACAGGCCACACCAATGGTACATTATGGAACAGGCGGAAGCTGAGCATAATGCTGAGAAATGCTGGGGGAGGGGGGGACTTGGGGAGGGGGAGATACAGTTATCATAGGTAAGTAAGGTGGCATCCAAAGGATGTAAGAGAAGGCGAGGAAAGCATCCATCACACCTCCCTTTCCTCGTACTTTCACTAAAACTCTCACCGTGTCCCGTGCTTCGGGGCATGCAGACACAGAAGGCACCATCCCCGTGCTCCAAACACCTGCAGTCACGTGAGAGTGCTAGGAATTGTGCACAAATAAGCAAATGACGAAAATGTCATTTTGAGAGGCACAGCAGGCACGTGCAACAATGTTCGGTGAAAGGGGTGATGCCTGCATGCGGCAGAACTCTCACGTGACCTGGGCCTTGGAGCATGCGTCCTGCGGGTGGGAGGTGAGTTTGCCCCGGCAGTCCAGAGTTACAGGGGGGTTAGGTGTCCTGCGGCCAAAATCTCTGTAAAGAGGGTTTGGGCTTAAAGCGTTAGTCCTGGCTTGTCTTCTGGTCACTGAACAAAACCCCCTGTGCTTCATTTTTCTCTCTTTCCTATTTCCAAGCAAAAAGACCATACCTACTCTTATGAGGAATCACGGGCTATGAGGAGCCCTGTGGAGCTTAATGGCGAAACTACCCACATTGGTGAGGTTCCAGGCAGATGCTAGTGGTTACAACCCACAGGCTATCAGGTGTTGTTTCCTCTCCGGTGCGTCTGCCTCACTCGGTAACAGCGACTCAGAAAACTACCCAGGCGAAAAGTCAGATGCTTTGAAGATGTACTAATATTTCAACAGCCCAAATGTTCTCTAGGACCAAATCTTTACCAGAGCTACTAACAAGTAGTCAGATGGACTGCCCTGTGCACTTTCTCCCCTGACAATGAACTCAGAGAGAGGTCAGCAGCCGGACACAGAAAGAGGAGAAGGGTCCTGAATACACACAGACAGTTTAATCACCCGTGAAGAAATCCAAGAGTTGACTGAAAGTGCTTTGTCAGGAAGAGTAGAGAGGCCCCTGCCCTCAGAGAAAGGCGAGGAAGGCTGGAGGTCGCCTGGGCAGCAGAGATGGTGGCAGACCAGAGAGGCCACCGTGGAGACACCAAGGGCCTGGTGGGAAGGTCAGTGGGAAGACTCAGAAACAGGAGCGCAGGGAGAGCCAGCACTCTCCAAAGGACCTGGCAAACAAAAGTTCCCTAGAAAGAAGATCAAAATTTAGCTCAGTAGGAAGGGAAGACATTATTTTTAAAACCACCATATTTACTTAAGAGTATTCCTTCAAGTGTATGTCATTCCTGATTCCAGACTCCTCAGAATATTTGAAAGACTGGTTTATTCAGGCTACATCAATGTCCCTTACTTACATTTAAAAAATCAAGGTCAAGCTATGTTGATATGTGAAAGGGAATTTAGATGAATGGGGGCCAACTCCCAGGCTCTGGCCTTGTAATTACTTTCTTTGTAAGCCTGAATACCCAATCAGATGGATGCCTTCTCCACTCTTTTTGTCATATTTATGGAATACCTTTAAACAATGGAATCTGGAAACTCCAGCAACATCTGTGTCCAAATATATCCAAGCCTGTTTATGTTTTTAATTGGAAATCCAACAATTTTAGATGAACTAATCCATGGTATCGTTGGAAGTGCATATTTTTTACGTAATTCTTGAGAGCAGTTTGCAAACCATTAAAGTAACTCGGCATCATGCTTTATCTTCAGAAGATATCTCTCAACTGTGATTACTATCGGAATGAAATCAGGGGTAGCATTCAAAAAAGACTGCAGCATGAAAGGTTTGCAGAAGAATTCTGACTCCACTGGAAAACCATTGCTTTTAGGCCAGTTCTTCCATTCGCCTTGGCTCATGGTTGGTTTGTTCTCATTCCAATTAAAGATGCGATTCACTGAAGAGTCTTTAACTTCGTTAAAGCAAAGCTTTCTATTAAGGTTATCCGGCACTGGTGGGCTTCTAATCAGACATTCTCTGCAGGCAGGAGAATGCTACTATGAAATCCTCCGGTTTTGTATGAAGCAACTCTCCTTTCTACACAGAGACTCTCATTTCTATGGTCTGGCCTGGTGAAATGTGTATTCCTTTATGCTCAGTTTGGTTATTGTAGGCCCGTATCTATGGACCCACTAATTTCTATGAGAGGATGATTTGTGTAGAAGGAAAGTTGTGTTTTTATTGAATCCTTGGTGATTAGAAAAAACTTAAACCAATTAAGGGTTCCCATCACCTGGAATTTCTTAGGAGGAAGTGACTTTCCAAGGCATGTGGGAATTATCAAGAAAATAATTTTCCCTTGAAATGGTGTGTTGGTATACAAGAGGAGGGCTGGGCAGGATATCAAGAGGAAGTGGTCACTCGCACGTGAGGAAATGAGTTGCTATTTTCAAGGCTAGATGAACAGGAGACCAGGGCACATTTTCCTCATTTACCCTTTCATTTTAAAAAGTGGTGGAATTCAGGTACACCTTGATTGTTCTGGATAATAAAGGATACATGAGACATGAGTAGAAAAACCACAAATGGTCAGTAAAAGAAGTAAACCGGGGATCACTTTTTCTCCTGTTTATTAACATTCACACCAAGGCTGTATATTTTGGTTACCATGGTCGCGTGGTATCTGATGTCACAAGCCACATCATATAAAATCACAGAGGCCACGACAGGCAGGAAGAGAGGCCTGGCCTTGTTGTCTGAGTAATACAAACAGCCCAGTGTGTTGGACGTGAGCCTGGGAGTACTGCTGCCTGATGAGCCCAGCCTGGGAGCCGACTGGCCACCATCTCACCTCTTCTCCTGCCTCTGCCTGCCCCCTAGTGGACAGACGAGGGAAAGCATGGGAGTCCACCTGGGGGTCTTTGTGGAGACTGAAATATGGCTCCCTGAGAACCCGCCTCCCCCAGCCCTGTTCCCAGGCACTGTCTGTGGATTTCTTGGAGAATCAGAGCTCCGCCTGGATGCCCTGGAGTCTCCCTGGGATGAACACCTCCTCCATTTCTGTGCCATTTTCCAGGGGCCTTTGTCTACCTCTGCTCGCCCTGATCCTCAACTTGCAGTCACCTTCCCTTATGCAGTCCCCACAGGAAACATGCCTTTCCTAGAAAGGACAAATTGTTCATTCTTTGGGTCCTACACGCTGTAGGGAACCAACAGATTACTGTACTATGAAACATGTTCCCACTACAGGAGCCTCATGTGCATCCCATATGTCCATACAGCCATTCATTTATTCATCAGAAACTTACTAGACTCCCGGCCCTGTGCCGGGCTCTGGAGACATGGAAGAAACCAAGCCAAGATTCCTGCCTGGAGGAACCCCCAGCCCAGGGAAGGGACAGCTCATCCATCAATTGCCATGGGATGAGGTCCATTCCACTAAAAAGGTATCAGCGCTGTGCTGTGGGAGCAAAGGCAGTAGGAAAGAGACATTTGGATTTGTCGTGGGTTTTTGCCACAGCACAGTTAGTCCAGCAACTGCTTTGTTCAAATGACTGAGGCAAATAAATGAGGCTGGCACAGGCCATCCTGATACCACACCCCTCTGGAGTACTCTGGCAGTGCTGGGTGTTTTCATCCCTGCCCAAGGCACAGTGATCTGACTGTCCCAGCCTATGTGGATGCTGCTAAAAGAGGCAGACACCGCCAGGAGCTCCCTCACATGACGCACTGCCTGATTTTCCCACTGTGGCAGCCCTCGGCTGCTGCCCACACTCTGCTCAGCTTTGCTCACTTCAAGCCTCCCTTAATTTTTCTGAAGCCCCCATTTCCCACATCGCTGATTCACAGATATGGAGGACCTAAGAAGAAAAAAAATAAAATAAAATAATTATCTCAAATGATTCAGGAGCCCTCCTGGACTCTGTGATCTCTGTGTTGACTTTCACTTTAAAAGCCTGAGAGTAATAATATTGTCATCTGTGTAGGCAAAGCTGGAAGGAAAACAGATTAATGTTCTTCTAAACTCCTGCCTCTTGGCAAAAATTAGTGTAGAGAAGACAAATTCTCAGCCCGGGCCTGACAGCCGAGGTGAAGGTAGCTGAAAAGAACCCAGAAGATGACAAGCTCCTGGGGTGAGGGCATCATCTTGTTCCTCTCTCTCTCTCCCTCTCTCTCTGTCTCTGTCTCTCTCTCTCTCTCTCTGGCAGTAAATATTTGTCAGAAGAATGGCTGCCGCCCTGAGTGAGTCCTGTCAAGCTGCCTGGGCTCTGGAAGAAACAGGAGTTGGGAAATGAAACCACTGGCAGGCCCTACGCTTGTCAGTTGAAGATTCAGGAATAAGGTGAAGGGACTTTACCTGCTACCAATGTGCTAGGAGAGATGCCACTCAAGAAAGGGTGCAAACACTGGAGCCCCTAAGAAAGGGGGCCTGACAGGTCTCTGCCCAAGTCAGCCCTTCCCCCTTGGCAAAGGAGAGCTGGCACGAATGCCACCTCCCCTCACCACCCTCCCCACCCCCAGAGGCAGAGCAGTGTGGCTGGAGGGCGCGAGGACTGACCTGAAATCTGTGGTTTTCCCTGAGGCTGTTTCGGCCTGGGGGGAAGGGGAGTTACACACAACTACAGATGTTGTGCACTCTGCAAATTTTATAATTAGTCTAAAGAAACTCCAACATCCTCTTTTAGGATGGTGTACATTCAAATTCTCTTCCTGTGCCCCAGCTTTAGGTTCCATTAAATGCCCATTTGCCCCGCATTTCCCCCATATCCCACCCTCAGTAGCACTCGTAATTCATTTCTTCACTCAACACATACTAACTGAACGCCTGCCCTTTGCCGGGTCAGGCCAGCTACCAAAAATACGGTGTCAGCAAAAACAGACATGGTCCCTGCTCTCATGGAACTTCCACAATAGAAAAGGAGAAACCTTGATCAAATACCTACACGAATTAATGTGACATTGCAATGTGAGACTGTAATAAGGGGTTTGGTTTCATAAGAGATGTCAGGGAAATCTCTGAGGACATGATGAGTGAAGTAAAATCTGAAGGAACAATAGGATTAACTAGGCCAGGTGGGTCCTGGGTCTCCCTGCGGTGGGATGGTGTCTGTGTCTTCAAAGCCATGAAAAGACTCAAGTGTGACCAGAGCACAGACAGCAAGGCGGGCAGGATACACCACAAGGCTGGGCTCAAGGCAGAGCTGGCCAGGGGAGGTGCCGAAGTGTTTAAGCAGATGGGCAATGTGATCAAATATGCATTTCAAAATGCTGCCCTGTAGAGAAAAACTTGGAAAGGGTCCTAAGTGGATGTCATAAGACCAGTTAGGAAGCCATTACAGGTGAGTTCAAGACTAGGAGGAGAGCAATGAAGGAGAGAAAGGGGCAAAATTCTATTTAGGACCAACAATTGTCACAACGTGGTGATGGAACAGATAGGCTTACAGTGTATTCCACACGTGTACGATCTTCCAACAACCTCCCCAGCAATAAGCCCTCTCTTCATGGGCTAGATTACTCTCTGAGATACAAATACAACGTTCTCTTTTTCAGGTTTGTCCCTATGGATGCCTTCATGATTTCTGTCTAGCTTTCTCTAAAAATGAAGTGGAGGAACGTCCGTGATGCCTGGAACATATCAATTCAAAGGTCATGAGTTGAAATGTGATTAACAACTCAGATTACAGGATTGTCAACTTCCAAGCTCCCATGACCTTAACTGAAGGGCTGAAGGGTTGGGACGAGACCAAGAGGGCTTAACAACACTGTGAGCTGCCATAGCATTGGATGTGCTGAGTGCTCAAAATTCAGGTATTGTCCGATTAATCCACATATTCTTTTACTACACACTTAGGGGACGCTATTATAAGATTCCCGCATCAGCTAGGAATTCAGTTAGCTACCAGATGCCCTCCTGCTGGGATCGTGGCTTCTACAAAACAGCCACTGGCCCATCTCAGGAGCGGTGTTTTATCACTATGCTATGCTAGGCACTAGGGACCGGAAGGTGAAGGAAAGTGTCCTTCCCCCCAGGAGTTGCAGCCTAGCAGGCCCATCAATCAGGATAGCACAGTGCGGTGTGCTACAGCACAGGCAGGGGCAAGGTGCCGTGTCCCCAAGGCAAGGGACAGGAGCTCTGCCTGACTGAATCAGGAAGGGTTTCCAGGAGGCACATCTAAGCCAGGTGTCAAGGGGTAAGCAAGAATTTATCTGGAGAAGAGGAGACTGGTTGTTTCGGGCAGAAAAAAGTAGCTTATACAGAGACACGAAGACACCTAAGAATAAGGTGTGACCAAAAAGTAATGGCCCACGGGTGATGGTGGGGCTATAGCAGGAGGTGAGACTGGAGACGCCACTGGTGGGTCACGTAGGCCCTTCACTACCTGCTTTGGGTACTGGTGTTAGTATTAGAGGTTCTCTTCCTGCATGACAAATCACCCCAAAACTTAGGTGCTTAAAACAACAAACATGTATTCTCTCACCATTCCTGCGGGTCAGGAATCCAGGCATGGTTTAGCAGTCCTCTGACTCAAGGTCTCACGGGCTGCAATCCAGGTATCAGCCAGGGCTGCAGTTACCTCAAGGTTCGACTGGGGGAGGATCACCTTCCAGGCTCACTTGCCTGGCCGTCGGCCAATCTCAGGTCCTCGCTGGCTGCTTGCTAGAGACATCAGTTCCTTGCCACATGGGCCTCTCCATAGGGCAGCTCACAACTTGGCAGCTGGCAGAGAGAGAGAAAAAGAGAGAGAGAGAAAGACAGATGACAGAGACAGAGAAACAGGGAGAGAGGTCGAGAGAAAGACACGGTCTTTTTGTAATCTAATCTCAGAAATGACATCCCATCACTTTTGTTCATTCTGTTGAAAGAGACTCACCAGGTCCAGCCCACATGCCCACAGGTGAGGGGGTTTACACAGGGTGTGAATACTCGCAGGTGATGATCACTGGGGTCATTTTAGAGGCTGCCTACCACATACATGAGAGCTATTTAAGACACAATCGCAGCATCATCCCATTCTGCATAAATTATAGAGAGAGACATACAATTTCACTGCCTATGAGGTTGTTTTTGTTGATGGGTACACTCTGGTCCCGAAGAGCCCTGAAGAACAATGTGCTTCATTTCACATCTCTCCCTAAGGATTTTGTACAACCCACTTGGCACTCACGCCGTTATTATTACGTGGATTCAGCCCAAAGCTGCCTGTGTGGGTAGAGAGAGGTGGGAAGGTGGGGAGGCAGAGAGAGGAAGTGATCGGGACCCCAGAATGAACAAGAAAAAGGTCACACGCCAACTGAAAATTAGAAATGAATCTGAGTGGAACTAAGTATCGTGGTTGACAGCTCACACACGCGGAGCCAACTTGCCACAGCTTGGCCGCGGACCTTGGTTTTCCCACACGCAACTGAAAATAACTAACATTCATCCTGAGGGAGTGCCACTAAAATAAGTAACTACTGGGAGCTATACCTCACTGTTCATTCAAGCTGGAAGCAATTCAAGCTGCAATTACTTGGCTGAAATTAGACACAAATTAAATTGCCACTTCCGGAACCCTTTTCTCCGGTACTATATTGCAAAACAGAAACTGCTTTTTGAACTCTGACGGTTTAGATTGTGTTTCCTTTCTTACAAATAAATGCGATATCCGACAGACTCTCCACAAGGGCAGATTACTGACACTAACCTCTCGGGAGACCTAATCTTTTCAGAAGCCTGGTTTCCTGAGTTGCAGACCTGGGTTTAATTGTTATGGACAGAGTGACAGGCTGGTAAAAGGGACTAGAGAGGAGAGCAACTTGCCCACATTTGAAGTAGAGTGCCTGGTGGAGGAGAGAGGGCTAGCAGAGAATTTTGCCCTGAGATATATGTGGATGGCTTTGCTCCCAGTTTTTTTGGTCATCTGAAAGCTCTCAGGCCTGCATCCATCTAATTTTTTTTTTTAATTTTTTCACTCTGTGTTTGAGAGAGAGACAGAATGTGAGCAGGGGAGGAGCAGAGAGAGAAGGAGACACAGAAACCGAAGCAAGCTCCAGGCTCTGAGCTGTCAGCACACAGCTGGACACGGGGCTCCGATTCATGAACCGCGAGATCATGACCTGAGCCGAAGTTGACTGCTCAACCAACTGAGCCACCCAAGGCACCCCATTCTGCATCCATTCAAATATGGAAGTTCTCCTATGATCTTCAAAAACAAAATTAACACACATACGTGAAAACAGTAATAATGATACCTCGAGGGTCTCCCCTCAAACTTGTCTAAGAAGGAACTGGCATGCAGATAATGTGGGTGTTTGGGGGTTTTCTGTTACAAAAGAGCCCTGAACTGTATTATCTCCTTAATAAAACACCATCTTCCTGTCAAGGAAGAACCTGCCATTGGAAGATGTGGACGGATATCAAAGAGCCCAGCTGTGCTGGAACCTAGGAGGCAGTGGAGGCTTTCAGGGGAGGTGGCTTCTCCATAACTTTGAATTCTAACTTCCCTTTGCAGAAGGGCAAAGAGTACTTTCTTCCCGTTGTTGGAGACATTAGTTAGTCACAGATGAAGCACATTTAAAACTAACCCCCACCCCCTTTCACCAGCTCCACACATTCTCACCCTATATACTTATTCTGATCTGGTGAATCTTAGAAGTGACAGATTAAACAAAGAGGTTTCCAGGTATCCTCTCCTCCTCCATGAAGGTTGTCTTTTGCTTTTTTTTTTTTTTTTTGTCTCCATAATTCTTTAACAGAAAACTAAGTCACCTAAGCAAACCTCTACAACCTTGCTTTAATTTTAGGGGTTATTTCATGCCCAGTTTAACTTTTAAAATTATTTTTAGTATCTCCTTTTCCAGACTTCCAGAAAATAGAATGAAGTTAAATGAAATCAAAGTAAACTGAGTAATCTGAAATGAATTGATGTCAGCAGCGATTCCGCAAGCAGCTCTCTCCCACATCACATCCCCCGGGAGTGGTGAGCTCAGCACTGCATTTATTCTGACAGAGCAGAGCGAACACACAGACTCTGGCTGGCTCAGACCAGCTGAAAATCCAAGGCAACCACCCTTTCTGGACAACTTTCTGCCTTTCCAGCACTTAGCATGGCCTGAAAATTCCTGTCTGGGGAGGCAGGACTTTTAAGTCCTAGCAGGACTAACAGTGACAACTTGAAGAGCCAGTGGGTGGAAGGGCCCCACTTTCTTGCCCCCTCCAGCCCACTGATCCAAACCTCCTAGAGGCCATCCCACCTGCAACTGGCCTAGAGGCCAGATAACCTCCGACTTGGACATCAAAAGTTAGCAAAGTGCAGGAAGGACGGAGGGGATCAACAAGGGCAAAATCAAAACGCTGATATCTCATTTGTTTTCGCCGTGCAGGTAACTTTTGGATTCGCATCCTTTTTCCTTCTCTGATTTCAAAAAACAAAAAACAAACAAACAAAAAAAAAAAACCCTAAAAATTCTTAAGTTCTGAGGAGGGACTCTGCAGCAGGAAGAGGAATAAGATCACAGGATGAGTAGGGAAAAGGCTGCACGTGTTCTCTCCCCCACGTCCTCTCCCCTGTCACCCCAACACGCGCGCGCGCTTCAACCAGTGTGTAAAAATAGCTGCCTGGGTTTTGTTATTCATCCGTAAGCAGGAATGATGGGCGGGCTTCTCCCTGCACTGCCTGCTGCCCTTGAGTAGCTTGTACTATCAGGTGACGCCTCACGACTCCCAGTCCCCACCCCTCGCCAGATAAAAGTCTTCCGTGACGTTAGAAATTTTCATTTTAATGGAGAAGAAAACCCGCCCCGCTTTCCGCGTCGGCGGGGCGGGAGCTCCCCTCCTCCACGCCCTAGGCCCCAGCGCCGCGAGAGCGGTTCCATCTGTGCTCGGACATAACGGCCTCTCTGTGCCTCCCGGCACGTCCAGCGCGAGGGCGTCCGGGCCGGAACACGCCCTCCCGCACGGGGCACAGCTTTCCCAGGGGCCTGGGGAGAGGCTCTGGCCTTTCCTAATGAGGGCCAGGCGCCTCCCCTGTGGGCTCGGTCCAGGCAGGCGCACCCCGTCCCCGCGGGGTACACTGATTCCTTGGGGGGGGGGGGGGGGGGGGGGAGTCGCGGACGATCCCTGCACAGCCTCCCCGGCGACCAGAGCTGGCGCATGCGTGGAGAGGCTCCGGGCGCTGGCGGCCTGTGGCGGCGCATGCGCCAGCCAGCCTTGGGGCCGGGGGCTGTCCGCGGAGATTGGAGCTCCTCTGGTTTAGGCCCTTGTCTGTTTCCTGGCAGCACCTCAGGGACACTGCAGCATTGGAAGAGAGCCACAGAATGCTTAGAGCTCCTTAGAGAGCATCTGTTTCATGCCTCCATTTTACAGATGAGGAAATAGAGCCAAAGAGGCGATGGGAAGTGACCAAAGCTGCATTTCTGAATTCTGGCACCTGCGACCAGATCCAGCTCTTATTGGCCTGCTTTAGGTACTTAAGCATTTATCAAGCTCCTGGATACTATATACTAAACGTATGCATTGTATGAAAGAGAGCCACGAATGCATCAGAAGCAGTGTAACCATGCCAGCTCCAGACTTGGGCATAGAATGAGACAGACCTGGCTTTGATTTGATGATTTGCAGGACTACACCACTAGCTGGATGGCCTTAGTGATACTTGGCTAAGGTCTCTAAGTTGTAGTTCCCCGGTCTGCAAAAAAGGAGATAAAACAGGACTTACTGCTAGGTTGCAGAGTTTAAATGAGATAAGGTACACATTGCTTAGCATGGTCACTGCACGTGGAAGGCATTCAAATAAATGTTCGTGCAATATTTTGAGAGGTAAAAGTGCTAGGCACATAGGCGTTCATGAGACAAACATGATACTCATTTCCAGACGGAAGTCAGGCAGAACAAGAGGGAAGGTACTTTCCCCAGTGCGGTACTGGGCGAGACTTACACAGGGTTACGGGACCTGGCACTACAGAGACAAGAGAAATGGTCTCTGTTTATCTTTCCACTAGCTGCTCCCACCCAACCCTCTCCTCTTCCTCCTTTTCCAACTCTCACCGTGACTCATGGTGGCTGCAGAGATACATCAGAACCTCTTATCAGAGTGAAATGGGTTCTGTGAAGTAGTTTAATTTATGTTTGAAGTTCTACTTTTTTTTTTTTTTTTTAATCACGGGGCCTCTCTCCTCTTTTCCTGGGCGGGACAGGCTGGAGAAGGAACAATAGATTTATGTGAATAGGAAGGAATGGTGGTTAAGCCCCTAAGGTGTCAGACTGGAGTAGTCTGGAATCATAAATCATCAGAGTTGAAGATTGTCTGGGGCAACGCCCTTGTATTAATGAAAGAGCCTTGAAAAACTGTAAAAGCTTTAGGCTCAAGTTAGAAAGGCCTGATTTTCTGTGTTCACATAGTTCATTCATCCATTCATGCACATTGCTCTGGGGTATGTTACATACTGCCAGGTACAAGGTTGTCTCAATAAGCAGGGAAAGGGAAACAGAAAATAGGAATCCAGGAGGATTCCCAGGTTCTTCGTGCAGTTTCATGGATGGTGATACCATTTACTGCGATAGCGACTAGAGGAATGGAAACTATTCGGAGAGGAAGATGGCATGTTTTGAACATGTTTTTTATGTGCATGGGATTTCCGGGGATGATCTCCAGAAGGCATTTAGGAACATGGGTGCCAAGCCCATCAGAGAGAGGCCTAGAAATGCCCAATTGGAAGTGGTCAACATAGAGGTAGTCACTGAGCTAGGCTGAGATGGTCCAGAGAGAGCAGGAAGAATGAGAAGATCATGGGATGGGTGAGAACTGAACCTGACAGATACCAGCTTCTAAGGGTGAAATAGGGGTTCTGAGGAGAGGGCAGAAAAGTGAAAAGAAAACTAGGGGGGAAAATGTCATCAAGCAGTCCAAATGAAAAGGGTCTCTAGGGTGAGGAAGTGATCAAGAGTGAAAAATGCCACAGAGGTGTCTAGCACGTGAACACTGGCATGCAACCATAGACAATGAGGAAGTCAAGTCATTGATGACTCGTGTGACCCCAGTTTCGGTGGGGTCATGAGAGCAGAAACCAGGTCACAAGGGGTTAGAAGCAAATGGAGTCAGGGAAGAGAGCAGCAGGGAGAGTGGGTACATAGCCCACTGTTTCAGAAGAGTTGGTTGGGCAGAGAAGGGAAAATTACAGTTGGGGAGGCCAGGTGAGTTTTTTGTCAATGTCTTTTTACTATGAGAAACTGAAACATGCTGATAGGGTAAAGAGAAGCAGGAAGGGCCAACAGGGAGGAATAGGATGGGGTCTCAGTACAGCCTCCACAGAGGTGAATAGGAGGAGAGGGTATTCTGCCCCCAGGTAACCCAAAAGAAGGACCCTCTTCTTTCATTTCCTTCTACCACATGAATGGGAGTGGTGCATTTAAAAGGCTTATGGATGGATTTGAGGAGCTCTTTAAAGCAAGCTTTGTGCCATGGATCTAGCCATGGCATCAATCTGACTGTCAAATGCATTTAATTAATCCATTTGCATGTGGAGCTGTGCTTAATGCCACATAAATGATGTGACATAGATTCTGTTATTACCAGGTCTGTCAGGACTGACAGACTGAAACCACCTCTAACCAGCCAAACCAAAAATGGAATCCATCACTTTGCTCAACTGGGTAGACTGGCTTGAGGGATGGTTAGATTTTAGGTGCTTAAAAGATGTTGTTAGGAATAACGAGGATTATGACATATGAATTCAGTCCACCCAAGGCATTCATCTGCCTGGTGGGGGTGGGGGGGGATGAAGATTCTTTCCTGAAGGTATGCAAAGAGAAAGGAAAGGTGACACTCAGCTTCACACATTCAAAGGTAGAGTTTGTAGCAGGACAATAGCCATGTAATTCAAGCTCTTACCTTGAGAAAATACCCTCTGCATTCCCTTACCTTCTCCTTTAGCAGATCAAGGACTGGGTTTGGTAGGCTAAAATTGGTGTTTTATGTATGAGAGGTCTAGACAGGAAGAGAAGGGGGGATTGTGGGGGGACAGAAGCAGCAGAACTAGCCAAGAAAGAGGACTAGGAGGAGCAATAGTATTGGAAAAGTAATGACTAATCCCACAGGCATGAGAGGACCTTCTCCCCTGCTACCTCCTCCCCACTAGAATTATGAGAGGGCCTGCCTGTGGAGCCTCGCACTGGTCAGACAGAGGGAGGCCCACCATGGACTTCCCAAGCTGTGCTAGTCCCCTTAGAGCCTAGACCCTACTCAGATGTAGCAGCCAGTCTGTGGCCAACTTGTCAGAGCTGATCACTGTAAGAAGGTGACTCAGTGATGTGGGTCAAGTAGACCCCTAGGATCAGGATGGTTAGGAAGTCATAGCCAGAAGTCAGAAGCACCTGAAAAGAACAGAGAAGAGGCTAAGCCAGCCCGGGAGCACCTTTGAGAGCACTGTCTCAGACTAGAAGATGGACCACCAACTCACCATGCACAGACTTCCACATCAGAGGCTGACAGCACACCCAGGACAGGCAAAAAATGGACACTGCCCTGAGCTGGCCGGACATCAGGCAGCTATACCCCAGGACCATACAAGGCCAAGAGTTCCCTTCCTCTCAATACTGTGAGGGTATAGAAGCCACACACCTCCCTACCTCTACCCTACAGACCCTACAGGGGTGATCAAAACATTTAAAAATCCTGACAGGCTCAGATACTGACCCATCTGAACAGAGGCGTTCCTCTGTGCCCAACATTAACCCTTTTGTCGACAGATTGTGAGGAGCTTGGAGAAAAGTCCCAGAGAAGGGGCACTGAGGGTTGCTCAGGGAACTCCGGGCAGCACCTGTTTACCAACCGCCCCAGGCATATTTCAGCATTTTATCAAACAGGTCAACCATGATGATGTGTACAGGTGAATATGAGCCAAACACCATCATCTTTATTGGCAAAGCAAAGAAGAGCAAGGCCATCTGAGAACTGAGCATGTTCTCAGAGGGGATATTGAAATCATTGGATTGGACTAGGACTTAAACCAGTTTCTCCCCCTACTATCTAGTGCCTCCAGATAGATTATGGGCAAATAAGAAAAAGTACATTTTATTGATACATCCACATTGCAGTGTATGCTGAATTTACCATCTATTTGCTTTCTTTTAGTCTGGCTTCACTTTTAGGAGAACAGCTCCAAGCATTAGCAACCCCAAAGGGCAAAGCACATCTTTCTCAATAGGGCCAGCAACAGTCCCAGGTCACATTCTCCCTGGCCCAGCTTTACTCACCTACCCATCTCTGAACCAATCCCTGGTTGGCCAGGCCCAGGTCACATGACTATTTCTCAGCTCAGGGTCTGAGAGTGGGGAGAGCCATGACTCCCCTCAAGGAATCAGGATGCCGTTAGCAGAAAACGTACTGGTTTTTGAACCGGCAGGCACATCGAGGCACAACACTGTTGCCTTCTGGGGTATAACCTTCTAAGGTTCAGGGATGAGTGGAATGGCTCCACAGCATCAAATAAATTGTCCTTTGAGCATTTATCCAGAAGTTGATGTGTGTAGATAACTAATATTGAAAATCATAAAGCAGAATTTGTCTCCTATTATGATACTGATTAAATTAATTTTTAATGATTGAGCTAGAGGAATATAATCAACTAAGTGTTCACTAGGGTTTAAAGCATAGTGCACTTCGTAAATCCATTTAGAAAATACTCAGTCTCTCTTGTGAATGTGACGACAACTCTCTTTCTTTTCCTCTGTGTATTATTGTCTCTTTGTAAAGCAAACCAGACTTTCCTAAATCCAAAAGAAACTAGATAATTAGTTATTGCCTATAAAAAATTGTTTTTGTAATAAATAAAAACTTTAATTATCCAGGTAGAGAGAGTAAAGGCAGCATCGGGTTTTCTTCACAGATTTTTATTTTCAATATCATAAAACACTTCACTCCACTTTTTTTAAGTCAGCCCTAAGTAAAAGGAGATATTTAAGTTCTCAGGAAAGGAAAAATAATCATCAATTTTACTCTAAAATTTATGCTGTGTCTTTTTGGAAATAATATTATTCCATAAGGAATATCTTAAAATTTACAATTTATAAAATTTGCATCTCAGAGTTGAAAAACTGGTTTTCAACTCTGAACAAAACAAAAAATCATTAATCACAATAAGTAGAAATAAACTTGTCATGCCCTGATGGTTGAGTCACATATTTAATTCAGAAGGGGCTGGCTTTCTCTGCATGTGGAATCCAGGCATTCATTTATGCATCAAATATTTATCACACCCTTCGTAGCTTTCCTGCTCTATGCTGGGCACTGGGGATGCAAAGATGAGTGAGGGAAGGAAGGAGACAAGCGGATAACACAAAGCTCCGCAAAGGTGTGCGGGCATGCTGAGGGCTTGTAGGAAGGAACAGTTGATTTTTCAGCAGGGTGGATGGCTCAGAGGCTAGCTGGAGTAATAAGCGGCCTGAAGGCTTTGCGTTTCTCACAGTGACCAGAGCTGTGCTGGAGAAGTGTTTGTAGACATGTTATTGCCCTGGCTAAGATGGAGGACATTTGGAAATCCTCTTTGGCAGCCCTCCAGAGGCAGCTGGGCTCTGTGTCAGCTAAGAAACGAGAACTCCTGGTTTTCCCAACACCTCAGTATGTGTGTTCTGACCCTGCTTGCCTAGGCCGGGGGATTCCAGGCATCCATTCGACATACTCCAACTTTCAGTTGTTTTCGAGCGGCCACCGTGGGCTAGATCCTGTTCAAGCGAAGCAGCCACAATGTCAGGGAGCTTACCTCTAGAAGAGGGGAGGGGGACAAATAGTAGACCAAAATGGTGATGAGTAGTACGAAGGAAAACAAAGCAAGAATGGGAGGGCAGGGAATGTGCGGTGGGGGTATACAGTATCAAACAGGGTCTATAAGAGAGCCAGCCTAAATTTAGTTTCCCTGGTTACCTGAGCACCCAAGAACTGTGGCTGTTGGTGCATTAGGAACCCACCAAGAAAGTGGCGTGGTGCCTGACTCCAGAGCTGCCAAGGAATGACCAGCTCAGTCTGACAAAGGCTGGTGTGCATCCCCTGTCCCTCCCCCAGAGAGTGTTCTCATCTGGTGAGTGGAGCTGGTACAGTCAGAGTCTAGGATAGGAGCTCATGCCTGGAGGAAATGGGATATTTATGCTGGAGGCGAGTACCCTAATAGCATCTAGGGGAGAAGGGCATCCAGCTCCCCCCAAAGAGAGCTGTAGCAAAGCACAGATAAAAGCTCAAGGCCTGGGCCAAGAGTGCTGGGGCCTAGTCTGGGTGAAGGCCCCCAATGGAAAGGGAAGTATCAACCAGGAAGGGGCCAGACACCAGGTCATTGGAGTGGGCTAGAAGGGACGCCTGGGTTGGGGTGGGAACAAGGGGGCACAGACCCCTCCCTACTGGGTACCAGGATGGGGGGCAGAATGAAGAACTCAGGTTCAGGATCTTTAGGCTGGAGCACAGAGTGTAGGGTGGCCAGGTGTAGAGGCTTTGGGAACAAGTCAAGGGTTTTGTGTTAATCTCAGGTCTACTGACACTGGCTAAGGCGTCTCTCAGCTATAGCCAAGGCTTGCTTGTTCTGTCATTTGTATAAGCACCACAGTGGTTTTAACCATGAGCCAAATAACACTGAAATAAATTATAGTTGTACTGGGAGGGCAGCTGAGGGAGGGGGACGGAATGGCAAGGAATCTCCAATAGTTTGTGCCTAAAGCCTAATTGCAATGGAAACCAAGTAGAAAGAGACCTAGACCCCTAAGGAGGATAAAAGTATGTACAATAAACTGACCAGCACAGCATGCCCTCCTGTATGGATGCCAGGATCAGAACAACATGTCACGCTGCCACTTTGATCATGGGATTTGGATCAGAAAGAACATGGGGATTTGGATTTCGGCCTGGGCTTGGCCCTGGTCTCTGCCACCTGTTGGCTGTATGACTTTGGGTAAGTTACTTGACCCTCTGAGGCTTTGTTTCTTCATCTGTGTAATGGGAGGGTGCAAGCTGGAGCCTGTGCTGGGATTCAGTTGTGCCTGGAAAGCCAGTGGGAAACCCCACAGGGACCAAGGAATCTGCTTCTCTTGCAGAGCTGCAAGGAGCCAAGTACAGTGAGCTCACCAAGTGGCAAAGTGTCTGTGTCGGAGAAAGGAGTACTTTTGAGAATGCTATGATAATAATGGCTGAACATATCCTTGGCCCTACCCGTGCTGGATCCATGTCTGATTCCTGAACAGAGCTGTCACTGAAAGCTCACAGGATTATTTACTAAATACTCTACTGAGGGACAGGATCACTGTGATGAGACCCCCATAAATGAGTGTAACGGGAGAGAAAGGCATCATCTCCACAGGGCAGCTTTGCCAGAGTGAGATGGCAGAGCAGGGAGAGGGGCAGTGTCTGGCAGGCGGGCATTGCTTTCTTGGCGAGTAAATACAAGACACCTCACCCAGGGACCCCCCAGATGCAGAGGGGGGGTCTAGGTGACAGATGGTGGTAAGACACTAACGTGGATTATTAGTCTCGTCATGGCTTCATTTGCCCCACATGAGGTGAGAGAATCTTGGTTGAAAATAAAGATGTTCAAGCATGAGAAGTACACGGCAAGTACACAGTAAATGTCAGATTCCCCTCAGAAACCACCTGAGGAACCTAATGAGCCCCCTGGAGGACTGTTCGGGACATGCCCTGGTCTGTCTGGGGATTGAAATAGCATTCCCGTGGCAAAGACTTTTAATCAAAAAGGAAACTAACACATATCTTTGAGCACTTGCAATGTGCCAGTGAGGTATATGTGCTAAGAGGGGTTTGAATTATCTTTGTCTCAGCACTTGACAGTTTACAAAATACCCTGATAATGCATTTTATTCACATTAGTCTTCACAACGACCTAACAATGTAGGATCCCCATCTACAGATTTGAAGATGGAGTTCCGGAGAAGTTAAGTAATTTAACCACTAAGGGGTGCAACTGGGCTCTCTTTGGTGGGACGGTGAGCCCAAACAAATGAAAGAATGAGGCAAAAACTCAGCAAATACTAAAACCTGAAGTTCTGACCGAAAGAGCTAGAGAGAAAGACAGATCTTAATGGCTGGACCTCCAGAAGGGGTCAGCTGGGACTGGAGCCGGATCTCACCGGAGGGTGGCTGGAGGGGGACAGGATGTAGACGAGGAGGCACCACACACGTGGCGGAGGGCATGCTCCCCCTCCTGCCCCTGGAGCCGTCCCGGCTTGTCACATTTCAGAGAATTTTTACGGCCTTTCAAAAGGAAATTGCTACTCTCATTCCCCGGAAGTAACAACGAGGCTTTGCTCTTACTGTGGTGTCTGGACCATCCAGATCACTTCTCATGACTTCAGCGACTGCCTGTCTCAGGGTCTGTATCCCCATCATTTCTAATTCTTCTTGGAGAAGTATTTATGACGTTCTAAAAGTATGTAAAGCCACACACTGAAATGTGCTAATATTAGAACATTAGTTAACCAGAAATTATGCTCATTTCAAATTGCAGACGAAAATGGAGGATACAGGAAAAGGAATGAGCATTTATGGGCCAGACTCTGTGCTGGTACCTTTCACATTCATGATCCCTTTTACTATTCATTTACTATTCATTACAGTGCAATGTGGAAGATGATATCAATTCCACGTTGGCAGTTGAAGAAATTCAGAGAGGTAAAGTAACGTAGCCGAAGTCATACAGCTACTAAGTGGCAAACCTAGGATTTGAATCCAGGTCTGACTTCAGAAGACTCTGGTTTCCAATATAGCATAATTTATCACTTGTGAAATTCAGGTGGCACTGAGAGTGACCGTACAATTTTTTATCCTATTTTTCTTTTATTAATTCAAGTTTACAAGCCGTGTCATTTCCAGATTACCAGCTTCAGAAAGTTCTTAAGTCATTGAAGTCCCCAGGATTCAAAGACAGTGCCCTATCAAAAATGGGGCCCACCTTGCACTGGGTAGAGGAGGAGGAGGAGATTGGCAGGTGATCCTGCCTCATTTCCTCAAACTCTGTTTAATACAAATGCCAAAGTTTGACATTTCCTGACCACTTTACTTTCTTTGGCAACTTCAACTCTGACGAGAGAGTAAGAAATATGTCTCCCCTTGACAGGAACAAGGTGTGCAGTGAAGGACCTCAGGTGCTGTGCTGCATTTTGACAGTTCCTTAGAAGAAAGCACTTCTGCCTGTTCTATTCAATCCCAGTCCAGGTGAGTCACCACATTTTCAGTCAGGCAAGTATTTTAAGGAACGAGAAGTCTAAGCTGGAAGCAGAGAAAGGCGAGGGATGAATTATCACCAGTAGCTTTGATGATGATGTGTTGTCATGGTGCCACGAGACTCATTTCCAGTTAGGGTCCCAGTCACCGCTGATTTGCTGGAATTTTTGACACGGGAGACTGGTGGGCACCCCGACACAGGCGTGAGACACAGGCAGGTGCACATGTATTTACCCAGAGCAGACCCCCACTCTAGAGGGCTCGCGTTGGTTATTTGGGGCGTGGTTAAAAGGATGTGCTCACATGGATGGATCATCTTGCAGGGAGCCAGTATGACCACTGACCCCGCTCCTGTGACCTTGCCTGAAGTTTTGGGGCAGAATCAGGGACTTCCTGACCCACCTCAGCATCTGCTCTCTGGTTTTCAGCATCTGAGTCTGCACGATGCCACCACTCGGAGTCTCCTGTGCTGGCACCTACATTGCAAAGCTCTGTGGTATCTATACTGAAGTGGACCAGGAGGCTACCTATGAGCAGAAATGTAGGTTCTGTCGTAGCCCTCTTGGATGAACCATCAGGATGCACTGTGTTCCTCACTCAGACTTCCCACTGTGTTGCTTCCCTGTCTCCTGCTCCTCTTTCTTCTGCCCTGACCTGGGGGACTCCAGGAGGGTGGGGTGGGGATGGCGAGTAACCTTGCTATCTAGCTTTTCCTGAATCCCCTTAAACTTTCACATGAATGTGAAAAACAAGCAAGTTCATGGGGCGCCTGGGTGGCTCAGTCGGTTGAGTGTATGGCTCCTGATTTCGGCTCAGGCATGATCCCAGGCTCTTGAGATTGAGCCCCGCGTCGGCTCTGTGCTGAGTGTGGAGCCTGCTTGGGATTCTCTCTCTCTCTCTCTCTCTCTCTCTCTCTGTCCCTCCTCCATGTTCTCTTTTTCAAAATAAATAAATAAAAATTAAAAACAAAACAAAAACAAACAACAACAACAAAAAGAAACAAGCAAGCTCCATACCTGGGCCCTGCGGCCCCCTCCCCCAGATTCTGAGTCAGGGGCCTGGGGTAGACTTATTTTTATTAAGGGCCCAAGTGATTCAATTGCAGGTGATCCTGGGCCACGCTGAAAAACACTGGGGCAGGAATAAGCCAGCAAGTGTATGAGATACATCTGGTGTGAATGGTAATTCATCTGGTTTCTTAAAATAGTATGTATTATGGGCTAAATTGTGACCCCCACCCCCAAATTTATACATTGAAGTCCTCACCCCCAGTACCTCAGAATGTGACCGGATTTGGAGATAGGGCCTTTAAGGAGGCATTTAAATGAAAATAAGTTCATTGGGGTGGACCCTGATCCAATATGACTGGTGACCTTATAGAGAGAGAAGATTAGGACATGCACACCAAGGAAAGAGAATGTGAAGACACAGTAAGTAGACAGCCATCTGCAAACCAAGGAGAGGAGACCTCAGGATTTAGGAATTTAAGAAAGATACTACAGTGCACATGTTATGGCTGCATAACATCCTGTAGCATCTACAACAGTATCCTGCAATCAAACGTGCTAATGTGTCTGTAGTGAGATGTATATGTTGCATAAATAAAGCCTATAAGTAGCCATGTATCATCTTAAGACAGATTTTTGTGCCAAATGAATTTGTTTCAGGTCAAGTTTTTCTGCCAAATGAGTTATAAATACAGTCTTTGGTATTCAGAGCTTTTAGGGCTTTGAAATGGTGGACCTTTAGTATCCCTGCCTTACAGATGAAGAAACTGAGACACAAGGAGATAAAACACCTTATCCGCTATTATTAACTCATGGGAGGTGGGACTAGACTACCGACCCAGGCAGCCTGGCTTCAGAGTCCGCGCCCTTCACGTCCACCTGGCTGCACCCTTCGGTACCACCTGCCTGCCAGCGCCAGACCTGCCACAGAATTTCACACCAAGCTTGCGGCCTTGCTGTGAGGACCAGACACAGAGAGTGCAGGTAGAGTTATGTGATGGGTTGAATTGTCTTTCTCCCCCCAAATTCATATGTTGAAGTCCTAACCCTAGTACCTCAGAATTTAACCTTATATGGAGACAGGGTCATTGCAGATGTAATTAGTTAAATTAAAATGAGGCTATTAAGATGGGCCCTAATTCAATATGACTGGTGTCCTTTTTTAAAAAAGAAATTTGGGGGCACCTGGGTGGCTCAGTCCATTGAGCATCTGACTCTTGATTTTGGCTCGGGTTGTGATCCCAGGGCCATGAGATTGAGCCCTGTGTCTAGGCTCTGCACTGAGCATGGAGCCTGCTTGGGATTCTCCTCTCTCTCTCTCTCTCTCTCTCTCTCTCTCTCTCTCCTTCTGCCCCTCTCCCCAGCTCATGTGCTCTCTCTCTTTCTCTGAAAAAAAAAATTAAAAAAAGAATTTGGACATAGAGACAGAGGTGCACTCTGGCAGAATGCCATGTAAATATGAACGCAGAGATGAGGGTGATCTTTCCACAGGCCAAGGAATGCCCAAGATTGCCAGCAACACGCCAGAGGCTAGGAGCGTGGAACAGTCACGCTGAGCCTTTGGAAGGAAGCTACCCTGGCGATACCTTGATTTTAAACTTGTAGCCTCCAGAATGTGAGACAGATTTCTGTTCGAGCCCCCCAGTTTGTAGTACTTTGTTACAGCTGCCTTAGCAAACTAACATAATTTCTTCATGCAGGTCCCAGAGTTCAAGCGGGAGACTAATAAATGGTAGCTAACCAACTTTCTACCTTTGTCATGAAGGCTGCAGAAAATAAAGAAAGTGCATTAGATGATTTCTAAGGCCACTTACAAGTTGCAGGTCTAATTTTCTTTCTTTCTTTCTTTCTTTCTTATTTATATTTATGCTGGGGAGGGGCAGAGAGAGAGGGAGACACAGAATCCGAAGCAGGCTTCAGCCTCTGAGCACAGAGCCCGACGCAGAGCTTGAACTCACGAACCGTGAGATCATGACCTGAGCCAAAGTCAGACGCTTAACCAACTGAGCCACGCAGGCGCCCCTAATTTCCTGTTTCTAACATGAGGATAGCCCAGCTCCACTTGTCATAGCACCAATCAATCATCTGGCTCTTACAGCATTTCTTTGCTGGTTAAAAGATGGGCTAATGTAAAGGGGGTCTTAAAAAGCAAAACAAAACAAAGCAAAGAATGTTTTTTCCTCTGATGTGGGTTATGTCCATGTACATTAAAATTGAAACCGTGTGGGCCTTCATTTCCCTTCTGACGTTCCCGCTTATATCATGAACTCAGTCAGACGTGGGTTTTTCTGAATCCCTTTCACTTGTGTCTTCAGAACTGCCAAGTCTAACCCACAGTATGTGTCTGGGTACAAATTCTGCAGAGGAAAGCAGAAATCTAAGAGGTTGTTTTCTGTAAGTGAAGAGTGTATTGCTGGAGCCCTGTGTTGGCCTAGAGATTTGGGTTCTTCATATCAAAATTTGTCCCCTCATCACCATTTTACTAAGCAGATAAAAACCGCCCTAAGAAACTCTAAAAGGCTGATGAATGCTTTTTCTGTTCATAGAACAAGGTATGGTTGGCCCGGTGTAGAGAAGGCGGTAAAAATGCTAAAATGTGTTCCTCAGGCTTTAGGGATAGGATCCCCCATTGTAGAGCTGGTTTGGATCTCTAGGCCTCTGCCTTTAAGATTCTACATGTCAGGGGGTGCCTGGGTGGCTCAGTCGGCTAAGCATCTGACTTCAGCACAGATCGTGCTCTCATGGTTCATGAGTTCGAGCCCCATGTTGGGTTCTATGCTGACAGCTCGGAGCCTGAAGCCTGCTTCAAATTCTGTGTGTGTGTGTGTGTGTGTGTGTGTGTGTGTGTGTGTCTGCCCCTCCCCTGCTCTCTCTCTGTCTCTGTCTCTCTCTCAAGAATAAATAAACATAAAAAAAAAAGATTCTATATGTTGGGGCACCTGGGTAGCTCAGTAGGTTGAGCATCCGACTTTTGATTTCATCTCAGGTCATGATCCCAGGGTAATGGGATCAAGCCCTGCAGCAGGCTCTATGCTGAGCATAGAGCCTGCCTTGAGATTCTCTTTCTCTCCCTCGGCCCCTCCCCTGCTTGTGCAGGTACTCACTTTCTCTTTTTCTAAAAAAAAAAAAAAAGATTCTACATGTCAATTTCAGAAAAAATTCTTTGCTGTAGGCAGAGTGTGGCCCCCAACTCCCCATCCATGGAAACAGGACTTAATGGCTGTGAGTGTTCAAAGAGTGAACTTCAGGTTTCTCTCCAACACCTGACATCCATTTGCAGCTGTTCTCTGACTCCCTGTCAGCCCTCAGCCTGTGTCCAGCAGGCCACTTCCAACGGCCTTCCTCACCAAGCCAAGGGCCCTCTCTCATCCCCCTGAAGCCCCTGCCTGTTCCAGGGCCGGAGCGGTGTTGGCATTTGCGTAAGGCTTTTCATCTTTGCCCCTTGTTCCTGGTTATCCTTCCACCAATTTTAAGAGAAGTATGTCTTTTCCTAGCGCGGGTGCAGCCCCGGTGGAATTCTGTTCGGAGGCAAAAATGGTTGCAGGGTGGGCGGTGTCACTTTGGGGATTTCATGGTTGGTGATTCTATCCAATGTCATTATGAGAAATTTAATTAAACCAGAGTAAATGCCTAATAGATGGAGCTGCTCAAGAGTAGAGACCACACCTTGTTCATTTTTGAATCTTCAGTGCCTTGCTCAGCGCTTGGCACATAGTAGGTGCTCAATCAATTATTTGTTGGAGGCGCCTGGGTGGTTCAGTTGGTTAAGCTCCTGAGTTCAGCTCAGGTCATGATCTCGTGGTCTGGGAGTTCGAGCCCTGCATCGGGCCCTGTTCTGACAGCTCAGAGCCTGGAGCCTGCTTCAGATCCTGTGTCTCCCTCTCTCTCTGCCCCTTCCCTGCTCACTCTCTCTCCCTCTCTATCAAAAATAAATAAATAATCATTTTTTAAAAGTATTTGTTGAATGAATGAGTCTTTATTTTCTTTTTTTTTTCTTTTTTTTAACGTTTATTTATTTTTGAGACAGAGAGAGACACAACATGAACGGGGGAGGGGAAGAGAGAGAGGGAGACACAGCATCGGAAGCAAGCTCCAGGCTCTGAGCCATCAGCCCAGAGCCCGACGCGGGGCTCGAACTCGCGGACCGCGAGATCGTGACCTGAGCTGAAGTCGGACGCTCAACCGACTGAGCCACCCAGGCGCCCCTCTTTCTTTATGAGAAAGGTGTCTGACATGTATTAAGTCCAAGGATCACGGCCACAAACAAGGTTGGAGAATGTTTCTGCTTCATCATAGCTCTCATGGGTCCTGTCCAACAAAAGAGTGCTGAGGCCAAGAGGCAGAGATAGAGGTCCAGGTCTGGCCCTGCCATTGTCCAAGAGACCCTAGGATCTTCAGCCTCCCTGTGCCTCAGTATCCTCCACTGAAACACAGAGGTGGTAATATCTGCTCCGCCTACCTCACCGGATCCTTATGAGAACATGGCAAGAGAACGGATATGAAAGTTCTCTGAAAATTTCTAAGACCATGCCAAGGATATTATTTTTATTATCATTTCTATTATTAAGGTATTTGCAGAGTTGCGCTGCTCATAATTACTTTCGATTTCTTCAATTTCCTTTCTACATGCTCATGCTCAAGAATCAAAGTCGGTATTACCTCCCACCCCAGATAAAGAAATATCCGTCTTGGTAGTCCAGGTGCTGCCAAGGGCCAGCCTCCTCGGAGCTCAATCGTCTCATTGGTCAGCAAACGTTTCTGCATCACAGGTGGTGAGTGGCAAATTAAGTCACAGAAGACTAGCTGACATATAGTTGCCCCCTGATGCAATTCCTGTGCCTGAAGCCACCAGAAACAGAAATAGTAGGGCCTTCTCCCTGGAGGACTATGCTCCTTGACATTATCCCTAACCCATCCAGGGAGCCCTTGTTCCCATTCCATCTAGAATAGACCAGTAGGGAGGCGAGTGGTGGGAAGCAGGCAGCCAGTGGCGCCGAGCCCAGGCAGAAGCCCTAGCCTCTGGACTTGCAGGCCAGTGCTTCCTCCATTCCCTCTGTCTCTCAATGAATGGAGGTCCTGGTAGGTGGTGCTGTTCCTCCTCTTGTTTCCTGTTGCTAAGGTAACTGGGTGAATATAAAACGGGGACAGCCCACGTGGTCTTGCTGCCTCTACCTACCTTGCTATCTCAGCCAGAGAGCCACGGTCAGGCTGGTCGATTTGGGCTGAGAGTGTGTTTTAGGGGCAGGAACCCCCTGAGGAGAAACACCTGAACTGTGTGGCAGTGACTGTTCTCCGGACATTCATCGTAGGCAGACGAGGTGTTGAAGCCAGGGAGTGGCAGGGGATAGAGAGTGAGGAATTGAAATGACTGGAGTGTGCCGGTTGTCAGATGTGACAAGGCTGAACTCGTCTGAGGCCAGGCTTCTAGCTGCCTGTCCTTCGTTACTGAAGGAGAGAGGGGACGGCCACTAACCCTCACCTCTGAAATTTGTACCTCTAACTTTCCTGCTTTCTCCCAAGAGGGGTCCTTCCAAGCTTTCAGACAAGGGTCTTTCTTTCTTTTTTAATTTTTTTTTTTAATGTTTATATATTTTTGAGACAGAGAAAGACAGAGCGTGAACAGGGGAGGGTCAGAGAGAGGGAGACACAGCATCTGAAACAGGCTCCAGGCTCCGAGCCGTCAGCACAGAGCCCGACGCGGGGCTCGAACTCACAGAGTGTGAGATCATGACCTGAGCCAAAGTCAGATGCTCAACCAACTGAGCCACCCAGGTGCCCACAAGGGTCTTTCTTAAGGAGCAACATGGTAAAGTTGATAAGGGCAAGGCCATCTGAGAACCAGGCAGCTCTCAGCACTGGGCCACAGAAATGGGAGTCACACGAGAGGAGGTGCAAGGCAGATCATCCAACGGACGTCCCTCCAACTTCAAGGCTCAACTCAATGATGACCTTCTCCAAAAGTCTCTTCAAATCCACCTGGATGGGTAATAACACTGTCCTTCTCTCTATTCTCCTGGTATTTCCATCTGCACCTCCCTGTGCACTTAGCACCTGTTTACCATGTACTCACCCTTTGAATGACTTTTATTGTACACATAGCAATATATGTTTATTGAAGGAAAGATCAGAAATGCAGATACCCACAATGAAGAAATTAAAACCACTCTTAAATCTGCCACCTGGAGGTAATCACTGCCGATGTTTGCGGTGGTAGCACTAGTCAGGCTCATGGCTGGTTTTCTGCCTGTGTTCAGCTATTCAAGGGCCAAGTCCACACCTCACGCCTTTTCTGTGTACCCTCATAGCCCCCATAGTGCTTCCCATTGGACAGTGGGTGAATAAACAAATAGATGAGTGGACAGAAAAGGAGGGAGAAAAGGTTCTCCTACTCAAAAGTTGCCCCATCAAAGGAACCAAAAAGGGAAGAGAAGGCCACATGCAGCCCACCTCCCTTCCCCTCCCCTCAGGTCCCATCAGAGCAGAATCAACGCCAGGAGACGAGCGGTGCACAGAGAATGGGCTGGACCTGAACAATGATCATTAGTGGAAAGATAGAGATCCCTGCCGTGTGACTTCGAATTGTCGGCCATGGCTTAAGGGGAAAGAGGATTCGTGGAAATAGCCAAGTCAAGGTCACCACATGTGTGCAGTATTATAGGCTCAGCAAGCAATCTGGCAAATTCAAAGCCTCTTGCAAATGACTTCCAAGAAATCTGCTTTTAGCAGTGTCATTGACATGGGAGTACATCCCCATGACTTGCCCCTCACTGGGTTGAAGATTATCATTGATTTATCTGGAGCAGAAACAGCAGGATTCCACATCACCTCTTGGAAGGCAGCCGGGGCAAGAGCAGGGAATTAACAAATCTTTATTATTAATTCCAATACCACAACACCCCATGGGTCCTGCAGCAAATCACAGGCTCTCTTAACAAGAGTTCCTCTGTGTTTAAGTGGAGCTGGGTTTTTTTTTTTTTTAATGGGGCATGTCCTCATTCTTAACTATAAAGACAACCTCAAAATATTCATGAATCATGCACAAGTCCAGAACATGCCAGGTGCTGCAGGAGATGCAAAATAAGTAGAAAATCCCTATATTTCATTCATTCAAACATCAAACATTTATTGAGACCCTTTTATGTGCCAAACACTGTGCAAGACACTGGATTTTATAGCACATTACAGTTATTATCCTGTTTTAAAAGTGAAGATGTGAGCCTCAGGGAGGTTATACAACTTACCCAAATTGCCCACAGCCACACAGTCTGGAAGGGATTTGGGTCTAGGATAAAGGGAAAGAATCTGATGCTTTATTATTTTTATTATCAGTTAAGTGCCATTTATGTAGCCTTAGAAATGTTAAGCCAACATTTGTGTGAGCTTCCCTTTCACTAACCCAGGACCAGCCATAGTTGATGTGAGGGGAATAGGAAAGAGGGTTGGGCTCATTCATGCCCCCTACGAGTCAGCCTCTGGGGGAGGCTGATATGTGCAAAACCAAATGCCAACTGTTCTTTGCTCTGTATTTGCTCTCGGTAGTCTGTCGGTGCCTGCCCTCCACACGGTGCCCAGGGACGGTCCTGGTGCAGGGGTGATCACAAGCCCACAACCAACATGAGCAGGAGGAGAGGAAGTTTTGGTCCCCAGCAGTGTTTTGCTTCTGACCTCACTGCTTTTTTCCTCAACCCGAAAGCAACACTTGGGTGCTGAGGGAAAGGAGGCTGAACTCGGAGTTTCAGACCCAAGGGTTCAAACCCCAGCCCGACCTCTTGCAAGTTGTGTGAGCTTAGGCAAGCCTCACGGAGGCTTTATCTTCTCCCCACCAAGCGGAGGCAGTACCTACCCTGCAGAGAGGTTCAACTAGGTAACACAAGTACAGTGTTGCTCAATCAGTAGTAATCATTTACTATTGTCCAAACTAAATTCCACCCAAAAAGCAGAGTCGTGATTTTTTTTTAAACCATGAACTAACAAGTATTTATTAAAGATCTATTTTAAGCAGGAAGATTTAGAGAAACCCTGCCCACCCTCTTCAGGAGTGAGGGACCTAGGCAGGGAGTAAATAAAACCCATGGTAGGGCGCCTGGGTGGCTCAGTCGATTAAGTGTCCACTCTTGATTTTGGCTCAGGTCACGATCTCACAGATCATGATATCGATCCTCACGTTGGGCTCTGCACAGAGCATGGAGTCTGTTTGGGATTTTCTCTATCCCTTTCTGTCTCTGCCCACCGCCCCTGCCCCCTACTCATGCTCGCTCTCTCTCTCTCTCACTCTCTAAAAAATAAACTTAAAATAAATACAATAAAACCATGGCAATGAGCAACTTCCAATGACTCAAGCATCCAAGATACTGGAGGTGAGACACAATTCTCCAGCTTTGAAGATATTCTGCAGTTTTGGAGATAAAGGCTGTGAGTGTGGGCAGATGAAGGCCGCTAGGAGACGCCCAGCTGAGACCCCCTAAGGCTATATCACAGGTCCTTTTTTGTAGGCTTTGTTTCCACCCCTGTTCCTTTCTCCCCCTGCCCTAGAGTTTGCTGTTTTGTTCATGCAGGTATTTTCCTTCCTGAGGCCACCAAGGATTCGGAGCATCCACAGGTTATCTGTCCCAGTTCCCGGCTGGCTCCTCACCAGGCTCTGACCTCACCTCGGCGTCAGTCTTATCAGGTGTGGACAGAACTGTCTCCCCACTCCAGGAGTTCTGAGCCCTGGATCCCCTCCACACCCAGGCAGAGGAGGGCCTGGCACCTTGGAGACCAAACGCTGCTGTCACCTGCCAAATCCGGAGCAGCCACAGAGGTCTGCAAACGCAGCCACGAGGCGCAGAAGCAGGAAGGAAAGGGAAGGTTTACCAAGTATTGACAAGGAACAGAGCAGATGCTGAGTTCTGCCAAACAGGAGAGAAGGGAGGAGAGTGACAGGAAAAGCCAGCCACCCCCCCCCACTTCAGTCCTCATGGGGATCCCGGCAAAGGACAGCAAGGTCACAGTGGGGCTCCAGTCTCCTCCAGAATGTGCTTCCTCCCAGGGAACAGGGAGATCCAGCCCAGCCCCGTCTTCTGAGAAGCCGGCCTTGGGATGAGTGAAAGGAAAGGGAGGAAGACGGCTGGACACCAGGGAGCGGGCGTGTGCCCTTGGCTCCTGAGCCGCCAGGCACGGTACCAGCGGTTGGTGCCAACTCCTATTCCACAGTCACCAAGGACACTTCCTGGTGACCGCAACTCTGGTTTGTTTAGCTTCGTGAGGTTGAGTGCTCCTTGGTGTTAATGGCCTGGGGGTGAAGTGGGGAACGGGATATTTCATTGGAATTCGTTACACACAGGCTCCTTTGTCCTGCTGCTCCAGACGCTTGTTTGTTTGCACCGAGACTCTTGCCTTTGTTGGACTGGTTAGTGTCTGTCAGTAAATGATAACTTATCTGAACTGTCCACAGAATCATAGTTGTGCATAGTTCTCAGAAGCTCCACGCATCAGCGTTTTCACATTCTAGGGCCTGGAATGGAGCCGGGGCGGCGGGGGGAGGCGGTCAGAGCACCCCCAGTCCTCGCCTGGTCCCATCCTGGGGTGGGAGAGGTCCGGATGAGCGGGAACTGGCCGCGTTGCCCTTGTCAGCAAGAGAAACAAGTAGGGACACCGGGAATCTGCAGCTGGACAACTGTGCCCGAGAGAAGAGGGGAGGCCCGAGGAACAGAAAGCATGTCCTTCCCCACAGGTTATACTCCACGAGCAGGCCCGTCGCAATCACACCCTGCAAGCCGCAGCCAGGAAGTCCTCCTGCAGAAATGCTCGCAGGCGTGCTGATGATGGACTGCAAGGTTGTTCGTTGCGAGCGTTGCTGGAAACGGCAGAAGTCTGGAAACAATCTAAACGCTATCAATAAAGGCCTGATTAAATAATTTATGGTCTGTGCATCCGATGGCACACTCTGAAGAAAGCTTCTCGTACACTGGTAGGGAACGATCTCCCGAATACCTTGTTATGTCAAACAGCTACAACTAGGTTAGGAACTGCGTGTTATCGTTTGTTTATAAAGGGACAAGAGGGGAAGGGAGGAGAATATATATTTCCACAGAGACTGTCTTTGGAAAGATTCACAAGCCGGTGATATTGTTTTCCCCTGGGCAGGAGCGCACTGGGTGGGTGTGGGAGCTGGGAAGGTATCAGTTGACCTGTGCTGTATACCGACCCAGCCCAAACTTAGTAGCTTAAAACAACCATTTTATTCCAGGTTGCATTCCTGTGGTTTGACTGGTAGTGGCTGGGGAGGCTTCACATGGCAATGCCTGAACCCCCAGAAGAAAGAGAGCAACCCATTGCAAACACTTTCCAGCCTTTACTTGCGTGATGTTTGCTGAAGTCCCTTTGGCCAAAGCACCTCACACAACCAAGCCCAAATTCAAGGGGGGAGAAACAAACTCCATGTCTTCAAGTACAGTGGACATCAGTTTTAATCTACCACATGGTGGAGCAGAGGTGAGGAGGGAGGGAGGGACGTTTCTCTTTTAACCCTGTATACTTTTGGAATTTGAGTCGTGTCAATATTACCTCTTCAAAAAGAAATAAAATTTTATCGATTTATTTGGTTTTTATGAGAGACAGAAAGAACGTGTGTGCACAGCAGGGGAGAGGGGCAGAGGGAGAGGCAGACAGACAGACAGACAGACAGAGAGGGAGAATCTTAAGCAGGCTCCATGCTCAGCACAGAGCCCGACACGGGGCTCGATCCCAGAACCCTGGGATCATGACCTGAGCCGAAATCGAGAGTCGGACACTCTCAACCAACTGAGCCACCCAGGTTCCCCAAGAAATATGATGACTTTTGAAAATTAAAATAGATTCCCTGAATTTAACTTTGGAATAATCCAGTTGCTGAAGGAAACACGGAGAGGGACATGTGAGGTGGAGATATAGGTGAAACAAGATGGCTGGATCATGAATGTGTGAGACTCACAATACTACCGTATGAATGTTAAAATTGCCTACAACAGTTCATGCTCTCACAGCTTGTGGGTTCGAGCCCCGCGTCGGGCTCTGTGCTGACAGCATGGAGCCTGGAGCCTGCTTCAGATTCTGTGTCTCCCTCTCTCTCTCTCTCTGCCCCTGCCCCGCTCTCTGTCTGCCTCTCTCTCAAAAATAAATTAACATTAAAAAATTTTTAAAGGATTTCTTACAGCAGAAATTTGGAAATGTCAAAACGACTAACCAGAAGCTCAACCTCGTTGAGGGTCACTGACGTGGCAGGTGCATTGCCCGCATCATCCCCTTTTGCTTTCCCAGCCACCCTGGAGGTGGGCACGGTTGGGCCCTGGAAGTAGCCTTCTTGAGGTTGCTGATACCAGAGGGTCAGCTGCAGAGTGGGGCCGCAGGCAGCTCCGAGCAGGGATGCTGGACCTGGAGGAATTGCCGGAGAGCCGGGAAGAAAGGACACCTAAGGAGCTGCCTCCACAGTGTGGGTGCGACTAGCAGGCGAAAAACCCAAGGACGGTGTGGTATTGGTGGTGACAGGGGAGGTGCAAAACACTTGACGGTTTCAAACACACACACAGAGATTGTGAGGGTGGGGAATAAGAAGGGAGCCTTTCCAAAGATTCCAGACAAAAGCTCTAGTGCTTATGGGCACGTCTGAAGGAAAAGAACTCAGTGAGAAAGAGTTTCTCGCCTCTTCTTTATTACTCGAGATGGCCACATGTGTACCTAGGCCTTGTGCCAGGGTGCACCTCGAGCCACCCACCTGGCCTGTGCCTGGCTCTGAGGTGGGGGGGGGGGGTCCCATCTCAGAGTAGCTCTGAGAGTGCTAAGCACTCTGGGTGAGCCCTTCTGTGGGCAAACAGGGAAAATCCTTCATCATCTCTACCCTGTCATTTGGGGTCCCTAGCTAACCCTGAGAACTTTCTCCTCTGTTCCAAGCGTCTACTGAGAGCTTTGCCAGAGGCTGTGTTCCCTGAGGCCTTGCTCACTCCCTTCATACACATGCCTGGGAATGCATATGTGTGCATGTATGGACATTCATGTAGCCGCTACAAGGCAAGGAACTGAGAGAAGTGACCGTAGCACTTTCTAGGCATCCAACTTTGTCCCCTGCTCCCACTCCAGGCCAAGTTAGGTGACCCTCCCTCTCATCATGCCCTCTGCCTATTTTATTGCTGAATTTCCATACTGTTTCAAATTGCTCAGGGGTGCCTGGGTGGCTTAGTTGGTTAAGTGTCCGACTTCAGCTCAGGTCATGATCTCACAGATTGTGAGTTCGAGCCCCATGTCGGGCTCTATGCTAACAGCTCAGAGCCTGGAGCCTGCTTTGGACTCTGTGTATCCCTCTCTCTCTCTCTGCTCTTCCCCCACTCGTTCTCTATCTCTCTCTCCTTCAAAATTAAATAAACATTAAAAAACTTAAAAAAAATAAAATACGATTGTTCAGCACTGGTTAAAGACTAGTACTAAAGAATTACTGTCACATTTTTAGGAGTGGTAGTAGTATTGTGGTTATGTTTTGTTTTATCTTTTTTCTTTAATAAGTTTTTTTATGTTTATTTATTTCTGAGACAGAGAGAGACAGAGCATGGGTGGGGGACGGGCAGAGAGAGAGGGAGACACAGAATCTGAAACAGGCTCCAGGCTCTGAGCTGTCAGCACAGAGCCCAACGCGGGGCTTGAACTCACAAACTGTGAGATCATGACCTGAGCCGAAGTCGGTCGCTCCACCGACTGAGCCACCCAGGCACCCCTGTTTTATCTTTTTATTGAAGTATAATCTACACACTGAAAAAATCATATGTTCACAATTGATGAATTTTTAAAAAGGGGAAACATCTATCTGTATTTCCAGCCTGCAGATCAAGAAACAGACCACTGTAAGCATTCTGGTATGTTCCTTAAAAAAAAAAAAAACAACACATTGTTTTTCGTAATATCTTCTTAAACACGTACAGATGAAAGATAGGCTGTTTTGGATTTGCTTCAACATAATCTGGAGTTAAGAGAAGCTAGCGATTAAACAAGGTTGGTCACAAATTCATAATTACTGAAGCTGAGTAATAATTACATAAGGGTTCTTTGTATTCTCTCTCTCTTCATATTTAAAATTTCATGATAAAGATTTTAAAACAATCAATCAGGTGTCCTGGTTTCACCTCAACCTGGTGCCTCTGAGACATGCGGTAAAAGCCGAGCGACGCGGTGAAAGCTGTCGCTTTGGTATGTGACTTGGTAATTAAGAATCTGAGAGTCTACTGGACTAAATGTATAAATAACTAACTTTTCAAAAATGAGTTTTCACGTGCTATCTGCTCCGTGTAAGGGAAAGCTCCCTGTAGGCACTGGGTTTTATTCATATCTGTATCCTGGCCCCTCAGCACAGTCACACGGTAGCTGCTCAGAAGTGTTTGTTGAGGGAATGAATGCTCGAATGCTGTATCCTGTCCTACACAAGACCTAATATGGCACCAAGATGGTACAGGTGCCCCAACTTGAATCGCAACTGATACTACCAGGTTCTTTTCTCTTTTGTAGTGGCTTCCAAACAATAAATTGCTCAAATCCTAAAATATCCTAATTGAGAGGGACTCAGAGGTCATTTTGAACACAATTCTTGTGCTATAGATGAGAACACTGAGCTCCTGAGAAGTGACTTTATTGAGGTCACAGAGCTGGCAGCGGACAGAGCCTGAGCTCAGGCTCCTGGAACCCAATCTGGCCCCTTTTCGTCATAGCATCTAGGTGTATAGCTGGGAATTCGACACATATGGGCAATCCTATCTTCTCAGGTAGAGAAAGTGGACTTCAAAGAAGTGAATAGAATTTTCCCATGGTCTCGGGTCATTTCGACTCCATAGCTGTCTCGAGAACAGTGTTTTCCACACTGGGTTATGTCCCTTACTTCAAGAACCTTAAAATTCAAAGACATTAATTTTCAAAAACAACCAGAGGGGTGATTATTTCTCGTTAGAAAGGGCTTTGGTGCGTATGTTTTTTAAAGTGAACTCTCTCAAGTGTCTTTGAAATATGAGTCAGGTTTTAACAATTCCATCTGCATCCAGCTTGTTAGGAACAAAGTGACAGAATAAAATCAGCACAGTTCAAGCCATGGCCCCACAGTCCCCGTCATGTCAAGTGTCACAAGGGCGCTTTCAGCATTCCCAAGCCAAAAAATAAACAAATCAATCAAAGATAACACACCAAGAGTAGAAATAAATGCAAAAAAGAAAAAGAAAGAAAGTCGAACATTTTGTAAAATTACATCCTTTTAAAAACATGTTCATTTTTTTAAGTTTTTAAATTAAAATGTTAGCATAACTGTACCTTAGAGTTTACTTTTGTTGGCACTCAAATCAATATAACTCTAATGGTCTTTTGTGTCGGTCCTGTTCTGGGCTTTTCCATGCAAAGTATTTTTGCAGCTTTGTCCGGTGCTTCTTTCAAGAACCTTGTGACACTTCCAACCCCCTACCTAACAGGGGTGACCGGATTTCTTTGCTGTTAAGAGGATTACTGAGACGTTCTCTTTTATATATAACCCAGAAGACTCCGTGAATAACAGGAAAGAGCAAACAAGAGATGTCAAGGGGAGAGGTTACGAGCAAGGGCTGCAGTTCAGGGAAACTCTTTAAGCAAGGAGAGGTCAAAGAATGTTCCTAAGGGACAATGATAAGCTGGGGCTCAGGAAGCAGTGTGCTGGGCGCCATTTTCATAGGCAAGCAGTGGAGTTAGCTTACATCCATCCATCAAGGGTTAAGCTTTAATCCCAAGAATTTTGGGTGAGTCAGGGCCAGAGCGCTGCGAAGAAAGGAGACACCTTATCTCTAATCAGCCCTGCCTCAAAATAGCTCTCTCTTCCCTCAGGCAGAGACTCGTCATCCTTTCCCTGCACAGCACAGCACAGCAGCATGGAGGTGCCTGAGTCCCACTTAGTCAGAAAGTCAATGAATATGCTTTATTCATCTCTTGCACAGTTAGATCTCTCTAAGCAATGCATAATTTAGCAACCCTCAAGATGGCTTGCATAGAATCAGGATGTTCCAGTCAAAAAGAAACTCACAATTTACTTAGATCCGCCTGTCATTTTATGGATGGATAAACTGAGACCCAGGGAGATGAAATGATTTGTGGCGGTCCATGGCTGTGCTGAGGGCTGAAACTCTGGCTGGAGCAGACAGACATTCTGCCTCTCTTGGCAATGCTGCTGTTCTCATCTGAAAAATGAATGAAACACTCATGCCCCTGGTCAGTTTTCCTTCCGTTGTTAAGGAAATCATTTCCAATGCTCCAAGAGTTTGCGAATCCACACTTTCACAGGCAGCTCTTGTTAAACTCTTTCATTGTGAGTCTCTCAAACTTCCTCTTCTATCTTCATAATCCAGACAGCTTTACTTTTGAGGTTTAATACATGGACTGCCGCTGCCGTTGTTGTTTTTTTTTTCCCAGATGCTGGAAGAAAATGTTACAAATGGGTAATTGAAGTCCTCAGAAAGTAGCTTAGAATGGGGTCAGACAAAAATGCCCACCAGTCTCATCAGCTGCTCACCCATGCCGAGGGTTGTGACTCACACAGAGGACTTGCCCTCCCAGTGGCCATCTGTGCATCTGTGCGATGGCAAGCTCAAACATTCCTGCTGCCACACTTCCTACACCACTATTTGCAGACTGAGTCCCCTTTGTGCATCCTTTACACAGTATGGGCTCTGTCGAAAGCTGTATGAGGCACACAAGGTCTAAACAAGGGTGGGGACAACCCTGGGGCTTGCAAAGTCTGCAGAAAACCAGGCAAAGTAAGGGAGGTGAAGAACATAGACAAAAGGCTGGAATGTGTCATTAGGAAAAGGCCCGGTTCCATCAACTTAAAACAGTTTTGTTTCAGGTTATTATTCAGTGCAAGACACTGAAGAGAAAGAGCTAAGAGGCAGAAATTGAATTTCAACTCCCTTTCATTTCTCCGTGATTGTCATCTCTTAAATGTTCCCATTTATTTCTTGCATGAGTCTCTTGTGCTGGACTTATCACAGCTCTCAAGTAGGAATTGGTCCTTAGCTGTTCATCGTATGTGGGGTTTTTCTCTTCTAGTTAGACTCCAAGCTATTCTCCATAAGGCCAACAGCTTTGTGATTCCCATAGGTCTCCCGCCATAGAGTAGGGCACCCAGCATGTGCTTAATAAATATTTAATAAGCATGTCCTACTGGGTCAGCATCACAGTCTCACTTTGTGCTAAAGCCAGATCATGCCACGATGGCCCTCATTTTATTCATGAGAAGGCAAAAGAGACAAAGAAAAATGATCATCTAAGGTTTACACACAGTGAATGACAGAACTGGACCTCAATCCCAGGTCTTTTGAGACTAAATTCAGCCTTATCTGGCTATCTGTTATAGAAAATATAGAAAATATTATGCTAAAGGCCTTCAGGCTAAAGTCGGTGAAAGGCGAAGCGGTATGAGTTCTTTGCTTGAGGGGTCTTACACTTTTCATGTCAATTTTTTTAGGAGGACATTTTAATTGATATATACTTAGCTTAAACCATGAGTTTCATAAACATCCTCATACATTTATGTAATGATAAAACTATGATTTCTTTTCTAGCAGCTCAATCATAATCACTTGATCAGAATAAAAACAGATTCCTTTTTTGCTGAACAACTAAAAGTAAAATGTAAATTAATGCCTGGTGAATGAGATCTCTCTCTCTATGAGGTAAGATCTTGTTCTGACTAATATCGGCTCAACATGGAGTTTGAAAGTCTCAGAAACGTGCATCTTGATGCTCAAAGATTATCCCATCAGAGGAACATCATTCAAGCATTCATTAAGTGCCTACTGGGTGCATAGCATGGTTCTAACTGGCCTTCTAATTGTCACTCATGTGTCAGGAACCTTGAAATACATATTACATATGTTATTTCATGTAGTCCTCGTGCACTCTTATGATTTACAAATGGGGACTCTGAGGAGGAGAGAAATCATGGATCTTCAAAATCACACAGCTAGTAAATGGCAAAACTGGGATTTGACCCAGATGCTAGTGACTCTAAAGGCCATTCCTTTCCTGTTCTACCTGAGCTGTTCAATCCTAGGTCACATGAATATTACCTAAGGAGTTTTTATGTAATACGAATGCCCACTTCAGACAATGACATCAGAATATCTGGGGGTGGTACTTGGAGTTTTAAAAGCCTCCTTAGATGATTATAATATGAAACCAGGGTTAAGAATTACTGTGCCAGGTGTTCTGTGCTTCAGTTTCTTCAACTGTAAAATGAGGAGTTTAGACAGACATCTCTAAGATCCTTTCTACTTCTGTAGCCACCAGAACTGGGATGACAATGATATGGGGACAGTTGCCACTTGAGAAGCCCCAATTTGTACTTGGAGTAAGCAGTTATCACCCATACTGGATAGTCTCCTGACTCTCTAGTTAAGTGTAGGCTCTGACTGAAGCTGGCTGAACATCCACAGATAAGACTCCCTAAAGCATACAATTATTTCATATATTTATGAACAAGGCCCTAAAGCTCAAGAAACATTCCCCATGCCATCCTTCTCTCTCTCTGTCTTCTTTTCAAGTATCAATCATAGTTATTTGGTGAAATTCCTATTGCTCAAAGCTGCTGTAGTGCTACCACTAAATATCACATCAAAAAGTCTTTTGAAAATGTTCATAGCCTTAAACCCAAAATTCCTCTTATAGAAATCGACACTAAGGAGGTAAACAGAAAGCAGAAAAACCTTTATGAAGAAAGCTGTTCAGGACACCTGGCTGGCTTAGTTGGTTACGCCTCTGACTCTTGACTTCTGCTCAGGTCATGATCGCATGGTTAGTGGGCTCCAGCCCAGAGTCGAACTCTGAGCTGAGGGCATGGAGCCTGCTTGGGATTCTCTCTTTCCCTCTCTCTCTCTGCCCCTTCCCCATTCGTGTGTGTGTGTGTGTGTGTGTGTGTGTGTGCACGCGCTCTCTCAAAAATAAACATTTTTAAAAAATGAAAGATGTTCATTGCAGTATTGTTTATTACAGTGGAAAACTGGAAACCACTATCTAACAATAGGGAAATGATTTAGTAAAATATGATATAGCCTACTAAGGGAAGAAATGGCCATTACAAATAACATTTACATATAGACTTTTAAGTGATGTGGGAAAATATTAACGCTTATGTTATAATGCTGAATGAAAAATATAGGGTTTAAATTACATAAAGTTAATCTATTAGTAAAATTGCATAGAGTTAATGTCCAGTATGCAGTTACTTTTGTACATTGAAAAAAGGCGAAAAATACTATACAATGCAAAGGTTAAAATATCTGAAACTGTTTTCACCATTAACCCAATTCTAAATGTTTGATGAATGGAACAGTGGTTCTGCGGTAGGCCCTGTCCAGAAAAACTTTAAATCTGGCCCTCGGCCTCCCAGACTGTGTAGAGCAAGGACTTACAAACAGCAGAGCAGGAACATGAAACCACAGGTCAAGTGATTCCTTTAGGCGTGGGAAGCAAAGGTACATTTATAGAGTCAGTATAAGGAAAAAGAAACTAAGAACACCAAAAGGCCAAAATCAACTCTCCTTTAATTTAGAAAACCATCAAGAAGGAAATGCGATTCACGAGAGAGTTAAGTCTGTGAGGGAGTGGCCAACGTGGCCATTTTCGCAGTATTTTCGGACTCCCTGTTTCGCAGGCCCCGAGCACGTGCTCAAGGCGAGCACGCGCATCACGCGGAGGCGGGGAACGAGCCTGAGACGGGCGGCGTGCCCTGCGTGGTGTCATGGCGGCGGCAGTGCGGCCCGGAGCCTGTCTGCCTCTTGCTGCTGCGGAGCCAGGGCCATCGCAGGAGAGCGGGAGGCCCACGGCCATCGCTCAGGACGAGGCCGTCCAGCGTCGGCCGGCTGCCTGCGGTTCGGAGTCACCAGACTGCCAAGGTAGGGACCCACGGCGCTTCCAGGAACGGGAGACCCAAAACCGACCTGGGGCGGAGGGCGGGGCTCGGCAGCTTCAGGCCGCAGCCTTGTGCTGCCCTCTCTTCGTCCCGGAAGCCACAGGTCGGCGCACAGCACAGGGGATCACAGGGGTCTGGGTCCTCCCCCAGGGCCGAGGACACCCGTGCCACGTGGTTCGCCATGGCGGCCTTCCGCGTCCCGGCCGCGGCCGGACGAGCTTTCCCGTCCCTGAAAGGTGCAGGCGGTGTAGCTGAGGCTGGTAGGCCCGTGTGTCTGTGCTCCTGTGCCTCGATGTTTGGTTTGTCCTGTCTTAGAAAACTGAACCTTGTGTTTTCGCAAACAGCAGGTGTTTGCTCAGCAACCCGAGCAACATCTGAGGATTGCAGGTCGGGCTCCAGGCTTGTGGTCGGTGCGGTGTGGAAGGCCTCACATTCCAGAGGAGAGCTGGCCCCGGAGGCACCAGGGGATGCCGGCCACTTGGGCTGAACCTCAGGGCCCTGTCCTCAACTCTGAGGGTTCCTTAAGCTTCCTTAGGCTAAATTTTATAATGAAGGGTGTCCTAGGCCACAATTCACTGACTAGTAAATTTTGACCATCCTAAACCCCTCTTTACCCTTAAAAAGCTAATGTTTTTATAGATAATGATAATAAATTTAAGAAGATTGGTAAATCTGTTGTTTTTACATTTGTGTCATCCTGATTCTTTTAAGTCCAGAACAGGTCCCCCTTTTGCTATTAAGAATTGAAAGCAAGCCATTTCAGCTTTTCTTTGAAATACAACTTAGTCCATACCTGAGGTTTTGTTTTTCTAGATTTGAAAATCTATTTGGAATTTGCACAAATGCCTTTCCCCTCAACACCTTTTGTCCAAAGAGAAGCACAAAATTGTACTACTTCTCTTTGCTTCCACAGACCTCATTTCACATTATCTTACATACACACCAAATTGTTCACTGTTAAACATGCTCTTATTAAGTAGCTACTCAGCCGTGCTCTCAAATGATGTTTATCTTTGCATTTAAAAGGGGGTTGGATGTTACCAAAATGATCAGCAATTGTAATATGTAAAGTACTTTGCAATTCTCTAAACTTTCCCTCCTCTAGACTCACACTGTTCTCTTCCTGGAGTAGATTCCTCTGGTACCCAGAGATGCTTTCTCAGACAATTTAACATTGTGTCCCTAAACTTTTATCCAGTGTCGTTTTAAGAAATGATCAGGTGAAGCACAACTTTAAAATCTCTGTAAAATTGCCATAGACGTTCATTATGTTGCCTAATGTAAGAAACCCTTGCCGATAATTTTCACTTGGACTTTAGTACTAGGATAAAGTTTTGCTAAGCTTTCTTTTATGAATTAATGAAAGCCACGAATGCACTGTACAGTACTTTTTGCTTTCACTACCAGGAGTCTCAGAACTTCATTTTCTGCTCGGTTTCAAGAATCTCTTCTAGCTTAGGCTTTCTGGATTAGTTCCCATTCTGTATCCCCTTTTTCCCCAACCACTACCAGGTTTTTCTTTCTCTGATTTACTTATCCCATCTTTGTTTGAGTTACCTGTAACTTCTTTAATGATTCCCCTCAAAACTTCTCAGAAGTCAGAGGATATAAAAATTATTGTAGATTGCCTCAGAATGTTCTTTCGATCTGCCTTAAGCAGCATATGCAGTCATTTTTAGTTTTGGCATCTGTTTGGGTGACACTCACTTGCAAAGCTCCCAAAGGCCCACCCAGAATTGTGTACAGTCCCAGCGAGCTAGGCTCTGTCCCTTCCCTCCCCTTGAGAAAGCTTATCTAGTTGAATGTATTACTGCTTAGTGAGTCACAAGCTTCAATACTTTTTTTATTAGTAACAACTGACTGGAAGCACACCTTGCAGCTGTGGGTGCCCCACCCAGCACCCCGACCCTTGGTGCAATGCAGCTGCTCTGGGATATGCTGGGACGCTACAGCTCATAAATCATTACTTATTTCCCCTCAAGTAGTAGCACAGATTTCCTCAATTTCCAGTGTCATGAGTGTGCAACTCATTGTTCGGCAAAGCCTAACATCTGTGCTTCCTTCCATACAGCAGGAAAACTTCTCATTCCCCCCCCCCCCCCACATTTATTTGTTTAGTCAATTGTGAGGAAAGTCGTACTTGTAAAGTCACTCAAGGAACAATTGGGAAAAACTCTTTTGGGTTCTTAGGACCCTTAGAGGAAAGGCTGATGGAGAATGGTAAGGGAAGAACATTTCTTGAACCTCAGCTAAGTGCCAGGCACTGTATGGAGTATTTGGCAAAAATTTTTTAGCCTTCCCAGCAGGCCTGCGAAGTAGGCACATTTATACTGACTTTCTAGATAGATGAGAAACAGGCTCAGAGGGGCTAAAGGACTTGCTCAAGTTATATCACTCTTAAGTGGTGAATCCTAACTAGTGTTCTAACCCAATTTGAAAAATTATGGGACATGATCATTCCATTTTCACTATAAATATTGCTCACAGAGGGCAAAGCTTTTAATACCCTCCCATGGACTGAGCACACAGGACTCTGTAGTGCAGGCCTCATGCAGAGACTCTGAGACCATGATACCTGGGTTCAAATCCCAGCCCTGTCACTAGGTGCGTGACCTCAGACAAATCACTTAACCTCACCAAGTGCCTGTTTCACACATCTATAAAATGGGGATAGTTGTAAGGAGTAAATTAGTTAATCTTGGCACATTATCTGCATACAATAAGTGATAACAGCCATTCCTGTTTTATTTTATTGCAGGATAGGAAATGCTGCTTTCTTGCCTAAATGATGGTGTTTTTATGTCAGCCTTTCATGTAGAAATCACTCTCTTAGAATGGTAGTTCTGATAGTAGGTCATCTTTGGAAACACTCAGGAAGTTTTAAAAAATATTGGTGCCTGTGTCCTACCCCTAGAGATTCTCACTCACTGGGTCTGGGGAGTAGCCTAGGTGTGGGGGCGAAGGAAGTTCTTAGTGGTTCTTAAAGTGTAGTGCCTGGACCCACAACTCAGTCTAACCTCAGAGCTTGGTTGTTAGAAACACAAATTCCCAGGCCTTACCCTGGAACTACAGGATCAGATACCTGGGGTGTAGAGCTCAGCAAAACGGCCTCTGGGTGATTTGATATCCATGAAGGTCTTAGAACCATTACTCTAAGGAAAGAGTGCTCATGAGAGAGGCTCTCATCTCAAATACAGACCCCAAGACTGAAGCTGACCTAGAGGGCTTATCTACTTGTTGACACTGAGCAGTGAGCCACTAGTATACTTGTCTTCTCAGAGCCATAATATGCTGTGACTCTACCAGCTCATCCTCTCCCAACCCCAAGGAAAGCCAGGTCTTCATCACAAGTCTTTTTATTAAACGTCGAAGGGCATCAAGCTAAGGTAGCCCAATCTGTATATTTCATGGTATAGATCCTGAAATCATGCACCAAAAATATCGAAGTCCATTGGCTACCAACCTACCTTCATCTCAGAGTAGCCCTGCCACAGGTCCATAGGCAGTAAAGCTCCCTCTCCTCTTCTGGGCACCACAAGATGGACACAGCTGTCCTTTGCCTTGGTAACTCTTCTTTCTCTCTGTGTCCGGCATCCTGCCTCCTTTCCCGTGATTGTGGCAGTCTTTACCTTGTATCAGTATATGCCAGGAGATTTTAGTTGGATCTTGCAGGCCATATAGCCTCTTGTCCCTTCTAATGACTCTGCATAACTCTGCTCTGACCCTGTTGTGACACTCTGACACTCTTCAGAGGTATGGATATCTACTTCCCACTTTTTCCATATGGATCAACTCCCCAGAGCACTCAAATTCTCCTTCACCTGTGTCTTGTTCCTACTCCTTTAGCCATCATTAGTCTCTTCTGAAACTAAGAAACATTTGTGTTAAGGATTTCCCTTCTTTGCTTTTCCAGATTCTGTGGAACTTACGATCAGAAGATGTTTCTCCAGTGTCATACAGTTTATCTTGCATCATCTGATTAAAGAGAAGTGCTATTGTAGCATCTAGTGAAACAAATGCCATCTGTGTGTTTTGGTGTTGTAACTTATCACAGGAATAACATTCATGTTTTCCTCATGCCTTCAAGTAGCCACTCACTGGGAAGCTTACAGCAAAACTTTATAACTTTTAACAGATGATTTATTTCTAAGATAACTTTACTCTTTAAGCAAGTGAACAAACATCAGAATCATTGAAGCAAGGGCAAAAGAACAGCAGCAGTGAGTGACACAGGGAAGAAAGCAGAAGGAGAAGGTGTGAGTGAGTTAGGGAGGAAGAGGGAGGAGGAAGGGGATTGATGGACCCAGGGGGTTTTGAAATCTAGGTTGAAGAGAAGCTACTGCAGGTAGGTATTAAACTCAACCTTGGCAATCAAGGTAAAAAGAGAAGCAAGACAAATTCCATTGCTCTGCAGCAGTATGTTAGGGAGGCTATTTTGTTACTACAGAATTTCAGCTGATCCCTCAAAGCTAAAAACAATAGATATTAGGTGGCTATATTCCATGGAGGGGAGCTAAACCCTCCACACAGAATTTGCTAAGCAGTCACCCCTGAAGCCCAGCCCAACGACTCGGAGCCTATCACTTATACAGAGGTGTGGAGAAGGGAGGAGAAAGTTGATGACGAGAGCAGTGGGACTTCTTTGAGGAAAGTTGTCAGTAAACTACCACAAGCCACCACAAGCCAAGTGCAGGGAGGGGCTTTGAGAGAACCGCTTGGGGAAGGTAAGGTGTCTCCCAGGAGGAAAACTGACATCTTGCCTCCTGGCTGATGAAAGCAGAGTGGTGGAAACTGCCTAGCCCCACACTGTCACAGACAGAATGTGGGGAGAGGCTTCTTAGGAGGACTTGACTTGGGTGGTCGGGAGTTGAGGGAAATAGACTGGAGCCTGACTGTAATGATGTCTGTAACATAATCTGAAATGCTTTACCACAAGCAGGGTGATACTGTGTGTGTTTGTTAAGCTGTAGCCTTACCCACACTCCAGAGGCAGCTACCACAGGACATATAGTTATCTTTATCTTTGAGCAGTGCCAGGGACTTTGCTAATTAGCATAATGAATGCTTAAAATGGATTTTATTTTGTGAAATTAATAGTGTTCAAGTTAGGTGGATTAGCCAAATATTTGAGATTCCTCCTCACACTTGCATGGACTGAGCATTCATCTGGGGCAGGATGGGGAGGGAGGGAATAGCCTGTGCTCTTAAAGGCATTAGAGGCTTGATCTCTAATGGTCCTGCAGCTAGCAATCGATGTGAAGAAATCTAGTTGTCTGATGCTAACCCTGTAGTTTATTTGAATTTTACCTCTACAATATCATGATGTTTCCCTTAAATGTCTTTTGTGCAAAGACAAAAAGCTTTCATGATAACCTAATAATAACATTGTGAAGGAATAACTAATCCTCCCCTACCTCTACCTATTGATGGCTACTCTTCCTCCAAGTAGTCCAGTGGTACTGCCTGGCCAAATTGGCCTAGGACAATTCATAACACTGCACCTTACCTGGAAAAATCGAAAAGTGAGGCTCTGGCTGGAGCTGCCTGAGACAGAAGAGTGGAAAGGAAGGGCTGAGTGAGGGTGGTGTGCATGCCCAGTGCTAGGCAAAGCAAAGAGGTGCATTCGCTTGGGTACAGTGGAGACTGGAAGGTGTCACCGAGGAAGAGACCCCACCCCAGAAGATGGAGTGAGGTTCTCCTAGCAGAGCTGGGTTCTTTCTGGGGTGTGCTGTCGGTAGGGACTGAGGGAAGAGCTGTTGGGAGGCAGCCAGTGGTTGGGAAGTTTCACCAGGGCGCTGTGTGGTTGGACATGTCCAGAATGCTCCCTGAGGAACATCTGCCACACTCTGAGCCAAGAGAGTCTGCTGCCCCTTGTCTTCCCACCCGGAAGGGGCTGGAGCCAGCAATGTGAGTAGCAGAGGAGTGGAAGGACCCAGTGGGAAATTAGTCAGGCAGCTAAGCATCTTTCTCTCCGGCACACCCTCTGTACTTCTGCAGGCTTCAGAGTCTTTTTCAGGCCCCAACTAGGGTGGGAAAAAGCTTTATATGAGGTGAGAGATTAAAGCTTTGATGTGAGACTCATACCTAAAAATGAGATGCTTATTAACACCTGAAAGTGATCATAAAAGCTTAAGGATATGCCCAGCATTTCACCCAGGAAAATGGAAGAATAATTCCACAGAAGGGCTTAAAAGGGTGGTGACAAAAGAAAGACTAACTTATTTTGTATGTCCAACTGAGTCTGACTTGGTCAAGTATCTACAGCTTTTATTACTGAAACAAAGGGACATGGTATTTTTACTATAATTTTCCAAATTATTTATTTTTATATCTCACTGAGTAGAAATTGAGGGGTGGCAAAGTAGTTTTCAAGCCTATTCTTTGAAGCCACAGACTGGATAGCAGTGGGATGGAGAGGCAGGGAGATATGTATTAGTTACTTATTGCTGAGGCAACAAATCACCATCAACTTAGTGGCTTAAAATGAAACAAATTTCACAAATGGATTTCGCTGAACTAAAGTCAAGGTGGAGGCAGGGCTGTGTTCCTTCTGGAAGCTCTGGGGAGGAATCTGTTCTCTTTTCCAGCTTCTAGAGACTGCCTACACTCTTTCCCCATCTCTAAAGCCAGCAGTAGAGGGAATTCTAATCTCTGACTCTGCCTCTCCTGCCTCCCTCTTTTACTTATAGGGACCCTTGTGACAACATTGGACTGACCTAGATAATCCAGAATAATCTTTTTACATCAACATCCTTAATCACATCTGCAAAGTCCTCTTTACTATGTAAGGACATATTTACAGGTTCCAGGAATTAGTGGGTGGACATCTTGGGGGTGGGGGAGCATTATTCTACCTGCCACAGGAGAGGCCCAAGTATATCTCTGAGAGCCCTGTCACCCTTACCTCCTTAGCTACCAGTTGGCTTAAAGGTGAACTCAAGGAAAAGGCCCTAAGTAATCTTGGGGAATGCACATAATCTAGGGGGAAAAAAAAGGCACATAATCTATTCATATCTCAGTTTCTTCATCTGTGAAATTATAGAATTAGGTGTTCTCCTACATTGTCTTCCAAAATTTTTCTCTTTGGCAAAATAAGTATTTGAGGAAAACTAGCTGCTTAAACTCAAGAAATCAAACTGATGTTGTTCTAGTGCAGACTGCCAGCCTCCAGCTCTGCCCTAGGCCGAGGAGGCTCTGACAGCCTGCACTTCGGGAGCCTCAGAGGATGCCACAGGTGGGAGGTTCTGGCCGACCAGCCTCTCCAAGCAAGAGCGTTTCATTGTCCTACTCCTTTCTGCTGAGTCACCATTGAAGGCCTTGAGCAATGGTACCAGTCGCAGACACGGCTGCTGACTCAGAGCTGCTGGAGTGGTCCAGGGAAGCTCCAGGGGCATGAGTCACAGGTCTCTTGTGCTTGCTCCTCTAAAGTCAGCACACACACTCCTTCCTATCTCCTTGGAGCCTCAGGCTTTTAGAGCAGTAGGCCTCAGAACACTGGAGATGGAAACACCTTGTCACAGTTGTCTTTCCCACCAACCTTTCCTTGCCATGTGATCTTGAGCTGGTTCATGTGTTTTGTTTTTCCAACTACTCTGATAAATTACAGTGTTTTTGTGGCCTACATCCCTCTTGAGTCTGGCCATAAAATTAAGGTTCATTGTGCATCCTTAGCCCCATGAGTTTCAGAGAAACATCCAGCTTCCCAGGACTCCTCTAGGCCACATTTACTTTCCACTTTCAAGATAGTGTCATCTACCAGCAAGAGCCCTGGGCCATAAATCAGGAAACTGGGGCTTCCTCTTCCTGTTTTCTGAGCAGCTATGGGGCATTCAGCAAGTCACATCATCCTTTTGGGCTGCATTAGGGTTTGACTCTTTCCTCCTAAGTCCCTTCCTGTGCCAATGTGAGGGGATCAGAGTAGATCATCCTAAAAGTCCTTTTCAGTTCTGTAAGTCAATCTTACTCTATCACAGAATTCCTGAATATAGTGAGTCTGGCTCAGCCTGCCCTAAGAGGCAAGCTTTCTTTGGATTAGTCTTTTCCTGTGGCTCCCAACTGCCATGTTTGCTCTCTTCCAGGCAGATACTGAATGCACAGCCTCATGAATGTCCACACATTGTTCTGAGGGCTCCTGTCCTTTCTTGAGCTGGTTTCTCAGTCCCTCCTCCCAACCTAGGCTAGACTGTCACCTCTACCCACCAATCTCCTGGGAAGTCAGGGGTTGGACTGTGGAGACCCAGAATCTGAACTGTGACTCTTCACCCATGTGACAGGCCTGTCATTCCTCCTTTAGTTGGGCCTAACCAGACCAGTACTAGAGTTATTCGGTGTGAGTAGGGAGAGATTCCTGCCTATTTGGTGACCCTGAGGATGGATGCTGCTCAGTGAGTGGATGTCACCTCTGTCCTTGGAGAATCTGGAGTACCCAGGGTCCCCACCTACGCATTGCACATCTCCAGGGCCTTCCATGTCCCCTTGCCTCAGGCCTGGCTACTCTTTGCCAAGGACTACTTGTTCCCAGAACCTTCTGGGCTCCTTTGAACCACAAAGGTGCTCTCTGCAAGTCAACAAACCACCCTAGGGGTTGCCTTTTCACATCCATTTCAATTGGGTTCTTGTGTTTCCCCTAAAAAAGTGAACAGTCCTTTTCTGCTCATCCAGCAAGGAAATCTGCCTTTTATTTATCACATGGGTTTAGGCATGGCCCTCACCTCTAAAGGAGGAAACTGAACACAAATTATCTGTGTTGTTAACTAGCTTCCCCTTCAGTCCAGAACCCCAGCACAGAGTTGGCATCTATGAGCGCAGCTCTCTTCCTCCTGGGTGTGTGCTTAGCTGTGAAGGAGAGAGAAAGGCCTATTGTTCCGGCCTTGCCGCGCACTCCACCAGGCAACAAGCTGGGTGTTCCCCCTGGGAGGTAGAAAACCCGCTTCCAAGATCCAGTGTCTCCTGCCTCTGCTCTGTTTGCTTTTGTTTCTGGTCTTTCCTTCTTTGCTGTGTGCCCTTGCCAGGCACCCTGCGCCCATGTAGTGCTTATTTCTTCCTCTAGCCTTTGCACAGTGAATGCCTTTTGTGTGCTTCTGGTGTTGCTTGTCCTCCAGGGAGCAGAGTGAACATCTCTCCCACCTACAGGCTCGCTCCTGGCTGGTCGGTGGTTGGGCAAGGGGAGTGAACAAAGGCATGCTTGGCCCCAAGGGAGGTTGGGGGTAGGGCCTGGGTCTGGAATGTTGTGTCCTCTCTGCTTCTATTTGGAAGGAGGACTGCTTCTCCCCGTGAGTTTTATGGGGGAGGAGTCGGGCAGAGGGGAGGCTGGTGGTGCTTGGTAGGGCTGAGCCACCAAAATTAAGTGTAGTTTGGCTGCGCCGTCCTTCCCTTGTCTGCTCAGCATCCAGCCCGGCAGAGGCTCTGAGAGAGAAGTATGGCAGGAGGAGCCAGGAAATTCTGATTGGGCCTGCCTCTGCCACCGTGTGACCCTGCATGACACTGGGCCTCCCAGGGTGAGCCTCACTTCCCTGCCCCAAGTGGGGCACTAACACCCACCCCACCCGCCTGCTTCCTGGGACTGATGTGAGGAGCAAACACAACACTCTCTGAGGAAACGCTGTGGGAAGCAAAAACCCTTTGTGAGTCAGCGGTGGGAGTCGTCGCCCTGTCTTTCTCCACTATTTACTGGGGCCACCCCTCCACCCAAGTTCCCGTAATCATCTAGTGAGCTCATGCTGCCCCCTAGTGGCCAAAGTGCTCATCATTCATTTCTTTTAAATTAAATTTCTATCAAAATCATAAGAAAAAGTAATTATGAATATGCAGTAATGAACCCAGCCTGGGTTATATCCGTTTTTATATAAGTTCAGACATAAAATACAATTTTAAATACCATTTTAATGGAGGAAGTGACCCACGAAGAAAACAGCGCATAATGGAGCCCTAGGCCCCAGGAGGGAGGCATGTTTGAGCTCCCTGTTCCCCATCTTGCTACCCAGCTGCTGGCTGCTCCTCTGAGCCTGCAGAGAGGCCTGCCTGGGGCCTGATGGTGGCCTTCCCCCAAAAGGGGCCATATTTCCCCCAGGATACTGGCGATTGGATGGAGGAACAGGTGAGAAACCAAAGCACTTGGCTACTCTTCTTCAGCCTTTTAAACCTTTTAAATCCCCAAAGATTACAAAATGCCCTGATAACTAGCTGTCTTTCTCATTGCGGACAGTGGAACAGCACTAGTTGGCTCAGAGAGAAATTCTGCATAATAACAATAACAAGTGACCAATGACTGCTATGTTCCCTCTTTAAGAGAAGCCTCCCCACACATTTCTCACAGATTGCTCACCACAGCCCTGAAGTCCCAACTGCTTTTATTTTCAGGTGAGGAATTTGAGGTCTAAGGGTCACAGGCAGGTCAGAGGGGAACAACAGCTTGAACCCAGGTATTCTGGCTTCAAACCCCTCACCTTCTCACTACATTGAGTGCTTGGAATTGAATTCCCCCAGCCTTGCAGAATGAGAACTGTTTGCATGGTGGGGAGGAACACACTGAGGAAAAAAAAAATTAACAAGCCTTTTCCCTCCATACTGGTGGATGAAATAATCTGATCAGTAGTCATCCTCCAGTCATGATGAATAGTAGACTGAAAACTTGTGCCCTTTGACCTAGTTAATCACTTTCCTTTTCCTTTCTCATCTGACAAATTTCTTCACAGCATTCAACATTCCAGATATCTCTTTACTTCCCTTACAGGCCTTTTCCCCAGGCCTCTGAGGAACTTCCTTTTAGACTCAGCTTTTTGGCATTGGGACCAGGATGAGAGGTTGCTGGACTTCTGGAAATTTCACTCTGTGTCCCCCTCCAACTCCATGCCCTTTCTCTCTTCCTCCTCCTCCTGAGCGGGAAGCATGGGAAGCCTCTAGGGACTTACTGCAGAACTGAGAAGAATTTTGTCACCTGATGCCAAATTCCATCCTGCTTTGAGGAGACCAGTGAGCACACACCAAATAGCTTGGAGGGTCTGACAGTGGAGGGGCAGGTGGACAGCTTGTTACAGAGGCATGGGGGACCCAGGAAGGCAGTTGACAGCCCATCACAGACACTGCTGGTTCCTGAGAAGGGCCTTATCTCTTCTGTGCCCACCCCTGGTAGTTTTGCATATATCACTACAGTTAACCTTAGGAAAATCCTGTGAGGTAGGGAGCATTTTGCCTGTTTTATATATTAGTAAATCCTGGTTTTAGAGAGGTTCAGAGAAATTTGGCCAAGACCACAAAGCTAATTAGGAGAGCATCAATTCAGGGCATGATAGAAGCTCCAGAAAATGCTGCACCTTTGAGACTATAGTTTGCCTGAACCAAGATATCTCTGGATACTTTTCTGCTTTGGGGCTGAAGGGAGTCCCTTGTAGATGTTAGGTGAGTGCATGTGATTTTCCCATTGATTGGATTTATAAATTGAGTGATCAGATAACTTAGTTATCCATACGTGGGCCTGCACCCAGCATTGGCCTTTGTTCCAGTTTCCTGTTCCATTCCTCCCCTGCACACGGAGGCCACGCCATGACTCTGTCAATCCCTGTGGCCTCATTTGTCTGTCTGCCATAGGTGTCTGGGCAGCTGTGGGGTAACTGACCAAGATAAGAATGGAGAGAACATGGGCTTTGGAGCAGGTGGGGTTGGGTTTAAATTGAAAACCTGCCATATTTTCAGGAAAAACTGCCCAGATTCTAGGATGGGAATGGGGATGGGGAGTTTTAGAACCATGTGGTCTCAGCCTGCTTCTGAGCAGAAAAGGGACAGGTGCCAGGGTCAGCCCTCTTCAGAAAAGTCAGGACCTTCCTGCCCAGAGATGGAGGACAGGACCACTGCTGGTCACTGGTAACTCTTATGGGACACAATTTCAGGAGCCCCAGATAAGACTCAGGTGGCTCCTGTTCTCCAATTTCTCTCCTATACTCACTTTTAAGGCTCTGGCCATTGGCCAAATGTAACCATCCCTGGAAGGGGAACGGCACTTTACAATGCTAAAGAAAATGTGATGTAATGAGGGGAGAGCATTTGTATGGAACCCACCAGAAGCCAGGCTTCACAAGTGATTGTGTGGCTTCTGTTTTCTTATCTTTAACATATAGTAGCTAATAATATATAATGATGACTAACGCTTCTGTAGGACTGCTCTTAGCACTTTTCACATAAGTTAACCCATTAATGCTGACAGTAGCCTGAATCTTATTTTCCTGGTGAGGTGGGCAGGTAGGTCAAATCATCTGCCCAAGGTCACATACAGAGTGCATAGCAAACCTGGACTTTTGAACAGGTCACATACAGAGTGCATAGCAAACCTGGACTTTTGAACTCAGGCAGTCAGGCAGCAGTGCCCCTACTCTTGGTTCTTATGGTAATAATGAGGCCTTCCTCTAAGGTATGAGGGCAAGATTAAGAGAGATCATGCATCTAAAGCTTCTGGCACAAAGCAAGGATTCAGTTAATGCTCTTTTACTTCCCTGGTATTTTAGATTTGAGAGGAGAGAGCCACAGCCTACCTCTCAGCAGAGGTCTGTCTTGCACATATAATATGCTCAGGCAGTATCTGTAGGGCAGATGGAAGGGCAGATTTTGTTCCAGCATGGGGCCAGGACCCATGGGCAGAAAAAGCTGCTGGAAGGGCAGATTTTGATAAGGTCAGAGGTGGTGGCTGGGGTGGGGGTGGGGGTGCACTAGAAATAGAGGCCCATATGCAAGGCCAAGGTCAGGGGGCTAAAGCTGTGGCAAGGGAAGTGGTTTTCCTGGGGCTTCCCTGCCTGCTCGGGCATCACTATGCTGACTGGGGGGTTGATTCCCTGGTGTGGGCTTCAGCTGCCACCTACCCCTTATATCATGGTGCTAGCCTCAGAGCTCACTTCAAGGCCTGGGAACCCCAGATGAAGACACTGCTAAACCTGTCAGGACTGTCTTCACTTAGGTGTGTGTGTGAATGAAACTAAACCCAACACAGAGGACTAGGGGAGCCACAGGGGAGGGGGAGGAGGCGCTCCTAGCACCACCCCTCTGTTGCTAAGAAAAATTTGAGGCTACTCATGAAGGGGGAGGTACAGAATGGTGGGGGGGGATGGGACGCTAGTGTGAGGAAATAGAGCTGTTCTGTTCCAGGCCTAAGATAGCCCAAGCCCACACCCAAGCAGTGGCTGTGCCACCCCTGCTCTGGCCTGAGTTAACCACTGACAATTTGAGAGTTTCTTAGAACCCAGAAAGAGGTCTCTGTAGGGACAGACAGGGCCCAGCTGATGGAAGGTCTCCAAGACATCCTGGTACAGTTCAGCCAGACCCCAGCTTCACCAACATAGGCTGTCTGGGCAGTGGTTACTGAGGTGCATTCATTTCTGTTTATCAAGATTGCACTGGCCAAGGCCAGGTGTACCCGGGCCAAAACAAGCAGACCTTGACCGGGCAACATACCAATGCATTGGTTTCACCATGTTCTCTCTGAATGTCCCTCAGCTCAGTTGATACATCATGATCGAGATGGTTCAGGATGACTAAAATGAACTGCCACTCCCTGCACCAGCTTTACCTATTTCTGTTCGTAGGCATAGCCTGCACATCCAATGCAAAGTAAAATGAGGTCGTTTTTTCCCTACAAAGTGGAGACACTAAACCTCAATTGCTTGGATGTTTTGGGAGTGGTTATTTCAAAACCCTACCCACTGCCTCAGTTTGCCAGTCACAACCCCAGACACCAGAAGAGATTAATCCACTTTTCTTGTTCTGTTTTGTTCCACGTGACCAGCTGAACTGGGCTTTTCTTGTTCAAGATTTGCAAAGGACAGTCAAGATCCGGCTTCAATCACTGGCATTTCAGAAGGGTTCTTGAAATAACAGGATGGTTTCTTTGCACTGTGAACATTTTCATCATCAGTGAATATTTATCAAGTGCCCACAGTGAGGTTGCTTGCCAGTTCTGAACCCAGATAAGAGGGAAGGTTCTTTGTTTCTGTTGCAGAGAAAGGCTTAGTAAACTGCATTTCTTTTAACTTCTGAAGGCCTTCCTTTTCCTGGAGAAAAAAAAAGAGTCATTTTGCTTTTGCAAATGAAAGAGTAGAGCTTTTGCTAATGCATAGTATTTTCTTCAGTTATCATTTGTTTTCCTGACAGTGTTTGTTTTCTGAAACCCTCAAATTACCTGATTTCTTTGCATTAAAAATATTTAGTCAAACATTGTTTGATTTCATGACTGCAGCAGCTTGCACATTCAACAGATAGTTTCATCTTTTTCCAACCCATTCTCTCCCTTTTCATCCACTCCACCCAAGAACAAATCATCCAAATACTGCATGGTTGGGATGAGTCCTGGGGAAGGAGTCCATCACTGACTAGGTCCTCTAGCACTTGTGGTCTTGCGCTGACCCCTTGTGGGGAGAGCATGGACTGTCTCCTGTGCTCACCATCTCAGGGGCTGCTGGCTGGTCTTAAGGACAGAACAGCTAGTGAGGTCCCGAATGGCACCAAGGTCCTTGGGCACTAATTGCCATGGTATGTACTCTCCACGGTGAAAAGGGCTCTGGCCTGTGGGCTTGGCTTTGCCTTTTGTTGGAGACACAGTGAACCAGATTGCCTCAACAGAGAAAGTTGTTCTCTGGGAATTGGATGCCTGGAAAGGTGCATGAACTGTTTTGGCTTTAGCAGAAACTTTTAGCCAGAGCAAGAGCTCCTTTGGCCAGGTTTTAATCACCTCACTTTCTCAGAGCCTTGTCCATTGCCTGATGCTTGGTAAAATCTCCATAAATACTTGTGAAGTAACTTCAGTTAGTCTCTGTCATCAGCAGTCATTTACTGAGCACTTACTATTTTGGGTCCTTGGTTAAAACTAGGGATATGAAAAGGTATAAAGGACAGCCCCAGACTTGACTGAAGTCTAGTTGGAGAATTAGGCCAGACACAAGAGATGACACTTGCCAGCAAGAGTGATGTGTTTTCATTGCTCAAGGGATAACACAGGCAGTTAGAGGCACTGGTGTTTGAGAAAAAGGACAGAACCACCTAGGACACATCAGGGTCAGCTATTCTGATTGGTGGGAATCGGGCTGTACCTTTAAGGAAGTGGTAATAATAAAATCTACCAAGTACTTCCTACCCTCTGCCAATATCCTTTACATTCATCACTAATTCTCTCAACATTTGTGCCAGGAGAGTACTCACAGATGAGGAAACTCAGGCTCAGGGAGTTAAGCAGTTCTGCCAAAGGCGACACAGCACTGAGCAGGGGCACAGGGTTTCTAGTGCAGGTCAGTCTAACACTAGAACCCCTGCCCTCTTTCACCACCCCCTGCCAAGGAAAGAAGGTTTGAAACCTTATCAGGTACCTTGAGGGATTAATTTGAAGCAGCTTCCAAAGCAAGCTGCTACTTTTCTAGGAAGCAAGGGCCAAGCAGGGAAAACCTGGTGACCTCAGATTGTCTGATCACCTGAACAGGGTGTTGGTGGAGCTGCTGGGTTACTGGGGTTGATCCCAGGACCTGGCCAGCCTGTAACCACGGAGGTCAAACTGGGCTCAGATATGTCTCCACTGGACTAATTCCCAGTGGCACACAGCTGATAAGCATCCACTGCTAACCTCCAAAAGACCTCTGATGACTTTAAATCTCATTATGTGGATGTTTTATAAAGAAGCCAGTGATTCCAGGTTTGGAAAGATAGAGAAAGATCTAATTAAAATGGGACTCCAATAAAGCCATGCAGGTTGATACACAGTATAGTGGTTAAGTACATGGACTCTGGAACAAACTATTTGGGTTAGAATTCTGGTTCAACCACTTACTAGCTGTGTGAAATCACCTCTTCAGGGGTTCCCCCCAACACACACTGTATGGTTTTTGAAAGATGGGAAGTGAGTTAATGTTTGTGAAACAGATAGTCATCTGGAACATAGTGCTTATATAACTAGATGTCACTGTCGTTATTTTTCTTCCAGCAGAACTTAGCAAAGGCGTGTACCCTTTGAGTTGTTATCACAGATTCAAGTCTGGATTAAGGACTTAAATGAGGCTTAAGTGGACATGTCTAATGACACTAGTGTTCTTTTAGAAACAGACAAATCCTTATTGTGTTCAGAGCAAGACTTGCTGGTTAGCTGATAAGAGATTTAGAGAGATCTTCTATCACATCTAGCCGAAAGTGACCTCTAATGGGCAGCAGTACTTATTACTAACTCGTGCTGCAAACTGAAAGGCTCTTTTAAGGAAAGAACAGATTGTTGGAGAATGGGAACTGATCATGGTTGGGGAAGACTGTCATGAACCACAAGGAAACTGCATCCATGAGAAGCCCTATACATTGGCAGTGTGGTTACCTTGGCATTTATTTATTTTTTTAATGTTTGTTTTTGAGAGAGAGAGACAGAGCATGAGCGGGGGAGGGGCAGAAAGAGAAGGAGACATAGAATCCAAAGCAGCTTCCAGGCTCTGAGCTGTCAGCACAGAGCTTGCTGTGGGGCTTGAAATTCAAGCCCTCACGAACCGCCAGATCATGACCTGAGCTGAAGTTGGATGCTTAATCAACTGTGTCACCCAGGCACCCCTAGTTACCTTGACGTTTATTATTTTTAAAATATTTTTCTTAATGTTTATTTTAGAGAGAGTGCAAGCAGGGGAGGGCAGAGATAGGGAGAGACACAGAATCTGAAGCAGGCTCCAGGCTCTGAGCTGTCAGCACAGAGCCCAAAGGAGAGCTCAAACCCACCAACCGTGAGATCATGACCTGAACTGAAATTGGTCACTCAACTGACTGAGCCACCCGGGCCCCGTCCTTGTTACCTTGACCTTTAAAAGTCACTCTATCCCTTCTAAAGCCAGTGCTGATGAAAAAGCCCAAGGACGTCTCATTATACACTCCTAGAAAATGTATAAATGGTGTGAATCTTTTGGAAAGTCACACCTGTGAAGAAAAGTCTTAAAAATATTAATCTCAGGGTGCTGGGGTGGACAGTCAGTTGAGTGTCCGACTTTGGCTAAAGTCAGGATCTCACAGTTCGTTGAGTTCAAGCCCCGCATTGGGCTCCTTGCTGTCAGCTCAGAGCCTGGAGCCTGCTTCGGATTCTGTTTCCCTCTATCTCTGCCCCTCACCTGCTTGTGTGCACATGCACACGTCCTCTCTGCCTCTCTCTCTCTCAAAAATAACTAACCATTTAAAAAAATATTTATCTCAAAGGACACGGGAGCTATCTTAAAGCATTTCTCGTTGGCCATATCTGGGATAACTATAACAAATTAGTGATAGTAATGGATTATAACCCACAAAATGAGTCCATACTGATATACATAAACAAAGGATAAACGAAGAAGGGAAAGCTCTTCCTTACAGTGGGATTCCAGCTAATAAATGGAAGAAGGAATGTTGGAATTAGGAAATCATTTTCAATAATTATTTTCAGGCTAAAAGCAACGGGTACTAAAATTAGTAGGCAGAATTATGATGAAAAACAATATGTGATCTTGAAGCATCTCCCACATTAGATACTTTTTTTTTTTTAATGTTTTTTATTTATTTCTGAGAGAGACACAGTGTGAGTGGGAGAAGCTCAGAGAGGGAGACACAGAATCCGAGGAAGGCTCCGGGCTCTGAGCTGTCAGCACAGAGCCCAATGCAGGGCTCGAACCCACAAACTATGAGATTATGGCCTGAGCTGAAGCCAGACATTCAACCCACTGAGCCACCCAAGCTGTCCCCACAGAAGATATTCATTACAAAGGGGAAACTAGTCTGAGAACACTGGCAGACACCGCCTAAACCAGTAATCAAAAGTAATTCCGTTAGTGATGGAACCAGTCAACATGTGCCTCCTAATCTGATGCACTGAGAAAGACACAACTCACTTCTATCATATTCCTACCCAAAGCACAAAACCTGAGTCTAGTCATGAGGAAACATGGGACGAACCTCAGTTAAGGGACATTTGCAAAACCACTGGTTTACACTGGGAGGAAGGAGGAAAATAGCCCCCTAGTGATGGATTAGAATTGGAGGTTTCGTGTGAAACCTCCATGTAGAAGCAGTGACACCGCGATAGCAACACGCATACCTTATGCCAGAACTTGGTCCCTTACTAACGGGAACCTGTACTTCTTAGAGGAATGTCTTGTTCCAGGGTTGAAGCAGAGAAAGTACAAGGTGAGCCTGGATTATCTTGTTTTAAAAGAAAATAACATATAATGCCCAAAACTAATGAGGACGTTATTGAAAGGTCAAGGGAGCTTGCTTACAGGAGTTTCCACTGGCCTAATTTGGGGTAATATCATCATCACAGTGAATAATGAGAGGAATAATGAGAAGAATGCCAACCAATAAATGCTTAAACAGGCTAGAAATAGAAGAATCACATTTTCCAACTACTAGTAACAGAACAAAACAAAACAAAACTTGATTTAGGCAAGACCATTAATGGATGCTAAAGCCATTGGTAAAAACTGTCAAGGAACAGGAAATTCAGTCTTCATGTATAACCCCATAGAGTACAGATTGAAAGTACCTTCCCAGTGACGGAATCTGGTGAACACCACCTTAGTCACATGATCAAAGTTACTATCAATGATAATAGGACAAATTGACATGCGCCTGCTTGGTGTTACACTGAGAACATAATATTATCTTTGTAGTGTGCCTACCAAAAATGTTTAACATGGATCTGACCACAGGGACTTTTCTAGATTAATGAAGCCTAAGAGATATTAAACTAAATACTATATATAATCTTTGGATCCTGCATCAACCAACCAATACCCAGTTATACACATTTTTAAAACAATCTGGAAAATTCTAACATAAACTGTGTATTACATAACTATATCGGTGCTAAATTTCCTGAGTGTGATGACAAGTTAAATTGTGGCAATGTGGGCAAATGTCCTTGATCGTTTGTGGTATATGCTAAAATATTTAAAGGTGAAGTGACTTAAATGGTTCAGCAAACAAAAATATGTGTGTATATATATACACATACATATATGCCTAGAGAGATGACACAAGTGTAGCAAAATACAACTATTAGTGAGTCTCAGGTAACGAATAGAAAGGTACTGGCTGTACTGCTCATAATTGTTCTTAGAGGCTTGAAATTTATCAAACTATAATGGAAAAAATAAAACAAATCTCCCCCAAACAAAAAAATGTCACAGTCATGAAAGACTGAGAAACTATTTCAGATGAAATGAAACTAAAGGGAATGTGTGATTCTAGATTAGATCCTGGACCAGAAAAGGCCATTAGTAGGAAAATTGGCAATATTTGAATAGGTCAGTATAGTTTTTGTAATTTCCTAACTTTGATAATTATACTACAGATATGTAAGATAGATGTCCTGATTTTTAGGGGGTATACATTGAAATACAGGTAAACGGACATCATCACTGCAGCTTACTCTCAAACATATCAGAAAATCCAGTACATACACACGTAGAGGGAGAGAGAGTGCTAAAGCAAGGGAGGTAAAATGTTAACATTTGGGGAATCTGGATGAGGGATATACAGGAATTCTTCTGAAATTATTTCACAATGAAAGTTAAAAAAATGTTCACTTCAGGGGCGCCTGAGTGGCTCAGTTGGTTGAGCGTCCAACTTTTGATTTCAGTTCAGGTCATGATTTCATGGTTCATGAGATCGAGCCCCAACCCAAGTCAGGCTCTGTGCTGATAGCATGGAGCCTGCTTGGGATTCTCTCTCTGCCCCTCCCCTGCTTGTGTGTGTTCTCTCTCTCTCTCTCTCAAATAAAAAAATATTCACTTCAGTGTCTTTCATCTTGTTTTTCTTATGTCATTGTAGTGGGTTTAATAGTCCTCCCCACCCTCCCTCAAATTCATGTCCATCTAGAACCTTACAGTGTGACTTTATTTGTAAATAGTGTCTTTGCAGATGTAACTAGTTTAGATGCGGTCACATCTAAATCCAGTGACCGGTGTCTTTATAAGGCGGACGTACACAGAGAGAAAAAGTCCACGTGAAGATGGAGGCAGAGAATGCAGTGACACAGCTACAAGCCAACGAATGCCACGAATGGCTAGGAGCCACAAGAAGCTAGGGAGAATCCAAGGATTCTTCTCTAGAACCTTCAAAGGGAGCACAGCCCTGCCAACACCTTGATATCTAGCCTCCAGAATTGTGAGAATAAATTCAAGTCAGCAAGTATGTGGTAATATTGGTTATAGCGATCCTAGGAAATTAATAGTCACCTGCTTAACACAGTGGCTCTCTGGTGGCATCCACAAGCCTTTGATGATACTGATATAATGAGAGTAGCATCTGTTGAACATTCACTACAAGCCTCCTGTGCTAAATGCATTTATATATATATATATATATATAAATATATACACACATACACACACACACATTATTTATTTTAATCCTCATAACATCTGAATACAACAGACTCAATAACTAACTCTTCAAATGGGAAATGGAAGTTTGGAGATGTTGAGTAGTGTGTGCAAAATTAGATAGATAAGAAGTGGAGGAGCTAAACACTGACCCCCAGCAGTGTGACTCCATAAATATGCTGCTCCCCGTGCCAGCTTCTCTGGCCGGAGCAGCAGGCCTAGTGTCCCCCCAGCACACGCTCCAGCGAACACCTCGCACACTGCCTCCATGTTACATTGCCTTTCCGTCTTGGCCCTTCAGGCCCTTCCTGTTCTAGGCCAGCCCACGTTCCCTATTCTCGATGAAAAACTTTCCAAGGCCCTCTGGGCCACAGTGGTCCCTTTTCCTTTTTTAAACTCAGCACTTACTGTACTGCAGGCTTGGCCCTAAACTATACTGGAGATTACTTTGGATGTGATTTGGCTTTTAAAAACATCGCCTCCCAACTGGAAAGCAAGCACCCTGCAAGCAGCTATTCTGTGAAGATATTGACCACATATGTAGCCATCAAGACTTTCTCTACCTTTATTTCTCTAAGTAGAAACCTATCATGGTAGCCCTCATCAGGTTAAATGTAATTACAGCAGACACTTAACATTTGCAGTTTTGCTATTTTCAAGTAAGTTAAAAGCCCATTTGCTGACTCTTAACTTCCCTCATGTGTAAAATATAGTCTGCTAGGACTAACCAGTTTCAACGTCAATGTTGCAGTAATAGTTAAATTAATAAAACTTGGTTTGAAAAAGGCCAAGAAAATAATACATTTTGAGCAGAAAATTAGTTCTGTAATTTAGGGTGGAATATTTAACATCATGGTGGCTTAGACTTATGCTGTACCTCATACTCTGTATGAAGATCTGATGTGTTATATACTCTGTATAAAAACAGGAAGAGTCCATGTGTGAATTTTTTCACAAGTGCTTCAGCTATGCAAAAGCTCCTCAAATGAGGAATTCCAGTTTGGAAAGGTTAACCATGGTTATCAGTGGTTGACCAGTAAAGAGATGCCGGGCACGGTAAATAATCTGATTTTCAATTGACATAGTATCCTATACATACTATGCCACATTCACAGATGTGGGATTTATATAGGTCTTGGATTATTCTCTGAGATGTCAGGGGTCTACTGCAAAGACCAAGCAGGTATATCAGGGAGCAAAAAGAGCAGGATTCAAGAAAAATACCATGGTCAGCACACTGATAAATGCAAAACAAGACCTGCCTTCATTGTTGTGAATAGGGAATGGAAGGAACTGGAGTGCACTAGAATGTGCACACCCCAACCAGAGGGCTACTTGGTGCCAGTCAGTTGCTGCCAGGGATTGTAGATCTCATGTATTTTAACTTTTTAAAGAGAAGCTGGAAGTTTAGGATTTTATGTAAATATTTCCAATAAAAACTGTACCAGTTAGTTCATTTAAAACTAACATTGCACAAACCAGATACATGTGCAAGCTAGGATTTGGCCATGACCTACCAGTTTGCTACCCCAGGCCATTGTTTACAGGTCTCTGTCCCCTTTCAACTGTGAGCTCCAGGAACCTAGAACCTTGTGAAAAGAATATATACATTCACAGAGGGGCAACTGGATAAAGAACACATGCTCATGCTTGAAAGATGAAAGCTTAAAATGTCAGAGAATTAGCATCAATTGAAATTCATTCATTTCTCAGTATTTGTTGCATGCCCTATTATGGGTCAGGCACTGTTGTAGGATTAGGTGAAGAATATACAATAATGAATAAACCACACTCTTCTGCTTTCTTGAAGCTTATATTCTTATGAGTAAAAGTGATAAAATCAGGTAATTTCAGATAGTGGTTATTATGAAAAAAATTAGTGCTAAGGAATAGAACATGTCTGGGGAGCTTATTTTAGGGTGTGAATGCACCCCCTGTGGAGAGAATGGCACCTGAATGATGAAGCCTATCAAATAAGATTTGGGAGAGCCTCCGAAGCAAGAAGGACGGCAAGGGCAAAAGACTCAGGAATAGATATGTGCACATTTGAGGAAGAGAAAGGTTGGTTGAGGGAAGAGGCTGGCAAGGACTGGATTACATACAGCTAGAGTCAGGGGTTTGTATTTTATTCAGAGTGAAATGTGAAACCATTGGAAGCTTTATGTATTAGAAGAACATGTGATTAACGTTTTAAATAGATCATTAGCTACTGTTTGAGAGATTGTAGCAAAGGCATACATAGAAACACTACAACCACATGTGGTTGAGGTGATGGCTGATGTAGGGGAAAGGAATTGGATGACATATAAAAGCAGACAGGATAGGAATTTGCTCTGTTCCTGAACTTGGGTTAGAATTAAACTAAGCAGAGGCAGCAAAACCAGAGAACACTTGGAATCAAAGGGCCCAGTGTTTTCATGAAAATCTTGTTCAGAATCAGATCTCATTTCATGAAGTATTCTGAAACAGCTGTATTTTGAACGGTGTTCATAGGAAATGTAGAATTCAAACTCTTCTAAATAGTTGGATGCTAATACTAATTTTGAATTGCAGAGCTAAAAATAGAACTCGCTTAACACACGTTAACAAAATGCTGTGAGGTAAGGGCAAGGGCCAAATAACTTGCCAAATCCCCTTGGTAGAGGAATATCTGGAATTCAGACATGACCTACAAGTCCATGTTTCTTTCATTCGAGAAATGGGACAAATGGCTACAAAGTCAGCCACACACAGCTAGCTACTCTAGGGAACATGAGGGGATCAGGGCCCATACAATGAATACTGCTCCCCTTCCAGTTTTCCCCGTGGGGGAAGTGAGTTTTCCTTATCAAACCCCATGAACACTCTCTAGTTAAACTAGGCTCCCAGTATGCCTGGGATTTTAACATGAATCTTGGAAAACTCCGGTCTTTAAGAAAAAAGAACTTCACAGTTATCTATTACAGCCCATGTTAAGAAATGGCTCTTAGTACCATGAATATTATTGTGAAATTATCTTGTTTTTGGAAACTTTCATGAGAGCTACCTTTAAGTTTTTAAATATGGCTTTGGATGCAGGTTATGGGCATTAATAATGCTGTTAATAACTGATGGTAACACTGACAATATTTAAAGCTATAAAGCAAAGTTAGAACCGCAGTTAAAAGATAATCTTTTTGATGATCACTATTTTAAAATGGAAAGGTGATGAAGAATTTCACTGGTCTTCCTTTAGGGTTAAGATACAGTCATAAAGGACAAACATTAACATTCCGTAACATGAAAGGACTTGTATTAAGAATCAGGATCATTAGGAAAAATAGTTAACAACTTGTCTGCATTAAGACTTAGGGCTGTAGTGGGAAAAACAAGATAATGAGAGAACGTATACACAGGAAATACAAAAAGCTGTCAAAGGTACAAGCACTAATGGATTAAGATTGGCAACTGAAAGAAATACCTAGTGGATGAGGCAGCAGTCTAGTAACAGTTTAGCATAGCACATAATCTGGGTCCCCAGACTTCCAAATTTCACACTATGTAAAAAAAAAAAAAAAAAAAAAGTTATCAAATCTGAATCTGGCCAAGTCTTGAGATCTACAAAGTTTACAATACAGGAGACAGAAAAATACATCCAGTGATTTCAGAGGGTTACAATGAGCAAACCCAGAATATGAAAATTTCCTTAAGACAAATGACCCAATTTTTTTAAATTGCAAGGGGAAAAGGATGGGAGTCTGTGATTAAAACCAACATAAAATAGATGAACCTTGCATGAATATCCCAGTTATAAAAACAAATCCTTAGAGATAGTAAGGAAAATCTGGATACTGACTGGGTAAACAAGGCATTGTTAATTTTTTAAGTATAAAAAAAGTATTTTGGTGATGTTCAAGTCCTTACCTTTTTTAGTCTGAAATGGTTGAGGATGAAATCAGTTGTCTGGTATTTTCTTACAAATAATAAGGGTGGGAAATAAAATGGTGAATTGGTAGGTATGAACAAGGTAGGCTGGCCATGAATTGATCATTATTTCTGGAGCTGAGAGATAGGGATTTTACTACATCTATTTGAATTTTCCCTTAATAAAAGTTCAAAAATTGGTACATTAAAAAAAAAAGTTTTTAAATTCAGGCAGAGCAGCATAAAGTGGTCAACTTCTTGACAAAAACCCAGAAAACTGACTCAGTAGTAGCACAAAGCAAAAATTAGGATGCATGGAAACAGACACCCTCACAAAGCCACCTCCAACATACAGCTCTCAGCCCACATGCAGGTGTTCTCTGCATCTTCCATCTTCACAAACCTCACCCGTGGTGGTCTTTCCAAACAAGGGTAAGGTAGGTAAAAATTTAAAAACTTGTAAAAATTCAAGATTAATTTTTTAAACAGGGCCTTTACGGACTTTTGTCTCTGCCTTTCTTCAGTGCATGTCTTTTAAAGAAAATAAATGGGTTTCCTGTTTGGATGTAGTTTAGGCTTGTAAGTTATTTAGCTCAGCAGTATGTATTACAAAATCCAATATAGAAAGAACGCTCATTAGTTCTTACAAATATATCTGATTTAAGTAGCACACCCAACATTTTAAAATCCAAATGAGTCTTCTCTCTTGCAGTGTAGTTGCCTTGTTTGGCTTTCTACTTTTTTCAGCCCTATTGCTCACCAATGGTGAATGTTGGTCTTTGGAATCATCTTGAGAAGCTGTTATTTTTTTTAAAAACATCCTTAGTGGCAGTAAATCTTCATATCTTTGTGGGTATATTTGATTTCTTGAAACAAAAAAATTATTTAGAGCCAGGTCTAGTGGCCACGTAATCAAGTGTTAAAAAAAATTAATGCAAAACTTACTATAACTATAAAATAATGAAATCCTATATGGCCTTCTAAAATTTCTAAATTCACTTCCAAATTATTGGTAAAATAACTGTCAATATGCATATTAAAAATGTATTCATTTGGATATAGGACTTCTGACTTTTTCAACAAAACTTGATTTACTTTAGGGTCAGATTTTACTTTTTTCAGCTAGCCAAGTCCGGGGGTCCTCATTTTATTATTCAATCCTCCTAGCCTAGATAAAATCTTCACTGTCTAAATTAAAGAAAACCTTTAATGTTTAACAGTTGGGTCTGATATACCATTATGTTAAAAGTTTTGACTTTGTTCTAGAGGACAGCTCACTTAAATGGTACCAGAAGCTTAAAGCAAATTTTAAGTACTATATATGTGCAAATAGGTTTCAACTTGAAGACTGGTTTAATGCTACAATAGAACATTTAATATTACACTGTTGCACAACTCCCATTGGTTTTTTTCCAAATGTAAAGGCAAAGACTTTTAGAATAGCTCTCAATGCAGGTAAGAACTGCATTTAAGAACCTTGAACTATATATATAGCTGATGGAGAAAAGGTTTTGTCAGAAAATCAGTACAGGCACTTTACTATTAAAATTTTTCTCTGTTTAATAATTTATTTAAATAAGATTATTTGAAGCAGTTTAGAAAAACAAGATTTGTATTTTATTTCCTTGTAAAAATCTTTACACATGCAGACAAACCAGTGTTAAGAAAGTATTCACCATCATTTAAACAAATAACCACTTAAATAGAACAGTGTCTGCAATTTTTATCTGTATAAAAATAAGATACATTTTTACAGAACTCACCTCCAGTTCTTATAGCAATAAACAATACACAACTATAAGTACAATTGAACCTGACCATGGTTTTCAATTAGATACTGCTAGGGCATTTTAATGTGCAAACAAAACAAAACAAAACAAAAACAAAACAAAAACAAAACAAAACAAAAACCCTAGAAACAACCAAAAAAACCCCCCAAACAAAAAAGAAACCCACAAAAACTTAAAAACAAAAAACCCCAAAACAAAAAAAAAACCACATAGTTTCTTTCCAAAAGAAAATGTCCTCAGTGTTTCTAGAGACCTAGAGGGCTTTAAGAAATCAAATCCTAATCAATTTCCTTTTAATGTTTTGATTATGAGTCCATACATCACACTGTAGATAGGCAAAACCAGGAACTGATGCAGGCTCAAAGGAAGAAAGTCAGCGCCTGTGCCTGCCATGTCCTGAGCGACTGCCACCATGGTGCTTGCCTTTATGGGACCTCTCAAAGGAGCGAGATCTTTCACGCCTGTCCCTATGATGTCCCCTTTCATGCCTGTGTTTCTTGGCAGCATCTGAGTGATCCCGAGACTTGCTCTGAGATCGAGAACGAGACTTTTTCCTTTTATGACCATGTCTATTTGAACTTTTTAAATCCTCTCTTGTATGCTTGGCCTTAAGGTGAGGAGAACCATGATTATGATGTCGTCTTGGACTTTCACTGTGACTGCGGGACCTGCTTCTTGATCTTGAGCTGTATGTTCCAGATCGGCTCCGCCTATTATTATAACTTAGACAATAAAAATTTGAGGTTTAGATTCAGTTTCTGCTGGGAACAGATTATTTTGATGGTGCTTTTAACAGGTTCAAAAAACAATATTGACCTGTAGCAGTACAGGCAGGACAGAAAACTTTCACTAAATTTACCCACCTCTCACCAGCTCCCGCTAGCCTGTATTATACAAATCTTAAATGTACCACATGTCTACATTCCAAAGAGAAAATTAGTAATTTTTGCAAAGTGTCCTAGATAGCTATGCTTTTTATTGAGTATCTCACACATGTTCAAAAGAGCCATTGAACAGACACAAGCAGCTAGCATTTTAATTACAAAGCCAGGGAAGATTCTTTGGCTCTGGTCAATTTGATTACTGGTTAATTAACAGTTAATAAAATATTAATATTCTCGAATTAAACTTAAACAAAAAGACTGTTCTCACATTATAGACAGGATATTATAGCCTTCCATAGCACTTTGTGGCCAGCCCCTACACTTCTTCAAAAAATGGGCAAAACCAGAACACAATGTTAAGTTACACTACCACAAAACGAAAAAGCCATGTATAGGCAGGGCAGATTTCCAAACTCACTTCTCATAATTTAGCTCATGTTAAAAAGACTAAATCTAGCCTAACTGTGAAAACATCCAACTATGTTCAATTTTCTTAAAACTCAGGAACGTTACTCCAAATAAGACTGCTTTCTCTATGAGAATATTTACTTACTGTCTTCTTGGAGTATGTGATCTAGAACGTGATCGTGTTCTTGATCTTGATCGACTTGCACTCCTGCTGTTTCTACTTCTCTTGCTGTCTTTTCTTACACTTAAAAAACAAACAAACAAACAAAAAACCCCCACACCATTATTTCAGATACATGTTTAGTGTGTTAGAAATTAAACACATAAAAGAGTCCTTAGACTAGTTTTCTAATTCAAATATACTCTCACCCATTATAAGGGCTTTTGGAAGCCTGTTGTCTGTCCTCAGGTTCTTTCTTGACTGTCTTCACATTAACAGAGATTGGTGACTTCTCTTCAGCTTTCACTTCTCTTGGTGATGCTTAAAAACAACACAAAGACATGTTATCTATTGGATTTAATAGAGGGCCAAAAAGTTGTTTCTAAATGAAACTCAAGAGCACCATGCTTTCAAGTATTTGTCTATCATAAGAGAAAATGGTAACAGCTTCTTGCTTGCTAAAACATCATTGTTTCTATGCCACTGTTATATGCTAAAGCTTTCTAATAACTGCACATCTTCAGTGCCCAAATCATTTCAATTTTGAATATATCTTACATGGTTTGGAGGCTGGGGAAAATCCACCAAGGGTTGAAAGGGCTGGAGTTCCATCGGGATTCAATCCCTTTGCTTTTAATTTGGCTTCTTGTAAGGCTACTTTTCTTTTCTCTACTTCTTTTTCCAACAATTCATAGTTTGGCTGGTGGAATAAAATGAAGTTAGTAGTTCTCCCTTATACTAGTTTAGACTCTTAACACTTAAAAAGTATTAACACAAACATAAGTAAACAGCTACCTTTTTTCTGGTATAAAGCCTAAGCGTTTCTATGCAAATTTCCTGGATTTCCTCTTCTGTAGTACCAAAAAGAAGAAACCAATGGGGACGAGTTGGTAATGGAATCTAAACCATAAAAACAGAATGGTTTAGGACAAATTTCAGTTTTTATTAGAACTGCTAACTCTTGTGATGTATCCTGTAGCAGACTACAGGCTATATATACCTACCTGAAGAGCTCTAGCTGCAAGGTAGATGCAAGCACATGCTATAGTCTCTGGCTGGAACCGAACAAATACATTGGTTCGAAGACTGTCATTCATATAATTCCTGAAAAATATTTCAACCATAAGCTTTGTACATAAACAAACCAGTCCTTCCGAGGCTTACATAAAATTGGAGACTCAATCTACTTTATTCTTTTTTCTTCTCTTATTTATTATTCATATCCTCATATTCTAGCATACAACAACTCAACTCAAAAATCAGTAAGAGATAAGAATTTAACACTGGAACCATTCTTCAGCTTTCCTAGATGTGACTAAAGTCCTTTAAAATAATTCCACATCATCCCAAATAGTACTTCTGTAGTTTTTATTTCTATGAAAAGCAATGCTTTGAAAGTCAATTTTCACATATCTAATTTCAGAAATGATAAACCACTCCAACAGTACTTCAAGCCATTAATTATTGACCATCTCTCCTTTATCCACAATGAAAAGCAGTGTCAACCAAGTTCTTTCAAAAACTCAAAATACTGTAACAGGGGTAAAAAGGCATTTTCAGTAAGCACTCACCAAATTGTATTAAGAAAACTAAGCTACTTCAGAAAATCTAGGTAGGGAAGTGAAGAGCAGTAAATATACAGAATAGCCTTGTTTACATACCTTTTTTGTGACTAAGTACAAACAAAAGCAATAAACTACTTCAGTTAATAAAGTGCTGGACTTTTTTATTAGTGAACCCTCCCCACAATATCCCTAAAGTATTAAAGAAATTTCACAAACTGTTTAAAAGGTTAAACTATTTTAAAAGGTTAGACTATTTCTTAAAAATCCTTATCCATGAAAACTGCTTAAATGTTCTATAGAGCATATATTAAAAATGTCATGCATTTTATAAAAGCAATTAGACTTATCTAATATTACTGATATTTACTGAGTCCTAAAGAAGCATGGCAGTCATTAAGTCCAGAACATGAAAATTACTTAAGTCCTGCACATCATCAACAATCTTGAGAAAGTAGTTGTAGCTGGACCAAATTCCTTGTTTTACCTTAAAATAAACTAGCCCTCCAAGTCAAACATCTTCATGTCAAAAGTCCAAGTTCTACAGTACTTATGGCAATATTAACATCTCTTTTAAAAATGTAATTCTTTTAGTATTGCCTCAACAGTCCAGCAGCTATAATTCATCCAGAATGGGAATGGTGCCCATTTTAAGCTGCAAGTTGTACTTTCCCCTTTGGTAGACACCATGCTATACATACTAAAAATAGAAATCTAAGTCAAACTCCTAACAAAAAAAAATCATTTAATTCATAATGGCTGGACAACAAATCTATCAAAAATGAACTATTCATTTTGATAGTTACAGGTATACATTATATACACAGGCATGTTGAATAGTTACTTCTAGAAGCAAATATACAAATCCTTTTGACACCCCGACAGAACTAGAAGATGCTGCCAGATGGATATGGACCACTTCAGTGAATCTCGGATGAGAGCTTGCACTGGATTGGCTGGAGAGCAGGGCAGCCAATCAGGCCATCCTGAGGTCATGGGCTGAAGTGCAGAGGGCAGAGTTCTATGACTTACCATCATGGACTACCCTTTAATTAAAGAGTAGAAAAAAGAACAAAGTTAAATTGAGTTCTCCATTGAAAGCAATTAGTCAAGCCAAGAAAACAGGAAGCAGAAATAAGCATTATTTACCTTTCGGTTAAAAAACAAAAAAAACAAAAAGCACCAAAACAAACTCCTCTCATTATTTTGGAAAGGGAAAATGAAACTTACTTTATTTCTGCTTCTGTTTTCCTGGCTAGGAAAGAAATGTAAAAAAGCAACTTACCAGGCAGTTTGAACCAGGGTTTGATTACGTTCACATTCTAAGACTTGTAAATACATAACAATGATCTGAAGGACAAGGGAAAAAAACTCAATTTAGCAAATCAGTGGTTCTTTAAGAATACAGAGTTCAATGAATATAAGTAATTGAAATGTTAGGTGCAAGTTTTATCTCTTCTACAACTGCATAGATAATACAGACCAACCTATAACACACAGGCAGTCGGTGTGGGTTATTATGCCACTAGATTCCATAAAAATTAGAAGTATGATCCAAAATTGCACAGGAAAAATGAGCGAAATCAGTTAAAAAAAAATACCTAATTTCTCCATGAACACTTTACTATGTGACAGGCACTGTGGTATGAGATTATTTCACTTAATTTCCCAGGGTACAATTCTACATGTCCAAAAATCCTACAGACTGTATGTTTTTAATGCTACACAATGCATATGATATTATGTAATACAGTGGATATTACAATTAAGTAATCAAACAGTATTTCTACAGTGAAGCTTATCACACTAAAGTGTGATAAATAAAAACTACATTATCAACAGTTTCACTACAGTTCAGGTTAAATCTTCCTGGACCTTTATTATCAATCTTTCTAATTTTACAATCTTGAATATGTAGCATCCGAGGAACAGGGATATTTGCCAAAGTCCAAGAGCTAATGGCAAAGACAAACTTCTCTCACAGATAGTCCTATCCCCAGAGCACCCATATGGTAACCAATGGGCTATTATGATGATCATATGTAAGCTAAGAGATACTGGAGAAATAAATATTCAGACAGCGAGCAGCCACTATGCTTTGAACATTTTACTGTGTGACAGCATTCCAGGTACTTTTGCACATGTATATTATTTCCTCTTTGGAATAAGGTTATTTCACAATCTGTTTTCTGGCTAGGGAAACTGGGTTAACCACAGAGGCAAAAACAACTTATCTATGCCCACACGATGAAGGGTGGAGATCTGAACCCAAGTCTTTTTGACTCCTACTTTCTGATAAATTTCAATAACCTGAAGGATGCTTTTTAAAAACCAAGGTTAACTCTCAAAAATAACAATATAAATTCACGTAAGATGCAGTTTTAGAAAGACCCTAATACTTACGAATGTAATCTCTGCACTCTACAACTCACCTTATGGGGATGCTTGACATGAACACAAAATCCCAACTCCTTTAGCACCCTTCTCTCTGCCTTGATAACTTGATTTTTGGTGTTAATGTAGTTCTGATCAAGGATCAGGGGGCTTGGAGTCCTATAGTTTGTAAGAAATAAAATCAAAACTGTTTTGCACATCCAAAAAATTGTATTTGTGGCATCTCCATTTTCCCTTCCAACCAACTATTGGCAACAGAAACCAGCTTTTTAAACTCCTGCAAACAAGTTAAAGCATTAATCTTGTGCTGTCCAAGTTATGCTAATTAAACATACACTTTCTAAACTAGGTTTCTATAGGAACTAACTCAACCCTGTAGTGAAAAATTCATTCTAATACTTACATGTATCCTTTGTTGTTTTTTTCATGATTATCTTTTAGATGTATATGTATACATAGACTTAAATTGTTGATTTATCATCACAAACCTCATTAGTCTCCACAGATTTTTTCCAGTGACAAAACTAATGTGTTATTGAAAATATTTACTATAAAGACTTCATAAGATTATAATGATTTAATTCATTTTCTAAACTATCAACTCTTGGCTAATTTATGGCCAAAGTATAAAGTGGGGGAAAAAATGGTAGGTAGCTAATTCAGATTCCCCTAAATGGACAATTTGCCTAAACAAATTTATTCTCAGAATCCGTCTCTATTAAAGAAAATCTGAGCACTAAAATTTCAGCTCAATTACATAAATAAAAGATTCAAAACTAGAAGCGATCAATAAAAAACAGGCTTAAATTTGGTCTGGGTTGTAGTTACCAGGCAATACTCTTTAGAATGCAATTTAAAAGAGAAGGGAAGACCATGATGAGGGAATCAGAATACTCAAGGTCTCTGTGCCAGACTAAATTTTGATAGCTTCAAAGGTTATAATGCAGAAAGCTATGTATCAGTGGTTCAATGCTTAGGAAATAGCATTTTCAATTAAAAGACTATCTGATTTAAATTCAAAACTGGTTTCTTACGGAGAACTTGTGGACTTTCATTTCCCATTGTCCTTCATTTGACGTTTTTAGAGCCAATAAGAAATACATTTTCATTAAGACGTGATTATATGGTGTATATGTAGGGAGAGAACATTTAAAAATGTTTCCCCATACTGAATTCATTTCAGCCAAAAGATTCAAGAGTTTTTGCTCTGGCAGAACACATCTGGTTTTAAAAAAAGGTCATTCTGAATATTACCACTCACAACTTATTTTATCATGTACGCCAAATCCAGAAATATGTAAGATTGTATTTTAAATACATCCACTTGAATATTAGAAAACAATCTGAAATGAGCTACATTAACTACCCTGCAGTGACATATTATCTAAACATCTTTTCATTTTCCTTCCTTCATCCCATCTAAAATTACAGCAACAAGAATGCTTATTAGACTATTTCAAATTATTTGATAGTATATGATTTTTATCAAAATACACTAAACAAAAAAGTTGGTAAATCTGACAAGATGGAAACTAGCTTACTTAAATTAACAGTGCTGAAAATGGCCTTCACTCCGTTCGATTCCTATTATAGCTATGAGAAGTGTGAGGAATGAGGCCACCAACTGGACAGGGGACAGACTTCTAATATAAAAATATAACAACGAATCTACCTTATCAGGACAATAGGCTACAAGTTAAATACTCTTTGGGGAAAAAATTAACTTCAGAGCAATCAATGTACACATGAATATATAACCCAAAAATCTTAAGGTTTGTAATTTTTCAGGTTTTATCATTATTACAAGAAGTTTGGAAAAAAGTCAAATCCACACCTCCGACTCTCATAACCAGTTATTTGATGGCCCTCCTTCAACAGGTACCAGGACGTAGAATATCCCCAGTTTTATAGTGGCCTGCCACTAACTCTTTACTCCCTGCAATTCAGACTGTAAACCGCACCATTAAAATCCTAAAAATAAATTTATAAAAGTAGTTTTGTCTCATTTCCCCCTATTTTATGTTGATCAAACTAATCTATACCTCTTACTAAGCTTGCTTTAACAGCTGCCTTCAAATTGTGTTAAAACTCACTTTTCCTGCAATTAACCAACTACACACTTGTCTCAATAATGGCTATTATCTGATCCCCAAATCAGGCTTATTCATTAATTGAATTAAATGAATTAATTCATTAAATGAATTGTTACTTTCCATCTATTCTGCCACTATCTTTACTTTCCTTTTTTCGTATGTCAAAGTCCCAACACCAAAACCAATTAAGGAAACCAAACCCATTATTTAGTGTAATTCAACTATATACTCAAATTCTTGCTTAGGCCTTCTACTAGTGGTTTTGGAAGGTAACTTTGTAGATATATAATCTGACACTTTCATTTTGTTAAAAACTGGTTTTAAATCAAGAAAGGCTCAATGAGCATGTAATTTACAACTACCGTAAAAGGATTATTTTGTATCAGAATTTGTATCAGAAATAGAAAAACGTTTCCGTAAGTCAGCAATAAGAAAAGATTAAAGGAAACTGTCTAAGCAGGTGGTTTCCTTACTTACAGTAACAATTTATCAATTAGTACTGTCTATGGCAGCAAGCACATAAAGTTGAATTGAAGCTTGCTAGAATTTCTTCATCTTGAATTAAGTAAACTTTCCTTTCCAGTAAGTTTCAGGAGGTGACATTCTAAATCTCTTAAAAAAAAAAATTACCTATTCAGAGAAAAAATAATTTTCATCATCAACAAACTAAACTCTACCTCCCCTGCTTTTTTATCAGATTTTTAAAATTAAATTTACATGAAAAGAAAAATTTTCAAATTTTAGTCTTAATAGGAAATCTTGGGCTTTGGTCACTGGAAGTTTATTTCGTCTCTGAGAATAACAATTTTTCCTTTAGCATGATTTAGCTGAAATACGACTTAACAAAAAAAAAGAAAAAAAATTCAAACAGGATATCCAAACATGGTTAGTCTCACTTGTGTGGTACAAGCACCTAGAAAATTTGGACTTAGTTCTTCGAGAGACTACACTAAAATGAGATTTAGTTTATGAGGAGCCAGATTGTTGTTCAATATACAGAAAGTTGTAACGCCTACTCCAAGGAATATTCCTCCTCTAGCAGTGTTTAAGCCAGCTGAAGGCCACTACCTTTACAACCACCGAAATAAACTGAGGGAGGTTGGACTAAATGACAAGACCACTTAAGACTTCCAGTTCTTGTCTATGATCTATATACCTGCTGAAAATACCACACCATATTCACCAATGAATGGTTGCATCAGTCTGAATATTTGTCTTTAGGCAAGCATTCAGGTATACATGTGGGCTCCTTAAAATTACAGAAAATGCTTAATTGTCTGGAAATATGCTGCATCTCAAAAACAAATTAAAATCGGAAACTAATGAAATGAAAAAGCAATTTTCTCTTTCAATTCAGCCATTTATTCTGACCTTAGAGGCAATTATGAAACTACAGAAAAATTGGAGGGGGGAGGCAGAAATAATCCAGGACAGGGCTTGGGCATTGATACTTTCTAAAAGCTCCTCTGGTGATTCTAATGTGTAACCAGGACTGAAAAACAATGACCTAAAGGCTACAAAAATGATGCGTCCTCTGTCATTACCAAGATCAGACTACAACTTAAAGCTATGCATAAACCAGATTAAAACAGCATCATTAAACTGATATACTATTTATCTAACTAAAATGGAATACCAACAATACTTTCTAATGGCACTACTCTAGATAAAAACACACCAAGCTATAGTTTCTAATAACTTGGACAGCAAAGACAAAAGCTTATAACAAGAAACAGGAGTTTTTCTAAATGGTTCACCAGTGGCCAACCTGTTAGTCCCCGATTCCAGTGACCTATTCTCAGAGCACTGGCTTCTCCTTGGGGATTTTCGATACTTCACTCACTGTTGCCATGACGACAGCTTCATCTCTATGTACCACTCCACATCACCCAGGCTTTGGTAAATGTAGCTGGTCGCTGTATAGTCGGTTGCAAGGGAAAAAAGAGTTGAAGTTAATAACATATACAAGTTACGTGTCTGAGTAAACTTGTAATATGCATAGAAACACTTTTACATCCTGCTTTAAAAAAAAGGCTTCCATGCAATTAACAACTCCTTTTAAATTTCATGCTATAATCAGACTTGTAAGATTGAGACAAAGTCAATTTCTCTGTAATAATGACCAAAAACACACTATTACATCAGGCGCAACAGTCAGGTGAGATGTTTTAAATTCCAAAGTTTGTATAGTTAAGAAGACCTACTCTGACCTCAAGGAAGAATACTCTAAGTCTCATAGAAAAAGTTCAAAGTAGATAATCATTGTTAAGTTACAATACAACAGTTGGCTCAATGGTTCAAAGAATACAGACCGAAAACTCCTTTAGGCAAACACTGAATCCTCGGATTAAAAGCCTTTTAATTACTGTCAATTTGTTTTAAACACCCTGAAGAATCCACTAAATATCTAAAAACAAATTTTAGCTCAGACCACACTAAATACCAATTTGATATCTTCCCAATTTCCAGGGATTCCTCACCAAGAAGCTAAAGGATAGTTTAAAATAAAATATTAGTCTGTCCCTGGACGTGGTTAGGGTAAATGAGAAAAGATGGAGGAAAAAAGAACGTAAGCAAACTGAAAAAATGCTGTGGAAACTATCTGGGTAGCAATGGCTCAGACTTTCTAACTAAAGGTTACTTTACTATGTCTCTGGATAGTTCCATTACTGACAACTTATAGGTTCAGCCAATAAAGCCCACGCATGTAGGATACTAATTTGGTACTGACACCCAACCCCAACAACTTAAAATCCTTTTAAAACTAACTTCCTTTCAAACTCAGTACAAGTTTATCTAACATCACCACAATTTCTTAAGAAGTGAACACAGAACTAATCTATGCCAAGTGTATCCTTCTGCAGGATGTACTAGAAGTCACCTCTAGATGCAGGAAGCCTGCAACTAAAACTTTTTGCACTGCCTCTCACGAACCCATAGGTCCACACAAAGTGTTGTCACGTAGCCACAAAATCTCCAAGACACTATTTGGTTTCTATTTTCTTCTTACAAGATCAAATAAAAACGGTCCTTATCTAAATGTAACCCAATAGTTATTTCTCTACCCCACTCACTGATACTGTATCTGACCAAAACAAAATACCTGTGTAATCCCTTTGACTTCAAACTTCAACCTTTATCCTGCAGTCCTTTCAGATCCGGTATTATGCGATATATCGTAGTTCAATGTTGAGAAGTATTCTAACAAAAGCCAACCTCAATTGATAAAGAATTAACTGGGACTTCGCGTAGAAAAACATGATCTACACAAAACTTTGCCACAATATTAACTTGAACTGCAGTGTTTACACTTCCAACCTTCAGTCTTCCAAGAGGGGAGGGAGGAAAATAACTTACAGAATACACTCACACTTGAGCCAAACGTATTCCCTTTCTTGTTTAATCTTAAACCACAGGACTGGCTTCACAGCACTGTTAGGATTGTCCATAAATGCAACTGCCTCTACAAACTTTAGATAGCTGGTTAATTGTGTTTTTTTTTTCAAATTAATTTAAGTATTAGTTAGCTCCTATGTGAATTTTAACACCTAAATTAAAGCCGGTTTTCCTTTGCATCAGTTTTGAGAAGAAAGAATGTTTTGAGTTGATGATTGGTGCACAATGCAGTAGCAGCAAGAAACACTGTGTTCAATAATGCCAATCTTACCTTTTTCCTCTTAACTGGCGTAGGTGGTGAAATACATTAATCACATCTCTTATTCTTCTAGGTGCTTCTTCAATTTTTGATGCAAGATTAATACAAGCCATGGCAACAATCTGAAAGAACCCATAATCCAATAAAAAAATTGTTAGACTACAACACTATCAAATAGGAAAGCCTCTTTCAAAGTCTAAACAACTTATTCTGATGGGAGAATTTCAGGACACAACTGGGACTTTTGGTGAAATAGAGTACGATGCACATTTCTACTCCCCATAGGCATACCAGATACGCTGGTACTATGCTTTTTTTTTATGCTTAACTAATCTTAATTGAATTTGATTGAAAATTGTGATTTTTGATGACAGCACATGGGCTCAAGAGAAGCTTTATAGTTTTAAAACACATTCCAAAAGTCTACTTCTCGTGGGTGAGAACTAGGTACAAAGGCCTAAACTAACCACTCCCTTTTTAGAAAAGCTGGGTGGAGACACTACCCCCTCCTCCTCGTTTCCGGATGAAGAAATCCCTTTTCACCCGCCCCCGCAGCTCTTACCTCGAAACTGTGTTTGACGAAAGACTTGGAGTAGAAAAAACGATGAAACAACACCTGCCCCGTTGCCATCGCCACCTGCAGACAAGAGAGAAGAACGGAAGCGCAGGGGTCAGGCGGGCCCGCACCAGGCGCCGCCGCCATTTTGTGCCGCCGCTCTCTCCCCCTCCCCCTCCCGCCGCGAACTGTTCGCTGCCGGGTCCTCCTTTCGCCTCGGCGCCCTCCCACCCTCGACCCGCCCGGGATCCGGCCGGGACCTGTGGCTGGAGAGCCCGAGGAGGCATCCCCACCCTGCCGAGACACACTGGTACCGGGATGCAGCGGAAGGGACAGCGGGGAGAAGCGCGCTGGGCCGGCCCGGGGCCGAAGCACTGACCTGCGGCAACCGGAGGAGAATGCCGGCGGCTTGGATGAGCTCGCAGCCCAGGATGCGCAAGTCGGTCTCGCTGGGCAGGTCGAGCCCGTCCTGCATAGACGGGGTAGGGGAGAGCCGCTCCTCCGGAATCAGCGAGTGGTCGATGGTGAGCGAAACTTCCGAGTACAGGCGGTCGCCGATCAGGATCCCTCCCGTCGTAGTCGTCGTCGTGGTCGTCGTCCCGGAGCTAGAGCCGCCCGCACTCGGGGCGGCCGACGAGGCGGCGGCGGCAGCGGTCGCGGTCGGGTGAGGCCCGGACGCCATAGTCTCAGCGAGCTGCACGCACGCCCAACGCAGCCGGAACCCGGAGCGAGACTAACCAGCGTCCTCGGCGCGACGGATATTCCCGTGACCGCCTGATTCTGGGCCGCTTCACGCAGCGTGCGCTTCCGCCCTGACGTCACCGCGCCCGGCTGGTGCGCGCCAACTAGTCCCTTCAGGCCTCGCCTAGGCCTGCGCCGCCCGAGAGCAGAGGCCGGAGTGAGGAGTGCCGTCTTTGTCACCTGATGACCTCTCTGCTGGGGCCACGGAGTGGTCCAGGAGGTCGTCTGTTTAGCTAAAAACAGGTCTCAGTCGCCGCGTTTTTAATATTAGTAGCCAGGAGAATAATAAGGGAGCTTTACCCCCAAGTTAGAGTTGGCAGAATTTTGCTATGATCTCTGCGCGATTTCGGTAATTTGTCAAGGACCTGTGTCTCTCTGCTTCTGTCTCGCCCTCCTAACTTTTAGCATTTGCGCGGCGCAGAGTCAGCGTGTACAAGAGGAGTTTAGGGCCGACCTTTGCCCTCATTGGCGGGTAGGAGCGGTTACTGTGATGTGGTGTGCAGACTAATTTGTGATTTAAAGTGATCCGCGAGGAATGTGGAGAGGACTGCCGTACAGTATTTTTAGAAAACACTAATGTGAACTACATTGGTTGCCCGAAAAAGCTCTACGATGAGCATGTAATTCCCCCTGGTATCCAAGTAAGACTAAGGCTTCGTAACGGCAAGGAGAGCGGCTGCTTTCGCCTGTTAGCTTCTGAAACTCTGGCCTGAGCCAGTGACAGGGCCCCCGTAATCTGGAAAATCCCTAGTTTCCAAAAATAGGGCGAGAACTTTACAGAGATAATTTGATTATGTCCAGGGGTCAATGTATCCATGTTGGTTACTACAATTAGGCAGAATGGAAGAAATAAATCTCATTTGTGTTTCTTTCTTCTGGGATTTTAGCTAGCGATTCCTGAAATTTCCTCATGTTTGAAGTAAAAACAGTGATACTGATAGGAACAGGTAGAGTCTGGAGTTGGGAGTAAATGAGTAGATCTTGGTTTATTCCAACTATCTTCTTATCCCACACTTGAACCTCTGATATGTTAGGCTAGTGATGAGAAATCCCATTATCTTTCTATTCATAGCTCGGGTTTAAGGCTTACTCTGTTAAATTGTGAAAAGTGCATTGAAACTTGGATCTTTAGAACAAAGGAAGTTTGAATACATTTCAGTATTTGTCAGTGATGTCATTAAAGCAAAACATATTCAGAAACCTCATCTTTAAAAAAGCATTACATCGATTTTATTTGGTAAATCCTTATATGAATAGTTCTGAACCCTGGCTGTGAATTAGAATCTTCTGAGTTTTGAAAACATATTGATGCTTGAGCCTTACCTTCAGCCTTGCCAACCTTATAGAGGTTGATGTAATTAATTTAGGGTGGGCTCAGCCAGTGTTTGGATTTTGCCTATCCTCCAATGTTCAGCCAGGGCTAAGAAATACTACTCCAATGGAGTGTAATTCAGGTGCTGGCTAAAGCACTTAAACTCTCTGATTTTAACTTTTTTTTTTTTTTTTTTTTTTTTAGTGTTTATTTATTTTTGAGAGAGAGATAGCTGGAGAGGAGCAGATAAAAAGGGGACAGAATCCAGAGTGGGTTCCATGCTGACAGCAGCAAGCCTGATATGGGGCTTGAACTCACGAATCATGTGACTTGAGCCAAAGTCAGAAGCTTAACTGAGGAGCCACCCAGGCACCCCTCCTTTACCTTTCTGACTAGTCTGCTTCCAGGGAAACTTCCCTAGCCAATATTCAGAAGTCATTTAAAAATAATATTAATAAACTTTGAAATCTTTAAAAACTATTTAATGATATGCTGTTTTTCTGGTTCTGATAACCTACTATGGTTATGTAAGATAGTGTTTTGGAAGTTTGGATCAATGATACATGGAACTCTGCTATTTTTGCAACTTTTTGTGAGTTTTCAATTATTTCAAACTAAAAAAAAAAGGCTAATTGGTAACATGATTCATTGAAACATAAAGTTTCAGTGAAATCACCACCTGTATTTATAATGACTTGAGAGTAATATAATTTATTTTTAAGATATTTCTTAATGGGAATTTATTCCTCTTTAGAGGGTCTTCCACCATACCTCTCCAATATGCTGCCAATAAACTGACTTGTTGATGTCTTGATATATTTTATAATATATTTTTACTCTCTAGATCCATGATTTTTAAAAACTCACAAGCGTAGGAGGGAGTTATGGGAGGAGATGGGGTTCCTTTTCTATTCCTGATATCTTATCCCAGTAGACCTCTCTGCTCCCCACCTCCTTCCTGTGTCTGACATTCATTTCCAGAAGAGCAGAAACACCCAGATCATTCCACACTTGGGCCTATTTCCCACTTCCTCGAACTGTACCCCCAAATTATGTCCAATAGAGAGGAGTATTTTCACTGTTCATCCCTTTAGCATCAAAAAAGATGGTAGAGGAGGTGGGCCAACATTTTATTTGCTTAGCATTAATTCATCAAACTGATGTTTTTAATTTTAATTTTTTTTTTAAATCCATGACTAATCCACAGGATGGAAAGCAATAGGTCTAGTGGTTCTGCTCCACAAGGTTGTCTAAGGATAGGGGTTAAAAAAAATTATGATTATCCTTTTCAGGGTCAAATTCTAGATAAATCATAGTTTAGAAAATTGTTATGTTATTTCTAAATTATTTTGAAGAAAGTTTGTTTTTCCATATACCTACTTCCAAAACATAAACGTTAAAATGTAGAAAGACTAAGACCTATTCAGAGTTATAAAGGTTCTAGACCTGGGACTAGTAAAGCATATGTTTTAACTGTATGAAAGCATTAGTAGAAGTGCATTCAGGCAAGTGAGAGAGTTCCATTAGGAAGGTACATGATTGAGTTTTTTGTCACGCAAAAGAAAAATGGAATGGTATATCTGTAATTTTGTATATTCTTTCAACAAACAGAGGTCCTGCTAGTAGACCTGGAGTTCACCATGTGTAAAAGAAAATCCGTGATAAAGTTTCAGTTTTTATTGTTTTAAGCCTTGCAGCCTTCGTATGATGACTCAAGAGACCAGTGGAATTATGAGTGGCCTTCCTATAACTACTGAAGAATCATATTCTTGATGCTTTGATCAGTTCTCATTCCATTAAACACTGTAGCCTTTCTGGGGAACATGTTTTTCATATTATTTAAACTTCCAGGTTCTTTAATCCTAAAATCATAATTGATAAAATTTATTAATTTCTTCAGCAATCAGTTATTCACCAGTAGACCACCAGAGTTTAATAACACTGTAATTTAGGCTAAGGGCAAATGAAGTGTAAGTCCCCATCAGAAGAAGCTACACTCTTAATAAAGGGAATGATACACACAAAGCTAAATGTTAAGGTGACCAGTAAGTGCAAAAGCAGGCAGAGAAAGGATAAGTCATTATGGTAAATGTGACCAGGAGAAGTTATAACCCTAAGAAGATCCTAAGCAAGTTTCTGTTTATAGCAGAGATCATAGAATATTTGATTTTACACATGAACTATTCATGTGGCTTCATGACTTTTTAGTCTTGTGGTTATATGACAATACATTCTGATCTGGTTGCTCTCATCATCAGTTGTTCTGAAATTGATTTATATGTAATTAAGGCTTAGGCATATACTGCTTGGTAAATCTCATAACAGCACCGGGCATTCTGCTGCTAGCTCTGCTGAGAACTACTTCTGAGATTTTAAGCAACCAGTTTACTCAAGAGGGACTCCAGCTGGAGCCCTTGCAGGTCTAAACTTCGGTGATTCTGGTCATCCAAACATCTTGAACCTCAGACTCCTCTTTGGTTCTTATTTCTTCTTTATTTTAGTCACCTAGTCCTGTTGTTACTTCTTTCAAGGAAGGAAATTGTTCTTGAATCTTCCTGTTCTGTCTATCCTATCATATCTACTGGTATCTCATGCATGGACCATTATAGTAGCTGTCTAAATGTTCTTCTTCATTCTCACCCATTCCTCATTCAACTGGGGAAATCTCTAATCTTTGAAATATCAGTTTCCTCACCTCACTTCCTCAAATAAAAACTTTGGAAATAAAAGATAGAGATCAAACACCTTTTGGAAGTTGAAGCTTTGTACAGTATATAAACTTGCTTTGTCAATGATTCCTTATCAAATTACCAGCTTGCCTAATTCCCTTCCTTTCTCAAGCTCACAACATTCTTACTCTTCCTCTCTGTTAATCAAATCTTCCCAATTTCTTTGAGATCTAGATGAATTTCTACCTCTTGCCAGAAGCCTTCCCCACCTGTTCTAGCTTTCATTACCTTTTCCCTTTGTTTTGGTTCCCTCCTGGCATTTATGACCTTCACTATATGTTTTGACACTTGATTTTATACTGTTATGCATTGTTACTTATCACCTCATGAGTGTGTGTCTTGACTTTAAAAATAGGACCATATTTGCATTTATTTTGCATTGTGCACAGAACTTGGCAGACACTGTGCCTATGGTAGATACTTAATCAGAACTTGTGGAACTGAATTGACATTTGTTTCCTCGTGCTTGGCCTAGGAAGCCTGGTTTTGCCTTTTCCTTTCCGTCCAAACAGCCAATTCCATCCTCAGGTATCTGTCCTACCACCGTAGCCATCTCCCTAATGGAGAACTGCTGTACTCCCAAATAGAGGTCCCCATTTGCCCTGTTCGCTTTGCAGCACTCAGCCGTGTTTCCACTTCTGCTCTATTCTGTGTCCTTCTTATAGTGGGCTGCTTAAGTAGCCCACAAGTTCTGTTCTATATAGGCATGAGCTACAGAACAGAATGCCTGTTGGCATTGTTATAACCGGAGTTGTGGTGCGAGGATGGGAGCTCACAGAAGGTAATACAGTGGAGTAGTTTGGTGTTTGATGTACACAGAGGCTCAGTTTTTGGAGGTATGTCCAGAAATTGGTCATGTGTGACCAAGAGTTAAGGACAGTGCCAGTTAGATAAACTGAACTGTAAAGCCAACAAAGCCATAGGTTTGCTTTTGGAGCTAGACTAATGTTAATAGTCCGATGTCTTTTTCACACAAGGAAACTAAGGTCCAAGGAGGAGGCTGCAAATGTAGCTACTCATTAGTATTTGCTAATTGCAAATAATTCAGTGCAGCCTATCCTTGGATGGATTCATTCTTTATAGTATTTAATGTCAGAAATTGGCCAGCTAGTGTTGGTTTCAGTTACCTATTCAAGAGTAATAAGAGCTTGTTGGTATGACCTCCAGACAGACTACATCAAGGAAGTATGACCCTGCCAACACCTGGAATTTGGCCCAGGGAAACTAATTTAGGACTTCTGACCTACAGAACTGTAAGATAAAAATTTTTGTTGCTTTAAGCCCTAGGTTTGTTGTAATTCTTCATAGCAGTTTTAGAAAACTAGCGTACTAAGAGTAGCTATTTCCTGATATTTAAGAAATGTTTCTCAAACCTTAAGATGCTCCACCTGGGTGGAGCCTACAATCCCCAATTCTAAAAATGACTCCTGAGTGATGCTGAAACTGCTAGTCCAAGGGCTATACTGAGCAGCAAGGCTTTGAGGCACATTAGATGATTTTGTCTTTTATTACTTCCAGTATGAGGAAGTAGACCCAGTGGTTAAGAGTACCGGAGGCTCTGGAGTTAACATACTGGGGGAAAAATTCTGTCACTTAATAGTTATGCAACTTTTGGCAAACTACTTAATTTGCTTAAATTATTTAGGCAATTATTTAAGTTCAGTTTTCTCACCAATAAAAGGATACTAATAACACCTACCACAGATTACTGTTTGTTAGGTGAAAGGGTTATACATGAGTTCATTTCCCAGTCCTTGGAAATGCAAATTATTTACCTGATGTTGGCCAAAGGGTAATGCCTATAATCCTGGTCCCAGGGACTTTTGGTTTGCCAGGTGTGAACATTTTGTGTTCATTCATTCATTCAGTTATTCACTTTTAAACTCTTATTTGTTGACAACTAAGTACTAGACTTTATTCTAGGCATTGGGGATATGGTGATAAATAAGGCAGATTCTGCCTTCAAGGAGTTTGTAGATGATACACAGATATACAAGTGTGATAATTTTGGCTAATTCTTTTTTTTTTAATAAAATGATCTTTGAGATGTATTATGAAGTGAATATTATTATTGAAAAGTGAACATGTATATAGCACGATATGTGCAGTGTGATCCTTTTTATATGAAGTTAACTATACATATATATGATGAATTACTAGTGAAATGAAATTTTAAGATGTTGAAAATGCAAATCTGAATACTTTGTTATTAGATTTAATAGATGTAAAGTTACTTTGTCAGATTTCCATAACAATTTCTAGACACTGAATTTCTAGATTTATCGCATTGATTACTCATAATAAACAGTTCAGAGTTTGGTGTCAGCCCATGGGCCATTCTTTGAGTGATATTATTCGTTTCATTTTTTAAAATACTATAACATTTCTTGTATAATTGCAATTGTTTTGAAAAAAATCCTAATTTGGTCTGATAACAGACACAGTAGAGAAGCGGTTCTGAGGATGGGGTAATTTTATGGACAAGCAAACAAAGAAGGTGGCAAAAAGGAGGTGATATGTGATCTGGATTTTAAAGGCTACATGGGCATTCGTCAGAAGGATAAGAGTGGAAGAGTATTTTATTTTCTTTAATTTTTTTTAATGTTTATTCTTGAGAGAGACAGAGCACAAGCAGGGGAGGGGCAGAGAGAGAGGGAGACACAGAATCTGAAGCAGGCTCCAGGCTCTGAGCTGTCAGCACAGAGCCTGACACAGGGCTCAAACTCACTAACTGCAAGATCATGACCTGAGCCAAAGTTGGATGCTTAACCAACTAAGCCACCCAGGCACCCTGGAAGAGTATTTTAAACAGAGGGAAAATGGGAGCCATGGCAGGGAGGTGTGAAATTTCTCGGTGTGTTGAGAAAGACAGTGGACATCTGTTGTTTTAGCCTGCTCAGCATCTAGTCTCCCTTCTTCCATTTCCCTTAGGGACCCACAACTTCTCCATTCTCAGCGTAGGTGGTTTGGATAGGGCTGACCTCTTCCCTAGCTCACAAATCAATCAGCATTTCTCACCCCACTCCCCTTCCAGTGATTGGTTCAGGACATCAATTATGTCAAGAACTTTTGCTGTAACCCTGGCCAGTGGAGGGGAAAGAAGTGCTTGTTCCTTCTGGGGCTGTTGAGAAGGGAGATGTAAGCCCAGACTGACAGAGTACCAGTTTAACACTGGACAAATGAACCAGTTTGAGAATGGAGCCTGCAGAGAAAAAGAGCAGAGACCAGACATAGAAACTCAATCCAAAGACTTTATGCCCTCACATGTAGCCATACCCTATCTTCTACCCCTGAGATTTTCAGTTACATGAACAAATAACTTCTTTTTTATTCATTTAATCTTAACTGAAAGACCTACACAGGGAATATTTTGGTGCGCTAGAATATTGTGTGTGTGTGTGTGTGTGTGTGTGTGTGTGTGTATATGTGTGTATACACTAGGGACTAAGAGCCTGCAGGGGGTGGGCAGGGGCTAGAAGAGTTTAGGAACAGGCCCTCATTTACGGAGACTCCCAGGAGCTCTGGAGGGTCTAAAGCAATGTTAAAAAGGAGTCACTAGTGCTAAGCCTACATCACCAAACCAAAACTAACATCTAACTTCATTGCAGTTTCAGTCTCCTCCAGGAATGTAATCTTAACTCATTGATCTGGAATTTCCTGGTTGGCAGTAGTGAGGTAATTTAGCTAATAGGCCCTCTTTTATCTCCCAAAGGAAGGTGACCTTGACTGAAATAATCCTTTTTTTTTTTTTTTTTTCTTCATTTGTGACTTCCTTATCCCATCCCTTCTATGCCTTTAAAACCTTTCCTTTTCTGTAGCTCTTTGGAGTTCCTTTCTATTTGCTAGATGGAATACTGCCCAATTTATACATCATTCAATAAAGCCATTTAGATCTTTAAAACACACTCAGTTGAATTTTTTTTACTCTGTTGAATTTTTATTTAACAGCGGTGATTACCTCAAGAAAATGAAGAGCTATAACTCAGAAACTAATATTAAGAACATTTACTTCCTCAGGTTTTTCTAGCAGTTTCATTTTTATTATTCTCTTTCTTTCCCTCTGGTTGGGGCTAGGCAATTAAACATAGAAAGGACCTAGCAAGTCCCTGAAAATGACATTTTAAAGTGTTTTCCTTTGAAGAAATGAGAGTTGTTTTATTTTGAGCAATGAAGTAGCAGACTCTATTTACTTGTGTTTTCTAATAAGCAGTCAGTATAAGCAGACTTTCACTGTAGAAACTTTTAGGAATATTAAGAATCTTCTTTTCTGAGGCACCCTACTCACTGAATTCATTTTCTCAGCAGGAACAAGAAGTAACACTTCAGCCATTTTGGACATTATAACAAAAATAAATGAGCTTCACATCAACTTCCCTACATATATTTGTCCTGTCTCTTTAGTCTATAACAATTCCCTAGGCTTTTTTCTTTTATATTTTTCATGATTCCAAGTTAGTGGTTTTACAGCATGTCCCTTAATTTGGATTTGTCTGATTGTGATTAGATTGTGATTAGATTCAGGGTGAACATCTTCCCACAAACACTCCATAGATGATGTTGTATCTCCAAGTTTAACAGCAAGGGTCTTACGATGTCCAGTTATTGTCCAATTTTTACTTAATTTTGATGGTTTAGTTAAGGTGGCGTCCACCAGATTTATCCATTATACCTTTACACCTTCTAATAACCTGTGGGATGATTCTTTGGCAATAAATAGCACTCTCAATATCTTTTGTACATTGTTTCAAAGAAGAAAAATGGCCCAGTTGAAACCTTACAGAGTTGGAAAGGATTATTTCAACAAATTTCTAGTTACCACCCACTAAACTGTGTCATCCTAAGTGCTAAGACCACACAGTAGTGAGACTGACCAGAGTAAAACAAAGAGCAAAATACCACAGGAGAATTTGGGAGAATGACATAGACCACATTAAAAGTGAGGAAGACGAAGTTCAGAGACCGAGATTTTACTATCAAATGTCAGAAGTGAGATTAGAACTTTGGTTTGGTTTTTTTTTTTTTTAATTTTTTTTTTTTAACGTTTATTTATTTTTGAGACAGAGAGAGACAGAGCATGAACGGGGGAGGGTCAGAGAGAGGGAGACACAGAATCTGAAACAGATTCTGTGCTGTCAGCACAGAGCCTGATGTGGGGCTCGAACTCACGGACCGTGAGATCATGACCTGAGCCGAAGTCGGCCGCTTAACCGACTGAGCCACCCAGGCGCCCCAGAACTTTGGTTTTTCTGATATCCAATCCAGCGTTCTTTTCATGACAGCATAAGAAGATTGTATTGTAAAGCTGGTTTTCCAGGACAGGTGTAACATTTGTTCTTACAGTGAAAACAGTTCATGACACCTTACTATGTAACTAAAAGAACAAGCTTTCTCCAGGCCCACCACAATGTGTTTTAGAGAAAATGTTATTTAGATTGATTTAAATTATGTACATTGTGACATTTAACTCCATTGGACACCTAGTCTAGTTTTATCTCCGAGAAATGCTTCCTCATACTGACAGTGACAAACACACTTGCAGATCTGATGTTGCTCATCTGCCACACCTTAAATCTACTACGGAACAAGATTTTTCTATTCACAAGTCAGGAAACAATTCAAAGGTATTTAAATCCTACATCCTGAGAGCGCTTACAGTTGACACATAATTGCTTTATGAGTGTTTGCATACATCTCACTGGAATCTCAAAAAAGACCCACTTACTCCTTAAGGTGGGAAGTGCGGATCGGTACATATAGTCTGGATTGGTAAATGCTTTGCCTTTACATTTAAGAATCTCTAGTGTACACTTTTCAGAACAGAAACATAAGAGAAATAGTCTTATACATACATTCATTCAAGTATGTTATACATTCATGCAGGACTATCGGCTTCAAATTTAAAAGCTGGTTCTGGAGATGAACTGTTTTAGGCATTGGTTTGGTGAGTCATGAGATTCTTTTGGGCTCAGTTTTGGATCTATACACCCTGAAGGACACAATATCATTTGACCTTTGTTCGTGCTTCTCAAAACCGAACCTTGTAAACATTCTGCGTGCTTTGGGATAAATGAATTTAACTAAACAGTTAAATATTACATTTACAATTTTTTACATATGACTCTGGAGAGAACTCCCTCCGCCAACTGCTAAAGAGCCCGCCTTCCCGAATCTGGAGGACAGGCAGGTTTCCCAAAGGGCTCTACCGTGGGGGTTAGTGACTGAAGTGGGCTGGTCAATCGGAAAGTCCTTTTCCCCTTGCTACGAGCTCGGAGAAAGCTCAGTACCCACAGCGCGTCAGACAAACAACCCACCACCCCAGGCTCTCAGGCCCCGCTGAGCCTCACGGTCCGCCCAGGGACAATCGCGCCCAGCTCTGCCGCTGAACCCATGCAAGGCCTGGCTGGGCTGACGTAGGCTCCAGGCGAGAAATTATTTCACAACTGTCAAGAGGAAAGAGCGCGCCCACTCCGTCATTTCTAGGAAGGCCGGAGCCTGCCAGGCTGCGGGGGCGGACGGGAAGGACCGCACACTCCCCAAAACAACTGCAAACCCAAGGACAACCCGCGCACGCGCAACGCGCTCTGCCTTCTTGTGCCTGCGGTTGAGCGGCTCCCTCCGCCAGCTGCCGGATCTAACTTGTGGGCCTTCTCGGCGCGCCGACTTCCGCGCCTGAGCGGCCGTGACGTAGCCGGTCTCCTCCTCTCGTCCTCCCGCGGCGCCGGTCTCTTGTGACGTCAGCAGCAGAATCCTCTCGGTCTTGATCTAGTGCTAAGTGAGGGGCGGGCCGGATGGGCTGGTTGCCTGCTCCTCCCCCAACCTGAACTTGTTTTGTAAAGGAAACCTCTTGTAATTTCCTAAAACTTTAGATTAAGTCTTTAAACTGTTCCCGTTTCCTAATAAGGGAGAAAACGGCCCTCACCCTAGTTCCAGCTCCTTCCAAGCTGAGAGTTCTGTTAGAAGTAAGCTGCAAAATGTGTTGTTATTTGGATTTATTTGGAGGCTTTTGCTTGTTGTTTTTATGTGTTCTCCTGGTGTGTAAATTGGCAGAAAGTGACATCCATAAAATCGTAACTTTGTATATTGGAAGCTGGGATAAGCAGTACCTAGTCTGGGTTAATGAAATTAATGTAATTTTAATTTAGTTTAAATTTAGTTTCCATTTGAATTATCCAGGAGTGTCATCAAGAAAGCGTGGGTATAAAAAACGGTTAAAGAGCTTCCAGGAGTATTTAATCGTTTTGTAATCTGTTTAAAGCCAAAATGAAAATCGGGGTGTAATACAAGTAAAAAGAATTTAAACTTGTAAGGGGTGAAGGTTTTGTTTAGGGATAGTGAAATAGACACAGAGATTTGTGTGACTTGCTCAATAGGGATGGAATTCAGGCCACTGCTTTCGCAATGCCAATACTCTTCTCAGTTTGACTAAAGCTGCCTTTAGAACCCGCTGCTGGACCTGGGCATCTATTGCCACTTTTCTTGGCTTCCTCCCTCACTGGTCTTTTCCCCTTTTCCATGATTCTGGTTCTTGCCCTCTCCTCCCTTTTGCTTTCTCTGTTTAACTTACTCTGTTTTCTTGATAGTTGAATCAGCCTTTCCTTTCCTTTAAATACCTCTTTTTAAAAAAAATACCTGTAAAAGTGGGGGCACCTGGGTGGCTCGGTTGGTTGAGCCCTCCCTCTGACTTTGGCTCAGGTCATGATCTCCCAGTTAGTGAGTTTGAGCCCACCTGGCCTCTGTGCTGACAGCTCAGAGCCTGCTTTGGAGTCTGTGTCTCGCTCTCTCTCTGCCACTCCTCTGCTTGCACTCTCTCTCTTTCTCTCTCTCTCTTTGAAAAAAAATTTTAAATACCTGTAAAAGGAAGTAGAAGGATTTTTAAAGTTTATTTTCTTGTGTTAAGGGAGGTTTTTGGGAGTGCAGGTAAGTTTGTATATGGATAGGTATAAAACTTCCTCTGGTAAAAGCTGCCTCATAGCTTTTTTTCATTCATAGCAATACAGTGAAAGTAGGAGTGTGTGTGTGTGTGTGTGTGCATATGTGCGTGCAGTGAAGAAAAGAAAGGAGAGGTAGGAGAGGGGAGGGAGTGCTGTGGTGCACTGTTTGGAATCAGAAACAGGAGAAAAAATATATCAACAGAGGGGTGCTCTACTCAATTCAAAATGACACAACTGTAGGTTCTATGAAAGAAATACATCGTTTCCAATCAATCCCTGCAAGTGCTTCAGTAATGCATTTCCTTAGATGATTTGTGTCTTTCACAGAATAAACCTAGCTTGAGCAGCTTTAGCTGCCCCAGAAAAAGTAATCCTAGGAGTTCTGTTGATCTATTTCATAAATAATGAAATAATATATCAGTGTTTCCAGACTCCATGGCCACCCTATAGGCGTCTCAGTATGGTGGCACCTGTTTCCAGTTCTGCCAGTGGATGTTGTTATCCTTCTTCTACAGGTGGGGAACCTAAAGCACAGAGTCCCTTGCCTACCTTACAGACCTACAATGAGACAGAACTGCTGTTTTTTTTTTCCATTTTCTAGTTTCTGGGCGAACATATCTAGTAATAATATCTAACTTTGAACGAATAATAGAATTCACTAAAATATACCGAGTGAAGTATGTTGTCTTATTACCAATTTATTTCTTTGGTGTTTGTCTTACTCTGCTTGGTCAACAGTAACTTGCAGAAGTTGATTGGAAACATATTTTGTATATTGATTTGAGGGTAGTCCTGAAGTTTGATTTATGTGTTATTTCCCTATATTGAAAGAAAATACACTGTTCTGTATTCCATAATTTAAAAATAATTGGAGAGGCACCTGGGTGGCTCAGTCGGTTAAACATCTGACTCTTGATTTTGGCTTAGATTGTTGAGTTCGAGCCCTGAGTCAGGCTCCACACGGAGCCTGCTTGGGATTCTTTCCCCCTCTCTCTGCCCCTCCCCTGCTTGCATGCTCTCTCTCAAAATGAATAAGTAATCTTTAAAAAAATGGAAACTCGAGTGCACTAACTTAAGTGAAATAGACAAATACTATTCCATATTCACCAGGATGTACATTACATCCCGGAACTTATTCCTCTTATAATTGGAAGTTTGTATCCTCTGACCAGTTATCTCCCCATTCCCTGCCTCCTTCCACCAGCCTTTGGTAACCACTACTGTTTCTCTGAGTTTGGCTTTTTAGATCCCACATATAAGTGAGATCATACACTGGCTTATTTCGCTTAGCATAATGCCCTCAAAGTTCATCCAAGTTGTCTCAAATGGCAGAATTTCCTTTTTTCTCATGACTGAATAGTATTACATTATATGTATACACCATATTTTTGTTATATACATCCATTGATGGATGCCTACATGGTTTCCATATCTTGGCTATTGCAAGTAACACTGCAGTAAACATGGGAGTGCAGATATCTCTATGAAATCCTGATTTTAATTCCTTTGGATTCAGAAGTGGGATTGCTGGATCATTTGGTAGTACTGTTTTTAATTTTTTGAGGAACTTCTCTATACTATTTTTCATAGTGTCTGTACCAATTTACATTCGTACCAACAATGCACAAGGGTTCCTTTTCCTCCACAACTTCACCAACACTTGTTTCTCGTCTTTTTGATAATAGCCATTCCAACATGTATGAGGTGATATCTCATGGTTTTGATTTGTATTTCCCTGATGATTAGTGATGGGAGCACCTTTTCATATGCTAGTTGCCCATTTGTATGTCATCTTTGGAAGACTATTCAATTTCTCTGCCTGTTTTTTAATCAGGTTTTCGTTTTGTTGTTTTATGCTATTGAGTTGAGTTCTTTATATATTTTGAAAATTATCCCCTTATTAGATATATAATTTGCAAATATTTTCTCCCATCTGTAGGTTGCCTTTTAATTTTGTTAGTAGTTTCTTTTGCTGTGTGGTTTTTTTAGTTTGATGTGGTCCCGTTTATTGATTTTTGCTTTTTAAAACAAATTTTTTTAACGTTTATTTATTATGGAGAGACAGACACAGAGCGTGAGCAGGGGAGGGGTAGAGAGAGGGGGAGACACAGAATCTGAAGTAGGCTCCAGGCTCCAAGCTGTCAGCGCAGAGCCCAATGCAGGGCTCGAACTCACAAAGTATGAGATCATGACCTGAGCCAAAGTCGGACGCTTAACGGACTGAGCCACCCAGGTGCTCCTATTGATTTTTGCTTTTGGTGCTTGTGCTTTCGGTGTCATATCCAGAAAATTGCTGCAAGACCAATGTCAAGGAGTTTTTTGCTGTTCCCTTTATGGTTACAGGTCTTATGTTTAAGTCTTTAATCCATTTGAGTTCGTTTTTATGAGTGGTGTAAGATAAGGGTCCAATTTCATTTTTCTGCATGCAGTTATCAGGTTTTCCCAGTAACAGAGCAGATATTAAATGTTCTCAACATAATGACAACAAAAACAAAGTGGTAATTATGTGAGGGGAGGGATGTGTTGACTACCTTTGTTGTGGTCAGTGTTTCATAATGTATGTGTTTATCAAATCATCACATTGTGTGCCTTAAACTTACATAATATTATATGTCAGTTATATCTCAGTAAAACTGGGGTGAAAAAATAAAGAGAGTTAAAAAAATTGTTGATTTCAATCAAGAATGAAAACAGAAAAAATATGATCTGTGATATTTAATCCAAACATTTATATTAGGATAAATTATTCCCATAATGTCTGTGTAATGTTATATGTGTATCCTGAAATTTGCAAGTCACAGAAGCACTGTTATTTTATGTTATTCTTCCCCCCCCAAAAATTCTACCTTCGAGAGTAGTGATTTTTATCTTGTATATATTTTTATATCTTTTATATCTTACGTTTATCATAAAATTAGAAACCTGGATCCCAGGATGGTAGAAACACAAAACTTGCTTATTCCAAAAAACTTTTATATATTTATAATATATTTTATATTAACTTTATTATTATCCTTACTGTATACACTGTTTTAAAGACAAAATATAAAGCAGGAGCATTGTTGGGGTTTTTATGTGGCTTCGTGGCTTTTTGTGTTGGGGTTTTGTGGCTTTAAAATACAAATAAAAATAATGACTGTATTAGTGTTTAAAATGTCAGCAATAGTGTTGACATTTTTACTGCTAGAACTATAAAATATAGACATGAATTAATATAATCACCTGAGAAGTTAGGCTAATCAATTCTTTTATTGGAAAACTTGAGGATTTCTTTTACTAACGTCACTCATGAGATACAATTTGAAATGGGGGCTCAAAGAGCAAGGTTTAGGGGCACCTGGGTGGCTCAGTCAATTAAGCATCCGACTCTTGATCTTGGCTCAGGTCATGATCTCACAGTTGGGAGATCGAGCCCCACAGTGGGTGCTGTCCTCCTGGAGCTGGTTGGGGTTCTCTCCCTCTCTCTCTGCCCCTCCTCCATGTGCACATGCCCTCTCTCCCCCTCTTTCTCAAAATAAATAAACTTTAGGAAAAAAGAGCAAGGTTTACTGACTTTATTCTTCTATCTTAGAACTAAGATAGAGGCTCACACAACTAACAAGTAGTTTGAACAGAAAGCATGAACTAAAGGGACTAGGCTTTACATGTTCTGAATCTCTCAAGTGGGACAACACGTATGTACAAAAATTTCTTTAGGTTATTTGGAAAAACTTTATTCCAAAGTATTGTGAACTTCCATTCTGCAGATGATTGGAATATATTTGGATAATGAATCTGTCCATTCATACCCATATGTCTTTGACCCTCATATTCCATTGCAGTTACTTTTTCTGCATAACAAACTGACCTAAATTTGGCATCTTAGAAACAAGCATTTTATTATGTTCATAGATTTTGTGGCTCAGAAATTCCATCCAAGCACAGCATGATTGATTCTTCTCTGAGGAGTCACTTGGGCCGGTCTGGCTCAAAGACTAGGAGCAACTACTCTTGGCTACTTTGTGTGGGTTGGCTTCCTTACAGCTAGTGTCGTCTGGGTAATTAGACTTTTATGTGGCAGTTCAGGGCTCCAGCCTCAAGTGTTCTAGTGCATAAGGCCAGTGCTGCATTGCCTTTTATGACTCAGCCTCACTATTGTGTCTGCTGTAAACTATTGGTCGAAGGAGTCATAAGTCTACCCAAATTCAGAAAGTGTGTGTGCTTGTTTTGTGTGATTCATCTTATCGTGCTTCACAGATACTGGGTTGTTGGTTTTTTTTTTTTTTTTTTTTTACAAATTGAAGTTTCGTGGCAACCCTGCCTTGAACAAGTCTATCAGTGCCATTTTTTCCAACAACAGTTGTTTATTTCATGTCTCTGTGTCACGTTTTGGCAATTCACTATTTCCAACTTTTTCCTTATTTGTCATGGTGATCTGAGATCAGCAATTAGTAATTGCTGAAAGCTCAGGTGATGGTAAGCATTTTTTAGCAATAAAATATTTTTTAAGTTTTTATTTTATTTATTTTGAGAGAGAGAGAGCAGGGGAGGGGCAGAGAGAGAGAGAGAGACTCCCAAGCAGGCCCGGTGCTGTCAGTGCAGAACCTGCCGCGGGGCTGGAACTCACGAACTGTGAGATCATGACCTGAGCTGAAATCGAGAGTTGGAAACTTAACCAATTGAGCCCCTAGCAATAAAGTACTGTGTTTTTTAATTAAGGTATGTACATTATTTTTTTAAGAGATAATGTTATTACACACTTAAGGGACTATAGTGTAAACATAATTTACATGCACTGAGAAACCAAAAAATTCATTTGACTCACTTTGTTGCAATATTTGCTTTATTACAGTGGTCTGCAAACAAAACCCACAATATCTCTGAGGTAAGTCTATACGTGCATTTTTGTAGGTTAGCACTTGGAATTAAGCAGATGCCTTGTACCCCCAAAAGTCTGCTCCTGTGACCCGGCCTCTCCAGACACATGCCCTGTTTCTGGTCCCTAGCTACCCTAACCCGTGCTGCCCACAAATGTGCAGACTGCACTCTCTCAGCTGGCCTTTGGTTGTTAGCATCCTCCAGGCCTATTGGACTCAGGCTGGTCTCTGAAACCTGCATAGCCTCCAGGATGGAAAGTGCCCACTCCTCAAAAATCTTTCTGCGGTAGTAGCTTTAAACCAATGACGAACAGTCTGCATTTGGATTGACTGCCTGATGTGGTCCTGGTCTTAGTCAGCCATCCGCGCTCCCAGGTGTCTATTCTTGGAGGGTACCCAACAGTTCTGGCTGTTCCATGCTGGCAGATTTGTGCACTCTCCTCCACCTCTGCCTTCAGGAGAAATATGCACATTTGTGTAAAATAAGGCTTGGAATTAGACAGATGCCAGGTACTAGAAAAAGACTGCTTCTGTGATCTGGCCTCACCCTGTTCCAGGTTCCTGGCCACCCTGACTTGTGTGACATGCACATGGGCAGTGCGTCCCCTGTCATCCATCCTTGGGCAGCCAGAACCCTCTAGGCCTGTGGAGCTAGGGCCTACACTTAACCAACTGCACATCTTCAGGAATGGAGGGAGACCTCCCCCTGAAAACCATTCTGAGACAACCACTGAAATGGGTGACTGGGGACCCCATGTGGACCTACTGTCTGCTGGAGTCCCAGGCTTCGGGCAGCAATCAAGGCTTCCAGGTGTCTCTTCTTGGAGACCCCACATTCCATCCCTGGCAAGACAACCCAGATTACTCAGGCTCTGCCATCAGTGGGAATAGGCACATTTGTGTAGATTATGGCTTGGATTAGGTAGATGCTTTATAACCCCCAGGGCCTACTCCAGTGACCTGGCCTCTCCAGATGCCTTGCCCTGTTTAGGTCCTTGGCCACCCTGACCCATGCCACCTGTGCATGCTTACTTTGTTTGCATGCACTTTTTTGCACTCTTGGGCAGACTCGGCACTGAAGCCCGTGGAACTCTGGCCAGGCCCCAACCACCTGCATAGCCTCTGGTGTAGTGGGAGCCTACCTCCTGAAAATCACTCTGAGATGGCAACTGGAAATGGCTAACAGCATTTCTATGGATTTGCTTCCTTACTCCAGGCTTCAATGGAGACTAGTGCTTCCAGATGTTTCCTAATGGAGGATACCCTGCCCTGCCTGCCTGGCTCCTTCCTGGCAAGGAAGTTGAAAAACTTCCAGCTCTGCCTTGGAGGGGGAGAATTGTATACAATGGTAGGTAGGCCTTGCAATTAGGCTAAAGTTTTTTCTACCCCCAAAGAACCTGTGGGGGTTCTCCTCTCAGTTCTCAGTTCTCCTGTGTGAGAACGTTTCCCAACATTTACCCTTTTCCAGGACTCTGGCCACAGGCACATGTGAGTCTGGCACATACACAGCACACACACTGACAGCTGCCCTTGGGCAGAAAGGTCCTCCAGGCCTTCGGAGCTTGGGCCCATCCCTTACCATCTGCATTGCAAAAAGTGGAGGAAGCCCACCCTCCACCCCCCAAAATCACTCTAACATGTTAGCTGAAATGAGAGACTGCCAGTCTCCTTGTGGACTGCTTGCCAGATGTGGTCCTGGGTTTGTGCTGTAGTCAGGCTCCCAGGTGTCTCTTTTTGGAGGATCTGTTGGTGAGCCAAAGCAATGTAGACCTTGCAAAGCAGTCCAGATTCACTCAGTTCTGCCTTCTGGTGAATATGTGCATTTGTGTACCAGAAGGCTTGGGATTAGGCAGATCAGTTACCTCCAATAGTCCCCTCCCCTGCCTGGGCCTCACCTGACATTGACCTGTTCCTGGCTACTCTGATCCGTGAAGATATCCTTCAGTAACAGGCACTTAGGGTTCTTGATTGCTGCAGAAGCCTCCAACCCCATCATGCAGCCAGGCCATGTGGGCTGACTGTAGCCAGTTTAAAGCTGCTTCCTCAGAAAGATTTTTGGTGGTGAGCTACATCCACCCAAATGCTATGTAGGTGATTGGGGACTTGGCGTGAAATCCTAGGCCTGATGGGCACTGGCTGCCTGGGCAGGCTGACAGGTGCGTACTGCACATGCGTGGGCCATGCAGGTAGCCAGGGACGGGTGTATGCGGAAGCCAGATAACAGGTGCAGGCTATAGGGGCTATAACATACCTCCCTAATTCCAGGCTCTAACATATGCAAATCTGCCTGTTCAACTGAGGGTAGAACTGGAGGAATCTGGATGACCTTACCAGGGTGGGGACCCACGGGATGGTCAGGTACACCCAAATGTGTACTGACAGTCCTCAATGTAAAATGGAGCCTCAGAAATACTTTCAGCTGGTGGGCTCCCTACACCCTGAGACCACTTAGGTGGTTGATGTCCTACCAGAGCTCCATGGACCTGGAGTGCCCCTGCAGATGCTAACAGTGTGCAGACGGCACATTCATCGTCCGTGCAGGTCAGGGAGGCCAGGACAATATCCTGAAGCGCCTGTTCACAGGGAGAAGCATTGGGGGTTCCTGACATCTGCCTAATTCAAAGCATTCACCTACACAAATGCTCATATTCCACCTGAGGGCAGAGCTGGAGGAATTTGGACAGACCTGCCAAAGTGGGTCAGCCAAGGATAGTGAGAGTACTCTCTAAGAAGAAACACCTGGGAGCCTTGGATCCCTGGATCCAGGTAACACCTGGAGAAGCCTAGGATTACATCGGGCAATCCATTCCAAATGGGGACTATCTGTTGCCAATTAAATCTGCAGCCTCAGAAGATTTATAAGGAGTGTGCACTCTCCACATTAGAGCTTGTGAAGGTTTTGGAGAAAGGCCTAAGCCCAACAGACCTAGGGGGCCTGGGCACCCAAAGGCCAGCTGACAAAGTACAGACTGTATGTTTATACATAGCACAGGGCAGGGGAGCAAGGGACATAAAACATGACAGCTGTAGGGAGAGGCTGGGTCCCAGGAGCAGGTTACTGGGGGTACTTGCTTCTAATTCCAAGTGCTAATTTTCACAAATGTTCATATTTCCCCTGAAGGCAGAGCTGGAGGAATCTGGACTGCTTTGCTAGGGTGAGTCCACACAAGATGGTTGGGGTATACTCCGAGAAGAGATATCAGGAGACTTGCTTGATGGGGAACCCCAGGACCCCACCAGGCAGCCAGTCCACATGGAGACCGATTGTCACCAGTTTAAATCTACTGCCTCAGAAAGATTTTTCTAGTGTGGGCTCCCTCCACCCCAAGGCAATGCAGGTGGTTGGGGGTCCTCCTGGAGCACCAGGGGCCTGGAGTGCCCCCTTCAGCCAAGGGCCAGCTGAGGAGGTACAGATTGTACATATGTAGGCTGTGCAGGTCCAAGTAGCCAGGGGCTTGTAATAGGGCAACTGTAAGGAGAAGCTGGATAACAGGAGCAGGCTAGTTGGGGTACCTGGAATCTGCTTAATTCCAAGTCTTACTTTAAAGAAATGAGCATATTCCCCCTAAAGGCAGAGCGGGAGGAAAGTGGGCTGCCTTGCTAGAATGGGGCCAGGATGACTGACCAGAATCTCCTCTAATAAGAGGTACCTGAAAGCCTTGATTGCTGGAGTAGCCAGGGGCCCCATCTGACGCTGGTACTGACTGTTTAAAGCCAGTTTAAAGCTGTCACCTCAGAAAGAATTTCAGGGGCGGGATTGCTCTGCCCAGGAGGCTATGCGGGTGGTTGGGACCAACCAACTCCACTGGCCTGGAGGGCATCAGCTGCCCTTGGTGGGCTGATGAGGTGCCTACTCTGCATGTGCAAGCTTTGCAGGTCAGAGACCAGCGATAGGGCAAGTGTCTGGAGAGGCTCGGTCATAAGATCAAGCTGTTGGGGGTACGGGGATCAGCTTAATAATTCCAAACCCTAACCTATTCAAACATGCATACATATTCCACCCGAAGGTACAGCTGGAGGAGTCTGGACTGACTTGCCAAGATGGGGCCTGGTGTACTGCTGTGGTATCCTCTGGTAAGAGATATCTGTAAGCCTTGATTCCTGGTAAACCTAAGACCCCATTGAGCAGCCCGTCCAAAAGGGTTCTGACTGTTGACAGTTTAATTTTTTTTTTAACGTTTAGGTTTTTTTTGAAAGAGAGACAGAGACAGAGTGTGAACGGAGGAGGGGCAGAGAGAGGGAGAGACAGAATCTGAAGCAGGCTCCAGGCTCAGAGCTGTCAGCACGGAGCCTGACCCAGGGCTCGAACCCACGAACCGTGAGATTGTGACCTCAGCCAAAGCTGGATGCTTAACTGACTGAGCCACCCTGGAGCCCTATGACAGTTTAAAGCTGCCATCGCACAAAGATTTCCGGGAGGTCGGCTCCCTCCACTCTGAAGACTATACTGGTTTGGGAGACTAACCCAAGCTCTGCCAGCCTGGAGGACCCTGACTGGCCTCAGCAGGTTGACAGGGTGTGTTACTACACATGCGCAAGCAGCACAGATTTGGGAAGCCAGGGACCTGGAACAGGGCAAGTTTCTGGAGAGACACAGGATCGGTCTGTTAGGGTTTCAAGGCATCTACCTCATTGTAAGTTTAGCTTACACAAATGTGCATATTCTCCCTTAGGGCAGAGCTAGAGGAATCTGGACTGCCTTGCCAGGGTGGGCCTGCACAGGATGGTCTGGGTACCCTCCAATAAGAGACACCCAGGAGCCTTAATTGATGGAGAAGCCTGGGACACCATCAGTCAGCCATCCAAATGGGTATTGACAGTCCTCAGTTTAAAAAGAAGCCTCAAAAATACTGGTTTGTGGGCTTTCTGCTCCCAAAGGCCATTCATTCTGGGGGTTGGGGTCCTGCTGAGCTGCATGGCCTGGAGTGCCCCTTATAGCCCAATGCATGCTTCTAGGGTGTGATCTGAGCATGCACAACCTCAGCAGGTCAGGGTTGCCAGGGTCCTAGAACAGGCCGGTTTGCAGGAGGGGGATATTGGCAGTACCTGGAATCTGCCTAATTCCAAGCCTTCACCTATACAAAGGTGCATATTCCCCCCAAAGACAGAACTGGAAGAATCTGTGCTGCCTTACCAGGGCCGCATAGAGAAGAATGGTCAAGGTACCCTTTAATAACAGACACTGGGAACTTTAAAGGGCTGGAGAAGCCAGGGACCAATCAGGTATTCAGTCCAGTGGTGCTGTCACCAGATTAAAGCTGCAGCCTCAGAAAGACATAAGGAATGGGCACTTTCCACCCTGGAGGCTAGGCAGGTTTTGAAGGACAGCCTGAATCCAACAGGCTTAGAGGGCTTCAGTAGCCAAAGGCCATCTGACAGAGCGTACACTGTGCGTGCATGGGTGGCACAGGTTGGGGGAGCCAGGGACCTGAGCCAGGGCAGCTGCAGGAAGTGGCTGGGTCCCAGGAGCAGTCTCCTTGCATCTAATTCCAAGTGCTGATTTTCACAAATGTGCATATTCCCCCTGAAGGCAGGGCTGGAGGAACCTGGACTGCCTGACCAGGGTGAGTCCACACAGGGTGGTTGGGGTATACTCCAAGAAGAGAGATACTTGGGAGCCCTCATTGCTGGGGAGCTCCAGGACCCCATCAGGCAGCCAGTCCACATGGCAACTGACTGTCACCGGTTTAAATCTGCCTCAGAAAGGTTTTCCTGATGTGGACTCCCTCCACCATGAGGCCAGGCAGGTAGCTGTGGTGTTTCCAGAGCTTCAGGCACCTGGACTGCAGCTATGCAGTCTATGGCCAGCTGGACGAAAGTGGATGGCCTTGTCAAGGTGGGGCTGGGCCCACAGGCCAGGGTCTCCCCAGTATGAGACACCTGGAAGACTTGTAAACTCAGGACCCCATCAAGCAGCCAGTCCAAATGGGGACTGTCACCAGTTAAAAGCTACCATCTCAGAATTTGGGGAGGTGGACACCCTCTGCGCTGATGGCGATACAAGTGGTTCGGACCCACCCTAGCTCTGCTGGCCTGCAAGGCCGTGGCTGCCGTCGTCAAGTTGATGGGGTGTGTGTTACACATTCTCAAGCTGCTCAGGTCAGGGTAGGCAGGAACCTAGAAGAGGGCGAGTATCTGGAGAGGTTGGACCATGGGAGTACACTGCTGAATGTCCAAGGAGTCTGCCTAATTCCAAGCACTAATCTATACAAATGCACATATTCCCCTTGGGGGCAGAGCTGGGGGGATCTGGTCTGCCTGCCAGGGCAGGTGAGGCAGGATGGTCTAGGAACCCTCCCCTAAGAGACTTCATGACCTCACAGTTTGTGGGTTCCAGCCCTACATCAGGCACTGCACTGACAGTGTGGAAGCCTTCTTGGGATTCTCTTTCCCTCTCTCCCTGCTTCCTCCCCCACTCACACTTTCTCTCTCTCAAAAATAAATAAACTAAAAAAAAAAAGGAAAAAAAAGATATCTAGGAGCCTTGATTGCTAGAGAAGCTCAAGAAAGCATCAGACAGCCGGTCCAAATGGGGACTAACTACTGCCAGTTTAAATCTGTGGCCTTGGAAAATTTTTCTCAGTATGGGCTCCCCCCCACCCTGAGGCTTTTCAGTTGATTGGATTCACCCAGAGCTCCAGGGGCCTGGATGGCCACCTGCAGCCCAAGGCCAGCTGACAAGGTGTGGACTGGGTATGGGTGGGACAAGCAGATCAGGGTAGCCAGGGACCTGGAATGGGCAAGTGTTGGGAGAGGCCAGGTCACAAGTGTGGGCCATTGTAAGTCCAAGGCATCTGTTTAATCCAAGCCCTAACCTATAAAATGTACATGTGGGGGCAAATGGCAGAATGCCCCCAAAATGTGCCACTTCAGCATATTATTTTGGATTAAAGTCACTTAGGAAACAGCCAGTACAAGAATAACACTCCCAACAGCTTTGTCTCTAGAAAGCAGGAAATAAATCTCCCATGTGAAAAGTACCCTCCCCGTACCAGGATGTAAAGATAAATTTTAATCACCAGATAAGGAATTCAGAGATAAGAAGGCTGTGTAAACATCTTGTTACTTTTACTAATTTACTATCCTAGCTCAAATTCTGTTAGAATTTCTTTAAAATTGAAGCTTGTGAACCTAAGTTTTCTTTGTCTCATCAATTTCTCACAGATTTATTGATTCTTTGATTATAAAGCATGAAAATGCCTGCTTTGGTTATTTCATCGAGTCTCAAATTTAATATCAGCCCTCCTTGTGCATATAATTAAACTATTTTTCTCCTGTTAATCTGTCTCTTGTCAATTTAATTCTTAGATCACCTAGAAGAACCTTGAAGGTAGAGAATCGTTCTTCCTCCTCAACAGTTGGCATAGCCAGCAGGATAAACTTTAGCTGGCTGGACACTGCTGCAGCTGAGAGATTATGGGACATCTGACAAAAGCTGGCACGAGGGAAGAATCCTCATCACCACATCAGCCAACTGGACCTCTGCCTGCCAGGTCTCGTGCAAGTGAATGTGATGTGAGTCCTTTTTCTCTCTCTTCCTAAATCTAGGTTAGCAGGAGAAAATATTTGTGGAACTAGTGCCTTGGCTCTAATGGCTCTGGTGCATTTGGTAGAGTTCTCTTGGCTTGGCACATGGATTTCCACCCAGAGATGACCACAGCTTGTCTTTATCATTGTATTTTGTGTCATTTGTCATCAAAATGAATTACCATAGGAGAGCACACAGACATAGTCCCGGTCAGCCTGTTGTTCGAGGTGGCCTCACAGACTGGTGAGTTCACAGTTACCATCACATCTGTATCTGTTTAGACAAACTTTGCTGCGGGTTGTCTATGTAAAAGCCGGATGAGGTTTTTTCTTTTGTCTTGTTTTATGTCCTCAGAGCTTGGCTTAAGTAATTAAACTTAAGATAAAAATTATTGTCCATATCCAATGTAAATTCCCCTTCTTGAAATCCAGCCCCATCTGCCTGTTTTAACTTCCTTTTTCCCCACAAGATTTACAAGATTTACAAGATTTGTGACCAGTGAGAATATTCTCTCTGGTCTCCACCATCCACAAGATGGAATTACCAGAGGGTACTGTGGTGGCCTGTCAAGTAGAATGAGGTTCTGAGACACACAGTTACAAGCAGTACTCTGATTGTCTGGCCTTGCCAGCAATCGGGAGTTCTATGTTATAAGAGGTCCCAGCCCATAAGGGACCCTTGTCTTCGTAACCTCCATTAGTGCTAGAAAAGTCTCATTACAGTAGTGCCTGCCCCATGTCACAAATTAGTGGGTCTGTGACTAGAGATGTCTCACATTTTTGTGGGAGATCAAAGGTATTATTTTCTTTACACCATCTTAATTCCCTGTGCAATGAAGGCCTGTGCTGTCTTAGTCTATTTTGGGAGTAAAATTTTGGACCATGGGGGATGTATCATCTATGCCCTCACCCAGGATGCCTCTTGGGTTCTAGTCTAAGCCTGAAGAATTGCCTTTAGGTTTTCCCATAAAAAGCCTTAATCGTTTGAGTCATGGTTGAGATTAGTAAGATCCTACTCATCATTGCCAGATGATGGATCCTTTCAATTGGCTATATTTGAAAGCAAAATATTATTTACAGAGAGTTTTCAATTATCTTATTGGGATGATGGCTACCCTTTGAAGCTCCTTTGACAAGATGAAAGAACAGTAATTAAACTTAAGATAAAAATTATTGTCCATATCCAATGTAAATTCCCCTTCTTGAAATCCAGCCCCATCTGCCTGTTTTAACTTCCTTTTTCCCCACAAGATTTACACAGAGCACTCCAGCCTAATCTCTAGGTTCAATATATACAGGTTAATCATGTAAATGCCAAAAGCCAGGAAATAAACTTAACAGTTTATTATTAAACTTAACAGACTGACAGTAAGGTCTGCTTTGCTCCTGCTTTTCAGGGCTCCATAATTGGACTCTGCCAGCTTCAGGCATTTCTATGCAATATCCTTTATAGATGTATCCTAGACACTCCCACCTTCACCATACACGCGATAAAATTTATGCCCGCTGGACAGCAGCAAAGCCCTTTTACTTAAAAGCCCTTTTACTTCCACCTTCAGAAGTTCCTACCAAATTTAGAGAGGAATTAGGAAGATTAGTGGTCATCCACAACACCCCCACCCCTCACACAAACGGATGACCAAAATGTCTCCTAGGCCCTCCAACATACAAGTGATCAGCAGAAGGTCAATGTTCAGGGGCTAATAGAGGCCAAGGTTAAATTGTATACCTCAGAAAGAGGTTTTTGTAAAAAATGCTTTGTACAGACTTTTCAAAGGCATAAGTATTTTGACTCCCATTTTAGTTATCAATCTCCCTGATATAGGAAGCAAGTTCCATTTTAAAAGGCAGGTCAGTCCCTTGACACCCTAGTACTTTGTGGAAATTAAAAAAAACCTGCCTTTGTCTTGCAAATCTCTAATGTGTTAAAAGACTATCGCTTGTAATTCTACTTATTATCTTGAATTGTGTGTCACAGAAGTAACCAAATTTCCATCTCAACTGCATCGTGAATTCTAATCATATTTTTAACCACTGTCATTTTTAAATCTTTTATCATTTATAAACAGCTTTACTTTTATTCAATGCTTTCCCAAGTGTTGCTACAAAAATGCTTCATCTTCAAGGAAACTCATGAAAAACACTCTAGGATACAGGTTTCTGAGAACTTTAAGATCTTTAAGTAAAAAATCCAGAGTTAATGGAAAAACTGGATTCAAACAAAACAAGAATAATTCCACGTGAGTGAATAAACTGATGAAGAGGAGTAATATAATTTTTATGACTTTTGGTTAGAAATATTGTTGATTTTTTTTGAGAGAGAGAGAGAGAGTGCACGTACACGAGCGGGGGAGAGGCAGAGGGAGAGAGAGAGAATATCTTAAGCAACTCCATGCCCACTGTGGAGCCCAACTGATAGGTCTATCCCATGACTCTGGGATCATGACCTGAGCCAAAATCAAGAGTTGGATGCTTAACCGACTGAGCCACTCCAGTGCCCCAAAACATTGCTGATTTTTAAGAATGTTTTATTTCCAGATTTAAGAAAACTTTTTTCCCTTAAGCTAATGGGTTTACAGCAATAAATTACACATTTGTAAACAGATTTGAAACCTTTATCTTCTCCTTACCTGATTCCCCCCCCACCACCCAGAATGTGGAAACTCTCTGTTACTTTATATTTTCATGGCAATATATTTATTTGCATGAATTCAATAAGAATCTGTTCTCCTTGTAACAGGACACAATTGGAAACATGGGCTATATCATCAAGGCTTTGACGGGGATGTCATATTTGAGGGAAACATGCATAGACTCAGATATGACCAAATAGCTTTAAGGAACTGAAGTTGACTTAATGGAGCTAATAAAGCCCATTGCAAATATCAGCCTGACACCTTGCTTACAGAGTAACCGGCAGCCTTACAAGGTAAGTAAGGAAGATCACTTCATTGTAGGTACAAGAACCTCAGGACATTTTGGGGACATCAAGAATAAAGGAAGTAACACAAATTCATAGGTATTATAGGCAAAGTTTGATGATAAGTGTTTGGCTAGACTTCTTAGCCTCGAGAGTCTATTAAAGTTTCAGTCTGAAGATTCCTTATAAAAAGTTCCAGCAAAGCAGATTTAAAAGACCACAATCAATTACTATACTTGCTGTCCTTATGTAAAGAAGGCCAATTTTAATAAAAGCAAACTTATTTTATAGACAAGTTAGTCTTAGTTTGGCTAACTTTGAAAATGAGGGTGACCTCAGAGAGAAAAATTGTTTCAGTAATAATTTTGTGGATATTAGATTCCAGTTCTGTTGACTGTCTTTGAGGTTTTGTGTTCTACCTGTAAACTAGACTAGATTCTGAATTCCGATGTCTTGTGACTGGCTACAACTATCCAAACAATGTTTCCGATTTTCTCCCATCCTTTTGATTTAGAATCATTGAGAATTAAAACAGACTTCTCTCGCTGAAGCCCTGCAAACTAAATATGAATGACTTGATATAAACTTCAGGAAAATCAGCACAATAGATAACATAAAGGTAATTTTCATGCCTGATGCTCTCTGGGCCATTCAAAAAACTCAGGAGAGACATTCAAACTACATACTAGGAAAATCTCTCAGACTTCCATTACCTTCCCTCGCTGTATTTGAAGACCCTTCAAGCCTGACATCTATGCAAGTGGTTGCAGACGGCCCCAGCTCCGCACCCCTGGAGTGCCCTGCCTACATGAGGCTGACAGACTGGGTCAGGCTAAGTAGGGACCTGGAACAGGTCAAGTGTTAGGAGCAGCTGGTGATGGGAGAGGGCTACTGGGGACACAAGGAATCTGCCTAATTCCAAACCTTAACATACATAAATGCACATATTCCTCCTGAATGTAAAATTGGAGGAATTTGGACCATATTCCTAGGGCAGAGCTGGGAGGACTAGCTAGGAGTATCCTTCAGTAACAGACACTTGGGAGCCTTGATTGTTCAACATGTTCTGGACCTCATCAGGCATCCAGTCCAAAGGGGGGATTACTGCTGCCTCAGAAATATTTTTGGAGGGAGGATGTCTCTATCCTGCGGCCATTCACAGGGTTTTGGTGTGGCAGGAGTTCAACAGGCCTGGAGTGCCCCAGCCGCCCAAGACTGGCTGATAAGGTGCAGACTGTGCATACTCAGGAGGTACAGTTCAGGGTAACCAGGGACCTGGAATGGTACTGTCGGGCAAGGCTGGGTCACAGGAGGGGGCTATTGGAGGTAACTGGCATCTGCCTAATTCCAAATCCTAATCTGTACACATGTGCGTACTTCCCCTGAAGGCAGCGCTGGAGGAATATGGACTACCTTACGAGGGCTAAATTGGGTGGCTTGCTAAGGAACTTCAATAAGAGATGCCTGGGACCCCAGCAAACAGTAAGTACACATGGGGACCAACTTGGCTATTTCAGTGGTAGATAAAACTGAGCCCGATTTGGGGATCTATATTTTGGTTAAAAGTTCTGTATACTAAATTACAAAGTATAGGCTACTATTGTGGCTTCTACTATGACCATGAGAGGCTTTCTTAATATAAGTTCCCATATTCTTAGAATAAAAATTTGTGGTGAGACAGAAGCCAGATGTATACCACCATGGATAATGATATGTACTAAGTTTCTTATGTGTCCTTTGTAGACCTTACTAAGTGTCTTTGTTCTTATAAAGTCTGGACATAGTGTGCATGAATGTATTCTTAATTTTCTAATAAGTTGAGAGTATAGTAAAGTTCAATTTTTTGGCTAATTTATATTTACAAATATAATTGCCCATTCTGAATATTTAGCAGTTGCTCTTGTAAAATAAAGTGCTACTACACAAAGTAAGTCAGGAATTAAATTGATGTTATTTTCAGAATCTCTGGCATGTGTCCAGTGCTACATTCAATTTAGTAAGATAAAAATTACAGAAATCAGTACCTGATTGTCTTGGTATATACTCTAGCTTATAATACCAAGAGACAGTTAGTGGTTCAGGCCAATCTTTCTCCTTCAAGTCAGTTTCTAATAGGGTGTATTGTTCAGGATCCATAATGATTCTCGTGGAGATCGAAGTAGAAGTTTCCACTTTATCAGCTTCCCTAGGTATTTGGTTTCTCCATTGATTGAAGGTTTCACAGTGAATAGATAGATCTTATAGTAAAGGGGAGGGGTGGCAAGGTTGGATTTGGTGATGCTGGTGATGTTGTTGAGTCCTCAGTTGCAATAAGGTGATAGGGGTAGTAATCTGTGGAGGAGAAAAAGATGTCACAGACTCTGGAGTTGTATCTGCAGCAGAATGTGGCAATCTATTTTGTATAACCACCATTCCTGAATAGGTCATGGAAGTATCCAAAGCTGCAATGAGTATGGTATCCAATAGTGAGCAGTAAGGTAGCATACTGCATTGACCCCCATAGTAATACTTAGGGGTTTAATAATGCATAGCAGATTCATGCCTACAAAATTAAGATAGTGTCCTATAAATTTGTAAATCTTTGTAGCTGTTGTTCTTGCCACTCAAGGAGATCTATAGTTTATGGCCAATATTGGGCCATAATTATTGCGAATACCGCCCCAAGCATAATCATCCTGCATCATACTAGGCTAAGTATTAAACATCTAGTGTTGATACAGCAAAACATGGTGTTCTTCATACCTGAAATTTTTATAGATGATTTATGATATTTTCCTTAGTTTGATGTAGTATTCTTTCTTCTTTGGTCAACCAGATTGTTTTTTTTAATGGCAGGTGCTATAATTTCTGCAGTACTCTAATGATTGTTTTTAAATCAGATTAGTTTTCATTCTGGAGTGTTGTTAGTGCTAATTCCTATCTCTGTGGATGTCTGCCATATTAATTCAATAGGAGTTTTTCTACCATTCTATATCTATGGTTTAGAGATCTTGCTGCCTCCCAGATCATCTTAGTCCAGACTTTCATACCTAGATTGTTACTAAGCAACCTAAGCTTTTGCTTGAATAAGCCATACTTCTCAACTGATCCAGAAGCAGTTGGGTTGTACAGTATCTAGAAATTCCACAATATGCTGTATTTCCCAGCCCATTCTTATATTAGCTTTCCTGTGAAATGTGTGCCCTAATCTTATTTTATGATGTTTGGGATACAATCAGAAATGATTCAGATTTCTAAAGCTCTTTTGGTGGATTTTTTAAAATTAAGTTTAAAAAATTTTAATTCCAGTAAAGTTAACATACAGTGTTAGATTAGTTTCAGGTGTACAATAAAGTGATTCAACAATTCTATACATTACTCAGTGCTCATCGTGATAACTGTACTCTTAAACCCCTTCACTTATTTCACCCATCCCCGCCCCCCCCCCCCCACCTCCCCTCTGGTAATCATCAGTTCTCTATAGTTAAGAGTCTGTTTCTTGGTTTGTCTCTCTGTTTTCTTCTTTGTTCGTTTCTTAAATTCCATACATGAGTGAAATCATATGTTACTTGTCTATCTCTGACTTACTTCACTTAGCATTATACTCTCTAGATCCATCCATGTTGTTACAAATGGCAAGATTTCATTTTTTATGATTGAAATAATATAATAATTCCATTCTTTATCAATTCATCTTTCGATGGGCACTTGGGCTGCTTCCATAATTTAGCTATTGTAAATGATGCTGCAATAAACAAAGGGGTGCATGCATCTCTTTGAATTAGTGTTTTTGTATTTGAGGGGTACATACTCAGTAGTGGGATTACTGGATCATATGGTAGTTCCATTTTTAACTTTTTGAGGAATGTCCGTACTGTCTTCCACAGTGGCTGCAACAGTTTGCATTCCTACCAACAGTGCACAAGGGTTCCTATTTCTTTGCATTCTCTCTAACACTTACGTGTTTCTTTTGTTTTTGATTTTATACATTCTGACAGGTTTGAAGTGATATCTCATTGTAGTTTTGATCCATTTCCCCGATGGATGAATGATGTTGAGTGTCTTTTCGTGTGTTTGGCTATCGGTATTTCTTCTTTGGAGAAATATCTGTCCATGTCTTCTGCCCATTTATTTTTATTTAAAAAATTTTGTAATGCTTGTTTATTTTTGAGAAAAAGAACGAGAGCATGCAAGTTGGGGAGGGGTAGAGAGAGAGACACACAGAATCTGAAGCAGGCTCATATGGGGCTCCAACATACCATGAGATCATGATCTGAGCCAAAGTTAGACTCTCAACCGACTGAGCCACCCAGGTGCCCTGTCTTCCACCCATTTTTAATTGGATTGTTTTTTGGATGTTGAGTTGTACAAGTTCTTTATATATTTTGGATACTAACCCTTTTGTAGATGTCATTTACAAATATCTTCTTCCATTCAGTAGGCAGTCTTTTAGTTTTGTTGATTATTTATTTTTCTGTACAGAAACTTTTTATTTTGATATTGTCCCAGTAGCTTATATTTGCTTTTGATTTCCTTGCCTCAGGAGACATATCTAGAGAGATGTTGCTATGGCCAATGTAAAAAGAATTATTACCTGTGCTCTCTTCTAGGATTTTTGTGGTTTCAGGTGCCACATGTAGGTCCTTAATCCGTTTTGAGTTTATTTTTGTGTATGGTGTTAGAAAGTGGTCCGGTTTCATTTTTTTGCATGTAGCCACCCAGTGTTCCCAGCAACATTTGTTGAAGAGGCTTTTTCCCATTGCATATTCTCAGCTATTTTATAAAAGATTAATTGACCATATAAGTGGGGGCTTATTTCTAGGTTTTTCTGTTCTCTTGTATTAATCTCTTTGTCTGTTTTTGTGCCACTTACATCCTGTTTTGATTACTATAGCTTTGTAGTAGAACTTGAAATCTGGAACTGTAATAGCTCCAGTTTTGTTTTTCTTTTTCAAAATTGCTTTTGCTGTTTGCAGATCTATTGTGGTTCTATAAAAATAATAGGATTGTTCTAGTTCTGTAAAAAATGCTGTTGGTGTTTTGATATGGATTGCATTAAATCTAGTAATTAAATCTAGTCACTTTGGGTAGTATGGACATTTTAACAATATCTGTTATTCCATTCCATAAATGGAATATCTTTCCATGGAATATCTTTCTACTTGTTTGTGTTGTCTTCAGTGTCTTTCATCAGCATTTTATAGTTTTCAGAGTACAGGCCCTTCACTTCTTTGGTTATGTTTATTCCTAGGTATTTTATTATTTTTGGTGCAATTGTAAATGGGATTGCTTTCTTAATTTCTGTTGCTTAATTATTAGTATATAAATACATTATATATTTTGTATCCTGCAACCTAAATGAATGTATCATTTCTAGTAAATTTTTGGTGGAGTCTTCAGGGTTTTTTATATATAGTATCATGTCTATATATAGTATCATATGATACTATATAGTATCACTGCAAATAGTGAAAGTTTTACTTCTTCCTTACTGATTTGAATGCTTTTTATTCCCTTTTCTTGTCTGATTAGTATGACTAGGACTTGTAGGACTATGTTGAATGAAATTGATGACAGTGGACATCCTTGTCTTGGTCCTATCTTAGAGGAAAGTTCTCAGTGTTTCACCATTGCATATGATGCTCACTGTGGGTTTGTTTTTTTTTAATTTTTTTTTTAATGTTTATTTTTGAGACAGAGAGAGACAGAGAATGAACGGGGGAGGGTCAGAGAGAGAGGGAGACACAGAATCCGAAGCAGGCTCCAGGCTCTGAGCTGTCAGCACAAAGCCCGACACGGGGCTTGAACTCACAGACCGTGAGATCATGACCTGAGCCGAAGTCGGCCGCTTAACCGACTGAGCCACCCAGGCGCCCGCTCACTGTGGGTTTTTAATATATGGCCTTTATTATTTTGAGGTGTGTTCACTCTAAACCTACTTTGTTGAAAGTTTTTTTTTTTTATCATGAATGAATATTGTACTTTGTCAAATGCTTTTTCTGCATCTATTGAAATGATCATATGGTTTTTATCCTTCCTCTTGTTAATGTCATATACACATTGATTTGCAAATATTGAACTGCCTTGCATTCCAGGAATAAATTCCATTTGATCATGGTGAATGATTTTTTAAATATATTGTTGGATTTTTTTTTGCTACTATTTTGTTGAGGATTTCCCATATATGTTCATCAGAGATATTAGCCTGTAGGCTTTTGTTTTTGCTTTTTTGCTTTTTGTAGTATCTTTATCTGGTTTTGATATCAGGGTAATACTGGCTTCAGAATGAATTTGGAAACTTTCCCTTCCTTTTCTGTTTTTGGAAGAGTTTGAGAAGAATAGGTATTAATTCTTCTTTAAATGTTTGGTAGAATCCACCTGTGAAGCCATCTCATCCTGGATTTTTGTTTATTGGGTGTTTTTGAATTACTGATTCCAATTTCATTGCTAGTAATCAGTGTGTTCATATGTTCTATTTATTCCTGATTCAGTTTAGGGAGAGTATATGCTTCTAGGAATTCATTCATTTCTTCTAGGATGTCCAATTTGTTAGTATATCATTTTCCATAACATTCTCTTATAATCCTTTGTATTTCTGTGGCATTGTTATTTTTCCTCTTTCATTTCTTTAAAAAAATTTTTTTTAAATATGAAATTTATTGTCAAATTGGTTTCCATACAACACCCAGTGCTTATCCCAAAAGGTGGCCTCCTCAATACCCATCACCCACCCTCCCCTCCCTCCCACCCTTCATTAACCCTCAGTTTGTCCTCAGTTTTAAGAATCTCTTATGCTCTGGCTCTCTCCCTCTCTAACCTCTTTTTTTGTTTCTTCCCCTCCCCCATGGACTTCTGTTAAGTTTCTCAGGATCCACATAAGAGTGAAAACATATGGTATGTCTTTCTCTTTATGACTTATTTCACTTAGCATAACACTCTCCAGTTCCATCCACGTTGCTACAAAAGGCCATATTTCATTCTTTCTCATTGCCACCTAGTATTCCATTGTGTATATAAATCACAATTTCTTTATCCATTCGTCAGTTGATGGATATGACATTTAGGCTCTTTCCATAATTTGGCTATTGTTGAAAGTGCTGCTATAAACACTGGGGTACAAGTGCCCCTATGCATCAGCACTCCTGTATCTCTTGGGTAAATTCCTAGCAGTGCTGTTGCTGGGTCACAGGGTAGATCTATTTTTAATTTTTTGAGGAACCTCCACACTGTTTTCCAGAGTGGCTGCACAGTCTGCATTCCCACCAGCAGTGCAAGAGGGTTCCCGTTTCTCCACATCCTCTCCAGCATCTATAGTCTCCTGATTTGTTCATTTTGGCCACTCTAACTGGCGTGAGGTGATATATGAGGGTGGTCCTGATTTGTATTTCCCTGATGAGGACCGACATTGAGCATCTTTTCATGTGCCTGTTGGCCATCTGGATGTCTTCTTTAGAGAAGTGTCTATTCATGTTTTCTGCCCATTTCTTCACTGGATTATTTGTTTTTTGGGTGTGGAGTTTGGTGAGCTCTTTATAGATTTTGGATATTAGCCCTTTGTCTGATATGTCATTTGCAAATATCTTTTCCCATTCCATTGGTTGCCTTTTAGTTTTGTTGATTGTTTCCTCTGCTGTGCAGAAGTTTTTTTTTATCTTCATGAGGTCCCAGTAGTTCTTTGCTTTTAATTCCCTTGCCTTTGGAGATGTGTCAAGTAAGAAATTGCTGTGGCTGAGGTCAGAGAGGTTTTTTCCTGCTTTCTCCTCTAGGGTTTTGATGGTTTCCTGTCTCACATCCAGGTCCTTTATCCATTTTTAGTTTATTTTTATGTATGGTGTAAGAAAGTGGTCTAGTTTCACATTCTTCATGTTGTCCAGTTCTCCCAGCACCATTTGTTAAACAGACTGTCTTTTTTTCCACTGGATACTCTTTTCTGCTTTGTCAAAGATTAGTTGGCCATACATTTGTGGGTCCAGTGTTGGGGTTTCTGTTCTATTCCATTGGTCTATGTGTCTGTTTTTGTGCCAATACCATGCTGTCTTGATGATTACAGCTTTGTCGTAGAGGCTAAAGTCTGGGATCGTGATGCCTCCTGCTTTGGTCTTCTTTTTCAAAATTACTTTGGCTATTTGGGGCCTTTTGTGGTTCCATACAAATTTTAGGATTCCTTGTTCTAGCTTCAAGAAGAATGCTGGTGCAATTTTGATTGGGATTGCATTGAATGTGTAGATAGCTTTGGGTAGTATTGACATTTTAACAATATTTATTCTTCCAATCCATGAGCACGGAATGTTTTTCATTTCTTTATATCTTCTTCAATTTCCTTCATAAGCTTTCTATAGTTTTCAGCATACAGATCTTTTACACCTTTGGTTAGATTTATTCCTAGGTATTTTATGCTTCTTGGTGCAATTGTGAATGGGATCAGTTTCTTTATTTGTCTTTCTGTTGCTTCATTATTAGTGTATAAGAATGCAACTGATTTCTGTACATTGATTTTGTATCCTGCAACTTTGCTGAATTCATGTATCAGTTCTAGAAGACTTTTGGTGGAGTCTGTCCGATTTTCCATGTATAATATCATGTCATCTGCAAAAAGTGAAAGCTTAACTTCATCTTTGCCAATTTTGATGCCTTTGATTTCCTTTTGTTGTCTGATTGCTGATGCTAGCACTTCCAACACTATGTTAAACAACAGTGGTGAGAGTGGACATCCCTGTCGTGTTCCTGATCTCATGGAGAAAGTTCTCAGTTTTTCCCCACTGAGGATGATATTAGCTGTGGGCTTTTCATATATGGCTTTTATGATGTTTAAGTATGTTCCTTCTATCCCGATTTTCTCGAGGGTTTTTATTAAGAAAGGATGCTGAATTTTGTCAAATGCTTTTTTCTGCATCGATTGACAGGATCATATGGTTCTTATCTTTTCTTTTATTAATGTGATATATCACATTGATTGATTTGCTAATATTGAACCAGCCCTGCAGCCCAGGAATGAATCACACTTGATCATGGTGAATAATTCTTTTTATATGCTGTTGAATTTGATTTGCTAGTATCTTATTGAGAATTTTCACATCCATATTCATCAGGGATATTGGCCTGTAGTTCTCTCTTTTTTTACTGGGTCTCTGTCTGGTTTAGGAATCAAAGTAATGCTGGCTTCATAGAATGAGTCTGGACGTTTTCCTTCCCTTTCTATTTTTTGGAGCAGCTTGAGAAGGATAGGTATTATCTCTGCTTTAAATGTCTGGTAGAATTTCCCAGGGAAGCCATCTGGTCCTGGACTCTTACTTGTTGGGAGATTTTTGATAACCGATTCAATTTCTTCGTGGGTTATGGGTCTGTTCAAGCTTTTGATTTCTTCCTGTTTGAGTTTTGGAAGTGTGTGGGTGTTTAGGAATTTGTCCATTTCTTCCAGGTTGTCCAGTTTGTTGGCATATAATTTTTCATAGTATTCCCTGATAATTGCTTGTATTTCTGAGGGATTGGTTGTAATAATTCCATTTTCATTCATGATTTTATCTATTTGGGTCATCTCCCTTTTCTTTTTGAGAAGCCTGGCTAGAGGTTTATCAATTTCGTTTATTTTTTCAAAAAACCAACTCTTGGTTTCATTGATCTGCTCTACAGTTTTTTTAGATTCTACATTGTTTATTTCTGGTCTGATCTTTATTATTTCTCTTCTTCTGCTGGGTTCAGGGTGTCTTTGCTGTTCTGCTTCTGTTTCCTTTAGGTGTGCTGTTAGATTTTGTATTTGGGATTTTTCTTGTTTCTTGAGATAGGCCTGGATTGCAATGTATTTTCCTCTCAGGACTGCCTTTGCTGCATCCCAAAACATTTGGGTTGTTGTATTTTCATTTTCATTTGTTTCCATATATTTTTAAATTTCTTCTCTAATTGCCTGGTTGACCTATTCATTGTTTAGTTGGGTGTTCTTTAACCTCCATGCTTTTGGAGGTTTTCCAGACTTTTTCCTGTGGTTGATTTCAAGCTTCATAGCATTGTGGTCTGAAAGTATGCATGGTATGATCTCAATTCTTGTATACTTTTTTTGTGACCCAGTATGTGATCTACCTTGGAGAAGGTTCCATGTGCACTCAAGAAGAAAGTATATTCTGTTGCTTTGGGATGCAGAGTTCTAAATATATCTGTCAAGTCCATCTGATCCAATGTATCATTCAGGGCCCTTGTTTCTTTATTGATCCTGTGGCTAGATCACCTATCCATTGTTGTAAGTGGAATATTAAAGTCCCCTGCAATTACCACATTCTTATCAATAAGGCTGCTTATGTTTGTGATTGTTTTATATATTTGGGGGCTCCTGTATTCGGCACATAGACATTTATAATTGTTAGCTCTTCCTGATGGATAGATCCTGTAATTATTATATAATGCCCTTCTTCATCTCTTGTTACAGCCTTTAAAGTCTAGTTTGTCTGATATAAGTATGGCTACTCCAGCTTTCTTTTGACTTCCAGTAGCATGATAGATAGTTCTCCATCCCCTCACTTTCAATCTAAAGGTGTCCTCAGGTCTAAAATGAGTCTCTTGTAGACAGCAAATAGATGGGTCTTGTTTTTTTATCCATTCTGATACCCCATGTCTTTTGGTTGGAGCATTTAGTCCATTTACATTCAGTGTTATTATAGAAAGATATGGGTTTAGAGTCATTGTGATATCTGTAGGTTTCATGCTTGTAGTGATGTCTCTGGTACTTTGTCTCACAGGATTCCCCTTAGGATCTCTTGTAGGGCTGGTTTAGTGGTGATGAATTCCTTCAGTTGTTGTTTGTTTGGGAAGACCTTTATCTCTCCTATTCTGAATGACAGACTTGCTGGATAAATGATTCTCGGCTGCATATTTTTTTTTCTGTTCATTACATTGAAGATTTCCTGCCATTCCTTTCTGGCCTGCCAAGTTTCAGTAGATAGATCCATCACTAGTCTTATAGGTCTCCCTTTATATGTTAGACCATGTTTATCCCTAGCTGCTTTCAGAATTTTCTCTTTATCCTTGTATTAAAAAAATTTTTTTTAATGTTTATTTATTTTTGAGAGAGAGAGGCAGAGCATGAGTGGAGGATGGACAGAGAGAGAGAGGGAGACCTAGAATCTGAAGCAGGCTCCAGGCTCTGAGCTGTCAGCACAGAGCCCAACGTGGGGCTGGAACCCACGAACCTTGAGATCATGACCTGAGCCAAAGTCAGATGCTTAACCGACTGAGCCACACAGGAGCCCTTCCTCTTTCATTTCTGATTTCGAGTCCTCTCTTTTTTTTTATGGGTCTAGCTAAAGGTTTATCAATTTTATTGATCTTTTCAAAGAAGTAGGTTTTGTTTTCATTAATCTGTTCTGATTTTTTAAATCTCTATTTCATTTATTTCTGCTCTAATATTTAGTATTTCCTTCCTTCTGCTAGTTTAGGGCTTTGCTCCTCTTTTTCTAGCTTCTTTAGGTGTAAAGTTAGGTTGTTTGAGATTTTTCTTGTTTCCTGATGTAGGCCTATATTGCTATAAATTTCTCTCCTAGAATACCTTTTGCTACATCCCAAAGATTTGGGGCCATTGTATTTTCCTGATCATTTGTATGTATGTATTATTAAATTTCTTTGATTTCTTCTTTGACCCATTTGTTGTTTGATAGAATGTTATTTAATCTCCATGTATTTGTGTTCTAGACTTTTTTCTTGTGGTTGATTTCTAGTTTCATAGTGTTGTAGTCAGAAAAGATGCATGTTATGATTTCAGTCTTTTTGAATTTGTGGCCTAATGTGATCTATTCTGGAGAATGTTCCATGTGTACTTGAAAAGCATGTGTATTTTTGCTGTGTCTGAATACATCTATTAAATCCATCTGGTCCAGTTGGTCATTCAAAGCCACTGTTTCCTTGTTGATTTTCTTTCTAGGTGATCTGTTGATGTAAGTGGGATGTTAAAATTTCAGTTCACTAGTATTGTTGATTTCTTCTATTATGTTTATTAACTTATTTATGTTATTTGGCTGCTTTCATGTTGGGTGCATAAATGTTTACAATTATTATACCTTATTGTTAAATTGTTCCCTTTATGATTATATAGTGTCCATCTTTATCTCTTGTTACAGTCTGTTTTAAAGTCTGTTTTGTCCAATATATTGTTACCAGCTTTCTTTTCACTTCCATTTGCATGATAAATGTTTTTCCATCTCTTCCCTTTAAATCTGCATGTGTCTTTAGGTCTCTTGTAGGCAGAATATTGATGGGTTTTGCAATTTTATCCAGTTAGGCACCCTATTGTTTTGATTAGGTAGTTCAGTCCATTTTCATTCAAAGTAATTACTGGTAAGTATGTATTTATTGCCATTTTATTACTTGCTTTATGGTCACTTTTGTAGTTCTTTGTTCCTTTCTTACTCTCTTGTGGTTTGATGGCTTTCTTTAGGGATATGCTTGGATTCCTTTTTGTTTTTTGTGTTTTTTTTTTTTTTTTTTGCATATTTATGTCAGGTTACCGTTAGGTTTGTGGTTTGATTTGTGGTTACCATTAGGTTTATATATAATATCCTATGCATATGGCAGTCTGTATTAAGTTGATTGTTGGTAAAGCTTGAACCCGTTCTAAAAGCACTAATATTTTATTTCCCCCACCCCACATTTTAGGTATATGGTGTTATACTTTACATCTTTATTTTGTGAATACCTTAACCAATTTTCATAGATATATTGATTTTAATATTTTTGAATTTGTGGCCTAATATTCCTGCTGTTGTACTTTAACCTCCATACTGGTTTTATAAGGGATTAATATACTGTTTTTATAATGTTTATATGTACCTATGAAAGTGTTCTCTTTCCTACTTTTATTACTCCTGCTTATGGGCTTTCCTTCCCACTCAGAGAAAGCCTTTAACATTTCTCGTAGAAATGGATTAGTGGTCATGAATGTCTTAACTATTTTTGTCTGGAAAACTCCTTCTCTCTCCTTCTATTCTCAATGATAGCCTTGCTGGATAGAGAGAGTATTATTGGCTGCAGATTTTTCTCCTTTTAGCACTTTGAATATATCCTGCCCAAACTCAGCTGATAGCCTTATATGAGATTCCCCTTGTATGTAACTGTTTTCTCTGGCTATTTTTAAAATTCATCACTTTTTTTAAAATGTCATTTTAACTATTCTGTGTCTTGGTATGGAGCACCTTAGGTTGATTTTGTTGGGGCTCTCTGTGCCTCTTGGATCAGGATTTCTGTTTCCTTCTGCAGATTAGGGAAGTTTTCAGCTATTTATTAAATTTTCTGCCCCCTTTTTTCTCTCTTCTTCTGGGATCCCTATAATGTGAATGTTATTATACTTGGTGGGGTCACTGTGCTCCCTTAACCTATTCTCATTTTCTAATATTCTTTTTCTCTTCTGTTCCATTTGGTTGCTTTCCATTACTCTGTTCTCCAGGTCACTCATCCATTCTTCTACTTCCTCTAGTCCTTTATTCCATGTAGTGTATTTTTCAGTTATTGAGTTCATCTCTGGTTGGTTCTTCTTAATATTTTCTCTTTGTTGAGGAACATGCTGAGATCCTCCACTCATTTCTCGAGCCCAGTGAGTACCTTTATGACCATTACTAAGAGTTCTCTATCTGGCATATTGCTTATTTCCATTTTGTTTAGCTCTCTTGCTGTGTATTTGTCCTGTTCTTTCATTTGAGACCTATTCCTTTCATTTTGTCTAACTTTCTGTGTCTGTGTTAGGAAATTCAGCTAGGTCTCCTGCTTTTGAAATTGGTGGGCTTATGAACAAGAGGCCCTACAGTGCCCTGCAATGTGAGTTCTATGCAGCAGAAGCTGGCACTTTGGGTTTTCTGCTGTGTGTGTTGTGTGCATCCTACTGTTGTGGTTAAGGTGTGTTTGACTTTAGCCTAGTTGTCTGCAATGACTCTTTGCCTGTTAGGGGTAGGGTTTGGTACCTGTGCTGTTTAAGGGCCCAGTCTGAGAGCCACCATGGGCTTGAGTTGGGTCAGTCAAGATGCATGCCCTCAGCTCATTTTCCAGAATTGTGGTTGCACTGAACTACAGGGTACACTCCCAGCATTGTCTCCTGAAAGGCTTTGTTGGTGGGTGGGACCTACAGTCAGACCAGCTGTCTGCCCCAAGCCCACTGGTTGGCCTGCAAACTAGTGTGTGTGATTATTTGCCACCTTCCCCAGGGCAGGAGTCACTTTGAGTGGTGCTGGCCACTGTCAGTGCTGCTTACAGAATGCCATGCTTGTGGTGCCGCTTTGGATGGACTCCTGCCAAGTGGGGTGGGTTGGATGGGATAGTCTGCAGGAGAACACAAGGGTGGGATGCATAACATAAACAAGGTTTGTACTTGTCTGCTTATGGGAAGAGACTTGGAGCCATTTTGGAGGAACTTCTGCCCAGTGTGGCTGGTTGGAGGGGGAGATTCATAAGACAATGTATCTATGGAACAAAGTAAGCCTAGGATCCTCCTATTCTGACATCTTCCCTGGCAGTCTGATTAGGTTACAGAATTTTCAACAGGGAGAGTAGCTGAGTTTGATATCTCATGAAGTTTTTATGAGTAATCTAAATATAATTGTTAAGAGTTAAGCAAATTGTGGGCACTTTGGTGGGTCAGTTGAGCATGCAACTTTAGCTCAGGTCATGGTCTCATGGTTTGAGCCCCACATAGAGCCTGCTGCTGTCAGTACAGAGCCCACTTAGGATCCTCTGTTCCCCGCTCTCTGCCCCTCCCCCACTTGTATGTGCTGTCTCTCAAAAATAAACTTAAAAAAAAAAAAAAGAGCAAGTAAGTTGAAGAAAAAAGGTTTGAGCCACTCAGGCACCCTTTACCTACAATCAGTTAAGCATCTGCCTCTTGAACTCAGCTCAGGTCTTGATGTCAGGGTTGTGAGTTAATACCCTGCACTCTGCTCCGCACTGGATGTGAAGCCTACTTAAAAAAAGAAAACATAAAAATTTATAGATCAACTATTTAAAATAGTTTCTCCAAGTCTTTTGGTACCCTGAAACCTTTAAGTTTTGCTAAATGAGTTAATGTAGATATCATTGAATTTAACTTATTTCCCAATAAGTAAAGAATAAAACATTAATTAGTGACTATAGGTTTATCTATTCTTTTGGCTTTCCTATCACAGAGGAACTAAAACTTGAGTCTCTTAGTAAACAGTGTTTTGTGCTTTTTGAAAGATTGTTATGAATAAGCACATATTTCAAGAAATTTATAAATACCTTCATAGTGCATTTTTAGATTGGCAAATTAAGTAAATGTAACAATTCATAATTGCTTAGTATTTTTCACTATAAAGTTTCTAAGGGTAAAAGACTTTTTTTTAATTTTTATTTTTTTAAATTCACATCCAAGTTAGCATAGAGTGCAACAATGATTTCAGGAGTAGATTCTTTAGTGCCCCTCACCCATTTAGCCCATCCCCTGCTCCCTCAACCTCTCCAGCAACCCTCTGTTTGTTCTCCATATTTAAGAGTCTTATGTTTTGTCCCCCTCCCTGTTTTTATATTATTTTTGCTTCCCTTATGTTCATCTGTTTTGTATCTTAAAGTTCTCATATGAGTGAAGTCATATGATATTTGTTTCTAATTTCACTTAGCATAATACCCTCTAGTTCCATCCACATAGTTGCAAATGGCAAGATTTCATTCTTTTTGATTGCCGAGTAATACTCCAGTGCGTGTGTGTGTTCTTTATCCATTCATCCATTGATGGACCTTTGGGCTCTTTCCATACTTTGACTATTGTTGATAGTGCTGCTGTAAACATTGGGGTGCATGTGTCCCTTCAAAACAGCATACCTGTATCCCTTGGGTAAATACCTAGTAGTGTAATTGCTGGGTCATAGGGTAGTTCTATTTTTAATTTTTTGAGGAACCTCCATACTGTTTTCCAGAGTAGCTGCCCAGTTTGCATTCTCACCAGCAGCGCAAGAGAGATCCTATTTCTCTGCATCCTTGCCAACATCTGTTGTTGCCTGAGTTGTTAATGTTAGCCATTCTGACAGGTGTGAAGTGGTATCTCATGGTGGTTTTGATTTGTATTTCCCTGATGATAAGTGATGTTGAGCATCTTTTCATGTGTTCGTTGGCCATCTGGATGTCTTCTTTGGAGAAGTGTCTATGTCTTTTGCCCATTTCTTCACTGGATTATTTGTTTTTTGGGTATTGAGTTTGAGAAGTTCTTTGTAGATTTTGGATACTATTTATCTGATATGTCATTTGCAAATATCTTCTCCCATTCTGCCGGTTGCCTTTTAGTTTTTCTGATTGTTTCTTTTGCTGTGCAGAAGCTTTTTATTTTGATGAGGTCCCAATAGTTCATTTTTGCTTTTGTGTTGAGTAAGAAGTTGCTGTGGCCAAGGTCAAAGAGGTTTTTGCCTGCTTTCTCTTCAAGGATTTTGATGGCTTCCTGTCTTACATTGAGGTCTTTCATCCATTTTGAGTTTATTTTTGTGTATGGTGTAAGAAAGTGGTCCAGGTTCATTTTTCTGCATGTCACTGTCCAGTTTTCCCAGCACCATTTGCTGAAAAGACTGTCTTTAGTTGGCCATACATTTGTGGGTCCATTTCTGGGTTCTCTATTCTGTTCCATTGATCTGAGTGTCTGTTTTTGTGCCAGTACCATACTGTCTTGATGATTACAGCTTTGTAGTATAGCTTGAAGTCTGGGATTGTGATGCCTCCTGCTTTGGTTTTCTTTTTCAAGATTGCTTTCACTATTCCAGGTCTTTTCTGGTTCTGTACAAACTTTAGGATTGTTAGCTCTGGCTCTGTGAAGAATGCTGGTGTTACTTTGACAGGGATTGCATTGAATGTATAGATTGCTTTGGGTAGTGTTGACATTTTAACAATATTTCTTCTTCCTATCCAGGAGCATGGAATCTTTTCCCATTTTTTTGTGTCTCCTTCAATTTCTTTCATAAGCTTTCTATAGTTTTCAGTGTATAAATTTTTCACCTCTGGTTAGATTTATTCCTAGGTATTTTATGGTTTTTGGTGCAGTTGTAAACGGGATCGATTCCTTGATTTCTCTTTCTGTTGCGTAGGAATGCAACTGATTTCTGTGCATTGATTTTAGATCCTGCCACTTTGCTGAATTCATGGGTCAGTTCTAGCAGTTTTTTTTGTGGAATCTTTTGGGTTTTCCATATAGAGTATCATGTCATCTGCGAAGAGTGAAAATTTGACCTCCTCCTGGCCGATTTGGATGCCTAAGGGTTAAAGCTTCTAATATGTGATTAGAGCTACTAAAAATAATAGGGAAACATCTCCATATGCAAGAAAAGTAGAACATGTGTTTTTCTCCTCCATTTCTTATAGCTTCTTTATCAAAAATTTTTGTCCTAAAGTGAGACTATTTTTTTTTCACATTCAGATTTTTTCCTCTTTAAAAAGTCTTAAAAGATTGTGAACAAGGAATCTTTAAAATGATTTTAATGTATGATCATGCTGGCTAAGATTAAAATGATTTATTTGAAAAATGAGTTTTAATATAAAAAGCTGGTACAAATTAAAATTTGTTTTTTGTCTCTGTTAAAATCATAATAATCTAAGAAAATGTCCTTTTAATTGTAAACAATTTTTTTACTTTTAATGCAATGTACCTAGAAAAGTAAAGGTTCCATGTTTTGTCTCCATCAAGTCTTTGATTACTTAGAAAAAAGAGTGTTTAATTTTATTTGCCTATGAAGTCTTTAACTGCCAGTTTAGATAAAAGGGATAATTATTGTATGATATGTTACTCTGTTTAATGAGAAGTCTGAACTTTTTTTTTTGACAGAACTCCCAAATTCTAAAATGAAGTCTTCTTGAGTTTGAAACTTCCCAGAAGATCTCTGGAAGATTTCAAGGGTTTGTTCTTCTCATAAAAGAGAGATGTTAAAGGCAGCAACCTCTTTGACCTTGGCTGCAGCAACTTCTTACTTGACATGTCTCTGAAGGCAAGGGAAATAAAAGCAAAAATAAACTATTGAGACGTCATCAAGATAAAAAGCTTCTACACAGCAAAAGAAACAAAACTGAAAGGCAACCAATGGAATGGGAGAAGATATTTGCAAATGATATATTGGATAAAGGGTGAGTATCCAAAATCTATAAAAAACTTACCAAACTCAACATCCAAAAAACAAACAATCCAGTGAAGAAAAAGGCAGAACATGAATGGACACTTTTCCAAGACACATGAAAAGATGCTCAACAATGCTCATCATCAGGGAAATACAAATCAAAACGACACTGAGATACCACTCATACTGGTCAGAATACCTAAGATTAACAACTCAGGAAACAACAGATGTTGGCAAGGATGTGGAAAAAGGGGAGCCCTCTTGCACTTTTGGTGGCCTGCAAACTGGTGCAGCCACTCTGGTAAACAGTGTGGAGGTTCCTCAAAAAATTAAAATTACAAATACCCTACCATCCAACAATTGCACCATTAGGAATTTATCCAGAGAATACAGGAATGCTGACCCGAAGGGACACATGCCCCCTAATGTTGATAGCAGTGCTATCAACAATAGCCAAATTCTGGAAAGAGCCCAAATGTCCATCAGCTGATAAATGGATTAAAGAAGTGTGTGTGTGTGTATACACAATGGAATTGTATTACAATGAACTACTACTCAGCCATCAAAAAGAATGAAATCTTGACATTTACAACAACATGGATGAAACTGGAGGGTATTATTCTAAGCAGAATAATTCAGAGAAAGATATCTTATGTCACTCATATGTGGAATTGGAGAAACTTAAACGATCATAGGGGAAGGGTAGGAAAAATAAAAACAGAGAGGCAAACCATAAGAGACTTTTAAATACAGGGAACAAACAGTTGATAGGGGTTGGGTAATGGGCATTAAGGAGGGCACTTGGGATGAGCTCTGTGTGTTATATGTAACAGATCACTGGATTCTACTCCTGAAGCCAAGACTACACTGTATGTTAGCTAACTTGAGAATAAATAAAGGGATGTTAATTATGTTTATTTGGTATGTTAAATTGCATGGGAATCATTGTCAAGTAAGTGATGCTAAACCTTCTTAGATTATATTTCCATAAATATAATTGTTCTAGAAATTGTGTGAGACTCCTAGAAATTGATTATGTTATCACTTGTAATTCTAGTTATTATCTTGAAGTATTGGTTATTTCTGTGATGATTAAATCTCCTTGTCAATTGCATTGTAACGATTTTTTTAAATTCTTTTTGAGAGAGAGCAGAGGGGCAGAGAGAAAGGGAGAGACGGAGAATCCCAAGCAGGCTCTGCACTGACAGTGCAGAGCTCAATTGAGGGCTCAAAGTCACAAACCGTGAAATCATGACCTGAGCTGAAATCAAGAGTTGGATGCCTGACCCACTGAGCCACCCAGTGCCCCTGCATTGTAATGAATTCTAGTCAAATCATTAACCATTACCATTTTTAAGTCATTTGCAGTTATTGTTTTACTTTGATGCTTTTGCAAAAGTGCTTCATCTTCAAGGAGATTCAGGAAAAAGACTGATAAATACCTAGAATATCGGTCTCTTATAACTTAAGATCATACCGTTGAACTGAGTAAGAATTTACACAGCTCTATTGGAGAAACTGATGGCTTCACAAAAGTAACAGAAGGTCAAGATCAAGGGAAAATTACAGGGGTGTTTGGGTGCTTCAGTTGGTTAAGCGCTGACTCTTGGTTTCAGCTCAGGTCATGATCTCATGGAGCCCTGTGTCTGTCAGTGCAGAGCCTGCTTGAGATTCTCTCTCTCCCTCTCTCTCTCAAATAAAACAAAAAGAGAAATTACGAATGGGAGTGAATAAACTGAAAATTTTTAGGATTTTTATTTTTTGAAATACTGCTTTGTAAAAAAAAATTTTAAGTTTGAGAGAGAATGCAAGTGGGGTAGGAACAGAGAAAGAGGAAAGAGAGAATCCCAAGCAGATTCCCCACTGTCAGTGCAGGCCTGATGTGAGGCTTGAACTCATAAACTTTGAGATCATGACCGGAGCCGAAACAAAGAGATGGACCCTTAAGTGATGGAGCCACTCAGATGCCCCGAAATACTACTGTTTTTTCATCTTTTTTTCCAGATATAGGAAAACCTTTCCTCGGCAATATAGTAATTTATACCTTTGTAAGCTCTGCCTACCTGATCACCCCAGAATTTGGAAACTCTCAGTATTCTTATATACTTATTGAACATATACAAATATATTGCCATAAGAATCTGTCTTCCTTATAATAGGACAGTTGGGAACACTGGTTTTATTACTAAGGTTTTGACTGGAATGTCATATTTAAGAGAGATCTGCATAGGCTCAGATATAACTAGACAGCTTTAAGCAACTAATACTGACTTTATGGAGCCAATAAAGTACCTTGGAAATAGTGTGATACTTGCTTACAGGTTTTCAGCATTCTTACCAGGTAAGTAAAGAGGGCCACTTCCAGGCAGGTGCAGGAACCTCAGGATATTTTGGGGACCCTGTTAAAAAAGGAAGTAACCTAAATCCATAGGTATTGCAGGCAAAGCATGATGGCAAGTATTTTGCTTTATTTCTTAGCCTCAAGACCTGTTAGAAATTCAACCTGAGATGTTTTATGAAAAGTTCCACCAAAGCAGATATAAAAGATCCTATATGATTAATGACTCTCACTGCACTTGTATATAATCAAGCTAAGTTCATTGAAACTAGCCTTATTTGCAAATTAGTCTTAATGGTTATAATTGATAAAAATGGGGGTAATTGTAGAGAGAAAAAATGTTTTGACTGAAACTATGAACTTCTAGATATTAGATTCTAGTTCTATTAATTGACTTTGTTCTACCTGTAAACTAGACTAGATCCTTAATTTTAGTATCTCAGATCTGGTTACATCTTTCCAAAGTAACATTTCTTATTATCTCCCATTCTTTTTAAACATTGCAAGTGAATATGAATGACTTGGATGGGACCAGAGAAACCACCAGAACAGCATATGTATGGATAATTTTTTACTGGTTGTTGTGTGGCCAAAGATCACCACAGACATTTAACCTGCAAACCAGAAAGATCATTTGATTGTGACTTGCTGCCTTCACTCCATCTAAGATGCCTTGAAATTGGGATCTAGACATCTTCTCAACTGGCTACCCTCAGAACTAAGAAACCTTTTTACAATTCAGTCTCCCCAAACTGAGGCAGCACTCTGGGATATAGGCACTATCATAACCAGTATCACCACTGGATCTAGACTTTATGACATGGTGATAGGTCACCAATATCACCGTGACATCCAGACCTTATGTGACATGTTCTTTGCTATAGTAATTGAGGAGGAGAGCCAACCCATGGTTGCATTTATGTGGCAAAGCAGGCGGTATCAGTTTGCTAGGCTACCACCAGGATACCTTAGCAGTCCAGTAATAGCCTATAATGTTCCAACACAAGACATCCAGGCCTTTGATGAAAACACACGCAAAAACCCAGTATTTCCTATATATTGATGACATCCTTATTTATGGCGGTAACTAGAAAAAACACATTAGGGTCAAAATAGAATTAATTCCTTACACTCAGAAAATGGGAAATTGACCCAAGTGAGGTCCACATACTACAGTAAAAGTGCTAGGCAAAATTTAGTCCTCTGGAGGCATGAAAAAACCCACACCCAGTCATAAAACAATATAAATTGTGAATTGACTCCTACCACAAAAGAAGCAGCTCAGAAACGGATAGGACTGTTTGGATATTTGGTATAGCACATACCACTTCTGGTGATAATATTAAAACACATTCATGAAATAAATAGGATGAGTAGAGAATTTAGATGGCTAGAGACTCAAGACAGCCTGTATTTGAAAAATGCTGTCAGAATGTTCAACACATTGGCATCATCTAATGAGGACTTTAAATACAAATTAGAGTGCCTGTACTCAGGAGAGTTTGCAGCAGCATCACTGTGGACCGAAACACCACAGAACTCCCAAGTTTTACCCAACTGGGCTTTACACTAAGGAGTTCCCATTGTCTGAGAACATACACCAACCAATTGAAAGTCTCACCTAAACATTCTACAAGGCCCTAGAAAATACACACTAAGAAAATAAACCAATTACACTTAAACTCCAAAAAACCCTTCTGTAGTAGATAAAGCAGACCTCTACAAAGAGATGGGAAGTACTCTTGACTATAAACCTATAAAATAACAATGGTACATATCTGAGTGGGGCCACAGATTAAAAGTTGACCTGCATTAACTAAAAAAAAATCTCAGCAATGCCAATAGTGGACTTGCTGGATTTTGAGGAGTAAGCTCAAGTGGTTAGGTAATAGGGACCACAGCAGTCAATGGTGCATGCTTTTATTTGCTTTATATATATGTATATGTGTATATATATATATATATATATATATGTGTGTGTGTGTATATATATAGTATAGTATATACTATATATATAGTAAATTTATATACATATATAAATTTATATATATATGTGTGTGTGTAGAGAGAGAGGGAGGTGGAATATGAATGTGCATGAGTGGAGGAGAGGGGAAGAAGGAGAGACAGAGAATCTCAAGCAGGCTCCATGCTCCACATGGAGTCCAATGCAGAACTCAATCCCACGGCCCTGGGATCATGGTCTTAGCTGAAAATCAAGAGTTGGACACTCAACCAACTGAGCCAGCCAAGTGTCCCAACAGTGCGTGATTTTAGATGGATCAGCTTTCTTACCATCATACAGAATATCCTGGCAGTCAATCTGTAGAGGAATGACTAATAATGGACAAACCAGGATAGAATCAGGCTTCGGAGAATCAGCACACCATCAATTTATGGCTAAACTAATAGCTATAAAATTGGCAATTGAACAGTCTGTTAAGGAAAGTCACAACGAGGTATATAATTTTTGGATCCAAGGATGGTAGGTAAATGAATAGCTAGCTCTCTGGTCAGGTCATGGCAGGACCTGGGAAATAGGATGTAAGAGCGTATGGGGTAATGACGGCATATGGCAGAAAATAGCACTGGATGACATCTCCATATTGGTTACACACATCTCTGCACATCAGAAGGACAACTATGAAGTTACCAAATTTAATAACCAAGTAGACAAACTCACTAGGAAAACTAAAGAGGTAAAGATTCCTAAATTTATGAAAAAAAACAATGATTCATGGATAAGGATGAAATCAATTCAAAACATAATCATACATAAATAAGGACAATGGAACATAAAATGTGGACACACAGATATGCCAATGGATAGGATCATTGTATGGGCACATCACCAAACAGGTCATACTGGCAAACATGGCACTAGAACATTGTTGGAGAAAAGAAACATGTATATATCCACAAAATACCTTTAATTTAAAATTAAGGGATGTAAATGCCACAATTTTGAAGCTTAGAGGATTCATTCATTGATTCTTCATTAATGAATCATCCAGATACATTCAAAGACAACAAACCCTTCCAAATTGTACAAAGTGATTACATGGAATGCTAGCCTATATCGGAGAATAAATTATGTGTATCAACAATCTTATACACAGCAATTACTCTATCCTTGTGGAAGAAATAATAAAAAATCCACCATCTGAGCCTTAGAAATCTGGATTCCCTGCTCTGGTAGTTCAACCATCATAAAATCAGATCAGGGCACCTACTTCACATAAAAGCTAATCAAGAATGGGCTAAGGAACAAGGCATAATATGAAACTTCCTCTTACTCTACAACCCAACTGTCTCTGGATCAACTGAAAGGTATCATAGCTTAAGCAAAAGCTTAAGTTGCTTACTAACAATCTAGATATGAAATCTTGGACTAAAATGATCTGGAAGGTGGCAATCGCTACACCATAGATACAGAAAGGATGAAAAAATTCCTGTTAGTATCGCAGGCAGCTACAGAGATAGGAATTAGCATTAATACCACCCCAGAATCTAAAATAGGAAAAGTATTAACTAAAAAACATAAGAATATGGGGAAAATCATGGCACCTGCCATAATAAAACCCTACTTGGTGACCAAAGGAAAAGGTATATTACAACAAATTAAAGACCATAATATGATGCATCTGTAAAAATTTCAGGCATATAGAACATCTTTTATCAACATTGAATGCTTGATATTAGCTAGTATAATGTAGGATGATAATACTTGGGACAGTGTCAATAATTGTCATAACAACTATTGTTTCCCTTGAGTGGCAAGAACAAGAAAGAATTACAAATTTATGGGACACTGTGTTTTGCAGGCATGACTGCTTTGCATCTTCAACTCTATTATTAAGTAGGTCAGTGCAGCATGCTGCTTATTGGCCATACTCTTCTATTGCTTACTTTGGAAAGCATACTCAGTAAAGCTACAGATATTCCTCTGTAAAATCAGTTGTGTCAGTGTTCCAAAATGGACTACCTTCTGCTCCAAATTTAATTTGAGTCTGTGACATCCTCTTTTTCCTCCATGGATTGCCATTTTGGTCACCTTATAGCAACTGATGACTTAACTGCATTACAGGCATCACCAAGCTCAACCTCTCCACTTCTCCCTTCACTGTCAGCACCATCTACTCAGAAAACTTTAGTCAATGGAGAAACCAAATGGTTAGAGAAGCTGTTGAAGCAGTTGAAACTTGCTCTTCAATCTCCACATGAATTCCCAAGGATCTGAATGACACTAGGATGGAGTGTTGTGTATTGGTTTCAAAAGCACTAGTATATGAGAAAGACAAAGTTGTTTTTAGAAGTTGTCTTGATATCACAATAAAGTAAGCCCTATCAGGATGTATTCATCTCATCTGTTTTTACTCACAAGAATTAGCACAACTTCTGAGGGTCCCTGCTGGGAGCTTATCCATAAAAAACATATAAAGAAGTACCATGGCAAGGGGAAATTTAGACTAAATACTGTTTGTGGGGAGTATCCAAGAGTGTTTCATCTGAGCAAGGCTGTAGTTTCTAATGTAAATAACCAGTTCCAACACTCTGCATCTACCTTGATAGCACCCTGTACCCCACCCCAGCATTCTCCTATAGACCAACTCCACCCAAGCCCCTCACTTTGGCAGGCATCCCTCCAAAGCAGCTCCTTCCAAGCCACACTTGGAAGGTATATCTGGCTGGGACCAGTGCCAGTCTAAAGTAATTTCTTCCCTGAGGCAGAAACTAGCATACTTTAGTTCCAACAGCTGGGCCTCTTTGTTGCCTGTGAAGGGATGAAACCCTGCCCATTAGTACACCTGTAGCTATTGTAGAGGCTAATTACAGACAGCTAGGCTGAGTGCCAGGGCCACCAGACAGATCCTGCAGTGGATTCAGTCAGGCTTCTCATCAGCACAGGGAACAAACCTTGCCTATTGTGCTCCCAGCATGTGATTTTGGTCATTGCAACCATCTGGCCTGAAGACCAACCCCATCCACTAGCAGACCCACAGGAATCACACAGCACAGCCACAACAAGATGATGCATGCCATTCACACAGGAGACACTCCTAGGATGCCTGATTCTTATGACCAAGGGGGATTGCACTACTGGGCACCACAAGAGTTCTACACAAGGTCACTCTAAGACCAAGAGATGTACCTAATCTACCTAATACATAGAAACAGAGTTAGAAAAAATTAGAGAACAGGTTATTTTCCAAATGAATGAATAAGACAGAAATCACAGAAAAAGATTGAAAAGAAATGGAGATAAGTAATATGTCTGATAAAGAGATCAGAGTCATGGTCATAAAGATACTGGACTTGAGAAAAGAGTGGATGAACTCTGAGACCTTCAGAGTCTCAGAGTTGCCTAATATTAGCTAGTATATGCCTAAGAGATAAAAAATATTTTAAAAAGGATCTTCAACTAAGAGATAAAAAATATTTTAAAAAAGATCATTTAGAGCTCAAGAATAAATGAAATAAAATTTAACTAGAGGGAATCTACCACAAATTAGAAGACTCAGAAGAGGAAGAAGGGCCAACATTGTGGAGAAGTAGGGGGATCCAAGGTTCCATCCTCTCAAACAAAGCAGTGTTGAAGCCAAAGGACTTTGAACCCCAAGAGTCCAGGAGGCGAAGAGTTGCTTCCAGGGACCCACCAGGACAATCTGACAGGCCATAGGTGCATGATTGCAAACTGGGAGGGAGAAAACAAACAGAGGGGAGGGATCCCCTTCTGCGGAGAGACAAAGGGAAGAGAAAGAGAGGCTGGGGAAGCATAGGACTGTATTTGGAAGAGAGAAAAACCTCAGACAGGGACAGAGAAAGATCCAGCCTCTAACTGAGAGACTTTCTTCTGACTTTCTCCTGCCAGCATCACGCACCTGGGGAGGAGGGGGACCAGCCCTGGGCTCGGCGGCTAGGTCAGGGGTGCAGTCTGCAGTAGGAGAAAGCAGCCCCCTCCCTGGAGTGCTGTGGGAAGAAGGTATAACCGTTCAAAGGACAAAGCCTGCCTGCATCCGCCAGCCAGAGACCACATATCTAGCAGCACAAACTGGTGCTTCCCCAGTACTGGGGGCCCATGGAGCAAGAGTTTGAATCCCAGCCAAGCACTAGGGCATAGGAGTTTTAGCAAGACAACCACCTCATTTGTGCCCTCAGCACAGTGAGGACGGCTCAAACAGAGTGGTTTGGTACACGTGGTCTGTGGAGGAAACACTGGGTTGTCGCCATTTTTCTCCCCACCACCACCAAGGAGGGGCCCTCAGGGATGAGACAGCGGGGCCCACAGTAGAGGCAGGATCCACCTACATCAAATCACACTCCTCTGCACCTGGTAACTTCCTATCTACTGGAGCAGGGTTGACCCTGAGGAACCAGATGGCCCCTCTTCCAGACCTGCACTCCTGCATTGCCTGGTTTAGTTCTTGGACAGTTCTTATTATATAGACGCATTCTTCCTTCCTTTTCTCCTTCTCATCTCTTTCCTCTAGTCTGGTTACTCTGGTTGTTGGTTTGTTTAAGCATACATATTTAATCCATTCTCTTGATACATGTTCTACAACTCCTTCTTTATTTTCCTTTCTCTCTCTCTGGATTAAGCCATATGGTTTCTCTGGTCAATTTATATTTTTTCTTTTTCCCCACCCCTGTCATTTCTCTCTTTGTATAGGATAAGGCCTCTTCCACCAGCACTGCCTCCACCCTGTTGTTTACTTGTGGCTGGTGTTTCTGGTGTGTGTGTGTGTGTTTGTGTGTTTGTTTTCTGTTTGTTTTTTTTGTTTTCCTTTCCAGGGCTACTTCAGTGAACAAATCAAAGCACATCTGGTGGAGGGTCCAAAACATCACTATGAGTGGGGAGATAAAGTAACCAAAGTCACAACAACAGAGAGCAAGTAACACTCTCCAAAAAATACCTCCTGAAGGGCCAGGCCCTGGACAGCGTATGACCCCTCTTTAATATAGTAGTGCTTGCAGGTGCAGGGCACATAACAAACTTTTAAAACATATAAGGGACAGAAAACTAGCCAAGATGATGAAAAGGAAGAATTCTCCTCAAAAAAGATTCCAGGAAAAAATTACAGCTAAAGAATTGCTCAAAACAGATATAAAAAATATAACTTAACAGGAATTTAGAATAATAGTCATAAGATTAATTGCTGGGCTTGAAAAAAAAAAAGCATAGAAGACAGCAGAGAATCTATTGCTGCAAAGATCAAGGAACTACAAAATATTAACGATGAATTTAAAAATGCTGTAAATGAGGTGTAAAATAAACCAAGTGGTCACAGCGAGAATTGAAGAGGCAGTGGGGACAATAGGTGAAATAGAAGATAAAATTATAGAAAAAGATGAAGTTGAGAAAAAGAGAAAAAAATTCTGCCTCATGAGGGGAGAATTAGAGAACTAAGTGAATGAAATGGAACAATATCTGTATCATAGGAGTTCCAGAAGAAGAAGAGAGAGAAAGGGGCTGAAGGTGTACGTAAACAAATGATACTTGAACAAATGTACTTGAACTTCCCCAGTCTGGGGAAGGAAACAGACATTGAAATCCAGGAGGCACAGAGAACTCCCTTCAAACATAACTTGAATCAATCTTCTGCACTACATATCATAGTGAAATTGGCAAGAGAGAATTCTGAACGCAGCTAGGAATGAACGGGCCTTAACCTACAAAGGTAGGCACATAAGGGTAGTAGCAGATCTATCTACTGAAACTTGGCAGGCCAGAAAGGAGTGGCAGGAAATTTTCAATGTGATGAACAAGAAAAATATGCAGCCAAGAATCCTTTATCCAGCAAGCCTGTCATTCAGAATAGGAGAGAGAGAGGTTTTCCCGAACAAAAACTGAAGGAATTCATCACCACTAAACCAGCCCTACAAGAGATCCTAAGGGGGACTTTCTGAGTGAAATGTTGCAAGGACCACAAAGTACCAGAGACATCACTACAAGCATGAAACCTACAGATAACACAATGACTCTAAACCCATATCTTTCAATAATAATACTGAATGTAAATGGACTAAATGTTCCAATCAAAGACATAGGGTATCAGAATGGATTAAAAAACAAAACAAAACAAGACTCATCTATTTTCTGTCTACATCTATTTGCTATCTACCCATTTTAGACCTGAGGACACCTTCAGATTGAAAGTAAGGGGACGGAGAACCATCTATTATGCTACTGGAACTCAAAAGAAAGCTGGAGTAGCCATACTTATATCAGACAAACTAGATTTTAAACTAAAGGCTGTAATAAGAGATGAAGAAGGGCATTATCATAATTACAGAATCTATCCATCAAGAAGAGCTAACAATTATAAACGTCTATGCACCAAATTCGGAAGCACCCAAATATATAAAACAATCACAAACATAAGCAATCTTATTGGTAAGAATGTGGTAATTGCAGGTGACTTTAATACTCCACTTATAGCAATGGACAGATCATCTAGATCAATCTAGATCATCTAGAAAACCAATAAAGAAACACTGGTCCTGAGTGATACCCTGGGCCAGGTGGACTTGACAGATACACTTAGAACTTTTCATCCTAAAGCAGCAGAATATACATTCTTCTCAAGTGCACATGTAACATTCTCCAAGATACATCACATATTGGGTGACAAAACAGCCCTCAATAAATATAAAAGAATTGAGATCATACTATGCACACTTTCAGATCACAATGCTATGAAACTTGAAATAACCACAGGAAAAAATTTGGAAAATCTCCAAATGCATGGAGGTTAAAGAACATCCTACTAAAGAACGAATGGGTCAACCAGGCAATTAAAGAAGAAATTTAAAGATAAATGAAAAAAATGAAAATGAAAACACAACAATCCAAACCCTTTAGGATGCAGCAAAGGCAGTCCTAAGAGAAAAATACATTGCAATACAGGCCTGTCTCAAGAAACAAGAAAAAAAATCCCAAATTCAAAATCTAACAGTACACCTAAAGGAACTAGAAGCAGAACAGCAAAGAAACCCCAAACCCAGCAGAAGAAGAGAAATAATAAAGATCAGAGCAGAAACAAACAATATAGAATCAAAAAAAAACCCACAAAAAACCCAGATCAATGAAACTAAGAGTTGTTTCTTCTTAAAATAAACAAAATTGATAAACTTCTAGCCAGACTTCTCAAAAGACAACCAATCCCTCAGAAATACAAGAAATTATCAGATTACTATGAAAAATTATATGCCAACAAACTGGACAACCTGGAAGAAATGGACAAATTCCTAAACACCCACACACCGCCAAAACTCAAACAGGAAGAAATAGAAAATTTGAATAGACCCATAACTAGTGAAGACATTGAATCAGTTATCAAAAATCTCCCAACAAGTAAGAGTCCTGGACCAGATGACTTCCTGAGGAATTTTACCAGACATTTAAAACAGAGTTAATACCTATCCTTCTCAAGCTGTTCCAAAAAAATAGAAATAGAAGGATAGAAATAGAGCCCAGAAAACTTCTGGGCTCATTCTATGAAGGCAGCATTACCTTGATTCCCAAACCAGACAGAGACCCCACAAATAAGGAGAACTACAGGCCAATATCCCTGATGAACATGGATGCAAAAATTCTCAACAATATACAAGCAAATTGAATTCAACAGTATATAAAAAGAATTATTCACATGATCAAGTGGGATTCATTCCTGGGCTGCAGGGCTGGTTAAATATTTGCATATCAGTGTGATACATCACATTAATAAAAGAAAGGATCAGAACCATATGATCCTGTCAATCGATGCAGAAAAAGCATTTGGCAAAATGCAACATCCTTTCTTAATAAAAACTCTTAAGAAAGTCAGGATAGAAGGAACATACTTAAATATCATAAAAGCCATATATGAAAAGCCCACAGTTAATATCATCCTTAATGGGGAAATACTGAGAGCTTTCCCCCTGAGATCAGGAACACGACAGGGATGTCCACTCTCACCACTGTTGTTTAACATAGTGTTAGAAGTCCTAGCATCAGCAATCAGACAACAAAATGAAATAAAAGGCATCAAAATTGGCAAAAAAGAAGTCAAAACTTTTACTTTTTACAGACAATAGGATACTCTACATGTAAAATCTGAAAGACTACACCAAAAGACTGCTAGAACTGATACATGAATTCAGCAAAGTCTCAGTATAAATTCAATATACAGAAGTCAGTTGCATTTCTAGACACCAATAATGAAGCAACAGAAAGAGAAATAAACTTATCCCACTTATAACTGCACCAAGAACTGTAAAATACCTAGGAATAAATCTAACCAAAGATGTAAAAGATCTGTATGCTGAAAACTATAGAAAGCTTATGAAGGAAATTGAAGAAGACACAAAGAAATTGAAAGACATTCCATGCTCATGGATTGGAAGAATAACTATTATTGAAATGTCAATACTACCCAAAGCAATCTACACATTCAAAGCAATTCCAATAAAAATTGCACCAGCATTCTTCTTAAAGCTAGAACAAACAATCATAAAATTTGTGTGGAACCACAAAAGACCCTGAATAGCCAAAGTAATATTGAAGAAGAAAACCAAAGTGGGAGGCATTACAATACCAGACTTTAGTCTCTACTACAAAGCTTTAATCATCAAGACAGTATGGCACAAAACAGACACATAGACCAATGGAATAGAATAGAGAACACAGAATTGACCCACGAATGTATGGCCAACTATTCTTTGACAAAGCAGGAAAGAATAGCCAATGGAATAAAGTCAGTCTCTTCAGCAAATGGTGCTGGGAAAACTGGACAGTGACATGTAGAAGATTCAACCTGGACCACTTTCTTACATCATACACAAAAATAAACTCAAAATGGATTAAAGACCTAAATGTGAGACAGGAAACCATCAAAACTTTAGAGGAAAAAGCAGACAACAACCTCTTTGACCTCAGTTGCAGCAATTTCTTGCTTGGACACATCTCCAAAGGCAAGGGAATTAAAAGAAAAAATGAACTATTGGGACCTCATCAAGATAAAAAAGTTTCTGCACTGCAAAGGGCTAGTATCCAAGATCTATAAAGAAGTCACCAAACTCCACACCCAAAAAACAAATTATCTGGTGAAGTAATGGGCAGAAGACATGAATAGACACGTTTCCAAAGAAGACATCCAGATGGCCCTTGGAAAGATGGGCATGAAAAGATGCTCAACATCACTCATTATCAGGGAAATACAAATCAAAGCCACACTGAGATATCACCTCACACTGGTCAGAGTGGCTAACATTAACAACTCAGGAAACTATAGATGCTGGCTAGGATGTGGAGAAACGGGAACCCTCTTACACTGCTGGTAGGAATGCAAACTGGCACAGCCACTCTGGAAAACAATGTGGAGGTTCCTCAAAAAATTAAAAAGAGAACTACCCTGTGATCCAGCAATAGCACTGCTAGGAATTTACCCAAGGGATACAGGAGTGCTGATGCTTAGGGGCATATGTACCCCAAAGTTTATAGCAGCACTTTCAACAATAGCCAAATTATGGAAAGAGCCTAAATGTCCATCAACTGAATAACAGATAAAGAAGATGTGGTTTATATACACAATGGAATACTACTTGACAATGAGAAAGAATGAAATCATGCCATTTGTAGCAATGTGGATGGAACTGGAAGGTATTATGCTGAGTGAAATAAATCATTCAGAGAAGAGCAGATATCATATGTTTTCACTCATGTGGATATTGAGAAACTTAACAGAAGTCCATGGGGGAAGAAAAGGGGAAAAACTAGTTACAAACAGAGAGTGAGAGAGGCAAACCACAAGAGACTCTTAATATAGAGAACAAACTGAGGGTGGATGGGGCATGGGAGAGGGGAAAATGGGTGATTGGCATTGGGGGGGGGCGCTTATTGGGATGAGCACTGGGTGTTATGTAAGGCAATTTGACAATAAATTATATTTGAAAAATAAAAAAAAATAAGTCTAAAAAATATGAAGAATGGATCATTAATCTGGAAGACCAGGTAATGGAAACAATCAAGCTGAACAATAAAGAAAAATTATAATAAATGAAACTAGATTGAAGGACCTCTGTGACATCATCAAGCATAATACTCATATTATAGGGATCCCAGAAAGAGAAAAGTGGGCACAAAACTTATTTGAAGAAATAATAACTGAAAATTTTCCTAATCTGGGGAAGGAAACAGACATCCAGATCCAGGAAGCAGAGAGATTCCCAAACAATAAACCCAAGGAGGTCTGCAGCAAGACACATAAAATGGCAAAGATTAATGATAGAGAATCTTAAAAGCAGCAAGAGAAAAACTAACAGTAACATATAAGTGAAACCCCATAAAGCTATTTTTCAGCAGAAAATTCGTAGGACAGAAAGTGCTGAAAGAAAAAAAAAAAAAAGACTTACAACCAAGAATACTCTATCCAGCAATGTCATCATTCAGAATTGAAGGAGAGAAAGGCATTTCTCATACAAACAAAAGTTAAAGGAGTTCATCACCACTAAATCAGCCTTACAAGAAATGTTAAAGGGAATTCTTTAAGTGGAAAGAAAATGCTATAACTAGAAGAATGAGAATTATGAAAGGAAAAAAAATTCACTGATAAAAACAAATATATAGTAAAGGTGGTAGATTAATAACTTATAATGCCAAAATGGAGATTAAAATACAAAAGTAGTAAAATAAATTATATGTACTGAAATTAAACAAGGGATACACAAAATGCAAGGATGTAAAGTATGACCTTATTTGTATGAAATGTTGAGGGGGTAGTAAAAATGTAGTGCTTTTAGTTCATGTTTGAACTTAAGCAACATCAACTTAATATAGACTACTGTATACATGCAGTATTATATATAAACCCCATGGTAACCACAAATCAAAGCCTATGATACACAAAAAAATAAAAGGAAAGGAATCAAAGTTAACACTAAAGCATAAAACCACACACACACACACACACACACACACACACACAAAACCAGAAAAGAATGAACAGTTGGCACAAAAACAGACACTCAGATCAATGGAACAGAATAGAGAACTCAGAAATGGACCCACAAATGTGTGGCCAACTAATCTTTGACAAAGCAGGAAACAATATCCAATGGAATAAAGACAGTCTTTTTAGCAAGTGGTGCTGGGAAAATTGGACCGCGACATGCAGAAAAATGAACCTGGACCACTTTCTTACACCATACACAAAAATAAACTCAAAATGGATGAAAGACCTCAACGTAAGACAGGAAGCCATCAAAATCCTTGAGGAGAAAGCAGGCAAAAACCTCTTTGACCTTGGCCACAGCAGCTTCTTACTCAACACGTCTCCAGAGGCAAGGGAAACAAAAACAAAAATGAACTATTGGGACCTCATCAGAATAAAAAAGCTTCTGCACAGCGAAGGAAACAATTAGCAAAACTAAAAGGCAACCGACGGAATGGGAGAAGATATTTGCAAACAGCATTATCAGATAAAGGGTTAGTGTCCAAAATCTACAAAGAACTTCTCAAACTCAACACCCAAAAAAACAAATAATCCAGTGAAGAAGTAATCATGGGCAAAAGACATGAATAGACACTTCTCCAAAGAAGACATCCAGATGGCCAACCAACACACAAAAAGATGCTCAACATCACTCATCATCAGGGAAATACAAGTCAAAACCACAATGAGATATCACCTCACACCTGTCAGAATGGCTAACATTAACAACTCAGGCAACATCAGATGTTGGTGAGGATGCAGAGAAATAGGATCTCTCTTGCGCTGCTGGTGAGAATGCAAACTGGGCAGCTACTCTGGAAAACAGTATGGAGGTTCCTCAAAAAATTAAAAATAGAACTACCCTATGACCCAGCAATTGCACTACTAGGTATTTATCCTACAGATACAGGTATGCTGTTTTGAAGGGACACATGCATCCCAATGTTTATAGTAGTGTTATCAACAATAGCCAAAGTATGGAAAGAGCCCAAATGTCCATCAATGGATGAATTGATAAAGAAGATGTGGTATATATACAATGGAGTATTACTTGGCAATCAAAAAGAATGAAATCTTGCCATTTGCAACTATGTGGATGGATCTAGAGGGTATTATGCTAAGAAAAATTAGAGAAAGACAAATATATGACTTCACTCATATGAGGACTTTAAGACACAGAACAGATGAACATACGGGAAGAGAAGCAAAAATAATATAAAAACAGAGAGGGGGACAAAACATAAGAGATTCTTAAATATGGAGGACAGAGGGTTACTGGAGGGGTTGGGGGGGGGATGGGCTAAATGTTATAAGGAATCTACTCCTGAAATCATTGTTGAACTATGTGCTAACTAATTTGGATGTAAATTAAAGAAGAGAAAAAAAAAAAAAAGAAAAAAACAAGAAGGAACAGAAAAGAACTATAAAAACACTTCAGAAAACAATGATCAAAATGGAAATACATACATATCAATAATTACATTAAAAGTAAATGGAAGGGCACCTAGGAGGCTCAGTTGATTAAGTATCCGACTTCATCTGAGGTCATGATCTCTCAGTTTGTGAGTTTGAGCCCCACTTTGGGCTCTGTGCTGACAGCTTGGAGCCTGGAGCCTGTTTAGGATTCTTTCTCTCTCTCTCTCTCTGCCCCTCTCCCGCTCATGCTCTCTCTTGCACACGTGCACGTTCTCTCTCACTCTTTCTCTCTCAAAAATAAATAAACATTAAAAAAAAGTAAATGGACAAAATGTTCCAATCAAAAGAAATATGGTAACTGAATAGAAAAAAAAACAAAACCCATTTCTATGCTGTCTACAAGGGACTCCCTTCAGACCTAAAAACAGATAGTCTGAAAGTGAAGGCATGGAAAATAATATTTCATGCAAATAGAAGAAAAAAAAACCTAGGGTACCAATACTTTAGTTGACAAAATATACATTAAAACAAATGATAAAATGATCATTTGATAAATGATCAATGATAAAATGATAAACAAAACATGGGAACATAAATATTGTAAATATATATGTACCCAATATAGAAGCACCCAAATACTTAAATATTAAGAGACATAAAGGGAGAAATAGTAATATAACAATAGAGGACTTTAATATTCGATGTACAACAATGGATAGATCAGACATAAAATGCAACAGAAAATCAAGAAAAACACATTAGATCAGAAAGACTTAACAGATATCTTCAGAACATTCCATCCCAAAACAACAGATTACACATTTTTTCAAGTGCACATAGTACATTCTCCAGGATATATGCCATATCAGGCCACAAAACAAACCTCAAAAAAATTTAAGAAGACTGAAATCCTATCAAGCATCTTTTCTGATCACAACAGTATGACTAGAAATCAATTACAAGGAAACAATTGCATAAAAAACACATGTAGGTTAAACAACAGGATATTAAGAAAAGGAGGGGTCAATGTAGAAATCAAGAAATTTAAAAAATACACGGAAACTAATGAAAACAGAAACAAAACGATACAAACATTTTCAACACAACAAAAGCAGGTCTAAGAGGAAAGTTAATAGCAATACAAGCTTACCTCAAGAAACAAAAAAAGTCTTAAACAATTGACCCATACACCTAAAGGAATCAGAAAAAGAAGAATAAAAAATCCCAAAGTCAGTGGAAAAATAATAAGGATTAGAGCAGAAACAAACAAGATACTAAAACAAAAACAAAAGTTTAATAAAAAGGAGAGCTGACTGAAAAAAAATTGATAAATCTTTAACGAATAAAGAAAAAAGAGAAAGAGAAATAACATCAGATAACACAGAGACAAAAAAGATTATAAGAGAATATGAAAAATTAAATCCCAACAAAATGGACAATGTGGAAGAAATAAATAGAAACACACAATCTTCCAAAATCAAATTAGGAAGAAATAGAAAATGTAACAAATTATAAGAAAGGAAATAGAATCAGTAGAAAAACAAAAACAAAAACAACTCTCAGGAACCTAAGTTCAGGAAAGATAGCTTCACAGGTAAATTTTCCCAACATCTAAAGAAGAGTTAATACATACTTAAACTATTCAAAAAAAACAGAAGAGGAAGCAAAGTTTCAAATTCATTCTACAAGGTGAGAATTGCCCTGATACCTAAATAAGACAAACACACTGTAGAAAAAGAAAACTTCAGGCCAATACTTCTAATGTCCACAGATACAAATATATTGCCAAATATTCTTACCAAACCAAAATGAAAATCATATTAAAGAAATGATTCACCATGATCAAGGGTATATATTACCAAGATCCAAAGAAGATTCAATAGTCCAAATCAACCAATCTGATACAACATATTAACAAAAGGATAAAAACCATATGAGTGTCTCACAAGATGTACAAAATATTTGACAAAATTCAGCATTTGTTCAATATAAAAATTCTCCAAAAAGTAGGTATAGAAAAACATAATTCAACATAATAAAACTAAAATAGGAAAGACACACAACTACCATAATACTAAATGAAGAGAAGTTGAAAGTTTTTTCTCTATAATCAGAAACAAATATGTCCACACTCACCACTTTAATTCAGTAGAGTACTGGAACTCTTAGCCATAGCAATCATATAATAAATAAAAAACATCCAGACTTATAAGAAAGAAGTAAAGCTGTCATATTTTCAGGAGACACAATAATATGTATATAATATATATTATATAAAATAGAGAAATACACAACACTGAAGAGTCCACAAAAAACTATTAGAATGAACAAATGTGTAAGTAAAGTTGCAGGGTACAAAATTAATAAACCTAAATTGGTTGTGTCTCAAACTATACTAAGAACAAAGTAGAAGAAACAGAAATTGCACACACATAAAAATTACAACAGCACCAAAAAAGACAAAAATACCTAGAAATGAACTTAATCACAAACGTTTCTACCCTGAAAACTATAAAACACTGATGAAAGAAATTCAAAAAAGCATAACTAATGGAGAGATAGAACATGCTAATGGGGGAGAAGTACTAATAATTTTAAAATTCCACACTACAAAAAGCAACTACATATTTAATGCAATCCCTATCAAAATTGCAATAGTACTTTTCAAAGAACTGGAATAAATAATTTACAAATGTGTATAGAAATTGCAAAACACTCTGGAGAGCCAAAGCAATCTTAAGAAAAAGCTGGAGGTAACACAATCACTGATTTCAAAATGTATGACAAATATATAGCCATCAAAAGAATATGGCACAGGAATAAAAACAGACATATAGATGGCACAAAAACAGACACATAGATTAATGGAACACAATAGAAAACCCAGAAATGGACCCACAACCATATGGCCAACTCATCTTTGACAAAGCAGGAAAGAATATCCAATGGAAAGAAGACAATCTCTTCAACAAATTGTGCTGGCAAAACTGGACAGCAACATGCAGAAGAATGAAACTGAACCACTTTCTTACACCACGCACAAAAATAAATTCAAAATGGATGAAAGGCCTAAATGTGAGACAGGGAACCATCAAAATCCTAGAGAACACAAGCAATAACTTCTCTGACTTCACTGGAGCAAATACTTATTAGACACATTGCTAAAGGCAAGGGAAACAAAAGCAAACATGAACTACTGGGACTTCATCAAGGTAAAAAATTTCTACACAGTGAAAGAAATACTCAACAAAACTAAAAGGCAGCCTATGGAATGGGAGAAGATATTTGCAAACAACATATCCGATAAAGGGTTAGTATCCAAAATCCATAAAGAACTTTTCAAAATCAACACCTGAAAAACAAATGACCCAGTTAAGAAAGGGGCAGAAGACATGAATAGACGATTTTACAAAGAAGACATCTAGATGGCCAACAGAAGTTGAAAAGGTGCTCAACATCATTCATCATCGGGGAAATACAAATCAAAACCACAAGAAGGTACCACCTCACACCTGTCAGAATGGCTGAAGTTAACAACATAAGAAACAACAGGTGTTGGCAAGGATGTGGAGAAAGGGGAACTCTCTTGCACAGTTGATGGAAATGCAAACTGGTGCAGCCACTCTGGAGAATAGCCACTCTGGGTGTTCCTCAAGAAACTAAAAACAGAAGTACACTACGATCCAGCAATTGCACTATTAGGTATCTACCCAAAGGATTAAAAAATGCAGATTAGAAGGGGTACATGCACCCCAGCACATAGCAGTATTATCAACAATAGCCAAACTACGCAGAGAGCCCAAATGTCCATTGATCAGTGAATAAAGATGTGGTGTATATAAACACAATGGAATATTACTCAGCCATAGGAAAGAATGAAATCTTGCCATTTACCATGACATGGATGGAGCTAGAATGTATTATGCTAAGTGAAATAAGTCAGTCAGAGAAAGACAAATACTATATGATTTCGCTCATATGTGGAGTTTAAGAAACAAAACATATGAACATATGGTAAGGAGAGGGGGAGAGAGAAGAAAGGGAAACAAACTACAAGAGACTCTTTTTTTTATTTTTATTTTTTAACGTTTATTTATTTTTGAGACAGAGAGAGACAGAGCACGAACGGGGGAGGGGCAAAGAGAGAGGGAGACACAGAATCGGAAGCAGGCTCCAGGCTCCGAGCCATCAGCCCAGAGCCCGACGCAGGGCTCGAACTCACGGACCACGAGATCGTGACTTGAGCCGAAGTCGGACGCTCAACTGTCTGAGCCACCCAGGCTCGAACTCACGGACCACGAGATCGTGACTTGAGCCGAAGTCGGACGCTCAACTGTCTGAGCCACCCAGGCGCCCCCACAAGAGACTCTTAAAGACAGAGAAACAAACTGAGGATTGATAGAAGTGGGTGGAGGATGGACTAGATGGGTGATGGGTATTAAGGAGTGCATTTGTTATGATAGGCTAGATACTCCTGAAACTAACACATAAATAACTAAAATTTGCATTTAAAAAAGGAAGAATAACAATAAAGAAAAACTCTGTGAAAAAAAAAAACAACAGACATATAGAACAATGGAACAGAATAGGAAGCACAGAAATAAACCCCTGACTATATGATCAATCTACAACAAAGGAGGCATACATAGACAATGGGAAAAAGACAGTCTCTTCAGTAAATGGGGCAAGGAAGACAAGACAGCTATATGCACAAGAATTAAATGGAACCATTGTTTGTATCATAAACAAAAATAGGCACAAAATGGATTAAAAACCTAAATATGAGGCCCGAAGTCACTAAACTCCTAAAAGAGGGGCACCTGGATGGCTCAGTCAGTTAAGTATCCAACTTCAGCTCAGGTCATTATCTCATGGTTTGAGCCCCACGTCAGGTTCTGTGCAGTCACCTTGGGGCCTGGAGCCTGCTTTGGATTCTGTCACTCCTCTCTCTCTGTCCCTCCACTGCTCACACTCTGTCTCTCTCTCAACAATAAACAAATATTAAAAAAAAAAACAAACCTCTAAAAGAAAACATAGTAGTCCCATGGGCATTGGCCTTAGCAACATTTTTCTAGATATGTCTCTTCAAGCAGAAGAAACAAAAGAAAAAAACCTATTCAGAGTATGCTTAAAAAAAAAAAACTTTTATACAGCAAATGAAACCATCAACAATACAAAAGACATACTAAAAGTCAAAACTGTTAGTAAATGATGTATCAGAGAAGCTTAATATTCAAAATCTGTAAAGAAATTATCCTACTCTGGATGGATAAAGAAGATGTGGTATACACACACACACACACACACACACACACACACACACACACACAATGGAGTATTACTCAGCAATCAAAAAGAATGAAATCTTGCCATTTACAACTACATAGATGGAACTGGAGGGTATTAATGCTAAGTGAAATTAGTCAGAGAAAGACAAATACCATATGAATTCACTCATATGAGGAATTTAAGATACAAAATGATGAACATTTTGAGAAGGGAAGCAAAAATAATATAAAAACAGGGAGGGGGACAAAACATAAAAGACTCTTAAATATGGAGAACAAACAGAGGGATGCTGGAGGGGTTGTGGGAGGGGAGATTGTCTAAATGGGTAAGGGGCATTAAGGAATCTACTCCTGAAATCATTGTTGCACCATATGCTAACTTGGATGTAAATTAAACAAATTTTTTAAAAATTAAAAAAATAAAAGCATGATTAAAAAGAAATTATTCAACTCCACACAAAAAACGCTGCAATTAAAAAATGGAAGACTAGAATAGGCATTTTTCCAAAGAACTCATCCAACTGGTCACCAGCAGCATGCAAAGATGCTCAACATCATTAATCATCAAGGGAATGCAAAATGAAACAAAAAATCAGGTAAAATCACACACCAGTCACATTAGCTACAATTAAAAAAGTAAGTGCTGGCCAGGATGTGGAGAAAAAGGAAGCACTGTGCATATTTAATAGGAATATAAATTATGAAACACTGTGGAAAATGTATGGTGGTTCCCCAAAACAAATACAGAAGTATGTGATTTAGTAACTCCACTGCTAGGTATTTACACAAAGAAAACGAAAACACACATTCAAAAAGATTCAATAAACAGGTCTGTGTTTATTGCCGCATTGTTTACAATAGCCAACATATGGAAGCTACGTAAGTGTCCATTCGTAAATGATTGAATAAGGAAGGTGTTTTTGTGTGTGTGTGTGTGTGTGATATACACACACGTGTGTGTGTGTGTATATGTATCTCACATGTGATACACACACACACACACACACACACACAGAAATGTAACTCAGCCATAAAAGAGTGAAAATGTCCCATCTGTGACAACATGGATAGAACTACAGGGTATTATGCTAAGTTACATAAATCAAAGATGAATACCATGTGATTTTTCTTATATGTGGAATCTCCAAATCACAACAAATAGACAAGCAAACAAACAGAAGGAAATCCATAAACACAAAGAACAAACTGGTGGTGGACTGAGATGAGGAGAGTGAGAAGGGAACAATAGGTGAAAAAAATGTGAGGTAAAAACTTCCATTATGATATAAGAAGTCATGAAAACTAAAGTGTAGCATAGGCCATATAGTCACTAGCATTGAAATAGTATTCTATGAGGACAGATTAAAGATGCACTTGTGAGCATTGTAAAATGTCAAGAGCTATCACATCACTATGTTGTTTACGTGATGCTAATTTAACATTAATATTAACCAAAGGTTAATAAAATAACCATTAAATTAAAAAAGATTAATACCTAACTTTTATTTTTATTTTTATATTTTTTTGTTTTTATTATTTTTGAGAGAGAGAGAGGGAGACAGAGTGTGGGGGGCGGTGGGGCAGAAAGAGAGACACAGAATCCAAAGCAGGCTCTAGGCTCCAAGTGGTCAGCATAGAGCCTGACACAGGGCTTGAACTCATGAACCATGAGATCATGACCTGAGCCGAAGTCAACTGACTGAACCATGCCTCAAGATTAATAACTTTTAAATCAATACATAACATAGAAACCAAAGGACAACTTCCAAATTCACTCTAGAGATGAATATCACTTTGATCAAAATTAGACCAAAATCTTATCCACAAAGACAAAACCCCCCACAAAGTTACTGAAATTTCTGTAGTACAGAAATAGAAAACTTGAGACCAATATCTCAGGTGAACATAGATGGAAAAAGCCTCACCAAAACAAACTCAACATACATTAAAGGAACCATTAAGAAGAAGAAGTGGTTAGGGGCACCTGGGTCCCTCAGTTGGTTAAGCATCTGACTTTGGCTTAGGTCTTGATCTCATGGTTCCTGGGTTCGAGCCCTGGGTTTGGCTCTGTGCTCACAGCTCAGAGCCTGGAGGTTGTTTGGATTCTATGTCTCCCTCTCTCTGCCCCTCCCCTGCTCACACTATCTCTCTCTCTCTCTCTCTCTCTCTCTCTCTCACTCAAAAATAAAGAAACATTAAAAAAATTAGGGGAAAAAAAGAACAAGGGGGATTTATTAAAGAGATGCAAAGAGAGTACAATATTGCAAATCATTCAATGTGATACAAAACATAAAAGGGGAAGGATAAAATGCACAAGATCACTATAATCAGTGCAAAAAAACGTTTAATAAAATTTAACATTTGTTTATGATAAAAACTCTAAACAAAGTTTGGGAGTAAAACATACCTCACCACACTGAAGAAAACATGACAAAACCACATGTGATATTGCTCTCAATAGAAAAGAACTGAAATAATCAGAAATAGACAAAGATGTTCATACTCCTCAATATTTTCTTAACAAATGTCTGGAAGTTCTGGCAATGGCAATAAGACAAGAAAAAGAAAAGACATAGAAAGTGAAAGTGAAAAGTAAGAGTCACATTAAAAAGATGTGATATCATATATAGAAAATCTGAAGATTTCACCAAAGAACTCTTTAAATGGATACATGAATTCAGTAAAAATTAATATACACAAATTAATTGCATTTCCAAAGAATAAGGAGGTAGGAAAAAGAAAGGAAACAATCCATTTACATTAGAACCAAAAAGGGCAGAAACATAACCAAGAAAGTGAAAGACCTCGACTTTGAAAATCATAAAACACAGATGAAACAAATTAAAGATAGCACGAATCAGCGTAGAGAGACAGGACACCCACAGTGTAGAAAAATAAACTGTGTCAAAATTTCCACCCTACCCAAAACAATTGACAGATTGAATGTGATCCCTATCAAAAGGACAACTGTGTTTTCCATAGAACTAGAATAAATAATCCTAAAATGAGCATGAAATCACCAAAGACCCCAAAGAGCCCAAAGTAACGTTGAGGAGGAAGAACAGAATGGAAGTTCTCACAGTCCCTGATTTCATGATATGCTAAAAAGCTGTACGTAACCAAAAGAGTATGGTTCTGGCACAAATGAGAGGACACACAGATACGTGGAACCACGTAAAGAGCCCAGAAATAAACCCACCATTATATTGTCCATTAGTATAGGAAAAAATTGGCTAAAATAGACAAGGGGGAAAAGACCACACGTTCAATATGTAGTGCTGGGGCAACTGGATACCTGTGTGTAAAATAAGGACAGTTATACCATGTGCAAGAACAAACCCAAAGTGGAAGAGAAACCCAAAGGTGACCCATGAAACCATCAAACTCACTCAAGTAGCCATAGATAGTAATCTCTTGTATATTGGCTGAAGCAATAGTTTTCTAAATAGGTCTCACCAGGCAAGAGAACCCAAAGTAAACATAAACTATGGAGAGCACACTGGCATGAAAAGCTTTTGCCCAGCAAAGGAAAACATCAGTGAAATGAAAGGCACCCTGCTGAATGGCCCAAGTGGTTTGTAACTGGTATACACCATAGGGGGTTAATATCTGGAATAACCACATACTTGTAAACGACACACACACACACACCTCCACATACTTTTGTGAATAACTGGATATAGTATTTTTTCCCCAAAGAAGAGGTTTGGCTAGCCAACAGACCTAGGAAGAGATGCTCGACATCAGATATCATTAAGAAGACCCACAAGGAAACCCCATGAGGTACTACCTCACACCAAGCACACTGGCTTTGATCCACCAATGATATCCACCAAAGGGAACCCTTGTTATCTCCTGGTAGGTATGTAAATTGGTGCAACTGCTATGAAAAACACTATGTTGACTGCACAAAGTAAAGGATCCAGTGATTCCACTCCTGAGTATTTAGTCATAGGAATGGAAAACACTACTTCAAGAAGATACATGTACTCCTAAGTTTATTGCCACTTTATATTCTTTTGCAATATCCAAGACATGGAAGTATTTAAGGGTCCATCAATAGAGGAATAGATAGAGAGATTGGTGTGTGTATGTAAATATGCATATATATTTACAAAGGAATATATGTGTATACATGTGTGTATATATATAATATATATATATTATATTTATATACACAAAAGAATATTACTCTGCCATGAAAGAGATTGAGATTGATTGTCAACAGGCTATTCTGCTAAGTGAAGTAAGTCTGACAGTGGAATATTAATACCATGTGATTTCACTTACATGTTACTCTACATAAGAAAAAAAAATTTACAGAGCCCTTGAAAGTAGGAGCAAAACCAGCCTTATTGCCAGTCTTCAGCTTTTCTTAATTTTATTTCTTGCCTTTTAGCATTTACCTGAATAACCTACATACTTTGGACTTAGAGATCAGGTCAGAGTGGTCTCTATACAGATTTTTCGGAAAGGGAAATTAAAATAGGTGAATGGGGCCAGATTTTGAGAAGGGGAATTTATACTGGATGTGAATATTAATTTTTGTTTTCAGTCTAATTTTTGTTTTTTCATCTTCTCAACAGAGTCCCAAAAGCTAGCTAGCTATTATACCAGTAAGTCAATAGAGAACTTTCTATAAAGTAATTTTTTTCTTGCAAATATAGCCAGTGTAAAGGATCCATCAACTGGCAATGATGAGTAGGATCTTACTAATCTCAATAGTGACTCAATCCAGTAAGCGCTTTTATGGGAAGACATACAGGCAACTTTCCAGGCTTAAACCATAGACACAAGAAGCATCCTTGGTGAGAGCATAGATGATGCCTCCCCCATGGTCCAAAATTTTACTCCCAAAATAGTCTAAGACAGCACAGGCCTTCACTGCACAGGCAGTAAACATGATGTAGAGAAAACAGCATGTCCAGTCTCCTGCAAAAAAATGTGAGACATCTCTAGTCACAGACCCACTAATTTGTGACATGGGGCAGGCACTACTGTAATGAGACTTTTCTAGCACTAATGGAGGTTACGAAGACAAGGGTCCCTTATGGGCTGGGACCTCTTATAACATAGAACTCCCGATTGCTGGCAAGGCCAGACAATCAGAGTACTGCTTGTAACTGTGTGTCTCAGAACCTCATTCTACTTGACAGGCCACCACAGTACCCTCTGGTAATTCCATCTTGTGGATGGTGGAGACCAGAGAGAATATTCTCACTGGTCACAAAACCAAGCTCTGAGGACATAAAACAAAACAAAAGGAAAAACCTCATCCGGCTTTAACATAGATGACCCGCAGCAAAGTTTGTCTAAACAGATACAGATGTGATGGTAACTGTGACCTCACCAGTCTGTGAGGCCAACTCGAACAACAGGCTGACTGGGACTATGTCTGTGTGCTCTCCTATGGTAATTCATTTTGATGACAAATGACACAAAATACAATGATAAAGACAAGCTGTGGTCATCTCTGGGTGGAAATCCATGTGCCAAGCCAAGAGAACTCTACCAAATGCACCAGAGCCATTAGAGCCAAGGCACTAGTTCCACAAATATTTTCTCCTGCTAACCTAGATTTAGGAAGAGAGAGAAAAAGGACTCACATCACATTCACTTGCACGAGACCTGGCAGGCAGAGATCCAGTTGGCTGATGTGGTGATGAGGATTCTTCCCTCGTGCCAGCTTTTGTCAGATGTCCCATAATCTCTCAGCTGCAGCAGTGTCCAGCCAGCTAAAGTTTATCCTGCTGGCTATGCCAACTGTTGAGGAGGAAGAACGATTCTCTACCTTCAAGGTTCTTCTAGGTGATCTAAGAATTAAATTGACGAGACAGATTAATAGGAGGAAACAGATTAACAGAGGCCCAATATTAAAACTGAGATGAAATAACCAAGGCAGGCAGCTTTTATGCTTTAAAATTTTTTTTAACATTTATTTTTCAGAAAGACAGAACATGAGTGGGGAAGGGGAAGAGAGGGAGAGGCACACACGGAATCCAAAGCAGGCCCAGTCTCTGAGCTGTTAGCACAGAGTCCAACGCAGGGCATGCTTAGCTGACTGAGCCACCCAGGTGCCCCTATGCTTATTTTAGACCTAGAAAGGATAAATGTGAGGAACTGACAGTACAAAGAAGTTATGTTTGCAAGCTTTAATTAGTAAGTAATTCGAAACAGAATTTGGGCTGGGATAGTAAAATTAGTAAAAGTGACAAGGTTTATTTATGTAGCCTTCTTAGATTTGAATTCCAGATCTCTGGTGATTTTGAGGTCTTTTTACCACCTGGTTAAGGGGAGGTAAATTTTGCATGGGAGATTTATTTTTTGTTTTGTGGAGACAAAGAGAGTCAGGGTGTTATCCCTGCACTGACTGTTTGAGAAGAAACTTTAATTCAAAATAATCAATATATAGGCCTCTGGGTGGCTCAGTCGGTTAAGCATCTGACTTTGGCTCAGGTCACAATCTCGCGGTTTGTGAGTTCAAGCTCCTCATCGGGCTCTGTGCTGACAGCTCAGAGCCTGGAGCCTACTTCAGATTCTGTGTCTCCCTCTCTTTCTGCCCCTCCCCTGCCCTCACTCTATCTCTATCAAAAATAAACATTAAAAATTAAAAAAAATAATATGCTGAAGTGGCACACTTTGGGGTAGACTGCCTTGGACTGCACATGCCCACTAGGTTAGGTCTTAGATTTAGGCAGGTGCCTTGGAGCTCCAAGAGCCCACACCCATGGCCCAGCCTCTCCCAATGCTTGCCCTGTTCCAAGTCCCTGGGCACCCTGACTTGCATGTTCTGCACATGCTCAGTATGTATCCTATCAGCTGGTCTTGGAAGCCAGTACCCTGCAGTCCTGTGCAGCTTGGCCCAGTCACCAACCTTTTATAGTCTCCTGGGTGGGGGGTGGGGGGGGATCCCCAAATACTTCTGCATCAGCTGCTTTGAACAGGATAGTCCACATTTGGACAGGTTGCCTGATGGGGTACTGAGTTTTTCCAGCAGTCTTCCAAAGGTCTCTTACTGGAAGACTATAGGCCAGTCTGCCTGGCCACAGCCTGGCATGGCCATCTAGAGTCCTTCAGCTTTGCCTTCAGGGAGAATGTGTTCATTTCTGTAGGTTACTGCTTGGGATTAGGCAGATGGAAGGTACCCCCAATATCCCTCTCCTGTAACATGGCCTCACCCAACCCTGCCCTTTCTAGGTCCTTGACTACTCTGACCTCTGGACCTGTACATGTGCAGTCTGTACTTTGTCAGCCAGCCCTTGGCTGTTTGGGACCCAAGCCATTTTCAACTACCTTTCTATCAGGGCAGAAGTAGCCCACCCCCAAAAATCTGAGATAGCAGCTTTAAACTGGTGACAATCTGTTCCTGTTTAGACTGGATGCCTAATGGGGTCCTGGGCTTACCAGTAATCAAGTCTCCCAAATGTCTCTTATTGGAACATACCCTGGTCAATTGGCAAGTAAGCACAGATTCCTCCAGCTTTGCTTTAAAAGAAAGAAGTGTGTTTATGGAGGTTAGGGCTTGAAATTCGGCAGAATCCACAGGCTCCCAACATTATGCTCTCAATACCAGTGATCTCTTGACACTTGCTAAGGTCCAGATTCCCAGTGACCCTGCACTGTGCTGTCAAAGCACCTGGAGTCGGAAGCCCTTCAGCCAGCCTCAAGAAGTCAGGGCTCACCAGGCTAGTGTAGCTGGAATTTGACCCCAAATACCCACAAAAGTTTAATATAGAAGGTACCACCCCCAAGCATCACCATGGGGCAATAGCTACAAACTAGAGACTGTCCATTTCCATTTGGACTTGCTGCCTATAGGATTCCAGAGCTTTTCCAGAAAACAGGGCTCTCAGGAGTGTCTTATTAGAGGATACCTTGGGCAGCCCTTCCTGCCCTGCTTTGCCAAGCCTGTCCAGTAACCCTGAGCTCTGCGTTCAGAGGGTTATTGCCCATTGGGTCGGTTAGGGCTTATGGGGACTCATAAACCTTTTCCCTGTAAAAATGAGTAAAGGAAACCTCATTTAAAATGGAGTCAAGAAGCCCTGAAAGAGGGAGGTCTCATGCACATACCACTCCTTGCAGCCTGCATAACCAGCGGGAAGAAAGAACACTTATCTTGTATCTTGACAAGGTAAGACACCTTCACAGGAATTTTATCTCTTGCTTTTAAGAAAAAGAAGGAAGAGCTGGTTCAGCCCCAGCAACAAGAACTATTGCTTGCAGCCAATGAGAAATTGCCACCTCAAGCTCTTATTATTTGATGAACTTTTGTTCAAAACAACCCTCCCCAATTTTCTTCTAAAGCTTAGTAAAAACTGACCTTCCTTTGGTCTCTTCAGACTCACCATTGGTTTGCCATAGTTTGCTTGTCCCAAATTGCAATTCCTCTGCTATTCCTGAATCAACTCATTTTGCTAATAAAATAACTGGCTGTTTTAAGGTGGACATTTAATGCTGTCAGACAAGCAGATCCAGAGAAGACCCCCAACAACTCTGAGGTTGGTGAACAAACAGGTGCAAATACCCACAAAGTCAACTGAACTCATTGCTTTCTTGCTGACCCTGGAGTTCTGAGGTTGAGTCTCTTTTAGACTTGGAGCTCTGCTCTCTTTTCATTTTGACTTCTCTAGCTTTATTTGAAATCTGTTTTTGTTTTTTATGAAGGCATCACCCTTCCTGGTACAGGCTTTTTTGTTTCTCTTTTTTGAAGCTTCCCGGTCAGTCACTCATTGTATCCAAAAGGGAGGAAAACCCATGATTCACAATGTTTTAGAACAGTTGTTTAAAAATAAGACCTCTCATACTTAAGATTCCTTTATGAATCCAAAGGCAAATTAGGCTCCACCTGGTTATTGAACCAGCAGCTAGTGCCTTTCTTGAAAAAATGTGTCAACTTTTGAAGAATTTGGAATTATAATGGCCACTCTGGTAAAGCTTTTAGATAAACCCTGCTTAAGGAGCCCCCTTAATGAGGATTACAAACCTCAGAGAGACAATGCAATGCGTTCTTTGACTGATATGCACAATCTTCTAAAGACAAGGACTTTAAAAACAGTTCTGAAAGGATCCATACTGTATACAAATAAATAAAAACTCTAATAAAAGTCCTTAGCAATCTGGGCAGGAAACGCTAACTTAGTCCACCTGCACAATTTGGATCCCCTTTAGTTGAACCCTTGAGTAATGCAGGGATTAGGGACATCATCCCCCTTACAATATATACTTGTGTATATACATTGTATACAAGTATAACATTTGACTCCCCCCCCCCAAACTTAACTAACAGCCTACTGTTGACATAAGCAGTCAACACATATTTTGTATGTTATATATATTACATATTGTATTCTTACAAAAAATAAGCCAGAGAAAAGAAAATATCATTACATAAATGGCAAGGAAGAGAAAATACGTATATAGTACAATATTGTACTTACTGGAAAAAAAAAAATCCACATGTAAGGGAACCGGCACAATTCCAGCCCACATTATTCAAGGGTCAATTTTATTCTCTCTTGAGTTTTGTACCTGAGACGGGACTACATTTTCTAAACAAAAGCTAATACAATACATCTGAATCTATATGTTATGTATGTCTAGGCTATAGGTTACAGATACATGATGTTTTTCTGGTATTACCAAAATTAATCAAAGAGCTCCATTTAATTGAATATTAAGCATTTATATAAATCAAATATACTTTCAGAAATGTATAAACAAACTTAAATGTTTTTCAAGTTCATAGGATCTGAGATAATCACTAATTGGTAGTTTAAGATCATTGGTTAATTTTTTAAAAGGTAGATCTTCAGAGTTCTCAGCATTGAATATAATGCAGATAAACAACTTTTTCTGAGTTTACTAACCAGAGAGCTCAGACTATCTTTATATTACAAAATTTGTTAACTTGTTTTTCAAACTATAGTCACAGACCATTGATGAATTATGATGAACATTTATGTAAATAGAAAATCTATGTACTAGGTCTGCAGAGGTAAATGGAGATCTTCGATTTTATCTATAATTGATAAGTGGATTCACTATAGATTATCTGTATATAAAAGAAGAGTAATTTCATAAAATGCAAGAGAGTAATGCATGGCATATACTGGGAAATAGGAAATCCATGTTACTTTATTCAACTTATTTCAGTTTATTAAACTTATACGGGTGTGCATGTATGTATGTACTGGGCCATAAAACATACTCTTTCTTACTGCAGAGTGATCCAACCTGTTTGAAACCACTGCTCTTCTAGCATAGTAAGTTGTGCCACAAAATCTGTGGCCAACTGAAAAGGCCAGTTTAAGAACCACTTTTTCTGTTTTGAACACACACAGTGATAACTCCTCAAGACCAAGCGATAATCACTGTTTGATAGGCTCATACTTCATGGCCTTTTCAGATTTGCAGCCAGGCAGCGGTATATTTAAAAGAACTTCCCTGTTTCTTATAACTACTTGCAAAGCTGTTAATTCTGGTGGGGTTTTCCAGGTATCTATAACTCTGTTATCAGTTTAGAAGTTATTTTTCAAATCTTTTTTTCTGCCTAGAGTGACGTTCTTCATTAATAATGAGATACTGTTTCCCCTGCCTGTTCTATCATCCTCAGTCTAATAAAGAGGTCAGGATGAGCCTGAAGGCAGGAATATGGTTTAACTACATTATATAGGAGTTTATATTCATTAAATGTAATGCATAAGAATTGTATTATGTTGTAAGAATAACTCTGGAATTATTTTATAACAACTGCCTAACATCATCTTTTTAAATAAGCTTTGTAAGTTTTTAAAACTGAGAAAATATTTAAACTAATGAAGATGAAATGGTCAGCAAAAGTTCTCCCCACCCACCCACAAAGCTACTGGAAATAAGAATGAAAGAAAAAGACTATATGAAAAATACATAAAGATAATTGAATGTGATATATATATATATATATATACACACATATATACATATATACGTATATACATATATACGTATATATATACACACACTTGACATATATATATATATATATATACACATATATATATATATATATATATTTTTTTTTTTTTTTTTTTGGCAGGAGGGAAGGGAGATAAGGAAAGGTGTGAAGAACATGGTTGGTTGGTTTGGTAAAGGAAAAAAAAATGTCCTGAAGTAAAATAGTTTATCCAGAATAAGTAAAAGACAAGCAAAACCTAAACAGATATAGACAATTGTTGAAGGTTTATGGAAAATAAGTTTTGAAAAAGAAATTTTATATATGGTCAAGTTGGCTAAAATTAAGGGTCGGCTAACCCTTAATACCATTAATGCACTTTTGTTAAACTCAACTGCCTCTTCTGTGTTAAAAGGGCAAAGTTTTCTTGGACTATTGGTCTGTTTTTGAAAAGATATTGTGAAAGGTTTTCTTTACCTTTTAAAGTAATCTACTAGGAAAGCAAGTTTTTGTTTGTTTTGTTTGTATCAAAATAATTTCCTTGTACTTCATGTTATCTTTATGATCAAGTAAACTGAGTCTTCTGCATATTAGAGAGCTAAGTTTTGCTTACAACCATGTATTTGCCTTTGACATCTTTTACTGTCACTTGCCCAAGTAGACAATTAACTATTGTTTCATAATGATCTGTGGTCCTATTTGGTCAAGTGTCTGAATCCTTTTGATTTTTTTTTTCTTTTTGCAAACTTCCCCAAGCAAAATTCTGAACATAGTTGTTTTGACCTAAAAGTAAACTCGGTAACTTCTGGAGAGTCCCTGGAGTTTTCAAAAAATGTGTTCCCTTTCCTTATAAAAAGGGAGAGGTTTCACTGATGAGGATTAGTTGATATGTTAAATTACACGGGAAGTATTGGCAAATGAGAATATTATGCTTTATGTTATATTTATATAGGTATACATAAGTGTTCTACAAATTACAAAAAAAAAAAACCCTAAAATTGATATGTCCTGGTATAATGTTATCAGTCATAATTCTAATTATTATCCTGAAATGTTGTAGGTCACAGAAATAACCAAATTTCCTTGTCAAATACAGCAGAATGAACTCTCATCAGCTCTCTAACAAGTGCTATTTTTAAGTCTTGTCATTTAGGCCCAGTGTTTCGTCTTCAAAGACATTCACAAGAAAGCTTTTGACAAGTACTCTAGGACATGGATTTTGATAAATTTAAGATCATGACACTGTACAGAAGAATTTCTAAAATTTTTAATAGAAAACTGGTGGCTTTAATGTTTTGTTTTCTAAACTTTAACCCCCCTTTTCCTCCTATCCTTGAAGCTATGCATATAGCAATTTATTAATATAGATCTTTCCACAAAATGTTGAAGCATGGATCTTTTTCTCCCTTCTGGATCCCTCCAGAATTCTGAAAATTATCAAGTATTTTTACTTTTCATGACAATGTACATATTTGCTTAAGCTCAATAAGAATTCATTCTCCTTGCAGCCAAAACTCTCAAGGCACCTAGCCCCTGCTTCTTTGACCCACAGCTGATAAAGAGAGATACACTCCTGTACTGTAAAGGCCTAATTGCTTCTCTTAAAATATCCATGCTTGTGGTAGAGCATTCTTTACAGAGTGCTCCCAGGAAATGAAGACCTTGAACATCACTTCTTGCAACCCGGGGACTTCATCTATTGGAAAAGACACCTCTAGAAAGACTCTCTTCCACTCCTTTGGAAAGACCCTATCAGGTACTGTTAACCAACCCTTTTGCAACCAAACACCAAGGAATAGACACTTGGCTTCATGTGTTACATCTAAAGAAAACACCAATCCATTCTGGACCTGCACACCAACTGGTGACTAAAAGTCACGATTTCCAGGAATTGAAGCAAGTGACACCTGAAAGAGAGAGATTTCCTAGAATAAGATGATCAGACCTTTATACCTTTTCCCACTGTTCCTTCTTACTTTTTCCCCCTCTTTCTCTTGGGGAGGCAATGCTCTTATCCACATTCCGTAGTCTATTGCAAAAGGGGTAAACCTCTCTGACTGTTGGATCTCTCACCAAGAAACTCCAGTGTTTACAATGTGAGAGACCACTTGGTCTTGTAACTAATTTCTCTTTAGTCTCAAATACTATTGCTGATTTTACCTACAAGCCTAGGGGTGTTACTCATGTGGGTAGGTTAAGACCAGGTGTTTCTATTTCTTGTTTCAACCACTACTGAACTAAACATTTCCACAAAAGTCAGTCATACAACCCTTGCTCCTCCATCTATTTTTCCTTATCTAAATATGATCTGTTCCCCCACCCCCTAAGAAAATACAATGGAGCTTATACCTTTCTGTGAGGCTTTTAGAAAAGACCTCTTCATGAAGGGAATAAGTTCTTACAGAATGTCATCCCAACATTCTGACCCATGGCTTGGAAAGGTCAGAAAATTCCAGCTAATAAATCTATGAATAACCAGACCTTAGCAGGCATCCTCTGTGCTCCACTTGGGTTTTTTGTTTGTTTGCAATGGACACCAGTTCCCAGGTGCATATGAGTGTTTACATGTTTAGATACCTGGTGAATCAGAGGTCAATGTGTATCAGGGCATTTAACTGCCCCTGTTAACAGCCATAGCAAATCAATATCCTCTCACTGGTCCATCCCACTGAGCCTGTCTCTCTGCCATAAACAGAATCGTCCAGGAGGCACACATGATTCTCGGTTTGGGGACCCTTTCTCCCACTGATGGATTAGAGTAAATGCCAATGGATGCATGATTAGAAATCTCTTCCACAAGCAAAGTGGTAACAGCCCAACAAAGATCACTTGACTCACTGGTTAAAGTAATTTTGTGTAATTGCATAGCCCTTGATTATTACTTACTCAACAAGGTGTTGCACAATAGTGAATACCTGTTGCACCTGGATGAATTCCCTGGGAAGTAGAAACCCAGGTGCATAAAATTAGAGAATGAATACATTGGCTACAGTAAATTCCACCTAATGATCCATGTCCTTTACTTAGCTGATCACCTCTTTGGTTTGGGCTCTTTATTTTATATTACACCAACTAGAGTCATTTTACTGCTTTTAGTCTTATTTTGTATAATCGGTTTTAACTTTGTACCTATTGCCTGTCAGATCTCTGCATAACTGATGCACCAGGTAGGGTGATGCTGGTTCAGTGCTTTGAGAGGACCTCCAGTGCTTACAGCCTTGAGAAGAAGCAGACTTTAGGTGGAAGATACCTAAAAGTTGTCCCTCCTACCCTTCCTTATTAATCAAATGTGGCCTTGATAGTTTCTAATCAGCACACCTTCCCTCCATGAGGAGACATACCAACCAGGGAAGGTTGTTCCTGGCACCAAGGGACAAAGTGCTAAATGCAGAAAACCTGACTCTTGTTCAGCAGTGCTTTCAAGAAAAGATCTGAATCAGACCACAATGAGGTACCACCTTACACCTGTTAGAATGGCTACCATTAACAACTCAGGCAACAACAGATGTTGGTGAGGATGCAGAGAAAGAGGAATTCTTTTGCAGTGCTGGTGGGAATGCAAGCTGGTGCAGCCACTCTGGAAAACAGTATGGAGGTTCCGCAAAAAAGTGAAAATAGAACTACCCTATGACCCAGCAATTGCACTACTAGGTATTTATCCTAGGGATACAGGTATGCTGTTTTGAAGGGACACGTGCACCCCAATGTTTATAGCAGTGTTATCAACAATAGCCAAAGTATGGAAAGAGCCCAAAGGTCCATCGATGGATGAATGGATAAAGAAGATGTGGTACATATATACAATGGAGTATTACTTGGCAATCAAAAAGAATGAAATCTTGCCATTTGCAACTATGTGGATGGAACTAGAGGGTATTATGCTAAGCAAAATTAGAGAAAGACAATCATCATATGACTTCACTCATATGAGGATGTCAAGATACAGAACAGATGAACATAAGGGAAGCAAAAATATAAAAACAGGGAGAGGGACAAAACATAAGAGACTCTTAAATATGGAGAACTGAGGGGTTCTGAAGGGACTGGGGGGAGGGGGGATGGGCTAAATGGGTAAGGGGCATTAAGGAATCTACTCCTGAAATCATTGTTGCACTATATGCTAATTTGGGTGTAAATTAAAAAAAAATAAAAAAATAAAAGAGGAAATCGGAGCGTAAAAGAAACCTTATTTAAAATGCAGTCAGGAAGGGCGCCTGGGTGGCTCAGTCGGTTAAGCGTCCTACTTCGGCTCAGGTCACGATCTCGCAGTCCGTGAGTTCGAGCTCCAAGTCAGGTTCTGGGCTGATGGCTCAGAGCCTGGAGCCTGCTTCCGATTCTGTGTCTCCCTCTCTCTCTGCCCCTCCCCCGTTCATGCTCTGTCTCTGTCTCAAAAATAAATAAAGGTTAAAAAAATTTTTTTTAAAAAATAAAATGCAGTCAGGAAGCCCTGAGGGGCGAGCTCGCACACATATGCCACTCCTTGCAGCCTACATCACCAGCAGAAGGAAGATATTCTTGACAAGAGAGGACACTTTTCACAGGGGAATTTTATCTCCTGCTTTATGAAGAAACTCTCTCCCTGCTCCAGCACAACACACTACCCACAGCTTACAACCAAGGAGAAACCATCACAACCCCAAACTTTTGTTCTTCTCCAGTGAACTTCTGTTCAGAACAACCCTCCTCATTTCCTCCTAAAACCTCCCATCAGCTGGCCTTTCCTTTTTGTCTTCAGTCTTGCCTGTGGTTTGTCACAGTTTGCTTGTCCTGAATTGTAATTCTCTGCCATTTCCAAATAAACTGATTTTTCTAGTAAAATAACTGGCTATTTTAAAGCCAAGAGCCACTCCTCTGACCTAACCTGTAAAGACCAGTGCCCTTTTCCAGGTCCCTGACTGCCCCAAACTGTGTTGACTGCACATGAACAGTTTCCACCCCTTCGGTGGGCTTGAGGCAGCTGGGGCCCAGCTCCCAGTATCTGCCTAGACTCCAGACTGGAGGGATCCCACCCGTGAGAGTCACCTTGAAGCAGAAGCTGCAAATTGGCCACCATCAGTCCAGGTTTGGAGTTGTTGCCTGAAAGGGTCCAGGCTTCAGCAACCACGTCTCCCAGATGTCTCTTGGATGACAGATACCCGCCTATCCATGCCCTGGCAAGGAAGTACCCTCCATTATCTTCCAGCTCTGTCTTCCTAGAAAATATGCACATTTGTGTCCCCAAGATCTTATTTCCATGACACAGCCTTTCCCTGTACTTGCTCTGTGTCAGGCCTCTAGCTTCCCTGGCCTACGCAGTTCGTGCCTTTGCAGTATACACCATGTCAGCAACCTTGGGCAGCTGGGTCCCTCCAGGGCTGTGGAGAATGGACTACTGCCTAACCACCTGAGAGCCTCCTAGGTAGGGGTGGAAACCCCCCTCTCAAAGTCTTTCTGAGTGGCGGCTTTGAAACGATGATATTCTGCACTTGGACTGGCTGCCGGATGGAGTCCTGGACTTCTCCAGCAGTCAAGGTTCCCAGGTATTTCTTATCAAAGGATACCTCGGCCAGCCTACCAGCCCCATCCTGGAAAGGAAGTCCCGATTGTCCACTTTTGCCTTCAGAAGGAATACGCAAATTTGTGTCGATTAGGGCTTAGAATTAGGCAGATGTTACAGACCCTCAAGAGTCTGCTCCTCTGTTACGTAGTTCCACGTTTCTGGCAACCCAGAAGTGCACTGTTGGGGCGTGAACAGCTCCCACCTTCAGCTGGCCTGAGGCAGCTGGGGTATCCTTGGGACCTGATCCCCAACGCCTGCATAGGTTTAGTGTGGAGGGACTCAAGCTCAGAAATCACCCTGAGGCGGCAGCAGCTGCAAAGTGGCCACTATCAACCTCCATTTGGACTTGCTGAGTGGGTCTGGGACTTCTTCAGCCACCAGGGCTCCCTGGAATCTATTATTTAATAGCCTGGCCAGCTCTCCTGGCCCTGTCCTGCAAAGGCAGTTCTACAACCTAGAGCTCTGCACTCAGCAGGACTATTGTCCTTTGGGTAGGTTAAGGCTTTCCAGTATGCACACATCTTGTCCTCAAGAGCCGCTATTATGACCCAGCCTATTGGGACCAGTGCTCTATTCCAGGTGCGTGGCTAGCCCGAAGTGTGCTACACACTCATGCACAGTCCATCCCCTTCACCCAGTGTGAGACGGCCGGGCCATCCACAGAGGGTAGAGTGGGACCAGGCATGGTACCTACATAGGCTACAGTGTGGCAAGGGGCTCACTCCTGAAAATCACCCCGAGGTGGCGGTTACAAATGAGTAACATGCCGTCCCCATGGAGACAGGTGTCCAACGGAGTCCTGGGCATCTCCAGGAACCAAGACTCCCCGACGTCTTCTAATGGAGGATACCCTGTCCTGCCTATGCAGCCCCTTCCTGGCAATACAGTTGAAAAACCTCCAGCTCCGTCTTTGGGAAATTATTGCATAATGGGTTGATGGGCCTTGCAATTAGGCTGATGCCTTGCACCACAAAGAACCCACTCCTGTGACCTGGCATGGTTCACCAGTGCCCTGTTCCAGGTCCCCGGGCATGCTGGCCTGCACTTCTCAGCAGGCCTCTGGCTGGGAAGCCCCTCAGGCTTGTAGAGCTTCGGCCTGTCCCCAGTCACTGCAGAGCCTCCCGGGTGGAGCAAGCCTACCCACCGAAAACCTTGTGAGGTGGCAGCATTAAACCAGAGACTGTCAGTCCCCATATTGTCTGGATGCCCGATGGCTATCAAGGCTCCCAGGTGTCTCGTATTTTTGAGGCTACTCTGGTCAGCCCACCAGGCCCCACCCTGGCAAGGCAGTTGACTTCCTCCAGCTCTGCTTTCACGGGGAATAAGTGCGTTAGTGGAAGTTAATCTTGGAAAAGGCAGATGCCAGGTACCCAAAATAGCATGTTCCTGTGACCCAGCCTTGCCCCATAGTGCCCTGTTGCAGGGCTTTGTTATCCTGACCTAAGTAGCTTGCACATAACTGTAGATAACCCATCACCTACCCTTGGGCAGCTGGGGCCTTCTAGGTCTATGGAGCTAGGGCCTATCCTGACCACCTTCATTGCCTCAAGGGTGGAAAAACCCCACCCTAGAAAACCGCTCTGTGGCAGTGAGTGAAATGGGCAACAGTCTGTCCCCATGCATGCTTACGTTTGCTAGAGTTCCAGGCTTCTGCAACAAGCCGAGCTCCTGGGTATCTGTTACTGAAGGACACCTCCGCTAGCTCTCCTTGTCCAGCCCGGGGCAGGGCAGCTGAGATTCTTCGACCTCTGCTTTCAGGAGGCATTTGTGTAGGTTAGGCTTGTAATCAGGCAAACGTTGGGTACTTCCAATAACCCTCTTCTGTGACTCAATCTCTCCTGACATTGCCATGTTCCAGGTCACCCTGACCTTCGTGGCTCATGCATGTGCAATTTACCCTCTGTTGCCTTGCCTCCAGCTTCTGGGGTCACTCCAGATCCGTGGAGCTCTGGCCAGACTCCAACTGCTCGCCTGACTGGCCTCGGGGTGGAAAGAGCACTTTCCCTAAGGCTTTCTGAGGTAACAGCTTTAAACTGGCCAATCCCCATTTACAGTTTGCCTGATGGCTTCCAGGTTTCAGCAATCAAAGCTCCCAGGTGTCTCTTATTGGAGGGTGGCCCAGCAACCCACCCAGCCCTGCCTTGTCAAGTCAGTCCAGATTCCTCCAGCTCTGCCATCAGGTGGGGGGAATATGTGCATTTGTATAGGTTAAGGCTTGTAATTAGGCAGATGGATGCAAAGTGCTTCCAATAGCCTGCTCTTCTGACCTAACCTCTCCTAACACTGGCCCTGGTCCAGGTCCCTGGCTTCCATGGCCTGCATGTCTTGTGCATGCACAGTAAGCACCCTGTTAGCCATCCTTGGGCAGCCAGGGCTCTCCAGCTCTGTGGAGCTAGTCTATCCCCAACCCCCCCTCACAGCCTTAAAGGTGAAGGAAACCCACCTGCAGAAAATCACTCGGAAGTGGCCACTGGAATGGATGACAGTTCCCATGAGGACTGGCTGCCTGATGGGGTCCTGGGCTCTGCTGCAATCAAGGCTCCTATGTGTCTCCAGGGGGAGGATGCCTCACCCTGGAAAGGCAGTGCACTTTCTTCCTACTCTGCCTTACAAATCCATGCATTTGTAGGGGCACCTGGTTGGCTAGTCGAAAGAGCCTGCAACTCTTGATCTCTGGCTCATGAGTTCAAGCCCCACACTGGGTGTAGAAATTAATCTAAAATAAACTTCAAATATGTGCATTTGTGTAGGTTAAGACTTGAAATGAGATAGATGAAATGGCGTTATTTATGCTAAGGAGTTTTAAAATGGAGTTGGGAAGCCATTAAGGAGATGAGCCTTATGTAAGTCCTTACTGGTGGGACCATGAACTTTTGAACTGGGATAAAGTGCAAATATTCCAAGGACTCAGCATGAACACTTGCACCTTACGGTAAGAGACTTTGCTTAGTGATAACCTTAGCAACCTATTGTATTCACTCAAGATACCAGTCATTGGATTCAGGGCCCCCCTAATCCAATAAAATTAATGTATTTTATCTGCAAAGGTCCTATTTTCAAATAAGGTCATAGTCTGAGGCTGTGGGTAGACATGAATTTGGGAAAGACACTATTCAACACTATAGACAGGATCAGCATTACTGATTTTTCCTTTCACCTCAGGATCCAATAAGGCTCAGCATGGTATCCCCTGTTTTAGTAACAAGTATGGCCACTGCTGGGTGAACTGCTATCACATCAGCCCTGGGGCCCCAAACTGAGAAGGCTGTTCCATGCATTATTCTTCCTGAGGAGTTTCACCCACTCACCTGCTTCAGCTTCCACATACCTATACGATGACTCCAAAATCTCTCTCTCCAGCCTCACTACTCTCCTGAATTCCAGACTTCTTTTTCCAATGTCTTCAGGATATTCCAACCGGTTAGCCTGAAGGCATCTCAAATTTGACTTGTGTCTTACTGAAGCTTTTATGTCTGTCCTTTTCCTGATTTTTTTTTATTTTTAAATTTTGTTTTAGAGAGAGAGAGAGACAGTGTGTGAGCAGAGGATATAGGCAGAGGGAGAGAGAGAATTTCAAGCAGTTTCCACGCTTAGCATGGAGCTGGACACAGGGTTCGATCCCATGACCCTGAGATCATGACCTGAGCCAAAATCAAGAGTTGGCTGCTCAACTAGCTGAACCACCCAGGCACCCTGTTCTGTCTCCTTCATTGGCATGATCAACTTCCCCCACTCAAAAAAACCAAAACAAAACAAAACAAAAAACCCACACACTATTGAGAGTAACTTTCAACTCTGGTCTCTCCCTCCCCTAATATCTCCTCTGGTTCCATTTCAGAGATGATTCTGGATCACCATCCTCTGCCGTAATTCACAGGTCTTTATCACCAGGTATCAGCCTGGATATGGAGATGCTCCTATAGAGTATTGTGCAGACCGTAATCTGCTTGGAAAATGAGAAGAGTTGTTTTGACTTTGTTACAGGTTTAGATATTAAGCACATTCTGGCTTAGAAAGTATAATGAATCCTAGATAATTTTGTAGTTTCTACAGGTGGAACAGATGTCTTTTCTCCTCCCGGTTACTTCCAAGACTATTTCCCCCACCCCCTCTACTCCCGTCCTGAGTTCCTAGTCTTACTTTTCTCCTCAATGATGCAGTCATTTATGGATCCCTGGGTCCTTCCCCTTCATTTTTTGAAGACTTTTATCTCCAGGCTCACTGCTGCTCTCAGAAGCAACTCCCGATTTTGAATATCCAAGCAGATGATCTTCCAACAGCCAGGCCTAATGATTCCTTGACTTCTCCTCCAATCATGTCCTCTCCCCTTAACAGTTGCTCAACTCCCATGGACCTAACATTGGTTGTCACAGCACATCCCGGCCATCCCTCTATCTCGCCCCACCTCCACTCATCTTCACAGCCAGTTCCCAGCTGTTCTTCTCTCCCTGGGTCACATTCTATTCTCACTCTTCTCTCTGCCTGGCTTCACTTCCATGATTAGTCATTATAATCACTGCCTTGTGTAACTCTCTGCTCCCAACCTGAGCCACTGAGCATAACACAGCTGCAGAGACACACGACGGCACCAGTCTGGCTTCTTCTAAATGCATGACGCCAGCCCCAAGAGAACCCTTGATTCTGTTGAGCAACCACACGTTTTTCTGGCATGTTCATCTCCTCCTAGGTAACCTTCTAGATAATCTTTGTATTCTCCTAGATAACTAGTTTTTACACCCTCCCTTTTTCTTTCTAACCTCCAGTACCCCTCCCATTCTTACTCTTTTCCATTTTCTTAAGAAAACAGAAGCAATCAGGGTGCATGGGTGGCTCAGTCGGTTAAGCATCCGACTTCAGCTCAGGTCATGACCTCACGGTTCCTGGGTTCAGGACCCGCATCGGGATCTGTACTGACAACTCAGGGCCTGGAACCTGCTTTGGTTCTGTCTCTCTCTCTCTCTCTCTCTCTCTCTGCCCCTCCCGTGCTTGTACTCGGTCTCTCTCTCTCAAAAATAAATGAACATTAACAAAAATTAAAAAAAAAAGAAAAAGAAAACAGAAGCAATCTGAATAGAACAAACACCACAGCTCTCACCACCACAGCCACTGACCATCTGCATCTGAATCCACACTCTGCCTCCCCTTCTGTTTCTGTGGGCAAACTGTCCATGCTCCTAGCTGAGGACAGAATTTTGCTCGTGTCCAAGATCAATAATTATCAATCACTTAATACAATATCAACCAATGCGTTATTTTTCATCATTACACAATCTGTGCTTTGTCTAATCAAAAAAGAAACAAACCTGTCTTTTGATTTCACATCTCCTCCAGCTACTGCTCCATTTTTTCTGCTGTCCTTCATAGTAAATACCTCAATATCCCTTCAATTCCTCTTTTTCCATTCTTTCATGGACCCAACTCAATCCAGGTTGGGTACCCCGTGCCATACACCAAACCTGTTCTTGTCAAGGTCATAACCTTCACACACTGGTTAATTCTCACACCTCACCTTTCTTAACCTATCAGCAGCTGTGACACAGTGGTTCCTAACTGGTTTCCCTGCTTGTGCCCATGCCCCCCTGTAGTCTATTCTCAACACAGAAGCCACAGTGATCCTTTTAACACCTAAATCATCTTATTTCATTCCTCTACACAATAAATTCAGAATAAAATCCAGAATCCATACCCTATCCAAAAAGCCTCCCTGGATTGACCTCTTTAGATCTCTGGAAACTTCTGCTGCTCTCTCCTTGGCCACTCCCCACCAGCCACTGTGGCTTTCCAGTTGTTCCTTCAACAGACCTGTGTGTGCTTCTCTTTAGAACATTTTTGCAGGGATTTCGCTATGCCTGGAGGGTTCCCCACCATTATTATCTGTTCCTTCCTTTCCTCCCTCCTTTCATATCTACCTGAAGAATGTCATGCCTCAAAGGTAGGAAGGCTGGTCTCTCTCTTTTTTTTTAATGTTTACTTATTTTTGAGAGAGAGAGAGAGTGCAAGCAGGGGAGGGGCAGAGAGAGAGAGAGGGAGACATAGAATCGGAAGCAGTCTCCAGTCTCTGAGCTGTCAGCATAGAGCCCAATGCGGGGCTTGAACTCACAAACCGTGAGATCATGACCTGAGCCAAAATCTGATGCTTAACCGACTGAGCCACCCAGGGGCCCTAGGAAGGCTGGTCTCATCTCTTGCTGTAATCTCACTGCTAAGAACTGTGCCAGACACATAGTGGGCCCTCACCCAATGTTTAATGACTAGAAGACTGTCCTACTTCATCTTGGCCCTATGCCTTCCAACATATTATGTGTCATTGGCCTGCAATGCTCTTCCTTCAACCTGGAAATACTCATTTCTTCAGACTCACCTTTATTTTTTTGGTGAAAACTCTTTTTCCTTAGGTGGTCTCTATTCCTCTATCACCCATACTGGTGCTTTTAAATCCACTTAACCACAATAGCACACTTAGCCTTTATTATATTTAAAAATTATAACTGACATAATATTTTCTTTTTTAAAAAGTATTTAAATTTTTCAAAAATGTTTATTTATTTTTGAGAGACAGAGAGAGACAGAGCATGAGTCAGGGAGGAGCAGAGAGAGAGGGAGACACAGAATCTGAAGCAGGCTCCAGGCTCTGAGCTGTCAGCACAGAGCCCAAGCACAGGGCTTGAACTCAGGAACGCTGAGATCATGACCTGAATGCAAGTCGGAAGCTTAACTGACTGAGCCACCCAGTCGCCTCTAATATTTTCTAATACATACTTCCCTTTCAAATTTCCCCAACTGTCCTAGTAATTGTCTTTATGGCTCAAAAAAAATTAAACCAAAGATTTAATCAAGGACCACACGTTACCTTGTTTTAAAAATTTGCTTAGTTTTCAGTGAATCTGTTACTAATTCATGCACATAATTTCCAAGAGAAAGGTAAAATTCCCCTCAGCCAGGTCAGATAAGTGAGAAAATCTATTAGTTCCATTTTTTTTCTCCTGGAGGTGCTCCTTCCCGTAGGTCTCCTTCCATGAAGAGTTCTGGGTATTAGAGCCTGGCCACCCAGCTTCCTCCTGGCACTCCCTGTTACCACCATCTGAGAATTCCCATCACCTCTCTCCCAGGTTGGATTCCATGTGTTCTGGATCTCAGGTTCCCTCTGTCTTGATTTACTCCCTTATTCTGGTAGAAAACATGCTCCATTAGCTTCTTGTGGAAAGGTGCATGGAAGGTAGGTTCTTTGAGGACTTATTGGTCTGAAGGGACCTATATTCTACCTTCAAATTCTATTGAGAGTTGGTTGGGTATAGAATTCTAGGTGTAAAAATAATTTATCCTTAATATTTCAAAGGCATTATTCTATTGACTTCTAATTTCCACTGTGGTTTAGATATCCAATATGTTCTGATTATTTGTTCTTTGTATATAATTGCTGCCCTAAGGCTTTTAGGATTATTTCTTCATCCTTTATATTCTAAAGTTGTACAGTTATATGCATTAGATTTTTTAGAATTTATTTTATTTATCTTTTTTAAGTTTATTCATTTTTCAGAGAGAGAGAGAGAGAGAGCATTAGCAGGGGAGGGGCAGAGAGAGAGAGGGAGACACAGAATCTGAAACAGCCTCCAGGCTCTGAGCTGTCAGTACAGAGCCTGACACAGGGCACAAACCCACAGACTCTGAGATCATGACCTGAGCTGAAGTTGGACACTCAACCGAGACATCCAGGCACCCCTAGATTTTTTTTTAATTCGATAACTTAGGTACTAACTATATGCTTTCAATCTGGAAACTCATTCCTTTTACTCATTTCTTTCAATATGGGGGGATGTTCTTTTATTATTTATTCAACATATAACCTCCTTTTGGTTAATTTTCATTTCTCATTCTAGAACTTCTATTAGTTTCATGTTAGCCTGGATTTACCTCCTAATGTTCCTATCATTTTTGTCTTCTTTTCTTCTTTTTTCTTTTCATTTTTTTTTGTTTTGCCTTTTTTTTTTTTAATGGGCAGTTTCCTTGAGATTCTCTTCTAACCTTTCTATTGAAATGGTTTCTATCCCAGTTATTATACTTCTAATTTCCAATATCGCTTTCTTTTTCTTTGATTGCTTCTTTAAAAAAAAAACAAAACTTCAAATATAACCTTATTTTTGTGTTATGGGTCCAACAGCTTTTCTTCTTTTTCAGAGGATACTGGTTAGTTTCTTTGATATTTTCTTCTGTTGTCTGCACTGCCTCTGTTTCTTCTACGTCCCCCACCCACCCATTTGGTCTATGTCTCTTATGTTGGAGGTTTTCCTAAAATGTCTGGTGATCCTTGGCTGTCTATCTGTATCTAAGAGTCAAGATAGAAAAAATGGATTTTGGTGGGAAGGGGGAAGCCTGATGAGTGGTGAGCTGCACTGGAGGATTAACAAGCCAGGAGTGAGCCAATTTCTAGAAGGCTTACCCCACAAGACTCATCATCCTCCGGCTTTGGAGGGAGCAAATCAGCCTGGTCTGAGAGCCACCTGGGAAATGAGTGGGCAAAGGGTCTGAAGGTCTTGCAGACTAGTATGTCTATTTCTTTATTCTACTTTTCAGTTCACTCCTTGCCCCTGCCTTTCCAGGCCAGGGCAGGAAGGCACATTCAATTTCTGAGCCCCAAGGGTTCTAGGGTAGAATAGGTTTATTCCTCACTGGCCCCCCCTCTGTTGGTGCTTGGGTTTCAGCTTTTTCCTGGGCTAGTCACATTAAGCCATTGGGTGGCCAGCTTCCTAAAATTATGACTTGGTCTGTTGTTCTTATCTGTCCTAATCTTTATGTCCTTATGGGTTTATAATCTTTCGTTTTTTGTCTTTTGAAGTGGGGTAGGTTGGGAGACAGTAAAGATAAAGAGCATGTGTTCAATTCTCCATCTCTTTAGGTAAATTAATAATTTGTTATCAAACGTTTTAGAGAATCACTGCACAGTTTTCCCTTAGAAGAGGACTTCTTCAAACACATATATAATTGAATATGCTGTACTTGATTTCGTTACTGGAGTAAATGTTCCACCACTTAAAGGAACTCAGTATGTATTAGGGCCATCTAGTGGACAACTTGAATTAGCACCATAGGCTTGAAATCTGACAGGGTGCTTCCTCCTGAAACCTAGGAGAAGAGCTAGAAAGTACCATTTACTACCTCCTTGGTGTGTCTATGCAAAATGTCCCCAAACAGAAGTGTCTCCTCTATTGTATGGAGAGAACATGGACACATTCATTATGTAGTTTATTTTAGTACCTATTTTATTTCATCTTCATGGTTATCCTAAAGCCTTGCTGTTGCAATTTAAAATGTTTCTCTACTAATACTTGTGGGAGATGAAAAAATAACTGACCTGTCCTCCTTTCTTTAAACAGACTTTTTATTCAGTGATGATTAGATTCTATTTCTTTCTCCTCAGGGATATTTCACTAGCCCATGGCTGGCCCTTCCTAGGACTTAATTGAAAAAGAAATGGCAAATATGATTAGGCTGCTAGACCTGGTAAAACAGTAGAGCCAGGCTCGGAGGTTACCTGTGCCCAGCTGAGACAAGCTGCCAGTGAATTATGCTGCTCTGTGGTTATTAAGACTTCACGTTACACAGGTGAATTGAAAAGACATAAGTTATCCAGTCTTTCAATCTTCCCCTCTGTAATTTACTTAAAAAAAAAAAAAAAAAAACTGATCTGAGGAGGATTTCAGGTGGAAATTTAAAATTACTTCTCTTTTCATAACTCCAAAAGGATTTTATGTCTGTATCTGCAGAACCTAATGTAGATATTCCTAAACCTCAACTCCTGAGAGTTTCCACGGTGTCAAAATATATGAATCGCCAGTGCTTGAGCCAAGTGCAAACCAATTAAGGTTTTAAATAGATCAAGTGTGAGCTGAAACGGGCTGCATAATTTAAATGCCATCTAGTGGCCAAGTGTCATTTTTAGTCCTCGATCAAAACCGTTTTGGTGCCTTCTAATATTTTTCTTAGGGTGATTTACTAAATAGTTTTGAATCAGAGGTATTAGAGCTGCTTCTGCTCTTGGATGAAACGGAATTGGCATATTTCCACACCATAAAAAAGGTTTACCAGCCTTAAGCAGATTAAGTCCTAACTCTTACGCCCGCTGCATCTGTCTGTATGGCTGCAAAACAGAGTTGTGGCTTGGTTTGGTTACTTTGTCATTAAATAGCACCAGTAGCTATAACTTATTACTTTGTAATTGAAAAATAAAAACAAATACATACGTAATGTCAGGCAACGAATATAAGAACAGAATTTTAAATACTGATGGCCAAAGAATTTAAAGGATCAACTTTCAGTCTCAGGAAGTTGAAGAGCTATGAGAGAGACATCATTTATCGATAAAGGCATGCTATGAACAAGCCAATTGGTGTGATAGGAACAGTGGTGGTAGTAGCAGCAGCTAACATATTGAATGCTCACCTGCAAGACACTGTTCTGAGGGCTCTGCTTGTAGCACTTACTTGATCTTCACAACAACCTAATGAAGTAGATACTATTTTCACATGCATTTTACAGACAAAATTGAGGCACAGAGTGGTTAAATTGCATACCCACTAGTGAGAGGCTGACTACGAATCAGAATATTTAGAGTGTCCTTTGGTCTCTTAGTTGGTTGGATTTTAGTAAGTACTCTTTTGGGGGCGCCTGGGTGGCTCGGTCGGTTAAGCGGCCGACTTCAGCTCAGGTCACCATCTCGCGGTCCACGAGTTCGAGCCCTGCGTCCGGCTCTGGGCTGACGGCTCAGAGCCTGGAGCCTGTTTTCGATTCTGTGTCTCCCTCTCTCTCTGCCCCTCCCCCGTTCATGCTCTGTCTCTCTCTGTCTCCAAAATAAATAAACGTTAAAAAATTTAAAAAAAAGTACTGTTTTGGTTGAAGTTTCTTTGGAGAATCATGAAAGTCCCTTTAATAGACCCAGAGCACAGTTGGCCCTTGATCATCTTGGTTTCCAGGTAAAGTTGCCCAAAAGAGGAGGCTGAGCTCTGAGCGCCTGACCGTGTCATCTTTGGATAGACCCACCCACTCTTTTGGCTATGTGGGAATTAACTGCCTCTGGAGAAAGGAGACTAGAAGTCACTTTTGTATAAGTGTGGTCTGGGGTTGGCACTTTTTTCTCCAGCTCTGCACTTCAGATGGCAGAGAGTTGATTTATCTGAGTGTAACCCAACTAGCTGTGCTTATGCAATAAATAGGATATCATTAAGTATTTTCTTCCTGTTGGTCACAAATCAGTTCCATTCTTTCACTTCAGGCATGTGAGCATTTGAAGCCTTAAAGGTAATAAATGAGTTTAATACCTCACAGAGTGCTTTGTTGATTTCAGTGAGCCTCACAAAGTGTTTTTGAGGTTGGAAACAATGGGTTGATTATCCTCAGTGCACAGATAAGGAAACTAGGACTCAGATTAAGTGGCAAAATTCACATGACTAGTGACCACAGAATTAAGACTAAAATACTCAGGCATTTCATTGCACTCATTCACATTTACGCACATGTGCCTGCACACACACGCGTGCACACACACACACACACACACACACACTTTCCAAGTATGCAGTATGAATATGTGTGCATGCACGAATGACCATGCCAACTGAATGTTAAGTAAGGTAGCCTAAGGTAAAAGTGAACTTATGCTGCTTGTAAGTTTATCATCTATTTTGTACTTTTTCAGTTACTGTTCCAAGATCTTTAAAAGAAAGTCAGATAATCAAATCAGCCAAATAGGAAAGTGGTTTAGGTATTTTATAGCCTCAAAGGCAGAATCCAGGTAATCTTTCAAGGTCTACTCAAGTCCTCTAATTTTATTTTGTAATTTAAAAAAGTAGCATTTTAATTCTTTAAAGGAATTTTTGTTCATAAAATGGCATACCTCTGTAGCAGTTTGACAAGCTTATCATGCTTAATACAATTTATCCAGAAGGAGGCAGCATTTTACTATTAAATTGATGCTTCTGCAAAGATTCTAACAAGTATTCTATGTATTTTTTTCCTTTAAAAATGTAGGCTACCTAATCACACACATTCAAAAAGCTTTCAGGGCAGAGAGTCCTAGATATCACTGGAGTCTGCATACTGAAATAGTTGTAAAATCCAAATCCTGCTCAGATCAAGTGTGTCTAAAATTACAAATAGCATATATGGTGGCCAAATTGGCAGGAACTGTTTTTGCAGTAAAGAAAGACACGATCAAAACAGGGTTGAAGAGAAGATGGGAGTAGAAGAAGTGGGAAATGAATGATTCAATTATTGCTGACTTGTAGGAAATAAGTATTTGGTCAACAGGAGATCAACTTTAGAGAAAAAAAAAACCCTTTAATTCACTCAGAAATAAGGATAATGGAATAGTTTTAATCATATACCTAATTTGCATAAATGTAACTTGCTCTTCTTTCCCTGTTTTCAGAGAATCACAGGAGCTTTAGAAGTGACCTTGAAATTCCATGTGACATATTTCAGTGATTGCAGATCAGAACCCATTTCATCCATCTAGGGAAGCGAGTCTATCTACTTCGAAAGAATTAGGAAGAAAGGGATTCCAACATAATAGGGGGAATTCAGTTATAAGAATGATGGGATGCTAGGGGGACTTTTCTGTTGCCCTGTGTTTGGCAGAAGGGCCCAGAGCTAAAAGCAATATTTGGGGCCTGACACTTTCTCCTGGCAAATTTTCCTAAGAGGCTAAAGAACTGGGCATTGGTCCCCACCTACATCCCCTGGCTCTTCATACCCACTTACTGATCTGTAAGAGAAGCTGGGGAAGTTGTGGGATGCCAATTCCTCCCTTTCCCATTGACAAAGGACTTCTGACTTGCATTGCCAAGTGAAGAAAGAGAGCTCAAGACAATGGCTTTTAGGGACTGCTTCTGGTGACTTCAGATTAGGCAGCAGACTTGCTGGGCTACCCATTCCTACCAGAGCAGAAAAGACGGAAGCTGGGGAGGGCTGGCTGGCAAAGTAGAAGGGGTGACAGTGGAACAGTCAGCTTGCCCACCCACTAGGTGAAGTGGCCAGGGTGCGAGAAATTCCTTAGGACAAGAGGATGTACAGAAGGCAGCTATTCTACAGTCACCTTACTGTACAATTCCCTCTCCTACCTTCCCCCCACAGGACTGTGCACCATGACTTGGGGTATATTATGGGGATAGTTGAGGGGGTGGGTAGAAGAGGTCCAGTTAGAGTTGAATCTTTCATATGGGATACTGTGGTGTGGGAAGACCTCCACGACTAAGTTTCACATGTGCTCCCCAAGCGACAGACTTCAGATACTGGCAAGCACACTCAGCCTCACTGGAGAAGCAGAGCTGGCAATGGAGAGAGGGTTATGGCTACCCCCTCCCCTTCTTGCTGATTCCCCTGCTGACAGGAGCCAGGCCTGGGAGAGGGAAGAAGGGGTGTTTCAGAGCCAGGATTCTTTCCAACCCCATCTCACTTCAAACAGGCAGGGTCCCAACTCATACCTTCTCTGGAGTGGTGGGATACGGAGGAGATGGAATTTACATAGAGCTTGAAATTGAAGTTTTAGATGCTCTTTTTTAAGAACCGGAAGTTAATAGAAACTGATTCAATCTGCCCAGGATGCAATGGAGTGAGAGGAAAAGAAAATGGGAAGGTGAGGGCAGGGAAGATTCTGATCACCAATTCCAATGTGTGGGTTTTTTCTCACACTACCAGGCGATGCTCTGGACCAGCTGAGGGTCCTCGATTCAACTCAGTTCTAACACTATCTACCTGTAGATAACATCAGATTCCACAAGCTCAGTCCTACAAGACTGCCCCCACTTCAGATGCTAATCACAAGTCCAGATTGTTCTCTGTGCTTCTGACCAACTGGCTATAAATCAGAGGTTTTCATGACCCCCTCCTTGGGTTCAATTAATGTGCAAGAGCAAATCACAGAACTCAGGAAACCTGTTTGCTCAGTAGACTACTGGTCTATTACAAAGGATATTAAAGGGTATGAATTAACCCCTAGATAAAGAGACATATAGGATGATGTCCCAGACAGAGGAACTTGTGTCCCATGGGCTTCGGAGTCCAACACAGTGGCACATGGAAACATTCTGGTTCACCAATCTGGAAGCTCTCCGGACCCAGTCCTTTTGAGGTTTTATGGAGGCTTCTTTACATAGGTAGGCCGTGATCAAATCATTGCCATTGATTGATTAAATCATTGACCATTGGGTGATAGATTCAACCTCCTATCCCTCTCTGCTCTCCAGAAGTTGGGTTGGGGGGCGGAGTGCTAGAAGTTCCAACACTCTAATCATGTGGTTGGTTCTCTTGGCACCTAGCCCAGTCTAGAAGTGCTTTCCAAAAGTCACTATTAACATAACAAAAACCACCTTTATGGCTCCCATCAATTAGGAAATTCCAAGGGTTTTAGGAACTCTATGCCAGACATTAGAGGAGACCAAATAAATATTTCTTATTATAAATCACAATATCACATCAGGGATTAGGAAAAAGATTATTTCATATTTATGTCCCATCGAGTAGAGATAAACTGACCTCATAAGTGTGTAATTAATGGGAACGTTATTTAAAAACTGCTATAATTTTAAATTTCCACCCTTCACCATTAAAGCTTATTTCCCAGGGAAGGAAAGGACAGTATCAAAGAAGTTCTGAAGGAGACTGTGAGAGTGTCTCCCACCCAATGGGGAGAGAAATTAGATAATACTTGTAGTTTCTTGGAAGCTGTGTGTGGGTGGGAGAAGGGTGGCAGGAAAGACAGACAGATCTACCCAAGACAAAGGGAGAAAGGAGAGCACAGGAAGAGGAAGGGATATAAGTGGTCAGATAAGTGGACTCTGATTCCTCATCATACCTTCGTGGCCAAAGGAGAGAGGGTGTTAAAAATAACCCTAACTTTTTTATTGGGGGAGAGGGTAATTCCCAGAGGAAATTGTTTTGTTTCTACTTTCCCTAGATACAGACTGGGAACATTTCAAGCCTTCTAAAAGAATCATAATATCCAATATGGAACCATCCAGGCAGCAAAGGAGAAATGGCTGAAGACAGACTATTTAAGCATGGAGAGGGTGAAATATCGAATCCCTATAATCTCCTGGTTTGTGTCTGATGTGGAAAGATCCAAAAGTTCCTACATGCCTTGATGCAGCAATTGAAACCAGAGTCCTGAACTTACTACAGGCCTGTACAATTTTCTATAAAAAACAAAAAAACAACCCAGTTAAAAAATGGGCAGAGGACCTGAATAGACATTTTTCCAAAGAAGACACAGAAGGACAAGAGGTACATGAAAAGATGCTTGACCTCACTAATCATCCAGGAAATGGAAATCAAAACCACAATGAAATATTACCTTACACCTGTCAGAATGGCTATTATCAAAAAGGCAAGAAGTAACTAGTGTTGGTGAAGATGTAGAGAAGAGGGATCCCTCCTACACTGTTAGTGGGAATGTCAGTTGGTGCAGCCACTATGGAAAACAGTATGGAGTCCCCCTCCCAACCCCCTCCACCCCAAATTAATAATAGAACTACCATATGAGACAGTAATTCCACTTCTGGGGCTTTATTCAAAGAAAACGAAAACACCAATTGTTACAGATACATGCACTCTGATGTTCACTGCAGCATTATTTACAACAGCCAAGACATGGAAGTGACCTCAGTGTCCACAGACAAATGGATAAAGAAGATGTGATATATATAATGGGATATGACTCAGCCTTAAAAAAAGAATGAAATCTTACCATTTGTGACAACATGAATGGACTTAAAGGATATTAAACTAACTGAAATAAGTCAAAGACTAATACCACGTGATTTCACACATATATGGAATCTATAAAACAAAAATAAATGAACAGACAAAACAGAACAGAAACAGATCTACAGATTCAGGAAATCAACTGTTGGTTACCTGAGGGAGGAGGGATTGGAGAGGCAGACAAAATAGGTGAAGGGGATTAAGAGGCACAAACTTCCAGTTATAAAATAAATAATTCATGAGAATATAAAGGACTGCACAGGGAATACTATCAGTAATATTGCAATAATTTTATATGGCAAGAGATGATAACTAGACTTATCATGGGGATCATTTAGTAATTGAATCACTATGGTATACACCTGAAACGTAGGATATTGTATGTCAGTTATGCTTTAATTAAAAAACAAAAACTGAAAAACAAAAATCCACAGGCTTGCTAGGGCTGTGGTAAAAATAAGTGGGGTAGGGGGGCAGTGTAGGCTCTCTCAGGCACTGCTGGAAGATGAGGTGGAGACAGACCAAGAGGATTTTACAGGGCCAGTATAAGGTAGAGCCCGTTAACAGAAGAAAAGATCTCTGAGACTCCAGCTTTGCCAAAAGAACTGATCATGAACGTCACCAGCAGGGTATGACCAGGTGGGTGCGGGGACATCTCTGAGGAAGCCAGCCCTGGGCTCAACTTTCCCTTTCCCCTGCCCCCCGGGAGGTATGTAATCTCTGCCCTACATTCAAGTCCCCATCTCGGGAGGGAAGTGGGAGGAACAAGAGAAGAGAGACAAATCTTAGAGGGAGTTTGAACTTCAAATTGGCTGCATATTTATCTGGAAGGGACTGTTTAAAGCCAAGTAGCTGATTGATTCTTAACTGGCAAGTTTGTACCTCCCCTTATCCCACTGTATCCTACAACCTCAAGAAGTGGGAATGTAATGTATTAGTTGGGTCAGGCCGCCATAACAAAATGCCATAGACTAGGGGGTTTAAGCAACAGAAATCTATTTTCTCACAATTCTAGAGACTGGAAGTCCAAGATCAAGGTATCAGCAGGTTTGGTTCCTGGCGGGAACCCTCCTCCTGGCTTCAGACTGCCTCCTTTTTACTAGTCCTCATGTAACACACACACAGAGAGCTCTGGTGTCTCTTCCTCTTTTTATAAGGACACTAATCCCATCCTGGGGACTCCACCCTCATGACCTCATCTAAATCCAGTCACCTCTCAAAGGTCTCACCTCCAACTAACCATCATACTGAGTATCAGGACTACAATATGAGTTTTGGTGGGGACACACAAGTCCAAAGCTGGGGGCTTATGAGCAAGTTTATATCATTCATAGAAAAGCACAATGCTATAATTTTTTGATGGTCATAAATTACAGTGTGTTATTAAGAAACAAATCCTACTACAAGTATTTCCATTTCCCCACTTCTTTAGCCCTGGGAACAATGTGTGTGTGGGTAGAGAAAGAAACTGACAGGATGGAGGGAAGAGGGAAGGAGGAAGTGAAAAAGATACTATGAGGGAAAAAGAAAGACAGAGATGAAGAGGGAGAGAGGGAGTGACCTGGGGTGACTCCAGGTAGAGAGAGTGGGAAGGAGGGAGGCAAGAGGGACTCAGAGCCACTGGAGCAGTGCGGTTTGTCAGAAGGGCTGGAAACTGGGGGCAAATTGGAATTAAGAGAGGATTCTCAGGTAGTTTTGTTCGGTGAAGTCTGATATGACACCCTCCCGATCTCCCTGTTACCTTTTACAAGAAACACATTCCCATTGTACCTTTACAGTTGCTTTCCTGTGCTCATTCTGATTCTTTTGAGCATTGGGACCTGGGGGCCTTCAGGTCATACACTTTTGACACAGTGTTGGCCTAGGCTAGTTTAACAGGCTCCCATTATGAGTCTCTCTTGTATCTCATCCCTTATGTTGGCATTTATGACATCCCTTTCCTGTTCTGTCCCATTGGGGAGCAGTTTGTCCTGACATGCTTATAGCCATTGTAAACTGAAGTCTAGTAGAAAATCAGTCTCCAGGTTTCTCTTGCTGTAATAACACCAGGGTCTGTCTTTGTTTCTCCCAGGTTGCTGTAGACTTTCCTTTTGAGTCTTTTAATCATCTTTAGTCTACATTGGATTTGCCTTGTACCTCTTCAGCTAATTAGCCTGGAGTAGGATTAGCAAACACCACAAACAGTGCTTGGATCATTTATTTCTGAGTCATGCTCTCTCTCTTACAATGACTTTCCATTTATTTTTTCAGACAATTTGCTTAGTTAAGTAAAAGGTCAAATTTTAGTTGTAATGTTCCCAGTGATTTCAAACTATCTGCCGTGTAGTTCGGACTCCTTCAGACTTAGATCTCATTGCCTTTTGTGACCACATTGCCTAGAGGACATGGGTGTTATATGCTTTTTTTCTGATAGTCTATTTTCAGTGTAAAACTCTTAGTGAATATTTAGAAGTTTGGCTTATTACAAAGTTTAGAGTGTGTGTTTACTTAAAACAAGAGAACTTTAAATCTATCATAAATGTCTATTTTGGTTGATTACTTGCCCAATGAGGCATAATATACAAAAATGCTGAACATTCCATTCAACCATGTGGGACAAACTGGGAATTCTGAAGGATTAAATATCACCATAAGAAAATGGGAAAATTCCATACAGTTAGAAGGAGATGGGAAGAAGGAAATGGTAAATTTGTAGCATCCTGTGGAAAAAAAATTAAAGATAATCCTTTTTTTCTGTGTAGAAAAGTAGGAGAAAGAGTTCTAAAATTTACAAAATATATTCCCTTTATGTCTCATGGTAGCTTTTGTGTCCATTTTAAGTCTTGAAGATAGTGTTTGCAAAAGCTGATTGGATTAGCTATCCTGAGGGCATCTTTCACAGTGAAAGGCTATCTAGAGATAATCCCCATGATGTTCAAGAATATTATCATATACTTCAATACTCATGATCCCAGGCATAAAGTAATAGGAGTAGTTTAAAAGGCTTTCCAGAGGCTATGTCAAAATATTTTGGACAAGGTCAAAGATATTTTGAAATATCAACTACACTATTTTATTTTGACTAAAAGAAAAGTAAAACCATGCTTAAGAATGTGTTATAGGTGCAAAGCAAAGTGAAAATTTGAGCTGATTATCTAGTAATTCAACTATAAACGTCTATATTCATTTAGAGGCAAAAGCGAGTTGGAATTGAATCCTTGATTGAATTGACTTTAACTATGGAATTCACTAATCATAGTACAGTCCTTGGTGAGTGAGAACCAGAGATCTGCATTGTAAAAGAAAATAAAAAGGAGAGGGCACAGAGGGAAGACTGGGCAAATTTAGTTTCCAATCTGCTGTAAAATTAACAGAGAGTAAAATTAACATGTATGTGCCCAGATTACACGCATCTAGCAATATACATTTGTCAACACCCAACCCTACAAATTCATTAAATCACATGAACGATAAATTACATCTTGAAAAGTATGACACAGTTCACCTACCCTGAGTCCTCCTGTCTCTTCTGACCAGAGACGACATCACATTTGAAGTGTAATCAACAAGATTGGTCAGCACTGAGGGGAGGTATGTCAGACAGTTCTGGACCTGAGTTCAGGGGAGAGCAATCTTGTAAACACAGAAGAAAGGAGTTTCAAATGGTGCATCCATTTTGGGGACCCTGACCTTGCAATAAATCTAATCATAGCATACTTATCACTATAATATTTTACATTTACGTAACAATTTTGGTCTAAGTATCTCAGAGATTTTTCAAGAAATAGCATTGCTGTTATAGTGCGGTTTTTAGATAAGTGGAAGTAGTGAATTTCAGGTATTAAAGTAACTTTTAATAGCATTATTGAGTGCTAAATGAAGCTGGTGGTTGGTAAGAAATATAAAAATCAAGGAGTAGTGTATGTAAATATAAAGAGATTAGCCAAAAAAAAAAAAAATCTGGAAATGTGACTCCAACAAGTCTTTACCTTATTTCATTTTTTGCCTCTTTTTTTCCTTCCTACCAGCTCAAAATTCTTGTATTTCTTTCAAGCTGTTCCTAAGAATGTTCTAGAATAAAACTTGTAAATTTCATCTGGTAGATTACCTCTTTCAGAGGTATTTTTAAGCCTTCCCTTTCTTTGTGAAAGATAAACTCTATCTTTAGTAAAAGGAATTGCAAAGTCAAAGAGGGTAAAGAACTTTTTTTTAGACATAGAGTCCTTTCTAGTAGTTCTAGTTGCTTCATCTGTAAGTATTGATGGTTTTTTTTAAATTATCTTTACATAAGTCAGGTAACAAAAAAAACCAAAGGGTTTCAGTTGATCAAGTGGAAATTTATAAATGAACTTTGAGATGGTCAGCTACTGAAAGAATTTTTGTCTGGGGGCACCTGGGTAGCTGATCAGTTAAGCATGCAACTTTGGCTCAGGTCATGACCTCAAAGTTTATGAGTTTGAGCCCCATATTGGGTGCTATGCTGTCAGCACAGAGCCCGCTTCGGATCCTCTGATCCTCTGTCTCTCTCTCTCAAAATAAGTAAATAAACTTAAAAAAAACAAAGGGTATTTTTGTCTTGTTCTATGACATAAGCCAAGAAGTCTTCACTGGTGTGTTTTGGCACAATATCGCATAGCATATGTTACTGAGTTAGTAACACCGTTCCTCCCCATTACCTCCACCTCAAAAATATTGGGAAAGACTTTATTTGGAGAGAGACTTTTAATTTAAGAAAGAAGTGGCAAATTTGGAAAATAGAATATGCTAAATGTCCAGACTATTTAAGAAGCTTGTTTTAAAAGAATGAATGCCTCCACTATATTTACGAAATATCACCCATATTCTCTTTGGTAAAATTAAAAAGGAAATACTTGGTTGAAGACAATAGCAAAATTTGTGTTTTCATAATCACACATCTCGAAATCAAAACAAAAATTCATCAAGTTTGTTCCAAGGATTGTTCAGTTTCCATATGATTTATTCTTGTTAACAAGGGCAAATATATTGAATTAAAGTTTTGCATCAAACCTATGTCCTATAGGATTTAAAACAAACCAGTCTGGATGACACATGGGTGTGAGGCAGAAAGTCACTAATGAAACTAAGGCAGGGTTCCAAGTGTATCAGATGTCCATGTTCGTGTATGTTATATATTAAAAAATGGTTTTGTGACTTCATAAGTCTAAGGCCTTGACTTAGATTCAAGATTTTGATATTTTAATTACCATCTAGACCCTTTCTTCATCATTCTTTGAGTATTCCAAAGCCTCTACTCCACTTCTGCCAGCTCTTGGTATGCTCATACCCTGGGCCTTGTCATCACCTGGAAATACTTCACTCCCCATTTTTTTTCCCCTTTGGCTATACAACCTTTTCTCCTTCAACCTCCCTCATTTCTTAATTCCTCTGAAACAGTTCTTCTTTCCATTCCACCCCTGGCACTTCTCCATGTAGCCAATGGCAAGTCTGTTACAGCCTCTTCTCTCTCTGCTCACTTGGGGTCTGGAATCTTGTCTGGGCCAGACTTGGTCCTTGAGAATGTGTATTTCGAAAAATGAACAGTCTTGATCTAATTGTGATGTCCTTCCCCTTAACACCTCCCTCTTCTTCTGGTCTGTTGGCCCACCATTTCATTTGCTTCCAGCTTCATGTTTGTGAAAGAAAGAGCATGGGGAGGGTACCTCATATGCTTAACCACCTCTGCTCAGAAATGATCCACAAAAATTGCTCACAATCTACTGTCTAGCAGAGCTTCAAGGGAGGCAGGAAAACATAGAGGTACACAGAGATATTGATGAGCATTAACAGTTCCTTCAGTATCTTATAAGATTGCTTTAAGAATTAGATATAATAAAATTTGTAAAGCTTGGTAGTTTTCTCAGTAATTATTTTGTATTCCAATTTGATTAAAGTTGTTTTTCTCATGGTAAGCTGATGAATTAGCATTCTACTTTACATTTATATATTTCTGTGACTTTGCTTAATGTCAGTCAAAGTCAGAGAGGTCACCTCATACTCAGTATTAATAACACCATATTTCTGGGTCTGTACAAAGACCATCTAGAAAACCACCTTAGAAACACCACCTAGTGGAGTCCTATCTTAGGGGCAGTCTGCTCTGAAGTGAAATTGCTCAGTCACAATTGGTACCTTAGATTGCACCAAGTTCTAGAATGGATTTTTTCTTTCTAATCTTAGCCGGGCTTTCAATATGAAGAGCCAGGGGCCAGAGCATCTATCGATATGGATTTTCAGGATATCATTAGTTATCACTAGCAGGCTCCTTTGTCCTTCCCCACGGCAGTTCCTGAGCTTTTTGTAGTATGCCTGCTGTGGCATTGGCCTGGAGGTCCTGCACTCATTCCATAACCACAAATACTCCAACTGGCTTTCTACTACTGACTCCGAATGTGTCACCCTTTCTAATAATTCCGTACTGTTAGATCTCATCTTTCTGCCACTTGCTTCTCAGATTAGGGCCTTTCTACCCCCAGGAGATGCACGGCACCTCTGCCTCAACATCAGTGTTACTCACTAGTAAGAAATAAAAGCTATTATTTCTAGTTTGGAACAAACATGAATGTGTCAGGGAATAGGATGTAAAATCCTCTTAAATTTTAGGCCTATAACCATAAGAAAATTTCTTCTGTAAACTGGGTAGAACTCTTGCTCCATTCCTAGTTTGGTTTCCTTTGCTGTTTCAAATACACTGAAGGAAGATTTAAGAAGCACAACTTGTGGGGCACCTGGGTGGCTCTTTTGGTGAAGTGTCCACCTTCGGCTCAGGTCATGACCTTGCAGTTTGTGAGTTGGAGCTCTGGGTCAGGCTCTGTGCTGACAGTTCAGAGCCTGGAGCCTGCTTTGGATTCTGTGTCTCCCTCTCTCTCTGCTCCTCCCTCCCTCACTCTCTCTCTCTCTCAAAAATAAACATTAAAAAAAAAAAAGAAACACCACTTGTCTCGAACATCTGGTTCACTTGGACTTGTTCTGAGTCTGACATAGACCCTGCTCCAGCCTCGTATCTTCAGAGGCCATTCCTGATGTCCTCTTCCTGAAGAAGATACCTCTTTTTCATTCTTAGAGCCATGCATGGTTCTCTTATGCACCTTGTCTAAATTTCATTACTTAAATATTTAACAAACATATACAGCAGTTACTAAGGGCAAGGCATTATTCTGAGTGATGAACATATTAAAATTTTTATTTTAATTTCAGTGTAGTTAACACAGTGTTTTATTAGTTTCGGGTGTACAATGTAGTGATTCAACAATTCCATATATTACTCAGTGCTCATCAAGATCAGTGTACTCTGAATCCACTTCACCTATTTCACCCGTACACCCACCACTTTGCCTCTGATAACTATAGAGGACAAACAGATGGTTAAGAGTCTGTTGTTTGGTTTGTGTCTCCCCCGCCCACCTTTGTTTTGTTTCTTAAATTCCCCACGAGTGAAATCATATGGTATTTGTCTTTTTCTGATTTATTTCACGTAGCATTATTCTCTCTAGATCCATCCATGTTGTTGAAAATGGCAAGATCTCATTCTTTTCAATGACTGAATATTCCAATATACATATATATAATGTTATATAGTGATGTATATATTGATATATATATATATATATTATACATACATACACCACTTCTTATTCATCTATTGATTGGTACTTGGGCTGCTTCCATAATTTGGTTATTAAAATTTAATTTTTTTAATGTTTTATTTATTACTGAGAGACAGAGAGCATGAGCAGGAGAAGGGCAGAGAGAGGAAGACACAGAATCTGAAGCAAGCTCCAGGCTCCGAGCTGTCAGCACAGAGCCCGACGCGGGGCTCAAACTCACGAACTGTGAGATCACGACCTGAGCCGAAGTCGGATGCCCAACTGAGCCACTCAGGTGCCCCCATAATTTGGTTATTATAAATAATGATGCAATAAACATAGAGGTACATATATCCCTTAGCATTAGGATTTTCATATTCTTCGAGTAAAATACCTGGTAGAGAGATCACTGGATCATATGGTAGTTTGATATTTAACCTTTGGAATAATCTCCAAACTGTTTTCCACAGTGGGTACATCAGTTTGCATTCCCACCAGCAGTGCACAAGGATTCTTCAGCAACACTTGTTTCTTGTTTTTGATTTTAGCAATTCTTACAGCTGTGAAGTATCGCATTGTGGTTTTGATTTATATTTTCCTGATGATGAGTGATGTTGAACATCTTTTCATATGACATGTTCATCTGTATGTCTTCTCTGAAGAAATGTCCATGTCTTCTGCCCATTTTAAAATTGGATTATTTGTTTTTGGGTGTTGAATTGTAGAAGTTCTTTATATATTTTGGATACTCTTTATTGGATGTCATTTGCAAATATCTTTTCCCATTCAGTAAATTGTCTTTTAGTTCTGCTGATTGTTTGTGGTGATGAACATATTTTAACTCTCACAATCACCATAGGAGGGAACTATTGATTTTTTTCGGTGTGTGTATGTGTGTGTGTGTGTGTGTGTATTTAGCTGAATGTTCATACGCATGTGTGTGTGTATAAAACACGAGGCACAGAAGTTAAGTAACTTTTCAAAGTCACACAGTCCATATAAGTCAGATATTAGAGTTAGAATTTGAACTTGGATACCTGACTTCACAACTTGTTCCACTAAGCACAGAATGAAATGGGTTTAGATTTCCTCTAGCAATTGGAGGCCAGAGGCTATGTAAATAAAGGAGATAGAGTGATTAGATGCAGCATCACCTGACCTAGCAAACGGCCTATGTACCTCCAACCGCTCTGTGGGTTAGCTAACATTTGCGGCATCTTAGTCATCCTGTTTGTTGCCTCTTTTATTAATTATTGGTTAACTTGTCCTTTTTCTCTCAACTCTGAGGGCCTTGAGGATTGACTTTTACTTAGACCTAGAAAGACCCAAGGCACACAGTGCAGCAAATGTTAGCTAACCCGCAGAGCGGGTGGAGGTACATAGGCCATTCTCTAGGTCAGGTGATGCTGCATCTAATCACTCTACCTCCTTCTTTATTTACATAGCCTCTGGCCTCCAATTGCTAGAGGAAATCTAAACCCATTTCATTCTGTGCTTAGTGGAACAAGTTGTGAAATTTTTGTGTAAAATATCTTTAGACATTTTCCTGGAATATTTTAACATTTTCTTCGAATGTCTGAGTGGGAATTCTAGGATTCCAATTTCACTCTGCACCCTGTTTTTATGATTCTAGGAAATGCAATTTAGTTGTGCCTTTTCAAGGTTTGTGGAAGTTTGGGTACTGTCTTATTAAGGTCTGAGGTTTCAGTTTGAACTACCTAGAGCTCTGATGTTAGGGGCAGACTCCACCAACAAAACAAAAGAAAACAAAACAAAACAAAACAAAACAAAAGACAGCTTTCAAGGCTTTGGAAATAGAAGCAAATGCTACACTACCTGCAATATCAGCAGTTTCTCTTGGAATCTTTCCTAAACCACATCTCAAGAAGGTGGTTTAACATCACAATTTTATATTCCCTTTGAGCTACAGCATTTCAAATACATATTCATTTCAAGTGAAGACTGCTTAGAAATAAATCTGAGTGTTAGCTCCATGTAGAAGTAATCATCAGAGCTTAAAAAATCAAAACCATATTTTTCTTAGAAAACGTTTTCTTCATGAATATCAAGCTGGGGATCTTCCTTATTTCGTATATAATCAAATAAAGGGCTTCGCGCTATAGCAAGTTTTGACTGTCTTGTGGTCCTCGTTTCCCCTGGTTGGTCCTGCCCTATTAACATATTGCGCGCGCGCGCGCGTGTGTGTGTGTGTGTGTGTGTGTGTGTGCGTGCACGCGCGCGCACACACACACGCTTGTTGTTCGCTTTTGTTTGGAATAGTTGAAGAAAATGCTGTCTCTATGTGGTCAGACCCCATGTCAACACTTACTCACTAATACAGTAAACATGCTTTGTAATTTTACCATTACCTAACTTGCATCTGATTTTCTTTTTCAAAAACTAGCAATAGCTACACATCTATGATTAGACAGAATTATATCAAAATTACACTCTCTCCCTGTTTCCCTCCTACTCTTGCCCCCACTCTTTCCCTGCCTCCAACTTTGGAAACAAACCATCCATGGTTTTACATTCAGAGAGTACCTTCAGGGAGGAAATACTTCTACTTCCTCGTGAGGGCAATCTAGCAAATTCTGCTAACACACTAAGAGGTGTGAATCAGTATGTCAGGGCCAAAGGGATCATATGGTTGAATTTAGATCCTGAAGCAGTTAGTCTGGATATAAATGACTTTGCTACTAATTGTTTACGACATATTAAGGGCTATGGGCTGCAAAGAGGATAAAAAACAAGAATTTAGGGTAGTATGTTTGACTTACTTGACCATTTTCTACGTAGGTAGACATGGTGTGAAAAACATAACTGATGCAGCCAAAGATCAATGCTTCACTTATTCACAATTAAAATATTAGAATTAGAATGTGTACATTTATGTATTTATGCCCTTTCTTACCCTGGAAAGGATTTAAGATTATTTCCCCAAATATACACAATACAAAGAGATTAAAAAAAAAAAAAAAAAAAGCAAATGATGAAGGTGCCAAGCCCCAGATGAGGCGTAGGAAAGCTGCAGATGAAGTGGAAGTGGTCCGTACCTGCAACAGGTGCTGTAATGATGGCTCTCTTTGCCCGTGTTGGGCTACAAAGTCTGCTCTGAACTTCTTAGCAGCTAATGGAGACAGAGACGTAGGCCCCAAACAGACTAAGGAGAAGAACCACTCCTAACTCTAAGAACAGTGAGGAATTTCTCATAAAGGGGCTGTCGTAAAATACTAACAAAGTCCTCTGCAACATCCCCCGAGGCAGCACAGTGATGAATTTCAGGTGGCTGTTCCACAACACGTGTGCCCTGAGGCTGGCTGATTCTCCTCCAGAAGGAGTTGTTTTCCATTTGTGGAGATGCTTATGGTTTACCATGCCTTGGGAGTCTTTGAGGGAGGGAGGATGGCAACATGCTGTTTTTCTAGATTAAAATAGGCAACACTACTCTGCCAGTTGACGTATATAGCCAATGCATGATCAGAAGAATAGCATATGTATTTTTAATCCCAGAAAGAAATACGACTTCTCTTAATTGTACCGAGTAGTTATTTTTGCTTACTTTCACTTGATATGGTTTATTTGAATAGTTCTTTTATACCATCTAGTATGTGTATAAAGGAGAGAGGGCAGAGGTTAGAGGTTTTTAAAAAAAATTGCTTATGTATTTCCTGTGTTTGCTTTAGACTCTTAAAACATTTATGAAACTGATCATCAGTACAGAAGATTTAGACAGTACAGAAACAAATGGCCTCAAATCTCATCACCTTGCAATAACTTTGAAATGCATATGTATATAGCATATATCTTAATTTTTATGGTGTATGCATTGGCTTAGTTTCTTAATTTTATGAGGGTCACCAAACTGCAGCCATAGAAACTAGCACCACAGTTTCTCTACTTATGATTAAGTAAAACTATTAATTTTCTCTGAAATTAATTTACTTTGGATATATAGACAGAACTATCCTAAGATACTACGGAATGGAAAGAAAAACACAAAAACAAAGCTTTATGCATAAGGCCGGAGATTTGACATTCACACTAGCACTTCTCCCTCTCCCATTTAAAAAAATTAAGTCCTTTTAGGTCTCAGTTTCCACAAAGTAAAAATGGTACCAAAGTGATGGTGCTTCAGAAAGAGGGATGCATGGTACAAATGCAAATGTTACTGTCCTGGTTAACGAACACGGTGGCCTGAAAGTTGGATGAGAGCCCCATGACCAGGGTCTTGACCATGTGCTCTTGACCCTTTAATACTGAGAGAAAATAAGAGGAAAAGAGGAGAAATTAGAAGGAACACTCCAAATTGGCAACCAGATCTAGACATTATGAAGTCGGATGGTACTCCTCCAAGCAAGTCTTTTCTATCCTTATGAGCATGGACCTCCTCTTTCCTCCTCTCCAACTCCACTTTTCCCCCTTTTTCTTTCTTTCCTCTTCCTCATCTCCCTCCTCTCCTTCCTCCTCCTCTTCTTCCTCCCTCTGCTCCTTCTCCCTTACCTTTACGTGCCCTGCATTCTAGCCATGTTAAAATGGCGGGGGTGGGGAATGGTAGGACATGACCCTTAGGGTGGAGTTTGAGTTTTGAATCCCAGTGAAAAACTTATATAAAACCTATGACAATCTTGGCTTTAATCAGGGCCACAGCTTAAAAAAAAAAAAAAGAAAGAAAGAAACAATGGTTCTTTCTCCTGGACATGTATATATGAGATTTATGGGTGGGTGGGTGATCTATAATCTCATGCCAGCATTGAGGGTGGGGGTGATCGTCTTGGCCACCTCCATGATTTCTCTTCAACTATCTCTCCATTCCCAGGCCATGGCTGCTAAACATCACAGCCTTGGAATGTTGTCTGAATTTTACGAGGAGTGGACTTTTTCTCTCATGAACCTACTACTTTTATATATATGTATATATATATATGTATGTGTGTATATATATACACACATACATATATATATAGCCTTCCTGAGTGCGTGGAAGTAAATGGACTATCAAACATACATATAAACTAAGTCTAATTACATCAGAGTAAACACAATTTTCAAATATGTATTTCTGATATATCATTTTTGTGCTGAAATTTTTATCTTGCTTTCCTCCTATAATAGAACACTCTGTGACCTGGGTCAAGTCCAACGAACATCCAGATAAGGTGGAAATCTACAGTTTTTGGGATGTCCACTCTTTTCTATCTTCGTCTCAATAGTATTACTTTTACGAAACCTGTGTTTTTCACTAATATCAACCATTCCATTTTCTCATTTTCCACTCCTTTTTATAAAATACAGATATGATAAAATGGATATGGGCTGATATAATAAATGGCAGATATAATAAATGGATATGGGCGGCTATTATTGAATTTAATTCTATTTGGGGTATGAGACCTGTTTTGAGGCAATAGGAGAAAAGTGAGAAGTAGTTCTCAGAACCTTGCCTTTTAATGTGTTTTTCCTGAAGCATCATTAAAGTTGACAGGAAAAAGTAACAACAGTTGCAAACCTAAATAAGGTGGTCTGTAGAGATCTCTTCGTTCTCTCAGTCCAGGCGGCGCTAATGAGTGCCTGCGATGTTCCAGGCACCCTGGGGGTGACGCTGATAGAGATGCCCCCTTTACCATTGAGAAGTTCCAGGTGCATTGTCCATAATACTGATAGTACAAAAGTAAAAAGTAGGAACTGTCCAAATGGAAGGACATTTATCTTTAAATTAAATCTTTTACAAATATGATCTTTTATTTAAAAATTTGGAACGGTAAGTAATAAACTTTCAGAAAGTTGCAGGCACAGGACAGAAAACTCTTTGCTTTCGTGAATAATGTGAGAGGAAGTGGCTGGTGTTTCATCATCCCTCAATGCTTTCGTGTACAGTTCCCTACAAGAACATCATCCTACAGAACCACAAAATAACCCTCAAAAATCAGCAAACTAATGCTGAGGTATCACTAACTTCTAATCCTCAGGCCTCATGTTAGTTTTACTAAGTATCCTAGTTATGTACTTTAGAGCAAAAGGATCTGGTTCAGAATCCCATGTTCTAATCACTTGTCCATTAGTCTCTTGTCAGTCTTGATGAAGTCCTCAGTCTTTCTTTGCCTTTTACAACCTTGGCACTTTTAAGGATCACAGGCTAATTATTTTGTAAATAAATAATGTCCCTTTATTTCGTCTGACGTTTCTTCATGATGACGCTCAGGTTATACATCATTCGTAGGAATATCACAGTGTTCTCTTTGCATTCTATCAGGTGATGTACAATTTAGATTTGTTCCATTACTAATGAATTTCACTTTGATCACCTGATTATGGTGGCATCTGTCAGGCTCTTAAACTGAAAGTCTTTTATCTCCCTTTGGCACGCTGAAACTATGTTTCTCATCAAACTTTCAATTCACTCATTATTTAAATCTGTTTGGATTCATGGTTTCCTATTTTATTCAGTAGGTTATGACTATTATTAATTTTTATTTTGGTGCTCAAATTATCCCTGATTTGGGCAGTGACAGCTCATTCAAGCTGGCTTCTGTAGCCTTTTGTCATTCCCCCTTCATTCTTGGAGCATGTCTGCCTTCTCACATAATAAGATGTTATAGGCTCATCACATATTCTCCTTGCTCCAGCTCTAGAATCATCCATATTCCCAAGAAATCTGGGTTTCTGTGAGAGGAGAATCGTATTTATAAGCCAGGGTCTGGTTGCTGGATATGTTCATTGCTATTAGAATTTGGCTATTTCCCAGGTCCCCTCAGTAGATAGGACTAGTGTGTGTGTGTGTGTGTGTGTGTGTGTGTGTGTGTGTATAAATTTGAGCACATATATGATAACCATATGTATTTTTTAGCATATGTTTCAGTTGGGGTGCCTGGATGGCTCAGTCAGTTAAGTGACTCTTCATTTCAGCTCAGGTCAGGATCTCACAGTTCCTGAGATCGAGCCCTGCATTGGGTTCTGCGCTGACAGCACAGAGCTTGCTTGGGATTCTCTCCCTCTCTCTCTACCCCTCCTGCACTCATGCTTGGTCACTCTCTTTCTCTCTCAAAAATCAATGAATAAACTTTAAAAAAATATTTCTTAAAAGATTGTGTTTAAGTTGGTATAATTAGACTTAGGATATATGTTTGATAAAGTATATATATAAAGCATATGTTTCTTACATAAAGACACACTTGCATTCGTAAGCTTTTCTACATCTCTATACCCACGTATATTGAAAGTCATGAGTTCACACTGATACCCTTCAATTCCAATCCAACACCAATGGGCTTCATTCTAGTTTTCTCCCTTCTCTGACAATGAATAATCTGAGTCTTTATATCCTTAATTTATTTACTTATTCCATCAGTCTTTTCATTTGTTACCTATCTCTGCTGCCTTACTCTTGCTCACGTGAGCACTCATCTCCCTCTGGGCTGGGCTGTCCCCACCTCATGGACACCTATTTACCCTGCTTGGGCTTCGGCACTCTGTGTGGGCAGCCTTCACTCCTGGATGCCTTCCTCACCCTGCTCGTTCTCTGACAGCCTACACCAGGCTGTCCGTTTTCTGTGGGCACCCTCCTTACCTAGCTCTGACTCTGTCTCTGACACCCACATGGGGCAGCCATCCTGGGTGGTCAATCCCTTGTTTAACTTGAGCTCAGCACCTTGCTCCAGGGCACTGTGACTCTCCCAGTCGGGGCAGATGACTAATTTATTCTGCCCCCCTTCAGGACGGAGTTGTCATGCAAGGGAAGGAGGGGGGAAGGAAGAAAACAAAGAGTAAAGTCTATTTTATATTCTAAAATTTGAAGGAAATAAAACACTATATATTTGTTTTCCATGCCAACAAGAAGTGAGGTTTTCTCTACGTCTTCTAAAAGATTAAAATGTTTTAAGTTTTACTTTTTTTCTGGAGACTCATGTAAAGCTGGATAATTAGACTCAGGTTCCTTATTTATATTCTTACTTGGAGCCAGAAGGGAAGGGTCTTTCAGTATACAATCTTTCCTTTTTTAATATGCCCAGAAGGACTGGAAAATATTGGGAATTAACAATTATTGGTGAAGAGACTAGATTGTAAAGTTATTATAGTTTGAAATAAGGGTCAACATTGCTCCCTTTAATTCCTTCTGCAGTTTGCCCCAAAGGCATTTATCCTTGTCTCTATCCATTGAAATGTGTTGTAAAGCCTATTGATTTAATCCAGATGAAGTCCAACAGTTATTTCTGACTCCATTTTGCCATTCTGCTGAGGTTATTACTACCAAGTGATCAGGGATTGAGTCTGAAAAAATGCATTCAGTAATTGTTAATTGAATAACCACGGAGTTAAAATTGTCCTAGGATATTATAATGGATATTAATTGAATATGATATAAATATCTACCTTCGAGAAATTATGTCTGGGGGAGAAAATAGAGGAGGAACAATCCTTTCCATGTAAGTAAAAAGACACTTAATAAGTGCTCATTAAATAAAATGTTTCTCTACTATTGGGAGCTGGGATGCCTTAGGGGAACTAAATAACAATTTTATTGATGCCAATTCTTAATATGGCAAACATCTCAATTTAATTTTTTGAAAGTTGGAAAATCCAATGCCTTGTCTGAGAATTTTAATTTCCAGCTAATAAACTGGATTTTAAAAATGTATCTGTATACCCAGTTGTCTCTTTTCATAGGTAAAAAGTAGTAACAAGGTCAGGTTCAATTAAATACCCCCAAGTCAAAAGGCTTAAAAATGTCCTTAACTCATCACTTGTTTTCTTTTAAAACTCAAGAAGCCAAGCAATTTCTTAAATAACAACAGAACAGCAAATACAGGCTTTTTAATCTCTGACTGGCTTCACCTTGCATTGTTTTGGGGTTCTGGGTGGGGATTCTAACTAACCATGACATGGAAGAATTGCAGGGCCTTAATGCATGACAGGATGCTGGAATTGTTGTCTTAAATTCACAGACCAAAAAGAAATGAGACATTTTGCACTTGGTAGTGCAATAAGAGGTTTGAAATCACAGGTAAGTACTTCTGCAGAATACATAGCATCCAGGAAGCTGAGATTTCTCACGGTAAAGGAAAAATGACCAAAATGCCAACAATATGTTCAGTAATTCATCATCAAAATACATTTCACTTTTCTTTACATGAATGTGTGTTTTTGAAAATATTAAACAGAGTCGGAATACAGTTTCAAAGATCCAATAATCTGTGAAGAGCTTCAAGTAACACAATCAAAAGAAACAAACTGAAGGAAACTATTAACAAGGATAAAAAGATCACCGTCTCTGGAAATAGTCAAGAAAAAAGATTAGTACCCACTGAACGAAACCCCCATTTGAGTCCTGGGAAGATAGAAAAGCAATAAAGTGACGTAGGTTAGGAAGTGTTCTTTAAGAGACAAGAACACCACTTTGGCTTGCAGACCTCAAAGAAAACATGTTTTCTGTCTTCCTTTTTCATTTCTCTTTATTTAAATCTTTAAGAACCTGGTGACAGAGCTGTATCTGACAATGGCTTAGTGGACTTAGTGGAACCACTGCCTCATGCTCACTATTGTAAATCAGTCATCTGCAATATTCCTTGTAAATCTCTGTTCCCCACCCATCCCCTGCCCTCCTGGACCATGTCCAGACAGACCCCATTCGGAAACTATATCGGAATTTAAAAATGCTTGCCTGAAGAAACGAAGTGATTTTAAATTTATAGAGCTTAAGGATTTTAAACGGGGAACTTTTCCAAGCACAAAACCTGATCAGGAAGGAAGAAAGAGTTGCCTTTGTGAGGGCCAGCCTGTGTTCAATTCATAAGTATAGAACCACTGGGGCCCATTTGACAACAATTCAGTATCAGTTTAGGAGACTGAGAAAGAGATGAATGGGTGTTCAGACCAGTGACCAATCATTCTGAACACAGAACTTCTGAGAATTTCGGAGGTTTCGGGTAGACTGTATCATGCATAATATCAAATTCTTGTACATGTAAAACCCCACTCATGTGTCTATGAAGTCTATGTTTCCCAATGACCAAAAGTCTTCCTATAAGCAATAATCAGGATTATTGTTCTCAGTTCTTCACTCGCTCCTATAAGAAGATGATAGATCCATGTTATCTGCCATTGAAATTTGAAGTGCTTCCCACAGATTCTACTTTCACACCCTTTTGATGTTGGGCTTGGCCATGTGACTTCCTTTGGCCAACAGAATGTGGGAGGAGGGGATGCTTCGTCAGGTCTGAGCGAAGGGGTAGTACATGCTTCTGGACCCACCTCTTATATTCTTTCATTGCCATGAGAAAAGCATGCTGTTATGTAGTGGCAGCCGCTTTAGGCTGAGAAAGGAGACCTGAGGAATCCACCTGAACCAACTGAAAGACCCCATTTCAATCTGGCCCATCATGAGCTCCGCTACCTTAAAGGAATATATAAAGGTTTGATGGTAAGCCACCGACTAATAAATTATTTGACCAGCTTGGTTTCAAGATTTACTTCTTAGAGTACACTTATCTTGATGAGCACTGAATAATATATGGAATTGTAGAGTTGCTGTATTGTACACCTGAAACAACTAGAACACTGTTGACTACACTGGAATTAGAATTTTAAAATTAAAAAAAATTAGAAATCTACAAACTTTATTTCATAGTATAAATCTTAAAAATGACATTATAATGGCATAATCAACTTACATATTTCTTAAGTTTATTTATTTTGAGACAGAGAGAGAGAGAGAGAGAGAGAGAGAGAGAGAGAGAGAGAAGCAGCAAAGAGAGAGAAGCCCAAGCAGGCTCTGTGTTGTCAGCACAGAGCCCTATACGGGTCTTGAACTCACGAACTGTGGGAACATGACCCCAGCTGAAATCAAGAATCAGAGGCTTGGGGCGCCTGGGTGGCGCAGTCGGTTAAGCGTCCGACTTCAGCCAGGTCACGATCTCGCGGTCTGTGAGTTCGAGCCCCGCGTCAGGCTCTGGGCTGATGGCTCAGAGCCTGGAGCCTGTTTCTGATTCTGTGTCTCCCTCTCTCTCTGCCCCTCCCCCGTTCATGCTCTGTCTCTCTCTATCCCAAAAATAAATAAAAAACGTTGAAAAAAAAAAAAATAAATAAAAAAAAGAATCAGAGGCTTAACTGACTGGGCCACCAGGTGCTCCGACCTTACATATTTCTAATGTTCTTTCGAGATAAATTTTCTCAAAGCCTTCAAATATAAAAATATAATTGAATCCTAGATCAGTTATGCCTAATACATTATGCTTAATATTGCTTAAACATTTCAGCTCCCTTTCTTATTATGATGGCTAAATAAACCATAACTGGACTCTCAGAGTCAAAGCTTGAAATCATTTTACCCACAAAAAGTAGACTATCATGCAGCCATTATAAAGGGAAACTCAAAACTCCAGGGCCACCCATTTCTCGCCCTTTACCACACCTGCACCTGAGCAGCTCAGTGTGAAAGAGGGAACGGATGGAGAGAGCACACTCTGCTGGCTGGCCTCACTTAAGATTTACTGTTCCCAGAGTCGGACAGTCGTAGCACACTTTTATGGTAAGTTATCTTTTCTTCTCTCCAGGAAGGACCATTTCACATGTTCTCCTCTCCTCTCAGACCTCCAGCACCTTCTCCCTAGCCTCACTCTCAGCTGATGATGTTGCTTCTTAGTTTACTGAATAGAGGCAGTCAGGAGAGATCCAACTTATCTTCCCACCTCCAACTCGACTTACCTCTACGTCTATATCATCTTCCCTGTTGTCATGGCATTCCAGCAGTCTGTGCTTGTGTGGGACAACCTTTCCACTATATGCCAAGTCACTGTCCTGCTTCCTTGACAACTTTGCCTCTGCAATCATGCCTTCTCCTCTCTGCACTCAGTTTTCACCCCCTCAAGAGATCACTCCCATCAGCATAAGATGGCTCTCATGTTGGAAAACCTCTCTAGTGAAGTTCTCCTCCATTATAACTCTTCATTGCAAAAGTTCTTTAAAATAGTTGCCTGTAGTTGCTGTCTTCACTTTCTCACCTCCCATTCTCCCTAAAACTCACTTCAATCTGGCTTTCATTGTCACTGCTTCCATGAAAATCTTGTCATCAGGGTCACTGGACTTCATCGGAACACTCATCCCCTGATGAATACTCCTTTCTCCTTGAAATTACTCTCTTCACTGGGTCTCCAGTTCATTATTCTCTCCCAACTTCTTCCCACATTACTGGACCCTTCCCTACCTCTGCTGGTTCCTTCTGATCTCCTGGACCTCTGAGTGTCGGAGGACCCCAGGGACAGCATCCTTGATTCTTTTTGCTTATTTGGCATACCCTTTCTAGACAATCTTAACCAGCCCATGGTTGTCTGTTTTCAGATTAATCCCAAATTAATATATTTTCTAAGCTCCAAACTCATACACCCATCTGCCTACTAGCCATAGACATCCCAAATCAGACATGTCTGAGCCTGATCTTTTAACTTCCATAATCTGCTTCTTCCCTAACCCTCCTCATCTCAATAGTAGTATCTCTATTCAATCAGTAGCTTGGGCCAAAAACCTTACTGTCACATCTGGTATTTTTCTTTCCTTCATTCCCCAACACCTATTGGCTCTACCTTCAAATTATCTGAAATCTAATTACTTCTCTGCATCTCCCATACATCTGGGTTCCTTCTGGGTTTGTTAATGGGTGGCCCCAGCAGGATGGCAGTAAGCGGGAAGAGAGGCCACGGTATTTCTTTGCTACTCCCTTACTTGCTTCAGGCCTGTTTCTCTAGGGATAGCTGCATCCCGACAACTCCAGAGGCCCCTCCTCCATGCCCCACTTACACTGGGCTCTCCTGTGACCCTTTCTTCCTTTCCTTGTCCCTTAAGCCCTTGGGATAGTAGTATCATTTTTTCTCTTTTGCCCTATACCTCTCTTCACACAGCTCCTTCATCAAAGTCTCTTCACAGTTCTCTGTTCACAGCTCCTTCATCAAAGTCTCTTCATTTGAGTCATCTGAAGGTGAGGTTCTTTTCCTTCTGATCGCTATACTACCCATCCCTAAAATACCATTCCTCTCTACTTTTTATCCCTTTAACTATTTTTTTACAATACATACTATTGACTGAAATTATTATTATTATTATTATTATTATTATTATTATTATTATTTTGCTTTTTATTTTCTGCCCCCACCTCCAAAACCTACACTTTCCGAAGGCTTTTCTTTTTACTTTCACTTTTGTATCCCTATTCCCTAGAAGAAAGCCTGGTAGAAACATGTTTCTAAGGAAGATGTTCTTGACATATTTAAAAAAAATTTTTTTTAACATTTATTTATTTTTGAGAGAGAGAGACAAAGTACAATTTGGGGAGGGGCAGAAAGTGGGAGAGACACAGAATTCAAAGCAGTCTCCATCCAGGCTCTGAGCTTTCAGCACAGAGCCTGATGTGGGGCTCGAACTAAGTGAACCTCGAGATCATGACCTGAGCCAAAGTTGGCTGTTTAATTAACTGAGCCACCCAGGCGCCCCCTGACATATATATATGTTTGTTTGTTTTTTTTATGTAAGTTGAAGGAGTCTATTTTGGTACGGTTCTATTTTTTTTAAATTTACCTATTCAAATATAATAATTTTGTAGTAAAAAAAAAAAAAAGGTCTGGGGGCACCTAGGTACCTAGGTGGCTCAGTCAGTTGAGTGTCAGGCTTCAGCTCAGGTCATGATCTTGTGGTCCATGAGTTTGAGCCCCACATTGGGCTCACTGTTGTCAGCGCAGAGCTCGTTTTGGATCCTCTGTCTCTCTCTCTCTCTCTCTCTCTGCTGTTTCCCTGCTCACACTCTTGCTCTCAAAAATGAATAAAACATTAATTTCTTTTTAAAAAAGAAAGATCTGGAAGCATATACACCAGAATATTAATAGGGGTTACATCCTGGGGAATGGATGGTGGGATTTGGTTTTCTGCTTTGTATCTATTTGTGTAGGTTGAATCTGTAGAAGAAGCAAGCAGGACAACTGGAGCCCTATATGGTATTTTTGGGCAAATCAGGAAAAGTCATCTGCATACCATAAGGTAAACACAGCCCCACTGGCACCAGGAGAGTGGATTTTACCCCTCACTTGTCACCATTTTGAAAACACAACTGTAAAACTTTACTTGTTGGCTTGGAGAATAAATTTTTTTAGGAACAGAAAAATGTTGATTTATAGATACTTTACCCTCAATTTCTTTTCTAGCCCATCTTTTACATTAAAAAATTTTTTTTGACATTATAGAACTAAAGTGAAATATATCAAGAGCCCCTTATTACCTTTTTACGACAAAACAGAAGAAAGCATACTCATGGGCAAGAGCTAAAATAAACAACAAAAAGGTTATAAAACTTAGCAGGAAAGTAAATGTTAACATCTGAACATAAAAAGCTATTACAATAATTTAACAAAAAAAATCACAAGTTGATAATAAAGTAATATAGAAACTTAGAATTTATAAACTAAAATCTGGAAATTCTGACTCTTCAGAAATTCTACAGATAGATTTTGAGTGGTGAGCAGCAGAAGGGGTACTGGGTGTCCCCTATGGGTCAGGTTAATGTTGGTAGCAGATTTAATTTGAAACTATACTTCAAATATTTGACAGATCTCATTGAATTTTGATAATTTGACTCCTGATTATATAGCCAATTAAATATTTTGGAAAAGTGAGTTCATGGGAACTCAAATGCAGGAACATCCAATTAGACCCAATTGCTTTTCACCCCTGGTGAGCTGAATCAGGCTCCACTGAATCTAATATAGTCACATAGCACAGGGAAATAAGATTTTGGCATTTCCATTTGGTGCAGCTTGGTCAATCCCAGAGGCAGCCCCTCGAGGTCAGATTTAAGGTACATGGATGGTGCCTCATTGATGGTGTGGGGAAAGTGTTCCTTGTTACCTGGACTACATCTGTCCTGACAACTGCAGATCACCAGAGAGCTGGAGAGCTTGGGCTGATACTGGATAGTCAAGCCTGCCAGGGGGACTGGAGAAAGTCTCCAACAAGACCACAGAATTTCTGGTCCATAAGATCAGCTGTGGATGCTGTCATGGGAACAGTAGGGATGGCCTATTCACTTGAGTTGTTTCCAACCTGCCCTGCCTCCAGGTCCTGAAATTTTTTTTTTTTTTTTTTTTTTTTTTTTTTTTTTTTTACTATCTCCTATTTCCTCCATCTTATACACACCTTTCTCAAAGAGACCCACAGTGGTTAGAAGAGATAAATATTTGGGGCGCCTGGGTGGCTCAGTAGGTTGAGCATCTGACTTCGGCTCAGGTCATGATCTCATGGGTCGTGAGTTCGAGCCCCACATCAGGCTCTGTGTTAACAGCTCAGAGCCTGGAGTCTGCTTCACATTCTGTGTCCCTCTCTCTCTTTCTCTCTGATCCTCCATTGCTCATGCGCTCTCTCTCTCTCTCTCTCTCTCTCTCTCTCAAGAATAAAACATTAAAATTTTTTTTTAAAAAAAGAAAAGAAAATAAAGAGATAAATGTTTGCCTAAAACATGCAGAAGCACCCATTTGGGCCTTAGGCTGAATGGGCGACAACTGTTCCACTGATCAGAGTGGCTGATGATCCTCCTTCAGATTTTCAATGATAACAGCAAACATTTTCTGCATGGCCATTGATGGGAGTAAATGCCAGAAATGTGGGTTCAGGGTGACAGAGAAAAAGGGGACCAGGTGGGAAGGAAAAGGTAGGACTCTAGAGAAGATCCATGGGAGAGTAGAGCAACAGGGCAGGGAGAAATCCCTGGTCAGAGGGGAAAAAGGTGAGGAAGAGAATGGGGAAGGAAGAAGTGAAAAAGATGGGGTCAAGTTCAGCAAGGGGAAGGAGGTGTGGGATGCAGTGGCTCTAGCTGTTGTTTTGACTCTTCTGGGTCAATCCTGATCATTTCCAGCCAGTATTTATCTCCGTTCACTAGCAACAATTTCTTCTCACTCTAACCCAATTTAAATTATGGGTTCTTTGAGAGCAAGGACCATTTAAAATAAGAAAAGATCACTTAGATACATTTTGCACCTGTGGCTCTCAAAGTGTGGTCCCTAGGCTAACAGCATCAACCTTTCCTGGAAACCAGCTAGAAATGCAAGTTTTCAGTCCCAGCTCAGACCTACTGAATCAGAGACTCTGGGGATGGGGCCTAGTGATCTCTGCTTTGACAAACTGATTCAGACATATGTTAAAGTTTGAGAACAGCTATATTAAACTCTGATTCATTGACTGTCTCACTGTGCTCATTCCTAATACATCAGTCCTCTGGTTCTCCATCACTTCCTGGACAAATGAGATGGTCTCTCTTCTCCATTTCCTTGACATTAGGCATATGATTTGCTTTCATAAAATGTAAATAGAGATGCTGTGTGTTCCTTTCAGGTTTAAGTATTTAAGAGCCAGCATATGATTTTCCACGCTGTCTTTTCTGGCCATGGTGATTGTGGAAGGATATTTTAATATGGACATCCATTTGACTATATGCAGGATTTCTAGAACGTCATATGAAAGACAGCTTCACTGAAGGTCACCTGCCCCAGGTGAGTGATAAACATACTGTGTGTAAAGCCACTGAGATTTGGGGATTATTTGTTAACACAGCATAAATTGGCCTATCCTGATCAATATGCTTACTCATTATAAATATTATATAATTATAGTGTTTGTATAGTTTCAGGCACTTAGACAATAAGTACTAGTTAAATGAATGAATAGAGAGTGAATTTGACATTCAATCAACAAATGCCTATAATTGTAGGAACATATCAGTTACATTAGCTCAGTTCAGCCAACATTTATTGACTGGGCCTGTGATTTACATGGGGGATGGCAAAGATGGATCACATCACTGCTAACTTGGAGGATTTCAGTTGGAAGGCAAACTTGGAAAGGCTGATTATTGTTGGGTGTGGAGGACCAAAGAATTTTATTTCACCTTGTAGACATTGGTAGAGGCAAGAGTGTTGGCAGATTTTGAGGAGGGGAGCATTATTATTAAAGTGTCATTTTAGGAAAATTAATCTGTTGATGGTAGAGGAAGACCAGTTGAGAGGCTGTTTCATTAATCGAGGGATGAGATGATTAGGGTTTGGCCTCGGCTGAAATGCTGATAATTGGAAAGAAAAGGCATAGCAAGAAATAAGAGATTAGAAAATAAAAACAGGCTATTGTGTATGCCAAGGGCAGGAAGGTGTGGAAGAGGAATGATTTAGAAAGGGCTCGGAGGTCCCACGTCTGTGATGCCACTGGTAGAGGTTAGAGGAAGTAGAAGAGAAGATCCTTTTGTTGTGGGTTGGGGTTGAGGTTGAGGGGTGATAGCTCATTCATGGAGGAACGTCCTTAAGGGCAGTCTGTGAAGTAGGATTGGATGGAGCTTGGCAGAGAAGTCACTTTGAACTAGAAGGTTCTAGTGTAGTGCTCATAAGGACTAGATGGGGCATCTAAAGGAGAACTTGCAGACAGAGGGTGGCACAAAGCTTTGGGAGAAATCCACATTTAGAAACAGGGGAATGAAGAGGAGTCAGCAAGGAGACGAGGGAGTAATCAGAAAGATGGGATTAGTAGAGGTAATTTTTATTGAGCATTTAATATGTACTGAGAACTTTACGTGTATTTTCTTATTTAATCCTCACAGCCTCACCTGGGAGGAAGAGTTATTGGACTTTACAGATGAGCAAACAGAGGCTGAGAGAAATGCAAGAATTTCCCCCAAAGGGAAAAGAGCCACAAAAAGCTACAAAATGGTGATGTCAGATCTCCCTGACAACAAAATCATGTTCTTCACCATTGTCAAGACTCAGATGATCTAAGTTTTACACCAATAGATGCAGGGTAGCTTGTTATTGAGGAAGGGCTGGCCAGATGCTAAAGAGTTCAAGAGGAATGATGTTTGAGAAAAGTCCACTGATTTGATGAACAGATTTCTGAGCAGAATGGTGGACAGGAGCTTTGCAGCAGGAGGTAAAGGCCTGAGTGGGTGGCACTGATAGGACAGTAACTTATGGGACAACCAATCATGAAATGTTTGGTGAAAGGAACAAGAGAAAGGAATAGATCCCACGGGGATCACAGGGCTATGTTAACAGGTATATTTATTTCCAGGACAGAGAGACCACTTACAGACAAAATTAAAGGATCCGGTAGAGCCAGGGGATGAAAAGGCCACAAGGAAGGCACCAATCGAGTTGGTAATTTTTGGAGGAGGATGGAGAGCCTGGATCTAAAGTCTAGGAGCTAAAGGCCCAACTCTAAACAGGAGAAGGACCACTGCTTACTTCCAGACCACAGAGAAAGATTAGCCAAATTTAGATACCCTTCAATTTACTTGAATTTACTGAAGTTTCCTTTATTACATCGATACCAAATAAAGCCCATTTCTAAGTTAGATTAACTCAATTAAATTTTCTAGTTGTCCACATATCTGACAGTTTGTGAGAAGGTGAGGATTGTTCCTTAAACTTATAAATAAAATTGGATTTCTAAAACAAAATTACTATAAGTTTTCCAAGTTATGCTCCTGAGTCCTTAGTACTTTATTTTAGGAAACAACTATTCTTTACCTGCTGAGCCTGGTTTCACTCCCAGTGCCTGGTTTGCATTCTGACTTCAAAAAATGCCATTTAATAAAGTACTCTTATTTTGGATACATCACATGCAGCTGTTTTTAAAAACATTCTTTATTAAAAACATCTTTGCATCTTAAGTTTGTTTTGGCAGCTTTATGTCATAATATACAGATTTGAGTTATTTTTGTAATAACTCATTGGTTTCTTATATAAGTTGCAAGACATGTCTAGGAGTCTGTCATAGCCATCTAAATCAATTTTTTTTTCCAAGCAAATAATCAGAAGGGCTTTAGGATTAATTACACACTTAAATATCTAGTAACTCCCCAAAAAGTCAGTGAAGTGAAATGTCTAGAAATCGTCCCCTAGGTGTTCTAACAAAAGCCAGCCTTGAGGAATGTCCTTGGCTTTGTCAGGATTTAAGGAGCATAACGATTGCTGAGAAATTCTTACGAAATATAAGAAAGAACAGGAACATTATGCTATAAAACGTAGGAAAGGAACTCAATATTCTTGTCAGAAGCAAGTTTTCTCATATGGAAAAAGAAATGTAATTTCATTTGCATGACTTTCTGTGGACTCTGGTGTATTTTTGCTGCTTTTGTTTATTTATTTGCTTGGAAGGTTTTGGCTGTTGGGGCCTTGGACTAAGGCCTGAAGAACTGTGAGCTCCATTGCCCTGGACTTGCCAAAGGGTATAAGGAAATTGCATCTTTTTATATTTGTGTTTCCTGGGACAAGGGGGATTATAGCACTTATTTCTTAGAACCTGTTTGAAAGTTTTTATATAAAAAGCTGAACAATACAGTAGTCCCCCTTATCTGCAGGGGAAACATTCCAAAACCCCCAGTGGATGCCTGAACTTTATGTATACTATGTTTTTTCGTATGCACAAACATCTATCATAAATTTATAAATTAGGCACAGTAAGAGATTAACAACAATAGCTAGTAATAAAATAGAACAATTAAGGGGCGTTTGGGTGGCTCAGTAGGTTGAGTGTCTGACTTCAGCTCAGATCATGATCTCGCATTTCATGGGTTTGAGCCCCAGGTCGGGCTCTGTGCCAACAACTCATAGCGTGGAGCCTGCTTTGGATTCTGTGTTTCCCTCTCTTTCTGCCCCTCCCCTGCTCGCGTTCTGTCTGTCTGTCTCTCTCTCAAAAACAAACATTTAAAAAATAGAACAATTATGACAATGTACTATAATAAAAGTTAAGTGAATGTGGTCTTTCTCTCTCAAAATATCTTACTGTTCTGTACTCACCTCTCTTCTTGTGATGCTGTGAGATAACGAAATGCCTCTGTGATATGAAATGAGATGAATGACGTAGGCAGCGTGCTGTAGCATTAGAGCACACGTCAGAAGGAAGGTTATCTGCTTCCAGAGCTTAGAAAGTGAAACCGTGGGTTAGCAGGGACTGCCAGTGCTTTAAACTTTAGAGAGCAGCTGGAGAGCATCAGAGTGGGGCTGGGGGCAGCTTGCCCAGCTGGACTTCTTTGGGGCTCTGTAGGGCTCGCCCCGCTGTTTGTCATTACTGGCTGGCTCCACCTGTGGCTCCCAGAGCACTATTTCTCTATGGGCCCCGACCTTTCCTCCTCCAATCTCTTTGCTGACACCCCATCCTTGACCTAGCCCTAAAATACAAGTATTTTCCAAAGTTCTACTTCCACTCTCTTCTCTTCTTGGCATTACCCATGGAGCAATCTTTTTCACTTGGAAGGTTCCAATCATCTTTTCCAAATATCAATCAGACGTCTGTTCCTGGACGCTACCTAGATACCTCAAACTCAACACCTCCAAAATTTAGCATGTCTTTCAGCCCTCAACCAAATGCTTTCCTTCCCAGACTCCTTATGTTGGTTAACAGCATCAACTTTTCCTTATCTATAAAGTTAGAAATGCTTTCACCTCCTTTGCACCTTTTCCCCTCCAATCAACAACGAGCTTTTGCAAATGCTATCTCAAATGACTTCGTCTCCACTTCCCACATCTGATAAGTAGCCATCTTATGTCTCTACCATCTCTAAATTGTCTCCAACCCTCTCAACCTTTTCCATTCTACCTCCTATTGACCTTGTTCTGACCTCATTACCCATAGCATCAACCAGCTAATTAGCCTCCTTGCCTTCTTTCCTCTTCATTCCACCCTGTATTTGGCTGCCAGAGTTGTTCTGCAAAAAAACGCAAATGTAATAATAATGATCATTTGTTGATAAAGAGATGGTTCCTGCAGCATAGTCTGACCATAGGCTTACTCTTTAACTACACTCCTCCTGTCCCCAAAAAGAATTCAGATGTGATGTATTTTGTTCTTCAAGCATATCATACACTCCCACAGCCCCACGTTTGTTTCTCCTCCTTTAATGACCTTCCTACCTTTTCTACTTGTTCAAATTACACCAATACCTCAAAGTCCAGCTTCATTAGAGACATGATACAGGATGTATAGAACATAGTAGGACTCTAATTAACATTTTTAGGGCTGAATTAAGTGAAAAAGAAAGTACAAAACCTCATGGCACAGATAGAAGATGGGGGATCACTTAGCTGAGAAATAGAACTGAATTTAACTTCCACGTGAGTCAGGTTTACTGTCCATGACGCTCCTCCTTCCCCCAGGCTCCTGCAATGTTGTGCCCTGCCTTGAGCAGTCCCTTCCCTAGATCCCTACTTAAAGAGAATTTCCTTTAAAAAAAAACAAAACAAAAGAAAACAAAACTAAAAGCAATACTGCAATGAACCTACTTCATGAACTTTTTCAGGTGTATTTGTAGTGTAAGTTCCTGGCACTGAAAGGACCATAGATTAAATGGTTTCATACATGTTGACAAATTATGGCAACTATTCTCATACCAAAGGTGTATGAAGATGTCTGGTTTCCACGGCCCTAGCAAAAGTATTATCAAGCTTAGATTTTTGCCAATTTCATAGATTTAAAAAATGTTATTTTGGTTCACTAGAATTAAGGATTTTTCTGTATGTCTTTCAGAAGGAAATATCAATGGCCCGGGGGCAAGACTATGATAATTTTGCATATACACACAAAAAAGGAAGGAGGTATTCCTGAAAGACTGCTGTTGTACTGTTTGAGAGCATTAAAACAGACGAGCATTGCATTGGTTTCTTCTAATAACTGTGAAATTCATAGGAAGTGGATTATTTTAAAATGTGAATTTACTTATAATATGCTTTTAGAAAATGTAATGTAACCCCATTCTGTCAAAAAATGTGGGAAATTATCTTTAATTCAAAGATTTGTAAATATTTACTCAGTTTTTTACATCCATTTGTGCTTGTAAACTTGCTTAGCTACAGTGTTACTGTTACGTGGGGCACCTGGGTGGCTCAGTCAGCTAAGCGTCTAACTTCTGAATTTGGCTCAGGCCATGATTTCATGGTTTGTGAGTTTGAGCCCTGCATCAGGCTTTACACTGACAGTGTGGAGCCTGCTTGGGAGTCTCTCCCCACAAACCCCCTACCTCAAAATAAACAAATAAAACTTAAAAAACATATTAAAGTGCTACTGTTATGAAAATTAGTAATAAAATCCCTTGATTTTTCCATTTCCTCTTAAGTGTTGTTATGTACAAATGGAATACTCATTTGAGCCTACAAGTAATGAAATGATCACTGTTGCAAAAAATGTTATTTTGGCTTACATTTCCTTAATTATTAATGAGGTTGAACATCTTTTCATATATGCATTAGCTATTTGTATCTCTTTTTCTGCCTTCCTTGTTCATGTCTTTTGTTTAATGTTCTCTTGAGTTGGTCATCTTTTTCTTAACTGATTATATATGTTCCTTATAAATTAAGAAAATTAGCCCTACAATATGGGTTATAGATGATACTCCAAATTTACCAATTTCCTTTCAGTTATTGCTCATTATTTTTTATTGTACAGAAATAAAAAATGTTGTAGTCAAATGTATCAATCTTCTTTATACTTCTAAGTTTTGTGTCATTCTTAGAAAAGTCTTCCCCATTCTACTATTAGAAATAAATATACCCCATTTTCTTCAAGTGTTATCATAGTTTCTTTTGCAGAGTTTAAATCTTCGATCTTTATGAAATTTATTTTGGTCTAAAGAGCAAGATGGAGATTTTCCTTAATTATTTTCCAAATGGTTCCTAGTTATACCAATTCTATTAGTTGAATAATCTTTTCCTCACTGGCCTGAAGTGGAGCTTTTACATTAAATTCTGGTGTATGGTTAGGTGTATTTCTGAACTCTATACAGTTTAATTAGAGACAATGTTTGGTTTCCTAAACACCAGTTTAGGAGGTCTGGCATTAGATCAGTGTTACTCTGGATCCAGATCTTTCAACAGGTGTAAATACTACAGTCAAAAAACTCAGGTGTGCAAAGATGTACCTTTATTTCTCTACAACTGAATCTTAGTTTAGCCCTTGAGTTCACCTGTCCACTCCGTGGTAGAACACTGGATTCAGTCAATTCAAGGTATCTCTGTCTCCCATAGGTGATCTAAGCTCTGGGAGTCGGGATGACAACAGTTTCTCTTTCATCCTGGCTTTGTTGAAGGGAGTGAATCTATTTGATAGCCATCTTCTACTTTGCCCATCTTCTGCTGGTGTCTGCAAGCTATAACTCAATCTGCCTGGTCCTTATCACTGTGCACTGGCAGCTGTTTATGACCCCATCCATGGGTCTTCATTGGCTCTGTGTCTCACGACTACTCCCCGAAAAGGGAGGCAGAAGTTTCTTGTGCTCTCAGGTTCTCCTAAAAATCCATCTGGGATTTCTCTTAGAGGCCCTGGCTCCAGCTCCATGGATTGCAGGATATGGAGGCCCCTTTCTGGGATGTGCAGGATATGGAGGCCCCTTTCTCAGTAATTCATATCAATTACTCACTCTCTTGCTCTCTTTTCCCAAGTATCTTCTTTCCTCCAACCTGTGAGATTTTCCACTGGTCTTTGGAGGGTGGGGGCAGTGGCTGCCGTGGGAGGAGGAAGGTGGCTTATTCATCACTCTGCAATCTCTCCAACTCCATTGTTTATAGAACAAACTTTGACTATAGCGTAAACTTTTTGTTCAGACCATTAGATCCTGATATTCAAAGCCAAGCTTTTGGAACCGAAACAATCTTTTGTCACTGAAAAGCCTAATTCATACAATTAAAAATATTTTGGATTTTAATAAGATCATTTCCATTATGAATTTTAAGAGCCTATTTTGGAACTCCTGGACAAGAATTTGATCCTTTGTTCTTGCTGAATCATAAGGAATAACGGGCATGAAGAAACCCTGGGAAAGGATGCTTGGGAGGAGCCACTGCTAGTAGAAAGTTACCTGCAACATGGAATCCTTGATCCAACATCTAGACTGCTGTCTCCACCCTCATGATCACACTCCACTGGTTAAGGGATCTATTTCAATTGACTCCTTTCTGCTCCTCTCAGTTACTTTTCTCTGCTCTTGCTTAGTCCTTACCGTTTTCCGAACTGGGATTCTGCCTGGCTTCCCTCACCACCAATCCTCCCAAGGAGCAGAGTCTCAGAATCTATTCTCTTTGGCTGGGCCATCATTTTGATGGGCAGAGGTAGATCACCAAGAACAAAGCATCATAATGTTGCCCTGTCGAATCCAGAGTAGCTTAAAGTCCTTATGGACCATTGCTTTGACGTATTCTGTAGTCAGTGACTCTCTTTATGACATTACTTTCTTTCCTCCCATTTCATCTCCTACCCCTGAATATTTTTTAGGTCTGACTCTGCGTATTTAATCCTCATAGGGATCTTACTTCCTTCATACCAGTAAGTAGCCACTGTCACAGGTTTTTGGGGATTTTGTTTTTGTTTTTGTGCCATGAATGGCTTGCTCTTATTCTCTAAAACTGTGTAAATGGGACTTTTAAAAACCATTCTTCTCTGACCACTTGTTTATGCTTGTCCTCTTGTTTGCCATTTCGTAAAAGGCCTTTAACACAGAACTTTTGATTTTGAAATAACAATTAGGGAAGAAAACACTTCATGTGAGGGCTGGAGATTATAGGGAAATGGCCCAGTCTTTTTCCTCAGACCAATGTACACTGCTAAATGATCAAGTTCAACAGGGCACATTTTCTCCAAATTAACAATATTCTCTTTCCCAGATACTGTCTCATGAGATCTACTAGAAAAATTCTGTCTTTTTTGGTAAGTCTAGGTTTTAAACATTTTTTTCCTTTTTCTTTTCAGCTCAGGTACTTCCTTGACTCAAAACAAAATAACATGGAGTGGAATCTTTACATTGAAAGAACATGGAACTTGCTTGAGACCTGGGATCACTTCAAATGGCTCCATATTTTTCTGTTCCCAATTAAACTTCCCAGAATGTTCCCACAGGATGCTCTCCACATTCATCAACTTTTTCAGTAATCCAGGAGCCCTTAGAGCCTGATAAAGTAAAGGGATTAGGCAGGAGCTTCTCAGATATGAGGAAGATATATGTCTCTTTGTTATCTGGATAGTGTCCCTTTCCTAATCACAAAGCAGTTGATTTCTGACTTGGAGAAAGAATTGTGGTCATTACTCATTGATGACTTTGGTGGGAAAAAACAACAGCTTGTAGACTCCTGGTTCTGTCATCACAACAGACTATGTGCCTTGAAAAACCTCTAAATACAAAACACCTAGAAATGATGGATCAGATGTAACAGAGAGCTTTTAAAGTTTCAAGCTCCCAAGAAAAAGGAGAAACTTCCAGACACTTAAAAAAAAAGTGGTGAGGTGCTAATTTTAGCCCCAACCTTGCTTTGGGGACATTTGGTAATCTTGGTAATCAAGAGGTTTGGATTTCTGACACATGAGGACAAAAGGCAAGGCCTTGAGCCATGGTGGGAAGGTAGAATTGAGGCTCTGCATAAGTGCTAGACCCCCAAAGGCCTATACCACCAGAAAAAAGATGTCCAGGCAAAATGAAATAAGAAAAATTATCTGCTTTATCTGGGCTCTGGGTAGAAAAAAAGAATTCAAATGTGCATAGACATGGTTTTGAGGTTTGAATTTATACACCCTGAGTGGTTAGAAACCCTGAGTTAAGATATTAACTTGAAGAGGTTCTTAACATCTCTGCCAATTGGTAGAATTTGAAAGTGAAAAAAAATCCCTTGTGGCAGCCATACATGCTCACCAAGGGCCCCCTGTCCTGTTCTCCCTCAAGACTCCGCTATAAGGTTATTCCAGTCACCTCTCACCCTGAGGCAGCCCCATGAAGGCTGAAACGTGGTGATCCCATGTTGTGGATAGAGAGGAAGGGGAAGAGTGCACATGGGCTTCTCATCCCAAGCTCAAGTATAGAAGCACCTTTACCCTCAAAAAGGGCCAGATCCCAGGCTTCCCTTTTCTCAACAAAGAAATCTTTCAGGTCCCCAGGGAATCCAGGTTAGAGCAGAGTCCCAGTGCTCAGAGTGGTAGCCAGTCACTATGCTGGGCACCAGCATTGTCAAAGTAATGGTTTGGTCTTTCCACTGTTCCCCTCTCCCTGCCTACCAGGGACAAGGCTTCCAGGATGGAGGGACCTTTAGGAACTCCTGCCTGTTGCTCAGATTGAGTCCTTCCTGTGGCAGGCTCCAAGTTTCACTCTTCATCTCCAGTTCCAGGATGGGGTGGAAGACAGTTAATTAAATATCTATCTATCTATACACACACACACACACACACACACACACACACACACACACACACACACCTATATATATAATCAAGATAACAGCATGAATCTCACAGATAAACTTTACAACATGGATTTACAAACCACAAGGAAATAACTTACTAAGACTGAGAGTTAATAGAAACAAACAAAAAAAAAAAAAACCAACAATGTGATTAGAGGCCCTAAAAAATCAGAAAGTGAAAATAATGAGTATAAGATATTTTATTTTAAATAATTAAAGCAGCAAAATATGGAGTAAACAACAAGAGAAAGGAAGAAGATACTATTTAAAAATACCTAGAAGACTCAAAAAAGAAATGAAAGAGAAATCCTGGAAATGAAAATATAATCATTGAAATGAAAGCTTGGTATATGTGATAAGCAACAGGGTAGACACAGTTGGAGAAAGAATGAGTGAACCAGGAGATATTCAAATAACTTATGTATAATATAGTACAATGATATGGGGGAAAAAAGAAAAGAAAAATTAAAACATAAGGAACATAACATTTGTAGGTCAAACATACATTTAGAAGGTATTCCATTCCATTCCTAGGTGTTTTACCCAAAAGGGATAAAAACGCGTTACCAAAAAAAAAAAAAAAAATGTGTACAAGAATGTTCATGGCAATTTTACTTACAATAGCCCAGGTACAGCTCAAATGCATATCTGCTGGATAACGGATAGACAAATTTTGGTATATTGATACAATAGAATTGTATTCATCGATAACAAGCAATGGACTACTGACACATATAACCACATAGATGAATCTCAAAAACGTGTTGACAGAAAGAAACCAGGCACAAAGGACCACATGCTATATGATCCTATTTGTTTGAAGTTATAGAAAACACTAATCTAATCTATGGTGTTTCCTCTGCAGAGAAGCATGAGGAAATTTCTGGAATGAGAGTGACATTCTATATATTGTATTGGGTGTTGATAACATGGGCTTGTACACTTGTCAAAGCTCATGAACTCAACATTTACAATATGTACATTTTATTGCATGTAATTTATATCTCAATAAAAAATTACAAATTTAAAGGTGAAAAAAGGAGAGAAACCAAGTAGGATACATGTCTGGAAAATGTGAATGTTTTTCAAAAATTAATGTGAAAAGACAACTTAATAGAAGAAGGTGCAAAAAAATATATAGGAAGGATTTTCAAACAAGAGAAGATCTGTAGAGACAATACACAGAAAATGCATAATCTCACCAATAATAGGAGAAATACTAGTTAAAACAACACTTTGACACCTATTAGATTTAAAAAGATTTAAGCCTGAAATAGTTCCAAATGCTGGTAACTATGTAAACAATGGGCATTCTCATACACTGCAAGTAAGAATTTAGATACAATTTAAAAAAAAATTTTTTTATGTTTATTTATTTCTGAGACAGAGACAGAGCATTAGTGGGGGAGGGGCAGAGAGAGAGGGAGACACAGAATCAGAAGCAGGTTCCAGGCTCTGAGCTGTCAGCACAGAGCTGGATGCGGGGCTCGAACTCACAAACCATGAAATCATGATCTGAGCTGAAGTCGGTCGCTCAACTGACTGAGCCACCCGGGCGCCCCTAGATGCAATTTTTTTGAAGACAATTAGGAAATACTTAGCAAAGATAAATTACAACCCAGAAATTCAATTCTTGGCTGTATCCTACATTATCAGTTCTTAAACATTCTGGTCCCAGGACACTTTATACCTTTAAAAATTATTTCTTTCATTGTTTTGTAATTGGTTATTATTTTTTTTTAATTTAAATCCAAGTTAGTTAACATATAGTGTAATAATGGCTTCAGGAGTAGAATTTAGTGCTTCATCACTTACATGTAATACCCAGTGCTCATCCCAACAAGTGCCCTCCTTAATGTACATCACCCATTTAGTCCATCGCCTCACCCCTCCAGCAACCCTCAGTTTGTTCTCTGTACTTAAGAGTCTCTTATGATTTGCCTCCTTCTCTGTTTTTATCTTATTTTTTCTTTCCTTCCCCTATGTTCATCTGTTTTGTTTCTTAAATTCCACGTATGAGTGAAATGATATGATATTTATCTTTCTCTGACTCTTATTTCACTTAGCCTGATACATTCCAGTTCCATTCACATTGTTGCAAATGGCAAGATTTCATTCTTTTTGATGGCCAAGTAATATTCCATTGTGTATGTGTGTGTGTGTGTGTGTGTACATATGTGTGTGTGTGTGTGTGTGTGTGTGTGTATACACACACACACACCACATCTTCTTTATCCATTCATCAGTTGATGGACATTGGGGCTCTTTCCATAATTTGGTTATTGTTGATAGTGCTGCTATAAATATTGGGGTACACGTGCTCCTTAGAATCAGTATTTTTGTATCCTTTGGATAAATACCTAGTTGTGCAATTGCTGGGTCATAGGGTAGTTCTATTTTTAATGTTTTGAGGAACCTCCACACTATTTTCCAGAGTGGCTTTCCTAGTTTGCATTCCCACCAGCAGTGCAAAAGTGTTCCCCTTTCTTTGCAACCTCACCAATATCTGTTGTTTCCTGAGTTGTTAATGTTAACCATCCTGACCGGTGTGAGGTGGTATCTCATTGTGGTTTTGATTTGTATTTCCCTGATGATGAGTGATGTTGAGCATCTTTTCATGTGTCTGCTATAAGCTTTTAAAAATTATTGAGGATACCAAAGAGCTTTTGTTTATGTGAGTTCTATCTATTGATATTTACTATATTAGAAAATAAATTTGAGAAATTAAAACTTTTATTATTCATTTGAAAAGTAATATAAGCCTATTGCATGTTAACACAAATAACATACTCTTATAAAATAATTATATTTTCCCAAACAAAACCTTTAGTGAGAAAATTGGCATTATTTTGTATTTCTGCAAATACCTTTATGGCTAGCTTAACAGAAGACAGCTAGAGTGTATTTCTGCATTCAGTCTTTTGTGGTGTATTGCTTTGATTGAAGTATGTGAAGAAAATAGACTCATACAGATCTGGAATCAAAGAAGCGAGGAGTATTTCAATAGTCTTTTCTATCTTTCTTTGATACTATACCTAAAACTCAACAAATAGTAGCTTCTTAAAGGCTCCTTGAAAACTGGAATTTAAAAATCATGTCAATGAACTTTTCATACTCTGTTGAATTAAAATATATGATCTATCTTTCACTTTGAATGGATTTTTTTTTTACTCATGCATCATTTTGCAACATCTTGCAGTGGAAACTGAGAAAATATTTTACTGAATTACACAGATTTTCTAAATGTTGATAGATTTAATTACATTATACAATATCAGAAAATCACCACGCATCTCATCAGAGAAATTCTGAAATACTGGGAAGCCCTCAAACTCACATTTGGATTCACGTTTTCAAAAACTCTAATTTTTGCTTGAAAGCTCATGTCATTATTTTTTTTGAGAAAATATCTGCCAAATACCGGAGACTGAAATAATCATGGTTTGTCTGCCAGGCATTCTTTCAAAATAAAGATGATGTTCCATGAAAAAAAGTGGGAGTTCATCTTGTAACTCAAACAATTGCATGATATCTCTTGAGACACTGTTGTCCTCTGGAATACAACAGGAGTAATTTGTGCTTACTCCCCACTTTGACATACAGAATATTAAATAGATGAGTATGCAAGAGTTGAGTTTTAATGAAATTACTATTGTTAAGTGATTTATTAAAATCCCCAGCAAGAATTTTATATCATCGGTGCAAATGTCCACACAATGAAAACGGTAAATGTGTCTCTGTATTATTAGGAAAATGACTGACCTCATGGATTGCCTGAAGGGGCTTAGGCCCACCAGGGGTCTGTGGATCACAGTTTGACAGTCACTGGCCAAAGAAATATTTGACTTTACACACAAAGAACCAATATTTTCATATTTTTTTTGTTATTGCAAAGACCAGAGACAACCACCACCCAGAAAAATGAATAGAGAAGTGGAATGGTATGACAGGGAATCATCTACAGCACTGAAAATCAACTAGAAATATGCCGAGATAGATAAGTCTCACAAACATGAAACTTAAAAATAGAGCATGAAATATGAAACTTAAAAATAGAGCATGAATCTAAAAATAGATTCATGAAATATGAAACTCTTTATGTAAAGTCTAACTATGTATAAAACAATGCTATGTATTTTTTAGAAATGTTCTATATATATAAATATATATAACAAATATATTTATATATATAAACATATATATGTTTATATATGTATAAAACAAATGTTATATGTATATATAACATATATATTATATATGTATGTGTGTGTGTGTGTATATATATGTGTGTGTATATATATATATATATATATATATATATATATATATATATATATATAAAACATAATATAGTAAACTTGTATAGAAATGCATTGGAAGGGCGCCTGGGTGGCTCAGTCAGTTAAGCATCTGACTTCGGCTCAAGTCATGATCTCACAATTTGTGAGTTCGAGCCCTGCATCCGTCTCTGTGCCAACGGCTCAGAGCTTGGAGTCTGTTTCAGATTCTGTGTCTCCCTCTTGCTCTCTGTCCCTCTCCCCCCTCGTGCTCTGTCTCTCTCTTTTAAAAATAATAAAATAAACATTAAAAAAAAAAGAAATGCATTGGAATGATCATTACCAAATTCAAGACGGTCATTACCTATAAGGTAGGGTAGGAACTGCATTTCGGGAGGAATCTCAGAGGGCTTCCAATGCATTTTCAATGCTTGTTTTCCTGAAGCTGAGTGGTGGGTATGAAGAGTTTATTGTATTATTTTTATAGCTGTTTTTATTTTGAAGAATTTCATAATAAATGGTAGCCTATCTACAATCATATTCTTTTTTCTATATTTTAGTTAATATATACAGTGCAATAGTGGTTTCAGAAGTAGAATTCAGGGATTCATCACTTTCATATAACACCCAGTGCTCATCACAAGTGCCCTTCTTAATACCCATCATACCCATTATGTTCTTTCAAATAATAGCTGTGGTGTTAAGCAGTCTTATAGGTGAGTTACTATTGAAACTTTAACAAGCAGATACGATATCAGGGATAAACTTCACAGTAACGGTGTAATTCTCTGTAATAACACCCACCCCACAAAATATTCAGGTTTGCTTGTTGTCCTGAGAGATAATGACTAGCCAAACTCATTATTTAGATAGTTTAAGATTACCCTCAAGGCATCCATTCTTGTCCACAGAAAGCATCTCTTAACCTCTGCTTTTGGTTACAGGTATAAGCCTAATGTGTCTGCTCTCACTGTGTTCTAGAACATCAATTTAGCCTCTTGATGTTTGCAGCATTCTCTGCAGGTGAGCTCTGTGTACATCTGCTATTTGAATTCCATCATCAGGGGGCCCCCTTGGCCTCTTGAACTTTGTTCTGTTACCATCAGAGAAACTTCAATGCCTCTGAACTTTGACCCACCAATGCCCCTCCCCCCCACAGCCTGTCTTTTCTGGTGGTTTGAAACAAACCGGCTGAGCTTAGTGGTGGCAGAGAACAAAACAAACAAAATTTTCATAGCGACTTTTTCATTTTGGGGGACAATGTCACGTTTTTCTCAGGGGCTGCTTTTTAAAACAACAAAGACAAACCTTTGCAGCTCTTTGCTTATTTGAAGCAGATATCCTTAATATGGAAATACTGTATAAGTAAATAATAGAGAATCCTCACTCCACTTGGATGGGCCTCGTAGAAGTTTGCTTGGAAGTTGTACAGTCTGTCTGTTCCTCTTTTCTAAAATGTATTCCTGCCTTAATTATGGCTTACAGATGCTGTGTGTCTGGGTTACACAGTTTTGAGCCTACACCCAAATTATTTTTATTTGTTCCATATACTAGTGCTGTGCTATTCGTTTTCACTGGAGAATGTTATTTTTTTAAATTGCAACAATCAATTAGCTAATATGCTTTAAAGAAAAATTCCTTGTTATCCATTTTATCTCCTGTAGACCATTTTGCCCTTCCAGTCACCCCGACCCCCTCATTCACACTAGACAGGAGGCATCCGTTGCCTCAAAAAAGGGAAGTTGGAAAGAAGTTAGAGAGAAGTAACAGTGAACTGTTAGCTTTTGAATTTCAGAATAGATTTCTGAGACTCACAGCTGAGATAATACTTTGAGAAAATAGGATTTTGTCTCAGAAGGCAAGATTTTGAGGTTAAAAACATTCATGAACCTGAAAGACCAGAATATGAACCTTGTGGCATAAATAATACACGAGGGAATACTGTAAAGAGTGGGGACTAGGAAAAACCTGAATAAACGGAGAATCCTCTGAGTTGACAAAATTTCCCCTGAATGGACTAAGATTACATTTTTGCCACCATGTGAAATGGGATCCAGGGCTCAATTCACAAATTAAGCTCAAATACAAAGCAGAGTTATGTTATTAAGCTCAAATACAAAGAGAGCTCAAATACAAATTAAGCTCAAATACAAAGAGAGTTATGTTATTCACATGTTTAAATTCATAAGTTGGTGTTTGTACCCTACACATCCTAAGCATGCTATTGTCCTTATCAGGGAGATATTGAGGCCACTGTTGATATATTACAGTGTTCACTTTGTGAGGCCCATTGGGAAAAAATTCTTGGGTATAAGTATTGGGAATATTTTCTTCCTCTGGGCAACCGGTTTATATTTAGTCTGGGAAACTGTGACTTAGGAATCTGACTGAATGTCTCTCTTAATTTTGTCTGCATGGAAGCACAGAGTCAGCTCTGAACCTTACCTACATTTTGCTAGTGAGTAGGATCTCATGGCTTAGATTTCATCTATTTCCCTCATCCTGGTGACTCTTCTTCCTGTCTTGTATTCCTTTTGCCCTATGCCTTTACTTACTTTCATTCTGGTTGGACTTTCTGGGAAGCAGACTCCAGACAGAATTTAAGGTGCAGAATGTTTATTAAGGAGTACCCTTGCAATCAACACGTATGGAAGGGTGTGAAGAGGAATCAAGATTGAAGAAAGGAAGAAGTCCAGCTTTGATGCAGTCCCAAAGATAGCTTCAGCTGACCTCAAAGGGAGCTCTGGAGCTAGAATGACCCCTCAAGTTTGTCCTAAGTTGGGCATGAATGGCCAGGTCTTTATATTTCTCCAATAACCATTTGTTAGATGTCAGATGCTCCAGGAAGAGTTGTGACATTGGCCATGCTAAGGCAATCCTTGAAGGAAATGACAGCTTAAGGGTGTTTACCGAAAGCACTCCTTGCAGCTGGAACAACAAATTCTTCATTGGAGGGGGGCTTGGTGATACACCAGTGCTATAGACTGAATGTTTGTGTCTCTCCAAATTCACATGCTGAAACCTAGTCTCCAATGTGATGGTATGTGGAGGTGAGGCCTTTGGGAAGTGATTATGTAATGAGGGAAGAGCCTTCACGAATTGGATTCGTATCTTTACAAAAGAGACCCCAGAGACCTCCTTCATCCCGTGTATCATGTAAGGACACAGCAAGAAGACAGCCATCTATGAAACAGGCAGCAGGCTCTCACCAGACACTGAATTTGCTGGCACCTTAATGTTGGATTTCCCAGCCTCCAGAAATATGAGAAATAAATTTCTGTTCTTTGTAAGCCCCCCATTCTGGAGTAATTTGTTATAGTAATTTGTTATAGTACATATTTTAAGAGAACAATAAGTAATTTTTGGAACAAGGGCACAGATAAAATAAATAGCTAAAAATAAGTGACCGTTGTTCTCTTCCTGGCCCATTTATGTTGTCTCTTAACTTTGATCCTAATCTTTGCGTATGCTATTCCCTAGACTAGAATGCCCTTTCCCTTTGAGAAAGTATGAAAGTGTGAAAGAAGAAAAGTGGATTCCTTCTTCAAGGCCCAGAATAGTATCACCTCTTCAGTGGAGGGTTTGCTGACTGCCTGCAGGCAGGGTCATCCGCTTTCTGCTCTGTCTCTGCCATGCCCCCCACATCGCAGTGTTGTGATGCATTCTCTATTGACAAGGCTTCCCCTCAAATCTGATCCCCTTTGGGTGTTCTCCTTATCACAAACAGTGCTGCCACCCACCCACCGGTGCCAGAATCCTGAGGGGGAGTTTCCAAACCTCACCATGTCCTACAGTGTTTTTTCTAAATTGTCTCTCTTGGCCCTCCATTTCTCTCCATGTCTGGTGCCACTCTCTTCTTTCAAACTCTCATTATATCTCTTGCCTGTGCTATCTGAATAGCCTCCTATCTTCTTCTCAGATTCTACTCTTGCTTTCCCAACACTCCATTCTTGACACAGCAGCTAGAGTGCTCTTATAAAAATGAAATAGATAAAGAGGGTTAAGAGTATTAACTCCCAGTTATAAAATAAACAACTCACAGAGATGAAAATTACAGCATAGGGAATACAGTCAATAATATGGCAATAACATTGTATGGCAACAGACGGTGTGACTACACTTACTGTGGTAAATACGGGGTAATGGAAAGATCTGTTGAAATCACTAAGTTGTAAACCCAAAACTAATATAACATTGCATGTCAATTATACTCCAACAACAACAACAATAACAAAAACAACAACGACAATGACGACAGCAAATGCTGACCTAGTTGTGGAACACTGTTTTAAGCCTGTCAGTAGCTCTCGCTCTGGGCTCGTGTGACTTGCCCACCTCCTCAGCCTCACACCCTCATCAGTTTTCCTTTCCCTACTGCTGGTTTGTGGCCACATTTTGGCCTGTTTTGATTCTTCTAATGGGCTGTGCACCTTTTCTCTCCAGGACCTTCTCTCACTGTGTGCTTTTTTTGTCTGCTTTTCCTCCATCTCTCCCACAGATTTGGAAGCCTTATTCATCTTTCAGTTCTCAGGTCAGCCATCCTTAACTTCCTGACTAGGTCAGATGTCTCATTTCACAATCTCTCTCCGTTGTGCTTCTTTGTAGTACTGGTCACATGGCAATTTCATAGTTAATTAAGAAAACAGTTTAACATGTTTTTCTCCTACTAGAATATAAATTCCACAAAGGTTGGGACATTTCTTTTTAAGTTTATTGGGGTGCCTGGGTGGCCCGGTTGGTTATGTGTCTCATGGTTCAGGAGTTTGAGCTCTGCATCGGGCTCTGTGCTGACAGCTTGGAGCCTGGAACCTGCTTCGGATTCTGTGTCTCTCTCTCCCCTGCTTGTGCTATCTCTCTCTAAAAAATAAACATTAACAAAAATAAAGTTTATTTATTTTTGAGACAGAGAGCATGCACACATGTGCATGTGCACGACCGGGGGGAGGGTCAGAGAGAGAGAGGGAGAGAGAATCCCAAGTAGGCTCCACACTGTCAGCACAGAGCCAGATGTGGGGCTCAATCTCATGAACTGTGAGATCATGACCTGAGCACAAATCAAGAGTTGGACGCTTTACCAGTCGACTGAGCCATCCAGCACCTCCAAAGTTTGGGACATTTTGATCACCTCAGCACTCCTAATCCCTAGCCCAGGGCCCACACATAGGAGGTGTTTTATGCTTTGATTTCCTTACTGGATAAATATATATTTATTTACTGAGTTTCTTAAAGGCGTGGACAATGTATTAGTCCTCTTTGAGCCCCCATGCCCTACCATAGTATGTGGCATATGTTGGATGCTCTAAGTATTTGCTAAATGAATGCCCAAATCTAACTATTTGAAGGGTTGTCTGGGGGAAGAGGGAATAGACATTTTGTGTGGCTGCTGGGGAAAGAACCAGGATTTAAGGTTAAAAATTAAGGAAAGGAAGAATTTTCAAAAATTAATACAAATGATGAGTAACCTGAAAGGGATCACATCCAAACACTTCTATGGAATGTTTTTGGGTTCCAGGATTATGGGTAATTTTTATTATATTTTAGTAGTTTTGTGTTTTCTAAATATTTCTACAATAGTCTGTTATTTTCATATACAATAAATAAATAAATCCAATAATTAAATCAGAAAAAAGTTATTTAAAAAAGATATGGACAGGTAACAAGGTAATGGGTTCTCTGTCCCTAGAAGTGTTTGAGCAGCTGGAAATAAATGATACCTGCCAATGATGACAAGGAAGGGACTTTTCCATTGGGAAGGGAGTGGATGGAGTCCACATGCTCTGAGATTCTTCCGACTCCAATAGCCCTTGATACTGTTAACTGAATGATAAATGCTGAGTCCCCTTTCTCGGAAGAACTTGGTCTAGAGTGCTTGGCTGCCTGACATGCTTCCAGTGGCTTACTTACACCGGAACCTTACCGTGACAGGATTAGCTGCAGTTGAATCTGATTTGTGTTCAACTGAGACTGATATGCAGCAGGATTTAGTGATGCCAAGAGCATGAATATGTTTGTGTGGGATAGCATTAGATATCTGTCTGAATTGTTTGAGTGAGTCCTGATTAAAATGTTCTCAAATCAGCACTTAAATCACACATACCCTAAGTATTATATTTAATGGTTATTTTTTTAAAAAAATAGACATTGCCAAACTGTGGTTTTGGTTAAATTAAAAAGATGAGCTCCATTCTGATTTTTGTGTTTATGGGCTAGTTTGGCAAACAGGACCGTTGTTTTTCTCTTTTAAGAGACAGGGCATTTAGACCATTTCCTCCATATTACAATAGTTTAGAATTAAGAGGGAACAGAATACTCCCAGAGGAAATCTGGTGTGTAGAAGTGAATCTCTGTGCAGAAAACAGTGAAACACACATAATATTCTTCTGATTACATGAAATCCCAGCCTAGATAGACAAACACAGAGAGAGAAACCTAAGATAATGAAGTAATAAGATTGATTTCTACAATGCCTGGTGAAAACCATTGTTTTGTTGTCATTAAGCCCATATAAAAGAACATGTGTTTGTTTTTGTGTATAAATGTGTTGTACCTTGGGCATTACTGATGTGAGTGGACTGGTAGTCAAAAAATAAAATAAGGCAAAAAAAGAATTCAAAAGGGAAAAATTAGAATTCACTCTTACTGCCCCCCACCCATAGTTTCCAGTGGAGTACTGTTATTCCAATGAACAAATGAGTCTATCACTTGTTTGAGTACTTTATATCTTTACATTATTTGACTTCTTTTAACTCTTCTCGGTTCTCAGTACCAAAGTGAATCTTAATCATTTCATTGATCGCAAGACAGAGGAAATGCATTTTCTTTCTATTGGATTCAAAATTTAAAAAGGTTTGCCCATAAAGGCATAAGGAACTGTGTAAACACAATGTGTCTGATTATATTCTTACAGAAAAATGCATAATAAGGTTTCAGAATTTCCAGCTCCCCCTCCCCATACCATCAGAAAGTTTTTCTTTGAAGTAGACAAGTTCAATATGTACTGGGTTGGGGGTATAGAATGAGAAGAATGTCAATATGGAACGTGCCCTGCAAGGCTGGGGTCTCGTGGCAGGACCAGGCTCTGTAAGGCCTTTGGGGGAGCTGGTTGCCTGTTTGGCCAAGTCCACAGCTAGAGGGCCTTACATGATCTGGTATATAGGACATTGACCAGAGCTCTCCTCACCTGGGCAAGTGCCTAAGAAAAGCCGGCCCTGGGAATTAGTGTCTTCCTTTAAAGGTCCTAAAGCCCTCATCAGTTCCACCTGCTCTGCCTTGTGCCTCCCCCTGCTCTTCTCTAGTTCCCCAGCTTACAACTTCATCAGATGCTTTTCCTCTCTCCTTTTGTCTCTGGTATCATTGACCTTGAGGGCCTCTTCTGGAAATGCTCCTCCTCTTGGTCTGGAATTCCTCTTTACACACCATCCTAATTTCACCTCCATGCTCTCCAATCTGTGACAGTGAATAAAAGAAATATCAGTGCCCCATATCCTCACTCCTGCCACCTTGGCCCATTCCCTATTAGCTTCCCTGCCATAAGAAGAACGTGGATAAAGGAGAACACAGGAGGGTAGGCACCAGAAACATGGCTTGTGTAACCATCTTTATTTCCATCAAAAGAGATAGTGTGATGGTTAACTTTATGTGTCGACCTGACTGGCCTAAGGGATGCCCAGAGAGCTGGAAAAACATTATTTCTGGGTGTGTCTCTGAGGGTATTCCTGGAAGAGATTAGCATTTGATTCAATAGACTGAGTAAAGAGATCCAGCCTCACCTGATTTGGGTGGGCATCACTGGGGGCCTGAATGAAACAAGATGGCAAAGGAAGGGAGGATTCTTTCTCTCTTCTTGAGCTGGGATGTACATCTTCCTCTGCTCTTGGACATCATAACTCCTGGTTTTTGGGCCTCCAGACTCCAGGACCAAAACCAGTGGCTCCCTGGTTCCCAGGACTTTTGACTTGGACAGAATGACACCACTGTCTTTCCTGGGTCTCCAGCTTGCAGATGGCAGATTGTGGACTTCTTGCCCTCTGTCACCATGTGAGGCAATTCCTATAATAAATCCCCTCTTATAGATCATTCTCTATATATCCTATTTGTTCTATTTTCTCTGGAGATCTCCAATAATACAGAAGGTAAATATTCACAGAAATGGCTGATCTCATACCTTTGAGAATGGATGTATTGGGCAAATTATAACCATTTTTAAATACAAAAAATACCTTTGTAATATGCTTTACTGTTCACAAAAAAACTTTTATATACAGTTTTGATAACTGTGAAACAAATGCATGTAGAACTCTTAAACTAATACTTTTGCTCATTTATTTACATTTTTTCTCCCATATTTTAAGTTCTGAAATTGGGATGTGCCTGATAATCAGTGTGTTTTGCAGTTGTAATCCACCAGGAATGACTACGACTGGGTGTCACTCAAACTTGGTCCCAGTGCTCTGTGTTGTTACTTCAATTGAGTTATGTGCATGGTCGACACTACACATGTTAATTGCTGTTTAGCATGTCTTGAAAATAATAAGATCATTTGATTTTGAGACAAAAAGTTATCATGTACATAGAGAGGCAAAGAAATAGAAGGGTGGGATGAAATATGGCATCAGGGAACCGAAGAGCCATCACTGGAGAAATGACTACAGATCCACAAGTCTTGCAAAGCAGCCACTAAATGTTTTATCCAATAAAGGAAGAGATCAACATGTAGATGAGGCTGGGTTTCATTTTGTTGCTGAAATAGATACAAAAGGATTACCTGTCACACATCACTCAAGGTACCTAAAGTCAGAAGAAACTGCTAAATCTCTCAGAGTAGATAAAAGACATTTGGAAGTAAAACAGCACTGATTATATTGTTATTAAGACATAGCATCATAATTTCATTTGTAGGATTTTTTCCTCCCTTAGTGGTGTGTAAAAAATGGAGTGCCATCAAGTACCCATGGTTTTCTGCTGGATGCTATTACTTGACATTTAAGCTTCATGGCAGTTCTGTTCCATAGACGTTATGGTTCCCAAGCAAGCGATGAGAGATGAGTAATTTGCTCAGGCTGGTAATTTAGTTTTGGTAGAGCTAGGACTTGAATCCTCGTGTGTCTGTGCTCACAGCCTGTGCCACCTTCTCTAGACTTCACTGCTTTTGTCGAAATCTCCCTGATTTTCCAACCCCTCTGTCCTTCACAAGCACCTTTGGGGAAGAGTCGCTCCAGTAGGCCTATAAACTGGAGCTATTCTGGAACAAGATGACATTTTGAGTTTTTCATCTCAAAACTTAGATTTTGGGGACTAGAAATCCTGGCTAGAGAATTTATGGTATTCACTTCTCTGCAATGCACCATGAATTCCGCCTATATATTCCCTTACCTCATCTTGCAACTGTTTCCTAAAAGCAATTAAAAAAATTTTTTTAAATGTTTATTTTTGAGACAGAGAGAGACAGAGCATGAATGGCGGAGGGTCAGAGAGAGAGGGAGGTACAGAATCTGAAGCAGGCCCCAGGCTCTGAGCTGTCAGCACAGAACTGGACGCGGGGCTCTAACTCACAGACCGTGAGATCATGACCTGAGCCGAAGTCAGAAGCTTAACTGACTGAGCCACACAGGCGCCCCCCTAAAAGTAATTTTTAAATGTAAATTTACTTTTAAATTGAAAGATAAATTTCCCAAGGGTAATTTTGCAACCCAGTAATCTTTTATTTATGCCTGAGAATAAAGTTACAATAATAGGCCCAAAAGTGCCTACAGAAAGTAGGTGAATTGGAGATGACCGAATAAATGTCTCTCAACCTCACCAACAAAGGATCTTTCAGAAAAGTCATGTTAGCAAAATATGGAACATTTATTTTCGCCAAACTCCAGGTTCTCAAGAAATAACCAGATGAGAATCTCACATATAAACGTTTGTTTCCACAGCTATCTGAGAGGGAAAAAGAATCGAAATAGAATGAAAATGAAAACCACTTGAATTTCTAACCATGATTATAATTGTATTCATCCCAACATTTTTAAAGGTTTAAATATGTTTAGAAGAGTGGTTTCTTCTTAGCTCAGGATCAGGAGCTACAGCCCTCTTGGGAAAGGGCACTCTGTGGTGAGCTAGCTGGCAATGGCAGTGGAAGTGCCAGAAATATCAGTGGGAAGCTGATGATTCTGAAATTGCAGTGTGATTCTAAACCTGGGAGAATTTGTTTGCATTTAGAATTACTACAGCACCATGGAATGAAACCAGAAAGATCATTATTCATACTTCATACATTTATTTCTCTTTAGATTTGATCCAAAGGCTCTGAGAATTGTATTCTAAACTAGAGGCATCCAATTAACGAAATCACAAGGACTGTAACAAGTAACAGAAATAATTCATTTCTTTCAACTTGAGCTGGTGGGTCCATTCTTTTCTTTCTTAGGATAAGCATTCAGTGAAAACAGAATCAGTATATAGACAGGTTGAGTTTTACCGTAATCTCTCTGCTACGAAAGGTTTGAACACATTGTTGGCCTTTAAATTAATAACTAATGTGGTGTCACTTAATATTCTATTTGTCTGTTACCAGCTTTTTTCTAATTAATTAAACAGCTTGGTTACTCAACTGACTCTTAAGAATGGCTGGTAGATTTCAACATAATATTTAGAGACTCATTTACAACTGTATGTCTGCTCACCTTTTCCTGCCTGGCTTCATAGGAGAAGATGTCTCCCTAGTCTAAGATGAATCATGTATCTATACTCTAAATATATACATTAAAATTAAATTTACCATTTGCCTCACCTCTTAAACTGTTGCTTCTGAATTTTCTATCTCAGTAAATGCTACCACCATGCATCAAGTTTCCTAAGAAAGCACGTAGGGGTCATGAGAGACTCCTTCCCATTCCTATACCCCGGCTCCATCCAGACCACCAGTATCCAATTCATTTTACTAATTCACTATTTTTCTTGCATTTCCATTCCCCTCTGTCTCCTCTGCCACTACACCTCACCACTTCTAAGAATGTCCCAAATGATTTCCCTGCTACAACTTTGTATATCTCTACAATCCATTCTGTATACCACTATCAAAATTATTTCTCTAAATGCAAATCTTAAAACCTTTTTAAGAAAGGTTCAGGGGCACCTGGGTGGCTCAGTCGGTTAAGCATCCGACTTCGGCTCGGGTCATGATCTCGCGGTCCGTGAGTTCGAGCCCCGCGTTGGGCTCTGTGCTGACAGCTCAGAGCCTGGAGCCTGTTTCGGATTCTGTGTCTCCCTCTCTCTCTGACCCTCCCCCGTTCATGCTCTGTCTCTATCTCAAAAATAAATAAACGTCAAAAAAAAAAAAAAAAGAAAGAAAGGTTCAAGATCCTTAGTATGGAACCAAGCTCTTTATGCTGTGGCCTTATAGGTCTCTCCAGCATCATTATGTACCATTCCTCAACAGCACAATAGCAACCTCCCTGCCCCCCACCCATGTTCCCATCCTACATAAGGACTTGCTGTTTTGCAAATGGACCATGTTCCCTTTCCCTCCTGTGCTTTTGCAGTGTGGTTCCCTCTACTGACCATTGTTTCCTTGTCTGCCCACAACACTCTTAGCTCTTTAGGACAAGTTCATTTTCTAACAAGCTCTGGGAAACAGTGAGGGAGCCCATGCTTTGGCTTTGAGTTCAGAGTCAATTACAGTGGTGTCTTCTCCTGTATTTCCACAGGACCTTGTGCAAACTTTCATCAAGGCACTTGAGCATTTCAATTTTTGTTCTATGTGATTATCTCTTCTACTACGCTATAAAATCCTTGAGGGGAAGAGCTGGGTCTTTTATTTTTCTATCTCCAGGCCAAGCATGGTACCTGTTGCTTGCTAACTGTTCCATAAATTGCTACGGCATGAATTTTAATCCTTTTCCCATCACTTCTGGAAACTTTGCTCAAGCAGAGTTGTTTTTCTTCTTTCTTTTTGCATGTTAACAACCGCCCCCCCCCCCCCCGCCCCAAGTCTAATTCATCTTTAGAACAAACAACAAAACACTTTCTGTATCTTAGCCCCAATTTGTTGAAAATAGAGTCCAATTATTGCTTTAAACTCCTAATCTCCTTTTGATTCTTTAACCCACTGAAATTTGACTTTTATGTCATTACTCCAATGAAATTGTTCCTACCAATAATGCCAATTGCTTCCTAATTGTAAAGCTCATTCTTTATCTTAAGTGATTACTCTTCAGGATTTTACATTGTTAATCTCTCCCATTTCCTGAAAGCCTTATTTATTTGGCATTTGTGACATTATTTCCCCTGGTCTATAACATCTCTGAACACAAACCAGCCAATCCAGTGTTCCTTTGTTTAAAAGTTAGGTATCCCAAAGAAGCCCTTATTAGTTCTTTTGTCTTATTCTTCCTGAGTAATTTCAGCAAATTCCACATCTTTGGTGACCATATATATATCCCATGAGGCAAAGTCTTGACCCCCCCCAGAACTGTTTTCAATTTGTAATAACTTCTGTGACTCCCAATACCCTCAAACTTTACATGTTAAAATTCAATTGTTTCCTTTTTCAAACTTGGCCTCTTATGTAGTTCCTGTCCTCATGAGTTATCAGTAGAGTCAAGGTAGAATTAAGGGAATTGACTACTTACATTTTTTCTAGGTTTCTGTAGTCCTCTTATATGCATTCCAAGTTAGCTTTTGTATTAATTATCTATAGTTATGGAACAAATTTCCACACACTTGGTCACTTAAAACAGCATATATTTATTATCTCAAAGTTCTCCTGGGTCAAATGTCTAAGCATGGCTTACCCGGGTCCTCTGCTCAGGGTTTTGCAAAGCTGCAGTCAAGGTGTTGGCTGGGGCTGGGATCTTCTTCCAAGCTCCTTGGCTGTTGGCAAAATCCATTCCCTTAAAGTCGTAGAATTCATTGCAGTTTGCTTATTCAAAGCCAGTGGAAGAGAGTCTCTGACTTGTTCACTCTTTTTTAAAGGGCTCATGTGATTAGATCATGCACACTTTTGTGCATATCCTTTTGACTAACTCAAAGTCAGCTGATTAAGAAACTTCTTCACCTTTGCCATGTAATGTACCATAGTCATGGGAGAGACTATCCTATTCTTTTTGCCATATTCTATTAGTTAGAAGCAAGTTATAAGTCAAGGGGAAGGGTCAGGGTATAGACCATTGGGAATCATCCTATAATTCTGCCCGCCACAGCTTAATTTTTTTTTTTAATATGAGTGATGGAAAAAACCATAAAATGTAATTTGGAGATATTAAAAGTCTGAATATAAAGAAGAAAAGTATAGAACTGTAACATCTCAAAACTCGATGGAAATGGCACATACTTTGAAGATGGTGAAAATGGTTTTCTGTGCTTGTTGTAGCTTACACTTACTGCCTTGGGCAATAGATATATCTAAGTACCTAAACTTTAGATCATGTTATGTGAACCTAAACAGAACAATCAGATAAGTTGTTCAGAAAGACAGACATTTAATTACATAACTGTCTTCACTTGAGAACAATTTTACCATGTGTTAACCTCATTTGCATTAGGAAAGAATAAACATAATTGTATGTCTATATTAAGTTATGTGTTTGACTTTTCCTCATAGGGCTGTACTTTTCTTCTAATACTTTGACAGACTGTAGTTTTCATCAGAGGTGCTTGATCTTTCCTTGGGATAAGTATTTCAGGTACCTTGTGAAGTTGTATTCTTACAACTTACAATGGCATATCTACAGGGGTTCCTAGATCCCTGACTCTCCCCTTTCTTCCCTGTATCATCTGTAGCTCCTTTTTCTGAATGCATCATACAGATGTTCTGGAGTTAATGCAGGTGCCATTAGAATACGAAATGTATAAAAATCCTGCCACTCTTGGGTTCTGCTTTTTAGGGAAAACTGTTCCATTCAGTAAAAACACAATGTGACTTGGCTAACTTATCTCTTTTTTCTTGACATTGGCAGTGATAACGCAATGCCCATTGTATACAATCAGTGTGAGGTCGGCTTGCAAATCCCTACAGATATGTGGTTACTTCTCTACTTTCCCTTTCTTTTGCTTGGGCGACAGCCACATTGATGCACTGGAGCCACTCTTCTGCATTCTTCTCATCCTTGGCCTTGAAAACATAGGTTTTATTGTCTGTGAAGATTTCAAAAGCCCGAGGGAGGGAGCGGTCCCTGCGTTTCCTGGCCACAACTTTCACACTCTGTACTTTGCTGAGTTCTATTGGGGAGTCATCAGGATCATCTTTCTGAAATGCATATGGGAAGGAAAGAACATGAGCTGGTTCCCACAGTATGAAAAGATCTTTGGCAACTGGAGAATTTTCCAAGAGGATTAGAAGCCTTTCACTGCATATAGTTGTTATATGCTTTGTTACTTTAAATGCTAAGGCCTCACAGAGTCATTAGACCAATGGAAGGAGTGAGCAATTGACCCTGTGTTACAGTATATTAAGTTGGGACAAGATGGCCAATTTGGAAGAAATTATTATACGGTGAGTTTTGGGAAATGTTTAATTCATATTTCTTAGATTTTATGTCATTTTTATTGATACCAACACTGTATCAATAGGGCAAAATGCAACAGTACAATAGAGTACTATTAAGTCAGCATTTGAGATACTTGGGGAAGCATGAAATTGAATTTTCCTGCGTGTTATCTCTGAGAAAGCGGTATTAATTGAAGAAACAGAGTTCTAATGTTTATGTAGATCAAACTGTTTTTGAAACACACTGGAGCTCTGGAAGCATGATTTGTCTATGAACATTAACTGAAAGAATACTTAATGATTTACATTTTTCTTGAATCAAAGCAGGGGCTTAAAGATCACTGCAACACGAGGGTCATCACAACAGGCTAGTATGAATGGTTTCAAGAGATCAAATACTTCTTTACAGCAATTTCTTCAACATCCCTGAACGCATCTGTCTCCTAGAGCATGCGTCTCTTCTTGAGGATCTTGCCAATTCTCCTTTGCCACCTCCCCTAGGCAGTCACCCTTTTTTCATTCTTCAATGGAAAGGCACCTTCTCACTCATCCCAAACTTACCATGGTGTATTGTCCAACTTGGAAAATCTCAGAAGAATCAAACAAATAAGAAAAGCAACTCAAAATATTGATCTCAGGGAAGTGTCCTTCAACCAAAGCAACATAATCACTCTCCAGCTATTTCATTAAGAGATGCATTTCCAATAGCATTTCACTCTTTAATGTTTAGTAACTATTTATTACATTTTGTATTACACTTTTGACTTTGCATAAGTGATATAATTTAAAAAATATTTTAAAAATCTTAGCATTGAGTGACTGGTAGTAATAAAAAATTAAAATAATTAAATTTCAATTTATATGTGTAGTTTTATGGTAGTGAAAAATGATTGGGTGATCAGGATAAATGCTGTGGGAGTAGAAAAAATATTATTTCAAAGAAAAATGATATCATGTAACCATTTTGATTAAAGATGAACTAATTCATGTATTTTTTTAATGGACGGTGTTAGGTGTCAAACTGCTATGGTATCTTAGCCCAGTGGTCATATTGAAAGGAGAGGTGTGGTCTTTTTATCTTAAAATGATAATGTTTAGGGGTGCCTTGGTGGCTCAGTCGGTTAAGTGTCCAACTCATGACGGCTCAGGTCATGATCTCATGGTTCATGAGTTCAAGACCTGGATCAGGCTCTGCACTGTCAGTGGGATTCTCTCTCTCTCCCTCTCTCTCTGTCCCTCCCCCACTCTCACTCTCTGTCTCAAAATAAGTAAATAAGCCTAAAAAAGAAAATGATAATATTTATAATTCAACAGAAATTACAGTTTGTGTGACTTTTTAAACTTATGATTGACTAAAAAAAATGCTACAAGGTATTACACAGATTTTTCAAAATTCTTTTAGGGAATAGACAGAATAAAGTTTGAAGATATGTGTATTACCTAATACTTTGTTAGTTTACTTTGGTTTCTAGTAAATATCTGACAGCAATAAGATTATATTTCTTTGAATTAGTCTGTAGTATAGAAATTGATACATGGAGGAATTGATCAAGAGAACAAAAAGTTACCACAGTTCTCTAAAGAGGGACAGTGAAAATTACCCAAGAGACATGGGCGGGAAGTCAAAGGGCACCTTGCCTGGCTGGTTGGTAGAGATCAAAACCTTAAGAATGCAAAAGTAAAAAAATAACACCATAGTCTTTCAATTCTTATTAAAAATGCACATTTTTCTCATTTACAAGAAAGGTCCTTTTTGATGGGGCAGAAGCTTCGGCTGGATTGGTGACCACTGCTAGGTTCCTGTGTCCCTGGGGATGAGAGGGAAGTTGCTGTGGTCTTTAGAGTACATTATATCACTTCCCAATATTTGAGCCACACGTTCTGTCAGATTTCTAAAATGTCAAGCCATTATTTCCCTCTAAAGATGTCAAACAAGTTAGCCAACTATAAGATAGCTTATTCGCTAAGCTTTATTAAAAAGCTCTGAATCAAGAAGTCTAAAGGTGGTTATTTGAGTTCAGGAAAGACGTTCTTATGCACTAACTCTGCTCCATCTCAAGGGATCTAAGAGATCACTGCATCTTAACTTCTAATTCTGATTACTTTAATAAAAACAGGAAATTCAGGTGGTCATTTTAAACACTTTCAAGTACTTCAATATGGAGCAGTGCTAACAAAAAATTTCTTTAAACCGCCAATAAATAACTGTCTAAGTTGAGCACATCATTTACTTCCCTTTCAAAAAGATCTTCAGCCACAGAAAGGTCCATCTGTACATTTTACAATACACACAGATGAAGAAAGCAGCACGAGCTTAGCATAGGTATCACCAATTTTTTTTTTCATTCAGAAAGTTAACTTCAAGTTTTATTGATTAAAAAAGCGTTTGATCAAAATTTGTTGTAATTCAGATATACGATACTATATAGCTATTGAGTAAAAAGTTCAAATAAATTTTATAATGAGCATTCTAAAGACACAGTGCCTATGTTCTCATTGACTCATAATTTTAAATAATTTAAAATCTTTCATTAATTAATTCAGAAACAGTTTGGTTTGCCACTGGCTCTGTATTTTAAGTGTTCATGGGAAGCAGGACGGTGCCTTCATTTAACAACATGCTTTGATGTCACACGGCCTGTGTCTGACTCCAGTTTTATCCCTTTCTGCCTTACTGGCTCTATCCTTGGTCAAGCCAGTCAGAGTCTCTGTCTCTCTGTCTCTTTCTATCTCTGTCTCTCTCACAAGGGGAAGGGAGTGAGGCAGGGTCTGATGTTACATGATGTTAAGGAACCATATGGTAGAACAAGTTTGAGATACACTAAACAAAATTAAGTGGGCCCTTTCCTGCAAGACTTGTCAGAGCCTTTAGCTCCTTTGTATTTCCCAGATGTCTTTGACCAGGACCAAAGACAACTCCTGGTAATAATTGACAGATCCTGGGTCCCAAAGGCCATGAGTGGAGCACAATGGGTACAGAGGAGTGAGCAGGGTGTTGTATGTGTGTTCTCGGCGCATCTTTGCACAGGAGTAGATGGCCATGTGGGCATATGAACATGTTTTCTCCATCACTCTGATTCTGGGGCTCAAATAATACCTGTAAAAGTGGGACTGGACAAGAATCCAAAGGCCAGCGTCTTGCCCTTCCTGGCTTGCCTGGTAGCTAGATAAGACTGAAAGTGCCTCCACTGCCTGCTCAAGTCAGATTCCACAAGGCTATCTTGGCATTGAAACTAACCTGGTGCCTGCCCCTCCCAGGAAAGACACAGGCAAGTAAGGGTTCTCAGTTGTGGAAGCCGCTGGGATGGCCCAGCCCAAAGGAACATGCTTCCACCCTCCAGCAGGGAGGGAAGGAGGGAGGACAAGTCACCCCAGACGCAGCATCCATAACATGGCAGTAACAATAGTGCTGACCTCAAAGGACTGTTCTGAGGATTCTTGAAGGCAATCCAGCATGGCATGTGATAAGCTATTATTACTATATTCAAAATATCCAAGAAGTAGGTCAAGCTTTCTTTCTTCCTGATCCTGAATAAGTAGAATTTAACGATAAATAAAACTGATTTGAAAAGAAGGGGATAACTTTGCATTGTCTATTAGAATAGAATGCTGCTTCAGAAGTTTCCCACTAGAAATTCAGAATACAGATATTTACTGAGCCTCCTAGTTTCAGATTGAAAGTTATATTACATGAATATTTATTAATTCTTTTAGAATCATATTCTATTCATTAACTGAATACTAAATACCTAAAATGTGAACTTAGCAGACTACGAAAAGGACTTAAATAACTCAGCCTTTGTTTCTTTATCCCAGCCTACTGTCCCCCTTCCTTGGGTCCCTGCCTCCAAATATAACCTTTAGTATAAATGAAATCAAGGTCCATATCATAAGACATTAATTTATGTAGCTGATCTATGAGGAAACAAAAGGCACACTGTTCAAGTCAAGCTCGCTGTGTAGTTCTTCTGCAGTTCATCTTTCTAAAACTTAAGTCAACAAAAAAGATCTACCATAATAAATTGAAGAGAGACAGTGAACCAACTAATGTAGGGCTGAACAGAATAGACAGTCCAAGGGGCATATGCAGTAAAATGATGCTGTAAAATTATAAATGGAAAAGGAAAAATTATTGGTGTTTTAACTCAAGACAAAATGCCTAGCTGCTTGGTGGAGAACAGGACCTTAAAAATGCAAGTGTAAAAGACAAGAGGGAAACTTACAGACTTTCCTTTTTGAAACAGAAGTTGATTTCCGGCCAGCGTAAAATAACGAGTTTTCCACCTTTTGATGAACTTCCATCTGACTTGCTTCTCTTTAAGTTTTCCTTCCATGAGAGGCTGGCCATCTTGGTTTACAACTGTTGAAGGTAAGAAAATGATCAAGCCTTTTATTTTCCATTATTTATTTGGCAAGTGATCAAAAGTCAGAATTGTACAATGAACCTGAACCCAGTAAGCATATTTGGAGAGTGTGCTAATAAATTATGAATTTGGTTAACCTTTCCCCCTTTGTCCCTAAAGGAATGCACAATTTAGATATGATAATGAGAAAGTGTTGAAAGACCTCACTGAGATTTTCAAAAGGAATATAGTTCACTAAAAGAGCATCTGGTTAGCAGTGGTTAGGGGGGATCCAGATATCCAGACATCCAGCCCGCTGTGCTTAACTCTTTTGTTTCATGATATTCTGTTCACATGAACTGCTTAGAAATGCAACTTTATAAACCAAGTATATTTAGTTATTTAACAGCAAAAGTCAAAGCTGTGCCCTCAAAGATGTTAGGTGAAGACATAACATTGCAAAGGCAAGCCCAACACTTTTGAACATGGTATTTCCACTCTCTGGCACACACACACTCCTTTTTCCACTCTGCATGTACCCATTGAACAACTAATTATTTCACGTATCAGCTCAAATGTTACTTCTTTTGGGAGACCTTCCCCAAACTTAGACCAGAGTGCATTCATCTGCCATATGTTCTGTAGCATCTGGCATGTTTCTTTCACATCAAGCATTACTGGTAGATAGTTATGGTGTTTATCTGATTCATGTCTGTCTTTCCCATTAAACTGAAAGCTCTGTGAGGGTAAGATCTTTGCTTTGTTCGCTCATGTATCACCAGGCATCTAATACAGTGCCTGGCAGATATAGGGAATTTACTAATATTTGTTGAACGGAAAGGTTTATTTTATAGTGAGGTAGAATGCATATGATTGCACATCATCATAGAGTTAGATTTGTTACAATATCAGAAGTTATAATGTTCAACTAAAGAATTCCATTTCTTTTGCCAACTACATAAGATTCACTCTCCAAATTCATATGAATTCTGATTTCTGGGGACTATGACAATACTTACTTATATATATTATGTTCAATTTTCATAGCACTTTGAAAGTAATGAAATGTGTTCCTTCATTTGGAAATTTAGACAGTGCCTGTTTGACCATGCAAATAAAACCTAGGCTTCCTATCCTACCATTTCTGTTTTCTAGTAAAAGTCAAATAACTACCTTAGATAAGGAGGATTTGTCCACCTTGACAGCATTTTCGGGATAAGAATGATGAAATATATGAAATACATAGTTTCCATAAACAAAATTCTACTAAGGCTAGTTTGGCCATGTTTCCTTCCTGTCTGATGACTCTTCAATTGGATGTTCCATTGTCAACCCCAAATTAAAAACTGAAAACATTATCAAATATATTGTTAGATAGTGACAGGGCTATGATGAAAATGAAGCAGGATTGGTGCACATGCACATATGTTAAGAAAGAGCTTGGACATTCAAAGGGACCTTTATTCTGAGACGTCAGTGTTGAGAAATCTCTCCCATCTCTAGAGCAACTTCATGGTGGCTAGTAATGTGCACAGCAGAGCATAGGGAAAGCAGGAACTCAAGCAGTATTGACAATAGATACAAGAAAATGATATCAGTGTTCTGTTTTGCTTTGCTAGAGATCATCTGATTTAGAGTATTCTTAAAGACAATAATGCTCTTTGCATATTTAAATTTTCCATAAACAGTGTTTGCTTCCTTTGTGCAACCTCCACACTCTGCAGTTACTGCAAATGCTCTGTCTTCACTGTTCTGTATGTCCTAGAGAGTCAGAAGAGCCTCCCAGTGTGGGCCTGGACCAAAGATTCAGTGTTTACTCACAGTGTGCTGCTGAGTCATGAAGGGGGCAGCAGCCTGTCTGACAGAAGGAACAGAAGGTCCAAGGGAAGATCCAAGAAGAAGAAAACAAACTTTAACAAACAATGAAAAACCCAGGCCAGAATTTACATTAAAATCTTTCCTAAACTAAAACATCCATTTCCTATGCTTTCACAGTAGAGAAAAATTGCTAACCTAATTATAATGTTCAAGGATTTTTGCATAAGAATTCAGAAGAGTTAGATTGGAGTCCTTTCAAATGCAGTTTTCTGATCAGCTCAATCCCACCTACTTTAAAAAAAGGTTGAGATCACAATTCAAAATTAAGAAACTTATGTGAGGACACGAGGTAAGTAGCACTACTTTCTCCTCCATCTCCTGCTTTTATTGAAGACTTTACCTCATAGTTTGTAATCACATTTCTTTCTTACAATGGTTTTAATGGCAAGATGACTTAATGTAACAGCTTCATAAGAGTACATTTTTCTAGTCTCCATCTTCCATGTTTACTCAAAGAAGCATTTGAAATAGTCATGATATTTGACCTGATTTGAAATCATGGTTGATTTAGGTAATATTCAAGCACATGAATCCTTCTGGATCTGACCTAGGGGATTAACTTCAAGTATTTCTCTTCAAGGCAGTGAGAGGCTAAGAGAAAAATTACCAGGTGTACTCACAACTGCAAAGAAAAGATCTTTCCCCTCCCCCCGCCGTTCCTGAAACCAGCCAGGGCGCGCCCGGTTGTAGTCTGACATAAAGGCAGGAACCAATCAAGTTCTGCTGAATGGTTTGAAATAAAGGCGGGAACCAATCGAGTTCTGCTGAGCGTTCAGATTTAAATGTTAACCAACAACAGCTCTGTAACCTCTAAAAAAAATCCCTAACTTGTTTGTGCCTGTCTATAAAAGAAGCTGTAAGATCCTTACTCGGGGTCTCTTAGCATCACCTGCAACGAGTGCGCGGAGGACCGGGTTCGAACCTGCAATAAATGACCCTTGCCACTTGGCTTTGACTCTGGACTCTGGTGGTTTGTTTTCGGGGGGTCTTTCGAATCGGGGCATATCAGCAGATCCAAATGTTGCACTTGAAGAGTGTGTGACAAAAGTTTGCAAGAAGCACTTGGCAAACAGCTGAAGGAATTGTTTGAGACATGGAGTGGGTAACATATCATACCCACAGACCTGCATAATGACCATATAACAATAATGATCATGAAAGACTCAAGACAAAATGAAAGGCTTACTTGGGCACAAAAGGATAGAGGACTATCAAGAAGTGCTACTAAGCAGAGACTTTTCATTGTAGCCCAGCCAAAACTACCTCAGGGAAAAAGTCCATGGAAAGGGTTGTAGGAAGGAAATGTTAGCAGAACTTTAAACAAGCTTCATGTTAGGGCCCAAATTTATGCATCAAAGTCAGCTTCAGATAATTTCATAAAATCCAGGCTATTTGTAGCTGTAGTATTAACTTAATAATAGTTTCAAAAGGCAAAAAAAAAAAAAAAAAAGAAAAGAAAAGACTTAAAATTTTTTGCTACTATCCCACGTCTTAATTTTTTTTTTTGCAAGTATGTCTGGCATATGCACCAGAGGTCGTATGTCATTTTACTAGGTCTATTGCCCATATCATGTCCTTGTAAGCAATAATTCTCATGATAACACTGACTCTTTGTGATCAAATCAGGGAATTAACTCTTTCAAAGGGTGTTTATATTCGATTTGAAAAATAACATGTGGAATATGACTATGAGAGAACGATCATGTATTCGAAACTCTCTTGTTTGCATGGAACACACACAGGATCATCTTCTTTCTTGCCAATTAATGCATTATTTCATTTAAAGCACCACAATGTGGCTAAGACATTATCTACCAACCTGGATTTTTTCTTTTTTTTTTTTTTAATTTTTTAACGTTTATTTATTATTGAGAGACAGAGAGACACAGAGCATGAGCAAGGGACGGGTAGAGAGAGGGGGAGACAGAATCTGAAGTAGGTTCCAGCCTCTGAGCTGTCAGCACAGAGCCCGACATGGGGCGTGAACTCCCAAACTGTGAGATCATGAACCGAGCCAAAGTCAGTTGCCTAACAAACTGAGCCACCCAGGCACCCCGGATTTGTTCTTTTTTTTAAATGTCAGTGGCTGAATAGCTATGGGATATTAAACTGATTTCTCTTGTGCAACTGGAACCCAAACTGTTATTGTGTTTATCAACTTAAAAGTCTTTCTGAGGGTCAATATAAACGTTTATACATTAACTATATTTCTTTTGTGCACCAAGAGTTGAAGATATTTATGTTGATAAAAAATGAATTTTGAAGATGCTAATCTTACTCAGCATGAAGTGGATGATTAAGAGTGAAGTAATGCCAGACAGATACCTTAAAGCTGAGAAGCCCTACAGCAGAAAGGGTAATGCAATAAAGAATACCTCTCTGTTTATCTATCAGCTATCCAGCCATCGCATACATACTTTTGTTCACAGATAAGTTGTAAAGTACTGTGTTTGGATCTGATGGAGTTACAAAGCTCAGCTCAGAGAGAGCTTGAATTTATCATCTTGTAGGTGGAGGTAAAGCATTTTACAAATTATACAGTGCCATTGGAGAGGTAAAAATCAAGCACTACAATACGCAAAGTCAGGAAATTCTACTTGTGGCTGGGAGGAGGTGACCAGGCAGCTGGGTCTTGGCTAAGGAAAGGAGAGAGGGTATTCTAGGAAGAGGGCAGAAAAGGACTGAGGTACAAGAAGGGTGTGTAAGGGAAAGCACATGAAAAGAAAAGAACCTAAAAATCTGGAAAGATCCATGAACACATGAGCAAATTCATAAAACTGTTGCTTTGGAAGAAAGCCATATGTGGAAGGCTGAGGGTGTGAAGGCAATTCAAGATTTTCTAGGTGTAAGATCCAGGAAAGAGATTGGGTATCAAACTGTCATGGTGAGGTCATATTGGACTTTAATTGAAGGTCCTTTTGAATATTTGTTAGAAAGGACTTTGCTTTTCTTAAGAACTAAGCAGGGGCCTAGAGCCTGTGTGGGTCCAGCCAGCATAGGCATGAGGCCTCCTGGGCCCCAGATGGGATCAGTTATATGTCAAGAAGAGTCTCAGCAGGAAATAGAGGACACCTCAAGCTGGGTAATTGAAGGACTTAATAAAGGGGCTATTTACACAGATGTGGGCAAGGTGTAGGAAAAGCACCATAGTACTCTGGGGCCAGGAACCATGGGGAGGCATAACACCCTCTGCATGAAGAGGAAAGGGGAGAGAACAGTTAGGACTTGGAGGGAAACTTATATGGAGAACACTGTTTGTCATGAGCTGTGGCCTTGGGCACAGGACAGTCAGCCTGCAGCAACCAAGCAGAGGGGAATGTGGGAACAAATAACCCTACCTCACTCTGCTTCCTCCCTGTGATCATCTGCCTTTGTCCCTAGTGGTCAACTGTAACTGAAAGTCAGAGGTAGTGGAGACTGGAACACACTGGAGGGATACCTCCTAACCGGGGCAGAGGAAGCAGGAAAGCTTCATCTGGAATAAATGTGTCTGAGCTGAATTCTGAAGAACAAATAACAATAAGGAAGGTAAAGGAAGAAAAGATATCCTGAAAAAAACAAAAAGCCAAAGCTATTTGCAAAAGGGCAAGGCTTAGATAGGAGTCATGCAATGCATACTAGAAACTAATTCATTCTATGTGATGGAAGCCTGGTGGGACTTTGAGGGCAGGAGATGAGGTGTGAGAGTCAGGGAAAGATTAAGCCTAAAGATCTTTGGACATTGTGCAAAATGGAATCTGATGCTTTGTGATAGAACATAATGAAAAATAATAATTTCTGTAGTCATACAATCCCTTTTATCTCAAGTGCACTAGAGGTCAGTGTTTCAAGGTCTCCATCTTGTTTTAAGGTTTGTTGCAATTCTGAATATGTCGTTAGCAATTTATAATTTATTTAAACATAGCGTGTTGAATGTCATGTTTACTCACCACTATAATAGATCATACAGAGCTATACCAAAAAGTTTCTCTGATATAGGCCTATAGTTTATGGGGTAAGGACAGTGATTTTGGAGCCAGACCTCAGCCGAAGTTCAGAATCTGCTACTTAACAACTGACTGATCTTGTGCAAGCTACTTCACTGAACTTCAGCTTCATCCTCTAGAGTTGTAATGCTTAGCCACAGGGCCACCACAAATGGCTGTGCAGGTTGTTCACTGCACAAGAGCACTCAGCCAAGGTGGTGAGGAGGGTCTGAAATTCAGCTTGTATTTTGCTGTTCACCATCCATTCCCAAGTGGATTTCATCCATCATAAATAAAGGCACACAAAAGTGTCTTTAAGGCTAACCTTAACCGAATGTCTGGTACATGGTAAGGGATAAATAAATAGTAGCTACTATCATCATGATCACGATATCATCATCAATATAAAATGATCATCACCATCCTTTTATTGTGATGATGAACAGATGGTTTTTTATAAATACCATATCCTAATGGTTCCAGGATAAAATCTGCCTCCCTCCCTCAAATCAAGAATGAAGTAAAATCCACATGAAGGCATTAGGAATAACAAGAGAATTCAGAGTGAGACAGGGAACACTTTTAAGGTTCAAGGACTTTAGGCTTTGAACTTAAGATGTGACAGGCAATTCAAAGAGTCCCAAAAGGGAGGTAAACTCTTCTGTTTTTGTATAACTAGTTCATTTATTCACCAAGACTGCCATTTTGAAACCAATCCAGTAGGGATTGGGCTGCATTGGGAGTGTTTTCTACATCATCTGTGGTTGCTCCCTTTTCTTCCAGACTTCCTGCTTGTTCTTAGGACAGTAGTTGGTAACCCCCATATAACTACTATTCACATTGCAAAGTGACTGCCATTCAGACTCAGAAATCCATTATACTGTATGCTTTTTGGCTTATGTAACTTTTGCTTGAAAACATTGGATGTGCAGGAATAACCCATAACTGAGATTGCCATGAATTTAATTTGTGATATTTGAATTCTCAATCATTCTTTCCTGATTGTTAAATACCTTTAAAAGAAGGCAACTTCTGGAAGAAAAAAATATATATACATCTCAAATACTTAGCTTTTAAATAAGAACTAAGAAAAAGTATCTTTTTAAAAACTTGCCCTTGAAATTACTGCTTCTGGGAATTACAACTCCTATACAGTCTGTGGGGTATTTCTTTGTATGCACGGAGAGTCTCAGATTTACTTGAATTCCCTTCTGTGGTTTTACTAATTTGCGTGTGTGTGTGTGTGTGTGTGTGTGTGTGTGTGTGTGTGTGTCAGTTCTGATAAAGCCAACTATAATTATAGAGGAAATGCTTAAAGAGGGGTAGAAGCACTAAAATGAGGAGGGCATAGGAGCCACATTTAGTAAACTGAGCATCTGTGGTTTTTGAAATCACTAAGGATTGTAACAAATGGTATGTTTCTAGTGAATATCCTGCCAGTGTTTTAGAGTGCCATATTTACTTATCAGTAGTGAATGAATGAGGAGGCATAATCCAGCATAGATTTTGAAACATCCTACAAGATGCTATGAAGTCCAGAATAGGACAAAAAAACTCAATTTGACAGCAGCTCTTTGATGACATTTTCACATGTAACTGAATGGCTTCCTTCCTTAATAATTTTATACCCATCAGAACATAGTATGCTCTCTAGGCTTCTCTACCAGTCACTGAAATATTGATCTAAAGAAGCCTCAGAACTATTATTTTATAAGCCTGTAGAACAATATTTTCCAGACTGTATTCTGAAGGCCACCTTCAGAATTATTCGCTGGCTTGGAATTATTCACTGGCTTGTTAAAATGCACATCCCAAGGTACCACCCAAAGCTACTGAATCATAATTTTGGGGTGGGGTGAGGGACCTTACATTTTTAACAAGATACCCAGGTGATTTTCATGTAGCTCAAGAACTTCTAGGAAATGATAGCAGCCTCATGGCAGATGACAGTAATAGGTCATAGAATACACAGAATTGTTAAACTGCAAAACCAATAATGAATAGAAAATTGTTATGATCTTTTTATGAAATTAAAGAATAGGATAGCAGTATAAGATAATACGCATATCCTTGGCTTAAATCAATAGAGTTACAGAAAAAGAATGCTCAGCATCAATGTCTGTGGAATTTGGCTTATTTATTGTATCATCAGTGAAACAAAAATTCTAAAGCCACTTGATAAAAAGGTAATCTGTTCAGTAGTTGTGCGCAGTAACCACGATCACCTTTGTGCCTTTTATGGGAAGCTATCAGTGAGGACTGGCCCAGACTTGCCTAGTAATGACTGCTAGAGACCAATGGGAAAAGATCAGAGATGGTGGAAATGAATGAAGATAATTGCTTAATTTCAGGATTGAGCTTTGAATAAGAAAGGGTTCCACACATGTTTCTTATGTTGGTCCCACACTGCTATTCTATTAATATGATCTCATGGATAGGTCTTCCTGGCAAACCTGGCCATAGGATTTTAGACAGTTGTAAATGTTGAGTACTTTCCCACACTGTGTACTGTAGAGCTGCTTTCCTTGCACAGGGAAAAAGAGATATGACATACTTGTCATCTGGTTTGGGTTGTGCAAGTTGAGCACATCCTAGCTATTGTCCTAGCTCCCTGTACATTCTTGGTATATTAGAAGATCCTAAGGTGTTGTCTACAATGCTTTTGTAGAATGATTTAACACAAGTTCCATCTGTTATGGTTCAAACCATTTGACAAAAAAAGAAGTTTTACAATGTTGGCATTGGAAGCTTTATCTATAACATGCATACCATCATGCTCATGCTCATGACCAGACATATAACACACACACAACACATCACTTTCTGTTAATTACAATGATTGCCCATATTGCTTTCGAAAAGACCTTATTTAAGAAGATACTGTTTATTCAGTGAAAACATCTAATATGAAAATTACACTGGAAATGTTATCATATGAATACTTTGTCTCTGAAAATGAATCACTGTGAATTCATTAATTTGTTTTCTGTCACCATTTGCCTGAGAAAAATTTTACCAAACATTTTCTGAGAAGATACAAACTTTGGATGTTCACTTATTTGGTAAATATTTATTGAGCATTGTGTGCTAGGGACTGAAATGGATGGGTACTATGCACTACCATTGGATGTGAGGCTATGAGAGGCATGTTATAGAGTTTGGTCTTTAAGCTAAGAGCTGTGGGCTGTTGTAAGGTTTCAAGGGGGGGAGGCACTGTCAGATTTGTGTTTTGAAGATGTCATTCTGGCTGCAGTGTGGGAGGCTGATTGGCAGGTCCAGAGTAGCTTAGTTAGGAGGCTATTTCCATTATTTTAAGTAAGAGGTTATGGTATCTTACTCTGTGTGATGGAGAGAGGTAGCCAGAGTTGAGAGCCATTGAGAAGGTCAAATCCATGATGCTGGGTGAGGGACTGGGTGGAGGTAGGAAGAGGGCAGTGGGTCTCTGACTGGTGTGGCAGAATGACTGATGTTGTGTTTACTCATATAGAAAATGCCAAAAGAAAACCTAGACTTTTTTCAGGGGCAAGGGAGGGATAATCATGAGTTTAATTCTTTTTCTTTTTCTTTTTTTTAAATATGAAATTTATTGTCAAATTGGTTTCCATACAACACCCAGTGCTCATCCAAACAGGTGCCCTCCTCAATACCCATCACCCACCCTCCCCTCCCTCCCACCCCCCATCAACCCTCAGTTTGTTCTCAGTTTTTAAGAGTCTGTTATGTTTTGGCCCCCTCCCTTTCTAACCTTTTTTTTTTCCTTCCCCTCCCCCATGGTCGCCCGTTAAGTTTCTCAGAAAAACAAATAATCCAGTGAAGAAATGGGCAGAAAACATGAATAGACACTTCTCATGAATTTAATTCAAATGAAATGAGCCTGAGGTGCCTTTGAAGCAGCCAAGTAGGTGGTGGGAAATGTAAATCCAGAGTTGGGAGGAGAGGCCTGCACTGCAGATACTCCTTTGGGAGTTGTCTCATAGAAGTGGCTGCTGAAGCTGCAGGCCCTGCAAAGACTGGCTGGGGAGAGAGTGTACAGCAAGGAGGAGAGGGCTCTCAGCAGTGAATAGGGGATGGAGGAAGGTGGGCCCAGAAAGGGGGCTGGGAAGGGGTATCTGGAGAGTAGGAGGGAGACCAGAGTGCTGCATCACACGGTTACAGAGAGAGGGTGCTGGAAGAAGGAGCAACTGGTCAGCAGAATTGAGTGCTGCGAAAAGGCAGTAACGCAAGGACAGTGGCATACACAGTGCACGAGAGACTTGCCTAACTCCAATGTCCACAGAGACAATGGGTTTAGAAGCCAGAGTAGAGTCAGGTCAGATGGAGAAGGATGCAAAGAGAGGCAGAATGAACATTGACACCTCCCTTTGTTTAAAGAGGAGGAGAGGCAAACCATAAGAGACTCTTAAATACAGAGAACAAAGGGAGTTTGATAGAGGGGAGGTAGATGGGGGGGATGGGCTAAATGGGTGATGGGCATCAAGGAGGGAACTTGTTGAGACACGAACTGGGTGCTATATGTAAGTGATGAAATCACTAGTTTCTACTCCTGAAACCAAGACTACACTGTATGGCTTAATTAATAATTAATTTGAATTTAAATTATAAATAAATAGCCCCAAAAATGAAGTATTGTCTGTAAATTTCTTAAGATGGAGCTGGTTCGTAATAAACATTCAATAAATGGTGGCTGCTATTCTTATTATTTTTAAAAAAATTTTTTCCAATGTTTATTTTTATTTATTTATTTATTTTAATGTTTATTTATTCTGAGACTGAAAGGGCGGACCTACGCCGGCCGACTCCATCTTGTTCTGTGTCCTCCACCTTGACCATGCCTCCTCCCCTTGAGTAACCTCCTACTCACCCATTCAAACTTCCCAATCAAAACATGCCCGGTGACCTGCGTAACAGGACTCCGACCCTTCCCCAGCCATTGGCTGAGGCCACAGCCATTACCTCACCAACTGCCCCTAGACCCCAATAAAACCTTTGTGCTTTTGGAACTCGCTCTTTCTCCTCGATATCTCACCGCTGCGTCGGTGCAGTAGGGGATTGAGCTCGAGCTAGGTCGAATAAGGCTCTTTGCTTTTGCATCGGACTCGGCTTCCTGGTGGTCTTTGGGGATCACAAATTCTGGGCATAACATTTGGGGGCTCGGCCCAGGATCCCCAAGATCCTCGAGGGACCCCCGACCCGGAGAGCCTGACTGGCCACGGTTAGTGTCTGTTCGTTCCATCTTTTCTGTGTGAGCTCATTTCTGAGATTCTGGTAGTGCCCGATGCGGTCTAAGTGGACGCACTGGAGGACCACGGGCCGGGAGTTTTGGAAGACGTTCCGATCCTCCCTTTTGGAGGGACGTGGAATCCCCTCATCGGTTCTGGAGGGACGTGGAATCCCCTCAAAGGTCTGAGATGAGGTGGGTCGCTCCCACTGGTCGGCGTGAGGCTGTTGTCTAGCTTTCAGTTTAGGAGGGACGTGGAATCCCCTCATCGGTTTTGGAGGGACATGGAATCCCCTCAAAGGTCTAAGCTAGCTTTCAGTTTTGCTTCCACGGAGTTGGAAGACTTTCCAGGGGCCCTCTGTTTGTCTGTTTTTGTGTTTCTCTGTTTTGTTCTGTGGACTTACTGGATGGACGTTATGGGACAGACTCAGACTACTCCTCTAAGTATTATGATTGATCACTTTAAGGATGTGAGGGGAAGAGCTAACAAACTCAGTGTGGAAGTCTGAAAGGGCTGGTGGCAGGTTTTTTGTTCTAGCGAGTGGCCAACTTTCAATGTCGGATGGCCACCAGAGGGGACCTTCGACCTCCCTACCATCCACCGAGTCAGGAGTATCATCTCTCGGCCTAAGACGGGCCATCTTGATCAGCTCCCTTACATTATCACTTGGCAGGACCTTGTAGAAGACCCACCCTCTTGGCTTAAGCCCTTCCTAGCCCCACTCCCTCTGGAGCCAAAACCCATTCTTGCTTTGCAAGGGACAAAGAAGAAGGAAAACAAGAAAAGTCTTACCCAGCCTTCAACACCCCTCTACCCTGTCCTACAGGGGGGGGACTGAAGAAGAATTAATTTTTCCTCCCCCGTATAACCCCCCTAGGATGCAGGAAGAACACCATCCTCCCCCTCCGGGGGAGGCAGACGCTGTTCCGAGAGCGGGAGGCTGAAACGCTCTAGTGGGAATCCGCCCGCCCTTTACCAGACAAAGGGCTTGGAGGGAGCAATCCGCCTCTGCCACCGACTCCACTATTCTGCCCTGAGAGCCACCGGACCCCCAGACGTGGAGGGGAATCAGCCCCATCACTATTGGCCTTTCGCCACTAGTGACCTCTACAATTGGAAAGCTCAGAATCCCAAGTTTTCCGAGAAACCGGCAGGGCTTATCGATTTATTAGACTCTGTTCTTTTTACCCATCAGCCCACGTGGGATGATTGCCAGCAGCTTTTGCAGGTCCTGTTCACTACTGAAGAAAGAGAAAGAATCCTCAAAGGGGCCTGAAAACTAGTTCCGGGCACAGACGGGAATCCCACCACCAACCAGACTCAGATAGATGCCTCCTTCCCCTTAACTTGGCCCCAGTGGGATTTCAACACGGCAGAAGGTAAGGAGAGTCTCCAGGTCTACTGCCAGACTCTAATGGGGGGGTCTCCGAATGGCTGCTAGAAAGCCAACCAATTTGGCCAAGGTAGGAAATGTACAACAGGGAAAAGATGAATCTCCCACTGCCTTTTTAGAACGGATCATGGAGGCATTCCGTACCTATACCCCCATGGATCCAGAGGCTCTGGAAAGCAAGGCAGCTGTTATCATGGCCTTTGTAAACGAATCGGCCATAGACATTAGGAGAAAATTACAGAAAATATATAGACTAGGAGAAAAAAGTCTGCAGGACTTACTGGTGGTAGCCAAAAAGGTATATAATAACCGGGAGCCTCCTGAGGACAAGCAGGCTCGCGCCATGGCAGCTGCCAGCAGTAAGCAGACTCGAGACCTGGCCAGAATACTACTAGCTACCACTGCTGACTTCCCTGAGGAACGAGACCGCCGTCTCCGGCAGCTGGCAGACGACGCAAGAAAAGGTAAAGGAACCACCAAGCCGGGGGGGGGGGGGGGGGGGGGAAGCAGAGGCTGCAGAAAGATCAGTGCACATACTGCAAGGAGATAGGGCATTGGGCCTGAGATTGTCCGAAATGGGCCGGCGGGAAGGGAAGCAAGACTGATTGAGTAAAAGTCCTAGAGCTAGATGAACTAAGCGATTAGGGGAGTCGGGGTTCGGACCCTCTCCCCGAACCCAGGGTAACTCTTAAAGTGGAGGGGACCCCTGTTGACTTCCTTGTCGACACCGGAGCACAACATTTGGTTCTCTGCACCCCACAAGGAAAACTAGCCAGCAAGAAGTCCTGGGTACAAGGGACGACTGGTATGAGCCAGTATTCATGGACTGCCCGAAGAACAGTAGATTTGGGAACGGGCCGGGTATCCCACTCCTTTATGGTAATACCAGAATGCTCCTACCCGCTGTTAGGACGGGACTTACTGACCAAGATTGGAGCTCACATAACTTTCAGACAAGGGGGGGCCTCAGGTCACCGATGGCAAGGGCCACCCCATCCAGGTCCTGACCATGAAACTGGAGGATGAATACTGCCTCCACCAGGAGGCGCTCCCGAGAGAGGATAATATAGACAGATGGCTACAAGAATTCCCCTTGGTTTGGGCAGAGACGCGGGGGTGGGGGGGGGGTGGTGGTGGATAAGACTTGCCGCTCACAGGACCCCGGTCCTGGTAGAGCTCAAGCCAGGAGAGAGTCCGGTAAGGATCAAACAATACCCCATGTCTCAGGAGGCCGGGAAGGGGATCGAGCCACACATCCGGAGACTACGAAGCCTAGGGATACTAGTTCCTTGCCAGTCTCCCTGGAACACCCCCCCCTACTGCCGGTCAAAAAGCCTCACACAAATGACTACCGACCGGTACAAGACCTCCGGGAAGTAAATAAGGGGGTCACGGACATACATCCAACTGTTCCCAACCCACATACCCTCTTGAGCTCCTTGGCGCCCTCCAGGGTCTGGTATACTGTACTAGATTTAAAGGATGCCTTCTTCAGTCTGCCGCTGGCACCCCAGAGCCAACCCTTGTTCGCCTTTGAGTGGCATGATCCGGAGGAGGGCTACAGTGGGCAACCCACCTGGACACGGCTGCCTCAGGGATTCAAAAATTCGCCCACCATCTTCGACGAGGCACTACACGAGGACCTGGGTGAGTACAGAAGGGAGCACCCTGGCCTCACCGTCCTACAGTACGTAGATGACATCCTGATTGCTGCCTACACGGCCAAAGACTGTGAGCTAGGGACCCAGGACCTGCTGGCTACCCTGGGGGCCTTAGGGTACCGGGCATCTGCGAAGAAGGCTCAGATATGCAGGGAGAGGGTAAGTTACCTGGGATATATCCTGGAGGGCAGACAGCGGCGGTTATCAGATGCCAGAAAAGAGACTGTCCTAAAGATCCCTACTCCCACCTCCCGAAGTAAGGGAATTCCTAGGATCAGCCGGCTACTGCCGCCTCTGGGTTCCAGGTTTTGCTGAGATCGCCAGGCCCCTATATGAAGCTACCAAAGTGGGGAAAACATTTAAATGGGCTGAAAAAGAAGAAACTGCCTTTAATCAGTTAAAAAAGGCCCTCCTAAGTGCCCCAGCCCTGGGCCTACCAGACATTACGAAGCCCTTCCACCTCTTTGTAGACGAACATAAGGGAATAGCAAAAGGGGTTCTAACTCAAGCCTTAGGCCCTTGGAACTGCCCAGTGGCTTACCTGTCCAAGAAACTAGACCCAGTGGCTGCCGGGTGACCGCCATGCCTAAGAATTATTGCGGCGACAGCACTCCTAGTCAAGGACGTTGACAAACTGACCCTAGGACAGGAAATCTGGATCATGACCCCACACACTATTGAAGGGGTCCTGAAACAGCCTCCTGATAGATGGAGGAGTAACACATGTATGACTCATTACCAGAGCCTCCTACTCAACCCTCCATGAGTGTGGTTCCACCCCAGTGCAGCCCTCAATCCTGCAACCCTGCTGCCCGACCCTGCCCGACCCTGACCCTGACCTAGTGGGCCCTGCTCCACTACATGACTGTGTGGGAATCCTGGAACAAGTACATGGATTCCGGACGGACCTGACCGATCCCTCCTGGATGCCGAGGCTACTTGGTTCACTGATGGCAGCAGCTTTGTGTGAGACGGACACAGGTATGCGGGTGCAGCGGTGGTCACCGAAACGGACACCGTATGGGCAGAGGCTCTACCCTCCGGAATGTCAGCCCAGCGAGCGGAGCTCATAGCCCTCACCAAGGCGCTGATGCTGGGAGCTGGAAAACGGCTTAACATCTACACAGACAGCCGTTATGCGTTTGCCACAGCTCATATTCATGGGGCAATTTATCAGGAGAGAGGGTTACTGACGGCAGAAGGACGGACTATAAAAAATAAGCAGGAGATACTTAACCTGCTTACAGCCTTATGGCTTCCTGCCAAGGTAGCCATTATCCACTGCCAAGGGCACCAAAAAGCTGAGGTAATCGAAAGGCTGAACAGGCAGCCAAGGCAGTAGCCCTTACTTCAGTCCCCACCATGACCATACAACTACCGGACCCGGGAGACCCAGTTTTACCAGACCAGCCCAAATACTCCCAGGAGGAGTTACAGCGGATCAAGAAACTCCCCATGGCCCAGGAGATAAAGGGATGGTGGTATACACCTAACAAGGAGCTCGTGCTGCCAGACCGGCTTGGAGTCTCAGTATTAGAGCACATGCATCAGTCTACTCACATGGGGGCCCGAAAATTAAAAGACTTAATCCGACATGCCAGAATCAAGATTCACCAACAGGACACCAAAATAGAGCAAGCTGTATCTGCCTGCAAGACCTGCCAACTCACCAACGTGAGAGCCACCTCAAATAAAAAAAAGGAACCAGGCTCAGAGGCACCAGACCAGGAGCCCAATGGGAAGTCGACTTCACTGAAGTCAAACCAGGAAAGTATGGTTATAAATATCTTTTAGTATTTACAGACACCTTCTCTGGCTGGGTGGAGGCATACCCAACCAAGCATGAAACGGCTCAGACGGTGGCTAAGAAGCTACTAGAAGACATCTTACCCAGGTATGGTTTTCCTGCCATGGTAGGATCAGACAATGGACCAGCTTTTATCTCACAGATAACACAGGCAGTAGCCAAGGCGGTGGGGGCAAACTGGAAATTACATTGTGCTTATAGGCCCCAGAGCTCAGGACAAGTAGAAAGAATGAATAGAACCCTAAAAGAGACCCTTACGAAATTAACCATGGAGACTGGCGGGGACTGGGTGACTCTCCTACCGTATGCCCTTTACCGGGTTAGGAACACTCCTTACACCTTGGGTTTTACTCCCTACGAGATCATGTTTGGCAGGCCACCCCCTATTATTCCCAACCTTTGAGCTGAACTTCTTGCGGAGTTTAAAGATCAAGAACTTTTTCTTTCCTTGAGAGGGCTCCAGAGGGCGCACGAGGACATTTGGCCGTGCCTCCGTGCCATCTACGAGGCTGGCCCGACCCCGATACCTCATCAGTACAGGCCAGGAGACTGGGTCTACGTCAAGAGGCACCACCGAGAGACCCTCGAGCCGCGCTGGAAGGGACCCTACATCGTGGTGCTGACAACCCCCACCGCTCTCAAAGTAGACGGCATCACGACCTGGGTCCATCACACCCACATTTGGCCAGCAGACCCCTCCTTGATCTGGAAGGACTTCGTCACGCTATGGGCTGTCAATTGGGACCAACACAACCCACTCAAGCTCAAGCTACAGCGCATTCGGCCCACCTAATATTGGTAACTCTGTTAACTCTGCTTGTCATTGCTCATGCTGCCAGGAGTCCCCACGCCCCCCAAAACATCACCTGGCAGATCATAGACACCAGCTTGGGGACAATACTTAATCAGACCTCCCAGAGCCACCCCAGGGACACTTGGTTCCCAGAACTTTGCGTAAACCTCCAAACTCTGTTCTCCTTGTCACCATAAATGCAGCCGGTCCCATGATTGGGTCCGTAAGCTACATGACAAAGGGGGAATGAAAGGGCGGACCTACCCCGGCCTACTCCATCTTGTTCTGTGTCCTCCACCTTGACCATGCCTCCTCCCCTTGAGTAACCTCCCACTCACCCATTCAAACTTCCCAATCAAAACATGCCCGGCGACCTGCGTAACAGGACTCCGACCCTTCCCCAGCCAATCAGCTGAGGCCACAGCCATTACCTCACCAACTGCCCCTAGACCCCAATAAAACCTTTGTGCTTTTGGAATTCGCTCTCTCTCCCAGGTATCTCACCGCTGCGTCGGTGCAGTAGGGTATTGAGCTCGAGCTAGCTCGAATAAAGGCTCTTTGCTTTTGCATCGGACTCGGCTTCCTGGTGGTCTTTGGGGATCACGAATTCTGGGCATAATAAGACAGAGACAGAGCACGAGTGGAGGAGGGGCAGAGAGAGAGGGAGACACAGAATCAGAAGACTGAGCTGTCAGCACAGAGCCCGATGCGGGGCTTGAACTCACAAACCCTGAGATCATGACCTGAGCCGAAGTCGGCCGCTCAACTGACTGAGCCGCCCAGGTGCCCCATGCTATTCTTATTATTACTAAAAACAAATAAAGAGAGGATGAGAGGTAGAGCAGTAGGTGGAGGAAAAGGAAAGGATAAGCCACATGAGTGTGTTTAAAAGCCAATGGGAGGAATCAATTGGGAGGAAGAAACTGAATAGGGAAGAGGGTAATCTATAGGAGAAGGTAGGAAGGATGAGATCCCACCTATGCAAATATTACCATCCTCTTGAGATATTGGATGACTTTATTCTCTGTGGCTGCTAAAGGCACCTATATGTCATTTACATAGATGAGTTTGTGGCTGAAAAACACATTTCTTTCCTTTCCTAACGTTAGTTATATAGGTGAACAAAACGTTAGGATTACTCTGCAAGGTGATGGCCACAGCTCTCCTGAAATATTTTAAGCGCTTTATTTTAGAACTACATAAAAGTTCTTTAAATCAATGTTATCTTAAGGTGGTGTAGTGATAAGAGACTGGTTTACTCCTTTTAGTCTGCCTTTTGAAAGCATGCTTCTGCTCCATAGACTGGCTTGACTCAGCTTATTCTCCAAGTGAAAAGGACACATTCCCATGTGTGATGATTTGTTTGTGGAGAACCATGGGCTGACTAATGCTTGGCTACAAGTATAAGGCCATCAGACGCTTTTACCCTATGTCAGGATAAGATTGTTAACCCCATATGATAAGGCAGAAGGATCAGGAAAGTGACGAGAGATAAAGAATAGAAATTAGCCCCTGAAGGGTGCTAGGTTACTGAGCTTAGTTTATTTCCCATCGAGGCTGACATGTTCTTAGCGCGTTTACTATGGACTCTGTGTACATGTGTGTATTGAAACCTCTTAGTAAAATATTGAAATTGGGTATCCATAGGATGTTAAAATCCTGTGCACAGCAACATTTTCTTCTTATAAAGATTTATTTTGCAAAAGTTGCTACTTTAAGGTTTCAGTTCAGTGTCTATTTAATTTTAAGAAGGTATTGGATTTTAAAGTTGCATTTCAAAACAAATCTTCCACACTCACTCTATCATTTACATAATCCACGAATTACTTGGTATCCATACATCAAATGCTTGTTAAACACTACTATGTACTGGGTACTGAGTACTGTGTAGGGCATAGAAAGATGAATAACCCATACTTCCTCTTCTCCTGTTCACTGTCCAGTCAGGGAAGATTAGTAGCAACATGCTGTGTGTGCTGAAGTGTGGGAGAATAGAAAGAACAGAGGAGAGGAATTTATTATCTGGGGGTAGTGGTGTTTCCGTGTGTGTGTGTGTGTGTGTGTGAGAGAGAGAGAGAGAGAGAGAGAGAGAGAGAGAGCAAGTGAGCTGTGAGTGTGTGGGAAGGTTTAAAAGAGAGAGGCATGCCCGTGTCAGAAAGGCATAGAACAGGAAAATGGGAAGAGAGGGAAAAGAAAAAAGATTTCAGGATAATAATTAATCTGAGTCACTATGTATGTATTTATTTTGTCATTAAATAATTGAAAGTATCTTCAAACAACAAGCTGGCGTTCAATTTTATGCAGTGAATGCATATTCAGTAGTCTCTAACAGTAGGTAAATGTGAAAATGTGAGGTTATCCTACATAAGCACTGTCCTACTTTTGGGACTCTACCCATGTGTAGGACATAAGGCAATATTCTAACATACATAGTAGGAGGGAAGGCATCACAGGGCAAACCTAGCCACTACATAAATCCAAAATGGAGTTTTCTTTTTTGTTACCTTCAAATTACTGTGAAAGTTGATAATGACATTCAATGTTTCCATACTAATGGACTCACAGAGGTATTTGTGACCCATAGATTGGGTCCTCAGAGGCCATTGAGCCCATTTTCACATTGGTATTTGGAGTGGAAAGTTATCTAGCCCACACTGAAGGTGTCCGGCAAAGGAGAGACACAATGGCTATTACCAGTTTGCGGTGTGTGAAGAAAATCTCCTGGGAGAGCTCTTTCTTTTCTTCATATCATTTTGCAACCATCTCCATTTGCCCGTATAATGGAGCCTGCTTCTATAGCACAAATATTTGAAATCACGTTCTAAAGAGGAATCGTGATAGAAGGCTGTCTAAAAAAAATGCTTTCATTTTCTTTTATAACCTAAGGAGACCTCTTACAGATGATCACATTCAACATCTAAATATCTAGTGACTAAGAGAGTAATCACACTGGGGAGTGCTCAGATTTATAGAGGAGGACACGAATGCCAAAACCGAGATGTCTCTAAGTTATTTTTTCTAGGGTGTAAGAACATAGGCATCCCACGTGTCTTGAGAAATAAGAGTGAAAGTCACGATCTAGTCCTTCCTCCTCCTTTTAACAAATGTGACTGAAGCCAGATGTGTTCCAGGATGATGCTGACTAACTGTTACTGCTAACATGCACTAGCAGTTCCAAGACATGAGGGCAACTGATAAAGGGGATTTGCTTGGTTTTCCAGAAGTAAGTTCTGTTCTGTTCTATCCACTTGCTCAATCTCTATTCTCTCATTCATGTGTAGTAATAGGATTGGCAATAAACACCACCAGGCAAATCTCAGAGGACTCGAGTTATTACAGTGATTTTCTAATCGTCTATTCTGTACTTTTATAAAATGATTATCAGAAACTGAGTCAGCAATTGGAAGGATTGGAAATAGCTTCTACGTACGTATTTCCTGCATGTGATGATTTCCCACACATTATCATAACAAAGCCCTTGTTCTTCTTTAAGTGGAATAAGTCATCAGAGAGGTAGATATTATAACACTGTAGAATTTCCAATACTTGGAATGGGAATATACTTGGAATATAATTGGAATTTCCAATACTCAATGTCCTCAATTTGGATTTGCCTAAGAGGTTGAAATCTCAGGTTCAGGAATTAGGCTGCACTGAATCTTGGTTCTACCACTTGGTGGCTATGTGACCTTGGGAAAATTACTTGACCTCTTTGTGTTTCAGCCTCCTCATCTGTAAAATGGAGTCAATAATAATAAGAAAAATACTCAGCTCATTGTTGGTATGATAAATGACAGCAATTATAACAATTTCATTTTTAGACTTTAGACTACTGTAGCATTCAGTTTTTTCTAAGTTTATCTGCATCTAATGGATTCAAAGTATATTTTACTGACTATCAGATATTAAATGCCTGTGAATGTCTGTATGTTGCTAGGAGTGCTGGTGGGCGATAAGACTTTAATCTGAAAAAGGGAATGTACTTAGGTGACCATGTAAGCCAGATGATTTGCTGTCAATTTCTGAATGGGTCCTCTAGTTTGGTCTACATACTGTTAAGGAGGATTTATATTTTAGGATGTCTTTCCTGATGTCTAATTGAAATTTTATAAATGCCTCATGTTTTATTTCTCATTTATGGAGATGTTAAACAGCACTTTTTGTTTTATATTGGAACAATGAATACTTGACAGCAATTATTTTACCATTTGTCAGTACTTAAAAAATAATACAGTTTTTTAAAAAATTTCTTTTGTCTTAGGCTCCCCTATCCTACTTCTTTAAACCCATCCTCTCAGAGGTTGAACCCCGTGAGGGGAATCTGGACTCTGAGGGCATTGATTAAATCCAGAGCAGTAACAAGACTCAGGTACAGTCTGTCAGGGGCTAAGCTGGGGGCTATTTGTTTTTTATATATTGACTTACCTCAGGGAGGAAAGAAGCCCCATCTTCATTTACCAGATTTACAATGCACTGGGTATGCTATAGTGATGTATTTGATTTGATTAATACATAATCACAATCTTGAAACATCTTACTTTAATATTTGAGGCATATTTGATTTTGTCATCTCCAAATATTATTCATTCATTCACTCACTCAGCAAGTATTCATTCCCTGCTATAAACATACAAGGAAGTATGCTAGCCTTTTCCATATATGCCTTCTGGCCCTAACTGGATTATGAACCCCTTCAGAGCAGAGATATTGCACCTTACTCATATTTTATACCAAGCCTTGGCCTGCAGAAGACATTCAACCAATACAACAAACATACATTACGTAAATGAAAAGTAGGATTCGGGTACTATGTTTGCTGTGCATAACAAAATAATAAAATATTTATTCCTATGTCTCGATCATCTTTAAAATTTAAGAACATGAATGTAAATATTGTCTCCATGAATAATATGTGTCGGCAGCATTATGTTAGACCTTTCATTTCTATGAAATGTATAATCTAGATGCTTACATAAAAATAAGATGAGATCAACAACTTACATACATTTTTCAGGGAATCAAGAGTTTTTGGTGAAAATAATAGTTGAACATAGGATTTCTCTCAGACTCACATCCCCTTTCATGTAGCAAAAGGAAATGAACAAAGAAAGCTAAGCACACTGAAGTTTTTAGGGCCAAGCATTTTGATTCAATATGTTCTGCTATAAAATATTTGGCCTTGTTTGAATTTTTATTGCTATATGTTCTCAGTCTATATTTAACTGTGAGAAACACAAGTAAGAAAGAGTAAATGTGCAAACTGTTCTTTTCACGTGTATGGCAGAGAATTTGAGAAAGCATATATTAAAGGAACACTTTGTGTTTTTAACTTCCAGCCCCTCTTCTGAGGCCTCCGTTGGCCAGATATGATTAAATGCTTATTGAGCTAAGGACTCAGCTTACTTGGAATGAGAATTCTTAAGGGTCTCTCAGAGCCATCTAGGATAAGCACCCTACTTCGCCATGCTCTCAAATAAAGTTTCTTGTATGCTGTTTTCCATAGGTGGAATAAGGTCTAATGAGAAAGTTTTATAATGGAGACATTCAATTCCCCAATTCCTTATTTGCTCAAATTAACTTTTTAAAAATTGGGGTGTTCACTCTGGCATCAGCTCAGTGCAGACTCTGTAATCAGCCAACAATCTGTGCCTCACAAAGCCTGCCATCCTGCACTGCCAGCCTCTTCCATCCACAACTTTTCCGTGGGCGAATACAATTCAGCTGGTGCCTCTCCATGAGCCCCTCACAGCTCCATCTGGCCAAATAAACAGACTTTCTTCCATTCAGTCTTAACTTCTCGGCAGTTAGCAAGAAAATAGACTTGCCACAATGGGTAATCTTTAAGATGCTCAACATCCTAAAACGAAAGGAACGGGTACAGGTGGTGCAATCTGTGGCTCTCTGGAGAGTGGCTCATCTACAAAGTGGCTTTGGGCTCAGCAGTGTTTTATCGTTGTTCTCTTGGTTGAAACTGCAGTTCTCGAGCACTGTCAGCGGTGAGAACTCTTTGTCCTCAGAAGGCAAATGAGTGATGAAATACTCCAAGGACAGCATAATTTGTGAAAACAGACTTATTATCAACCTAACTCCACTGGTCAGATTGGAGCAAGTGTAACCAGGAAGGCAGAATGGTGGAGTGGTTAAGAGCATGGGCCCTGCAGTCAGACTGAGTTCAAAACCTGCTGCTATTAATATATTACCTGTCTGACCTCAGTTAATCAAATTGCTCTGTACCTCAGTTTCCCCATAAGTAAAATGGAGATAATATCAGTACCAACCTGATAAGATCATTGTAAATGTTAATGAGCTATAGCTGACATGTTTAGCACAGGGCTTGGCTTATATTCACTAATTGTTATTTTTAGGCAAAATCAGTAGACCAAATTCTTTGGGCAGCAGAAACAGAGGGAAAGGGTGAATAACAGCTAGGAAGGTATTCCTCAATTAATTCCTCACTCTTGAAATGTTTCACAGCAGAATCACAAGCAAAAGTGTAAGGGGTAGGGCACCTGGGGGGCTCAATCAGTTAAGGGTGCGACTTTGGCTCAGGTCATGATCTCAGGGTGTGTGGGTTCAAGCCCCACGTCGGGCTCTGTGCTGACAGCTCAGTCTGGAGACTGCTTCGGATTCTGTGTCTCCTTCTCTCTGCCCCTCCCCCACTCATGCTCTGTCTCTTTCTCTCTTGAAAATAAATAAACATTAAAAAAATGTTTTTTAAAAGTGTAAGGGGTGACCACGAGATGACAGGGTTGTGCATGCACTCACTCCTTTAGCGGCATCTCCTTTCTTTGAGATTTTTGACAGAACACCTCTTTTTCACTAACCCTCAGGGTCATCTGGACTGAAATGAATGCTTTCAGGACAAAATAGCCGGTACTACTTTCTTGATGACTACACATAAGGTGTTGTTTCTCTTGCTCGTTTCTGGTTTATGTTTCTCTCCCTTTCAACATCTTCCCTTTCTCTCACTCCCACTCTGGGGAAATACCTCTCTCACCATGAGGTAGAGGCCACCAGGCATACCTCTGTGCATTATTACAACTTAGGACGTTCATGCAAGAAGAAGGCCAGTTAGAATGGCAGGGCTCATAGGTCCCTGTAAACCCCAGGGGCACAAGTGATTCTGAGCAGCAAGAGGAAGGGAGGGGTCTCTCACCGGTCGCTTTCTCGGGGTTGTTGCACATGAAGCATTGCCATGCTCCTGCTGCTTCGCTGAAGCCAAATACATCAAAGAATCTCACTTCTTCCAGATGGAGCTGTACCTGGTCCAGATCCTGTTCCAGGAACACAAAGCACAAAGCACATAAGCTGATCTGCCTGCTACGTAGCATTCAGAGACTGGAAAAAAGGGATATGGGAGCAGTATGGCCAGTACTCAGACTCAGTGCTAAGGACAAGGAGGGAGCATTGAGAAAACCTGTCTGAGCCCATCTTGCAAAAGAGCACCTATCTCAAACCCTTCCAAGGGACTTCTCTTAAATGCAGAGGACAGTGATCGTGGGCCCCAGAGCTAGGCCCCAGGGCTCGGGGGTGGGGCCTGAAGGTGTCCAACATTTTCTTACATCTAATGGGAACTCCAGAATTTCTAAAAAGAAGGGGTACGCAAGGGACAGCGTGGTTGATAGGAAAGTTGTAGGGGAGTTTGTCTGTTATTTACACTTTGCACAAAATTGAGGATCCATTATCCATATCAAAACATTATTTTTGTTAGGTTGGCTTCGTAGGTGGCTGGTGGGAAATATGGGAGAGGGCTTAATCCCTCAGCCCTTTGCTCCGGCACTGTTTTAGTTTTATATTTTATCTTAACGGTATATGCAAATCCTGAATTATATTCCATGGCGCAGCTGTATTGGTTTTAATAGAAAATAATGTCTTAAATTACTTATCAGTAAATTAATTAATTTTCCCCCTCCCAAAAGCTGAGTTGAATGGACACACCAAGAAGACTGGCGCTGTTTTATGTGCCCTGTGGCATCGTGCCAATATGTTCCTGTTTAAGAGGCAGAGGAGAAACGTTCTATTACACTGTAAATGGATGGAATACTATTAGCCTAACCAAATTAAATAGCTCTACTGTCCTCCTGAGGCTTTCCTATTATGTAAATGCCTTGTGTCCTCTGCTACAGGGTGGTCAGAACTGCGCTCTTAAAAGCTTGCTTTCCTCAGAGGGATTTAATGTCTTTGCTAGCCTTCCATGTGCCTAGCTGACTTATGTGTTTGTCCTCTGCAGAGTTGTGATTTTATTCCCCTTCCTCTGGTCCACACATTCTTATCTTCTACCCATAGTAACAGCTCTTAGTAAGCCCAAGAGCCAAAGGATGGAGGCACTGTTTGTGCTGCTTACGATGGCTCAAAAATAAAGAATGGGCAAGTGGCTCCTCAGTTTCTACCCCAAAGCTCCTGTTTCCCAGGCCTATGTTTCTTAACAGAGGTGAGAAATATGCCAAACCCTAAGAACCCTGCGAGAATAAAGATCTACTTTGTTCACAGTTGTATCCCCAGAATCTAGTCCAACATCAGGAATGGATTAACATTGGTTTGCAAGCCCAGTGCAAAGTTTTCCAATGAACCATATGAAAGTATTATGAACATTTAAAGGGAATTCTTTTAAGAGAACATTTACACTCACTGGAACATAAACACAATGAAGGCAGGGATTTTCTCTGTTATATTGGCTGCTATGATCTCAGCGCTAAAAATGCCTACCCCATAAGCAAGCATGAAATAAATATTTGTGGAATTATGAAAGGCATAAACTGGGACTAGAAAGAAATACTTTTCAGCATTCTTTATTAAGACTATTATGGCTTGTGTTCTGGCATTAGACATCTTGGAGCCTCAACATGCTGAATATAGTATTTTGAGTTGCTAACATTTAATACCATTTTTTTTTAAAGCATGTTCCCAAGATAAAGACTGAAGAAGCACCTGGGAGTTTTGCAGGTTTCAAAGGATGAAATCTATATTTAAATTTATGGGGGAAAAGCAGATGTTCATAAATCTCAGTTTCAGAACTGTGAAGTCTCTGAAGTCTATTGGCCATTGGCATGCAGATCACTTCTCTATTTCACACACAACCAAGGATCAATTTTTCATTCACCACAAACACTGCTAACAAACAAAGTACTTAAAATAATACTTAAGGGTTCCTTTATTTTTCCTGTTCTGAGACCAGAAATGTCCCAGGTTGTTGCCTACAATCCACATTTGTCTTGGCAATAAGTTACTTAAAAAGTTTAGGACAGATGGCAAGCTACATCCCTGCGTTCAAGTTCTGAAGTCAAAAGCAGGCTAATTCTTTAGAGGATTTAGGTGTTATGCAAAGGGAACTGACTGAAGAAGATAGAGGGTAATTCTCTGAACTGTTGAAATCAGCAATAACAGCCAACCTTGAAGAGAGACAGATGCAACACATGTAGCTCCAAATATTGTTGGAAAATCAAAGCAAAATAAATCACAAAACAAGCAAACACAAACCATCAAATAGCAATACGTACATTTTTGGAATTTTGGTTTCTTGACTGTGCTTGAGGTCATTATTTCTCTCTCCTACTTATCTTCTTTACCCTCCTGGGTCTTATAATTTCTGAGGCCTTGCCCGAGAATTACTATATGGCTTTTTTTTTTAATACCAAGAGAATTAAAATTGACTTATTTAGAGAATTATAAGCTTATTTTAAAACAACTAGACCCCAGAAGAATAATAAAAATCATTCATATCTAAATATAGTTCCTCCCTGAAGTACTTTAGTTCCATGGCATTGTGGTAGACAGACCCTAGGGTGACCCTCCCCCCCCCACACACACCATAATTCCCATCTTCTGGTGCTTATTCCTTCATGTAAACCCTTCTTAGGTGTGGGAGAGACCTGTGACTTGCTTCTGAGAAAATGACAAAGATGATATCAATCCCATGATTATGTTATTATGTACACAAACACATACACACCACACACACACTACACACACACACACACACACACACACACACACACACACACAGACCTATCTTGTTAGCAGATGCATAAGGGAGACTCTCCTGTTGGCCTGAAGAAGCAAGGCCATGCTATGAAGTGCCTATGGACAGAGCCACAAGGCATGTAACTGTGGGTGGCCTCTTGGACCTCAAGGCAGCCTTCAGCCAATAGCCAGTAAGAGTTCCAGGTCTTTAGTCCTACAATCCCAAATAATGATATCTGCCAACAGCTTAACCACGTTTGGAAGCAGACCCTTCCCAGTCAAACCTCTAAATGAGATCACAGCCCAGCCAATATCTTGACTGCAGCTTTGTGAGACCCTGAGCAGAAGACCCAGCTAAGTCACAAGCAGACTCCTGACCCAAGGAAACTGTGGGATAACAAATATATGTTTTTTTAAGTTTCTAGGTTTGGGTAATTTGTTATGTAGCACAAAGACTCAATACCGACATTGTGCCATGAAGAAGGGAAGGTGACAGACACCCTGTTGGCCAATTCTCAATGAAAATGATGATTTTACTTAGAGAGGTCACATTCTTCTGAGAACGCTCCAAATCAGGCCTCAATAAAACCAGAAGAATATAAAGAAAAAGATACATAATCATAGTAAGAATACAGTAAGAAAGGTTTTCTTGATAAATACCATCGAATTCAAAAGGGATAGAGGTCCCTGGAGGAAAAATGATGTTTTTAAATAGCCGATTAAATGAACGCTTCTCTATTTTTTTAAAAATCATTAACGGGAGTAGGAATTTGGAGAACTATATAAAAAGTCTCTTGCAAAGCCTCTTAGGGGAAAAATAGCCAAATAGCCTGGAAAGATGAGAGGATATTTACAACGTTATTTTGATGATAACGACAGCATGAGTCAATGCTATGGATTCTGTAAAAGTGCAAAGTGGCCTCTGGGTCTTATACAGTGGTCGATGTAGTGTGAGAGGGTATGGGGAAACAATTTTCCAGAAATCAGTGAAAGCATACATCTGGAAGAACTTTGGGTTCTGGTACATTTAAATTCTGTTTAAAGCTATTTTTTGCACAGATACAAAACATAGGATTGCCTCATGTGTTCTGTGTGCCTATGGTTAATGGGATCAACTCTAGGCACATACTTCAAGTATGCTTTAAGATATGTAAACAAGAGGTTTTTTACTTTTTTAACAATCTCCAATATTTGCACAAAATAGGAGGGCTTTATGTCTTTACAGCTATTTCTAGTGTACGAATTCTAACTATTTGGAGTCCAGGGTGTGCAAAAATTTATTGAGGGAAAAAATTAATGAGTCATCCTTATATCACTTATCTTTATGTTATTCATATTGTCCCACATTGTGCAAGCATACATAGCATCTTGTAAGAAACATACTGTGCACTGAATGAATAAACTAGCAAAAGAAACTCTAAAGAATATTTATGCTATAATTTAATTTTTAAATCAACTTCTGAAAAATATTACTATTCAATTTATAGCAATTAGTATTTATAGCACCTGGTGTCAGGAACCAAGGATAAATAGATGAAGGAGACATTGTCCTATATTCCAAGGATGTGATACAATAATGCATTGGGTGCATAGTATTCCTCACAGAGGAAAGCTGAAATACATCTTTATTTGTGATTGGTTATGATTTTATCTTCTTCTGGTGTGACTCTTTCAGCTCTCAACTGGATTAAAGCCCCCTTGGCAAGGAGACTAATTGCTTTCTTTTCTTTTCTTTTTTCTTTTATTGTTGAGAAAGAGAGAGAGTGAGCAGGGGAGGGCCAGAGAGAGAGGTAACACAGAATCCGAAGCAGGCTCCAGGCTCTGAGCTGTCAGCATTGAGCCCGATGCGGGGCTCAAACTCACAAACTGTGAGATCATGACCTGAGCCAAAGTCGCACGCTTAACCGACTGAGCCACCCAGGCACCCCAAGAAGATTAATTTCCATATTATTTTACAGCTTCTGAAAATACTGAATATATCACTTTGCTCATAATAGATGTTCAATGAATCTTTGTAAATGTTTACTAATTGAGACACACAGATTTTATCTCCCATTTATATCAACAGTAGCATTTAGGTTTTAAACTTTCATGTCTATTCAATTATGCCCACTAAGCCCTTTCAGTTATATTTTTAAAAAATATATCTGCATCTCTATGTGTGTTACAGGAATTCATTTTATTTAATTTTATAAAACAAGTTTTTAGAATAAAATGTTAGTAATTGAAGAATATTTGTCTAAATCCATCAATATAGCATGTTGACTGCTTGTTCTCAGCTTTTCCAAATCACTGGTTCTCAGGAGGTGTCGGTATCTGGAATCCCAGGGAAACTTGTTACAAACATCAAACACAGGTTCCATTCCTAGAAACCTAATGTGACTAGCCTGTGTTTGTGCCTGGGAATCTGAATTTCTAAACAAGCTCCTGGGTTATTCTGATGTGCAATGACTGGTGGTTAACCCTACATCCTTGGGAACAGATGAGGATGACTGATTTGTTTCCATTAATCGGTATTTGAGGAATTTTTCAATCCTCTTGTGCATATGTTTATACTTTTCCACAGTAGTTTGGCTTCAAATGACAACATATACAATCTGGTTGCAAGAGCAAAAATTCCATTCTTGAAGATCAGAGACATTATTATTCCAAATTGTACAACTTGGAAAGAAGAGAAGAGGCGTGAAAATTGAAGCTGTTTAGGCTTATCTGAAAGTTGGCAGAAGGCTGGGATGTGTGAGGAAGGAGTGGGCAACAGGTGGGAGACAGGCTCTGAGCAGAGGCAGCAAGGGTGTTGAGCCAGAAGCACTCATAACATAATTCTGTATTCAATGTAGGTGTCACACACGCACTCTGTTCCATTGTCTCTCCTTTCTCTATCCCAGACTAATAAGGGAACTCTAGGTACATATGAGTATATAAGGTTAATGTGGCCAGCTCCTTACTAGTACTATAGATCACAGAATAGACTTGACTTTTTCCCTATCCTTTGAGTACCAGTGTGTTGGGACACTGCTTGTTGGCAAGTTGTGGCAATTCCAACCATGGGTCTGGCTCCAAGTGGCTGGAAGAAAGCATGTTTGATTCATTTCCGAGAGAAGTTTTGAAGAACTCTTTCATGTAAGAACCAACAAATATGATAGATTATTTGATTTGATTCAAAAAGTAAAGTTTTCACATTCACCTAGGGATCATGAGAAAATAATGTGAATATAAAATGTTGGCAGTAAACATTATAAGAGTTTAAAAAAAGCAGTTTAGGCAAAAGCTAATGTAAGCATATGGATTGAGTGGAAACTAAAGGTGGAAAATTGGGTGAAGCTTCATAAATGTTTGCTAAACCCACAATTACTTTCTTTATGAACCTAATTTCTTTTAAAATTTAGTCCATTAAAGGCAGCAAAGTATTTTTTAATCAGAGTGGAAGCAAGGGCAAAAGATTACCAGTGTTCAAAATATGAAGAAAATTTGACATTTTTACAGTGGTGATAGCAGTAAAATGTAATCATTGGAACCACTGGCATGACAGCCAGCATCAATGGTTGCCACCTGCATTTAATAACTGTATATTGAGCATTTAGCACTGCTGTGTCCAGTAGTCCCCCCTTATCTGTGGTTTCACTCTCCAAAGTTTCAGTTACCCACTGTCAACCCCAGCCTGGAAGCAGATAATCCTTCTTCTGATGTATCATCAGTAGGTCAGTTGTAGCCTAAAGCTACTACGTCATACTCCCTGCATCATTCACCACAGTTCATCTCCTCACTAGGCACTTTATCACCTCCTGTCACTACAAGAAGAATAGTGAGTACAGTATAATAAGATATTCTGAGAGACTACACTCACATAAGTTTTATTGTAGTATATTGCTATATTATTCTATTTCATTATTATTTGTTGTTGATCTCTTACTGTGCCTAATTTATAAATTTTTTTGTCATTTGTATTATTTTTTTTAAATATATGAAATTTATTGTCAAATTGGTTTCCATACAACACCCAGTGCTCATCCCAAAAGATGCCCTCTTCAATACCCATCACCCACCCTCTCCTCCCTCCCACCCCCCATCAGCCCTCAGTTTGTTCTCATTTTTTAAGAGTCCCTTATGCTTTGGCTCTCTCCCACTCTAACCTCTTTTTTTTTCCCTTCCCCTCCCCCATGGGTTCCTGTTAAGTTTCTCAGGATCCACATAAGAGTGAAAACATATGGTATCTGTCTTTCTCTGTATGGCTTATTTCACTTAGCATCACACTCTCCAGTTCCATACACGTTGCTACAAAGGGCCATATTTCATTCTTTCTCATTGCCACATAGTACTCCATTGTGTATATAAACCACAATTTTTTAATCCATTCATCAGTTGATGGACATTTAGGTTCTTTCCATAATTTGGCTATTGTTGAGAGTGCTGCTATAAACATTGGGGTACAAGTGCCCCTATGCATCAGTACTCCTGTATCCCTTGGGTAAATTCCTAGCAGTGCTACTGCTGGGTCATAGGGTAGGTCTATTTTCAACTTTTTGAGGAACCTGCACACTGTTTTCCAGAGCAGCTGCACCAGTTTGCATTCCCACCAATAGTGCAAGAGGGTTCCCGTTTCTCCACATCCTCTCCAGCATCTATAGTCTCCTGATTTGTTCATTTTAGCCACTCTGACCGGCGTGAGGTGATATCTGAGTGTGGTTTTGATTTGTATTTCCCTGAAGAGGAGCAACGTTGAGCATCTTTTCTTGTGCCTATTGGCCATCTGGATGTCTTCTTTAGAGAAGTGTCTATTCGTGTTTTCTGCCCATTTCTTCACTGGATTATTTGTTTTTCAGGTGTCCTAATTTATAAACTAACCTTTATCATAGGTATGTATGTAGAGGAAAAAGCATAGTATATATTTGGCTCAGTACTATCCATGGTTTCAGGGATCCACTGGGGGTCTTGGAATGTATCTCCAAGAATACAGCAGGGAGATTACTGTACTACCACGTGGTACTAGACCAAAGAGGGTGCTGATATGGAATGAGCTCAGTGAAGGGGCTTTCTTTTTCTCCTCTGGAAGTCAGTTAGCAACATAACCATAGTCTGCAGCCATGCAGGTTATTTTCTCTTATTTCCCCCTCATTATCCCTGATACCATTCTCATTCCCAGATGCTCCACGTCCCCTTTACGTAAGTGATTTTGGGTTTGATATATTTCTTCAAACATGTCTGGGTTCTTGAAAAATATGCTTACTGTGTTTTTCATTTTCATAAATGTTATGCCATGGACCACATTCCATTTCTTGCTTGTTACTCTCAAGAGTACATGGCATCGTGGGGCGCCTGGGTGGCTCAGTCGGTTAAGCGTCCGACTTCAGCTCAGGTCATGATCTCGCGGTCCATGGGTTCGAGCCCCGCGTTGGGCTCTGGGCTGATGGCTCAGAGCCTGGAGCCTGCTTCCCCTTCTGTGTCTCCCTCTCTCTCTGCCCCTCCCCCGTTCATGCTCTGTCTCTCTCTGTCTTAAAAATAAATAAACGTTAAAAAAAAAATTAAAAAAAAAAAAAAGAGTACATGGCATCGTATGTGTACTTAGTTTGTTGCCACTGCCATAGAATGATGTGGTGCACATCTGCCACTGTCGCATTTTAATGTAACCATTCCTCTAGTGATAGGCGCCAACTGTGCCCCATGTTTACACTTACATGAACCATGCAACAATGAATATCCTCATACACATCCCCTTGTGGACGTAAGAATTTTTCTGGATAATCATGCAGAAGTGGAATTGTTGGGGCGACTGGGTGGCTCAGTGGGTTAAGCATCTCAATTCGGCTCAAGTCATGATCTCATGGTCCGTGAGTTTGAGCCCCATGTCAGGCTCTGTGCTGACAGCTCAGAGCCTGGAGCTTGCTTTGGATTCTGTGTGTGTCTCTCTCTCTCTTTGCCCCTCCCCTACTCATGCTCTGTCTCTCTCTCTCTGTCAAAAATAAACATTAAAAAAAATTAAAAAAAGAAGTGGAATTATTAGATCACAGGGTATGCTTAAGAATGTACAGAAAATCTGTTGGTTTTTTTTTTTTTATGTTTCTGCATAGTTTGGGCTTTCTGAGCAAATTTTACTAAAACTTGGGACTCGGGCTAAAAGAACAAGCTTGAGAAGTTAATTTATGACTTATTCGAAAGTGAGAGACCATTTAGAGAGATTTATCTTCCCAGAAGTGTGTGTTTACATCTCAAGGTGGGGATGAGACCCAGGATTTAGAGACATGTCTAAGCTGTCAAGCTGGAGACACTGGTCTTATCCTCGCCCTGGAGTGATTTATTTATATTCCAAAAGGTAGAAAAACCCAGAATCTTTCCCAAGGAGCAAATATTTTTCCCTCCTTCTTTCAGATGAGTGGGGGTGCTGGCCACCCCCACCCCACCATATAAATATCCACATTCATATTCTCAGTATTTCTTTTCCTACGGTATGGACCTTTGCATGTGTAGGATGACACCAGGTTCTCATTGTGTTGCCCAGGATTAATAATGGAAGCAAAGGGGAGTCAGTGAGGTTATTAGCTGTAAATAATCTGCTCTGCTCCAGAAATCTTGTTTGCATGAGGCATTAAAAATTGAACATAATGCATATCCTTAACTTCACTAAGTTCTGTTAAATTACTTGTCAGAATGATCCAATTTACATTCCCACCAGCACAATATGAAGAATTTCTTTTCTGCACCACAATGGAAGGCTTTTCTAGGCTCTGAAGTTTCTGGAAGGATTACTATCTAACAGTCCTTTCTTATATCTGAAATAGGCCATACTTTTGGTGGCCACAGTCATATTGGTCTGCTTGCATCAGAGGCTGGCAGTAAGTAGTCTCCAATGACTCCTTAAACCATTGCTTCTTAACCAGAGGAAAAATCAACCACATTTCTGTGGCAAATATTGCATTTTTTTCCATCTTTATTGCCTTTTGCTAACATAAGAAGTATCCCAAGATCTGGGAATCAGACCACCCATTTTAGGTACAATTATTTTAATACACAAGTACATACCAACATTTGGCCAGAGTCCAGTTTTACTTAAGAACTATCATTTTGTTGATGTGTTTACTACTTGGAGCAGTTACAATGGGGAAAAAAACGTACTTTGCTATGGATCTATGGAGAAGGCATTGCTTCCCATGATGTGAGAATTTCAAATGTCTCCACTTAGTCATTCAATGGGTAGAGCACAGCACTCAGCACTGATGAAGTAATAAGAGAACAAGGCAGATGTGATGTTGCACTACCCCCTCATAGAGAAATGGATAAAGTAAACTCTGGTCTATTTACGCAATGGAAAACTTTATAGATACTAAAATGAATGAGCTAGCTTCACATGTGTGAACAGACAGATATATTTTTAAAACATAATGTTAAGCACAGAAAGGATATGCAAAAGATATGTGCACTATAACACATATGTAAAATTTTAAAACAACAGTACAAAAATATCTGTGGAAATAGAAATAATACACACCAACCTCAAGAGAATATTTGCAATTCCTTTCTTCTGGCAAAGGGGAATATTTGAAGTAAATATGGAAGAAATGTAAACATCTCTTCTATCTTGTGATGGGAATGGGTATCATCTTTCTGCACTTTACTGAATTTATGAGCTGTTTCATAATAAAATAGAAAATAAAAGTGAGGCAGAGAACACAGTTCAATGAAGCAGAGACTGGCCAGGTTTAGGATCTGTCAGGAAGAAAGGTGCAGAACCTGGTGGGGGGCTTCCTTGGTATCCCTCAAATCTCTTATAGGGAAGTCCCCTTATTTTGCCTGTATGAGGCTGGTCTTGGTGGGGAAGATCAGCAAAGGACCATCTCTTTCTCTTGACTTTTACATCTTAGTCTATGTGCATTTCTTCTTGTTGGGGGACTCCGCACTAAAGCTTCTTGTAATCTAGTTCTTCAAACTCAGGGACAAAGAGATGAACACAAAATGCTAAGTGTTTTATTTCAAAGCATTAATGTTATGTTATTTTGTTTTAGAAAAGAAAATAAAGCAAACCTAAAGCTTTAGGTTTGCACCTAAAGCGTGCAAACACCAGCGTATGTCATAGGGAAGTGTTATGGAATGGATTAAATGACACATGATACATAGAAATAAGGGATTTTTTTTTTTTTCTGCGGAGTGGTATGGCATAAAGAATGTAGATTTTGGAGACAGAAGATCTGACTTTGAGCCCCGCCACTGCCATTCACTAGCAGTTCTTGGGAAATAACTTAATTTCCTGGTGCTTTCAATGCAATTCTCATTCTGTAAAATGACTGGGATCCCTAAGCTGTCTCTTTCAGAGGGTTGTTGCCACAAATAAATTCATGGATAATTGCATCACTTTGTAAACTGTACAGAAATAATACAAAGTAGTGATAATGACCATGAGTTGAACAAAACAAGATAAGGAGCTCTTTTTTATGCATATAAAATAGAGGGTGTTTTTTTTTTTAATCTCTTAGCTAGATAAATATGTAAATCTTTCTGAAATGAGTGACTTGTTTAAGAAACACTGATGTTAGGCGCCTGAGAAACATATTTTGTTTTCTAAAAGCAAGTAACACACTTATCTGTCTTTGTTAGTTTGTTGTCAAACCTAGGAATATTGGATGTAATGAGATGCAAACATAGAAGGATGTAATGCAACATTAACATTTGAAAGGGGAGTAATGACATGTGCATGTTTGATGGGGCCATAATGAGATGTACAAATAGAAATGCACATAGAAATGTGCATGGGCAAAAGTAATGAGATGCATAAATGGATGGGTGTAATGATGAAGGCATTTGGGGGGGATGTAATGTGATTTATAAATGGAAGCATTAAATGGGAAGGGTGGAAAGGGCAGGTCATGATAAGAAGCAGAGAGAAAGAATGCAGTGCTATGCATGAATGGAGGAGCTAATAATATGTGCATGATGAGGATGTAACAAGATAAAAATGGGATGGCATAATGAGGTTCACAGATGGAGGGATGTAATGAGCTGTGCAGAAAGGAAGGAATCATGACAAGCATAAAAGGAAGGATTTAATGCCGTGAATAAAGAAATGGGCATAGGAAGATGTGGGGACCGAAAGGAAAGGCAAAAAAAAAAAAAAAAGGAAGGGGACACTAGTGAGGGAATGGGAAATAACAAAGTGAGCAAATGGAACACTAATGAGATGCTGAAATTAAAGGGTGCAACGAGGTGTGCCCATTTGGGGAATCATTAGACACATATATAGGTTTATAATGAGGTACCTGGGCCCTGATCAGACACAGACTACAACGTTCAGTTCTTACAAAGTCAGAGCAGGGCCATAAAGATATCTAAGTTGTTACAAATCCAAAAAAGAGAAAACTAAACAGGTGACTTAACCACAGCCTCAAAGGTTATAAAGCAATGATTTTATAGATGCTGTTTATGGGGCACTCACTGTGCTAGGTGCTCTGCCGGGTGTTTAACTAGATGCATCATCTCATAATGCCTTCCTAGCAACACTATCGGGCAGATGAATTTGTTCCTAGTTTATAGATGAAGAAGTTAAGCTTTGATGAGGTTAACCAACTTGCCCAGATGCCCAATGCATGTCGGTGGGAGAGATGTGCTCAGCTCAAGCTGAGTCAATTGGATTCCAGTTGCCTTTGCCTCTCTTCCAGTATTTCCATAAGAATAGTTGGTGGGACCTTCTACCTCAGAATCACCTGGATCATGTGTGTCAGAAATGCAGAGTCCCAGGCCCACCCCCAAAATTACCACTTGCAAGATCCACAGAGGTCCCAGGAACTTGCATTTAAACAAGGTCTCCAGGGACTCGTGCATGGACTAAGGTCTAAGAACTACTCAGCAGCACTGGAGTGGGGGTGGTGTTCTAATGTTTCCCATCAGCTCTGGGAAAAGACCATGAAGAAAGGGGCTCACACTGAGCATGAGCAATTTGTCATGGCTACAAGGGAGACTGTGTAGAAGGAATTACCAGCCCCTGGAATGAGGCATCAAATGATTCTATTGACTGTATTTAGCAAAGAACTTTTTAAAAAAGGCTCCTATCTCTAGGAATGGCCTTCAGTAATAACCCCAAATTGTAGTGAAGATAGCATAACAATGTAACAATATATTGAAAATAATTAGACTTTAGGAAATATTTGTATACTGAATTTTAAAAAAAAATAAAGGTTACTTCGTAATCCCTAAAGGAAAGAGGTAATGTGGTAATGTCTCCCTAGAACCAAGAGTTTGCTAATCTACACGCAATGTACAGAATCTTTTAAAAAAAGGCAAATAGTGCCACTGACTGTTCTCTTTCTTGATATGTCAATTACTGAGATACTTAAATTGCTGAGTTTTTACATTAAAAAAAACAGGATTTTATATTTTGAAATGAGTGTTAAATTTGAAAGACTGCTCATATTTTAGTGACACAGCCTCTGCTCAAAACATTTTTAGAAGTCTCTTCCAAAACTATTTTGTAGGGTATATTCATGAGCCATGTACAAAAGTTTCATTACTTTAGTGAAACCCAGCTTTTGCTAAACAATAACTATTATTCAGTATGAACAGTCTCCTTTTATAATAGACCTGGGCCTACATAAATTTTTGGCTATTGTGAAAATAGATCTCAGTCTCAAAGGATGAAACCTTTGTTATTCATTTTGTTTAAGGGGTCTTGCAGAGGAAGTACAATAAAATGATACTAGTTACCATGTACTGAGCTCTTACTGTGTGCTAGTCACTGTTCGAAGAATTTTACATGTATTATGTCTTCTTTTTTTATAAATTAAAAAAAAATTTTCAGTGTTTATTTTTTTTTAATTTTTTTTAACGTTTATTTATTTTTGAGACAGAGAGAGATAGAGCATGAACGGGGGAGGGTCAGAGAGAGAGGGAGACACAGAATCCGAAACAGGCTCCAGGCTCTGAGCTGTCAGCACAGAGCCCGACGCGGGGCTCGAACCCACGAACTGTGAGATCGTGACCTGAGCTGAAGTCGGACGCTTAGCTGACTGAGCCACCCAGGCGCCCCCAGTGTTTATTTTTGAGAGAGAGAGAGAGAGAGAGAGAGAGAGAGAGAGAGAGAGAAACAAGGCATGATCAGGGGAGGGGCAGAGAGAGAGGGAGACACAGAATCTGGAGCGGGCTTCAGGCTCTGAGCTGTCAGCACAGAGCCTGACACAGGGCTTGAACTCATGAACCACAAGATCATGACCTGAGCCAAAGCTGGATGCTTAACCAACTGAGCCACCCAATTGCTCTACATGTATGATGTCTTCTAAATCTTTTAACATCCTTATGAAGTGGGTATTAGTGTCTTGTTAAGGAAGATGAAGCACAGAGGACTTAAATCAAAGAACTGGTAAGCACTGGAGACAGGATTCAAACCCAGATCCTGAGCTCCTAACTACCACGCTTCCTCTTTGCTTGAAATAAAGTGCTGTTTATTCCAATAGTTTAGTGGCCGGGATTTGTAAGCACTCACACAATATCCATGATAGCATCAAGGGAAAAAGTAAAATATTTTACTCATGCACTGATCGTTTAAGAAAAGAACCCAAACGACTATTTGGATTGAAATAGACTTTTCGGAGGAGTGACATACCTCTGTTCCCCCAGGAATAGAGTTATTTTGTTAACTATTCTCTAAAGTGTGTGTGTTTTTTTAATTTCCTTGACTGATGCAGAACATCTGGCTGACTGTGAAGGAATGTTCACTACAGTAGTAAAATTGATAAGCTTCATTATAGGACAGTCTGGCTTGTGAAAAATGAAGGAAATACAATACATGTGATAAACCAGGTTTTAAACTATACTGAGAAAATATTTATCCTGCCAATTTTAATTTCTTTAAAAAAGCTTATGTAAAACATGAGCATAATATGTGTGGGTGGTGGTTAGGGAGATAGTGATAGTGTGTATTAATTAGCCAAGTGTAAGGGTAACAATTTTCTAATTTTTAAATAGTTAATGGTCACTTAGGTTCAATGTATTTATAAAGTCATGTGCAATCACTTAATATGAATTGTGTGTAGAGAACTGTTTAAATGAGGGTCCTAAAGATTGTTATAATGTATAGCTCTTAAGGGGAAAAAATATGAACGAAGGTAGAGACAGCATTTAGGGAGGTAAAGTTTAGAATCTGGCTAGACTTCCAAACTCTGTAGTCCTAAGACATCAACAAAAGGCATGCTTATAAAAATCTCCAGAGGATGTGCTGTTCTCAAGGACTCTCTTCACCTTGGAGCCTGTCTTCTTATGTTAATCACGTTAATCCCTGATGAACTGTTATGTGGCTATGGCGGAGGGTTGCAAGTCTGCTGATAGTGCAGAAACTATGATAAAAGTTCATCTTGGGGTTAAGCTAATACTCTCGCAGAGCCACCTAGCATTGCAAGTCTCACACACGCAGTAGGGTGTACAGCTACGGTCACACTGGCCTCATCTCGCCTGGTGGCCATTGTCTGTCTGCTTTTCCCTTGGCCAGTAGTGCTATGGATGAGCTTGCACTCTTGTTTCCAAGGGGAGTAGTAGAGCACAGGTTGGGGCTGAGAGGAGAAGCAGAGATTCTTGTGAAGAGAAGTTCAACAGAAATCCATCCTCTTCCTCATTCAGAAAATAACTTTTAGGGGGTGCCTGGGTGGTTGAGTCAGTTAAGCATCTGACTTTGGCTCAAACCTCATGGCTCATGAGTTCGGGCCCCACATTGGTCTCTCTGCTGTCAGCATGGAGTCCACTTCGGATCCTCTGTCCCCCTCTCTCTCTGTCCCTCTCATACTTGTGCTCTCTTATCTCTCTCAAAATAAAGAAATAAACTTAAAAAAAAAGAAAATAACTTTTTCTTCCCCTTGGCTCTAAAGACCATCTTTTTGTTTCTCAAACTGGGTTTCCTACTTTTTTTTTTTTTTTTGGTCTTTTAAACCTTTTCTTTTGGTCAGCATCATGGCCCTCTATCTTCTTAAAGATCTCCCCTACCTTGAGATCTTTCATCATTTAATTACCACTCAACCAAAAGACAGAAGTTCAAGCTTGGATGAACTCTGTTTTAGCACCTAAATAGCTGATCACTACTGGAGAAAATCATATTTCCTTTTTTACTTTAAATTAAAACAATTTTTTTAATGTTTATTTATTTTTGAGAGAGAGAGAGAGAGAGAGAGAGAGAGAGAGAGAGATAGCATGGGTGGGAGAGGGGCAGAGGGAGAGGGAGACACAGAATCTAAAGCAGGCTCCAGGCTCTGAACTATCAGCACAGAGTCTGACGTGGGGCTCAAACTCACGAAACGTGAGATCATGACCCGAGCTGAAGTTGGACGCTTAACTGACTGAGCCACCCAGGCGCCCCTCCATTTTTACTTTAAGTCCATTGCTGCAGATCCCAAATGGATGTTTCTCATGGTCTGACAGTCCTGCTATAGTTCCCTAGTAACTTCGTGGTTCTTTTGTCTGAGAATTTCATTTTAGACTTTATTTCCTCAAACTTCCTATATTCCATCCTCCCTCCCCCATCAACACTTTCAGCTGATGGCCTTACCCATTATGTCACTGAAAAAGATGAAAAGTCATGAAACAGAACTCATTCATGTTTCTCCCATCAAATCTGTGTCTGTGTGCAATCGCTTTCTTTCATCTGTTCATCACCCTCACCCTCTCTGTTGTATCATCCCAACATTTGCAAACATGTGCTGGAGAATTCCATTCCAAGCCATCTCCATATTTCCTCCATTTGTGAACCCACTCAACTCCAGCCTCTAAAACATTTCTCTACAGATGCTGTCTCCTTCCTCATTCTTCCTTCTTCATTTCTTCAGCAACTCCATTTTGAACCTTGCCTTTAAAACTCCATTAAAACTGCCTTTTCCAAGTTGCCCAATTGGATAGGCACTTTTTTGTACTTTGCTGCCTTGACCTGGCTGCCAAATCCCATTCACTTTCTTTCTCTCTCTTTCTTGGATTCTCTTGAGACATGTGACCTCTATACTTTCTGAGTTTCTTTTGTCTTTGGACTGCTCTCTGGATTCAATTCTTCATTGGGTCCTTTGGCTGTCTAGACTGCCTTGTCAGATTGCCTTAATCTTCCTGTGGTGTTCACCACCTCTGTGCCAACAATTCCCTCATCTGTGGCCTAAACCACAGATTTTCCTACTAGACAATTACACTGGGACATCTCACAGACATTTTAAATTTAAGATATTCAAAAGTCTCCCTCACCCTTACACTCACCCTTTAGCTTGCTATGTCCTTTTTACCTCCAAAATTTATACTGAATGTGTCATTCATTTCTATCCCTGCCAGGACCATCCCAGCTCAACCTACTCTCTTTTCTCATCTGGGTGGGCAATAGTCTTCATGATCTCCCTGATTCCACTTTTGCCCCTTTCTCATCTAGTCTTCACATGGCAGACAGGTTGATCGTTTGAAATCAGGCTGGGTAATAATGTCTGCTGCTCAAAACTCTTCAGTGACTTCCCGTAGATTGCAATAAAATTGCAGAGGTAAATTACCCCAGACCATGTTGTTTGGTCTCTGCTCCTCTCCTGCTCTTGCTTTCTCTGTCTCTCAAAAGTAAATAAACATAAAAAAAATTTTTTTAAAGCCTAGACTCTATTTTTTAAAGTTTATTTATTTATTTTGAGAGAGAATGTGAGCATGAGCAGGGGAGGGCAGAGAGAGAACGGGAGAGAGAGGATCCCAAGCGGGCTCCATGCTGTCAGTATGGAGCCCAATGCGTGGCTGAAACTCATGAACCGTGAGATCATGACCTGAGCCAAAATTAGGAGTCAGATGCTTAACCAACTGAGCCACCCAGATGCCCCAGCCCAGACTTTATTTTAATGTCCACCATTCTCCCAACCAGTTCTGTGTTTGAGCCAGGGGTGTCCCAGACATTTGCATCTGTGTCTACATTCCACCCTCAATCTGCCCTCTCAACCCCCTTGCCTTCATATTCCTATTATGATTTATATTCTCATGGAGTTTACCTCTTAATCACTAGATTTTATTCATACATTGTTTTTTTTTTCATTTCTTTTTCTTTTTAATCTTCTCTCTTTACCTTGCCTTTGCTTCCTAGATAGTGCCAATCATATTTTCCTGGTTCTCAGCTTACAGCCTAGAAGTCCTCACCCCAATCTAGGCTTTTCAAATCACAAACCCAATTCCCATTTACCCCATCCTCATTAGCTTGCCCTGAAAGGGAGGGCTCAACACAACTAATCTCTCTCAAACACCATGATACACCCTGGTCTCCCTCGAGGCTGACCTACGACACTTGTCACTTACATCACACATGTAGACTTAAATTTCCCTTAAGAATGTGAATAGTTACAGCCTATATACAATAAACACACTCCTTATTTATGCACTTATTTCCTCGAGCACTGTATTAATACTGCAACTCAACACATTAAATCTAAGTCTTGGGGAGCATCAGAATGTCTCCTTTTGTTATACCCAGAATTGGTGCTTCAGTTTTATTTATGCTTTGACACTACAGTCAATTACCCTGGGACCTGTCAAGTATGTTTGTAGCAATGTGGACTGAAAACAAATCTCCAAATGTTAGCCAGATGGGGCATGTTTTATTTCAGCAGTAAATTTAATTTTTTTTTTTTTTTTTTGTTTCCATAATGGGCAGTTTTGAGACCTCATTTCTGTGGCATATGGAATTTCTCCATGCTTTGGGAACTGGAACATGTGTGTCAATAAAGGAAACTTCTCTCTCAAATTCCAATCTTTTAGCAATCCCCAATCAATTTTGTCAACTGTCTGGGTCTCTGATAATCAGAACGCCGCTCCCTCTGAAGGGCTGGGCCGCACATGCACTAGCATGAAATTGTTAATGGTATCTCCAGTTGCTCCCAGAGGCCATCCTCCTCATTTCTAAAGTAGACTAATGGATTTTCTGCCCTCTTTCTAAAATCTTTATTTTATAATGAAAATTGAGGAGCTTAACATGGATTTTTCTTTAAATATACTGTTCATTTACATTTACTTACAGAAAGCAATGTAACTAAAAGTCATACTTCTGCAATAATTTTTTTCTTTGGCTATAAAAGAAACACGAACTTCTAACAGAAAATTTCAAATATGCTAGTCCCATCAACCAGAGTTAACCATTGCTAACATTTCAGTATATTTCCTTTTCGTTGTTTTAATGGGCAATCCTCCAAATAATCCTTTTTATATAAATAATTTTTTATCTTGCAATGTGGCATTTGACATAGCATTGTTTTGTGTCATTAAACATTCCTCATAAATATGATTTTTCCTGTTTTCTTAATATTCTTCCATATGGAGGCATATATGTGTATGTCTTAAGACATTTAGGCTATTTATAAATAATTCCACAATATTTATTTGATGTGCATATCTTAGGTTTTGTACAAATTTCAGATTATTTCTTTAGAATAGATTCCTAGAAATGGAGCCACTGTGTTAAGGGATATGAATATTTTTAAGACTCTTGACCTGTATTGCTAAACTGTTTTTTAGAAGTGTTGAAATAATTTATACTTGAACTAAAAATGTGTGAGAGTGTCCAAACTCCCTTGCTCTAGCTAGAACTGATTATTATCCTTCTAAAAATGGATTAAAAGGGGTAATGTGAATGTTATTTTAATTTCAATTTTCGTATCTTTGACTATTGATGAAGAAGAATACTTTTTTTGAACTGAGTCTCCTTTGAGTTGTTTGCTCAGTGCCTTTGGCCCATTGATTATTGACTTGCATGAACTTATGGTATCTTCAGGATATTAAACTTTGTCTTTCATGATTATTACACATATTTTCATTTTAAGTTATTGTGCATGATAGGTTTTTTTTTATAAGCTTTATATTTTTATGTAGTCAAATCTATCAACACTCTATTCTTAGACTTTACTTATAGGTTAAATAATTTTTTTAAAAAGACAGGAAAGCAAATACAAAGGATAATGTAACAAATACTCATGTACTTGCCATATTAATAAATACTGATATTTTGCATGATTTTTTAAAAAAACAAAATTACAGATGAAACTGAGATTTCCTTAATTCCCTTTCTAGTAACATTTCCTTCTCTCTTTTATCCACCTCCTACTGTCAGGAATTTTGGTGTGATTCCAAATATGGTATTATATTTTAACCCTAGGTATATATACCAATAAGCATTCATAATACTGCTTAGAGTGTTATAAAAATTTATGTGAGCTATCATACTATTTATCATACTTTTGCAACTTGCTTATTAAAACTTAATATCCTTTGAGCACCAGGGTGGCTCAGTTGCTTGAGTGATCGACTACGGCTCAGGTCATGATCTCATGGTTTGTGAGTTGGAGACCAGCACTGGGCTCTGCGCTGACAATGCAAACCCTGCTTTGGATCTTCTGTCTTCCTCTCACTCTGTCCCTCCCCTGTTCATGCTTTTTCTCTCAAAAATAAATAAATATTAAAAATAAATAAATAAAATAAAACTTAATATCCTGTTTTCAAAATTTACTCCATGTTATTACATATCGGTCTAATTAATTCACTTTCATTGCCTGTATGGCATGATTATATCACAACATTTTCTTCATTTATATACTGATGAACATTTGCATTGCTCCTGATGTTTTGGTGCAAATAATGTTCAGTTGACATCTGTACATGTCTCCTGATGTTTCACCTACAAATGGAATTGAAAGATAATAGGGTAGAGGAGTTTATTTCCAGATTATTCATTTTAAACAGTTATAAAGAAAAATTTCTTAAACTTGGACTAGGATAGAACATTTTTGTATGTTTTAATACAAAACTTCTTTGTGGTAAAAAAAAATAAGCATTTCTTTTTTTTTAATTTTATTTTTTATTTTTTTAAATTTACATCCAAATTAGTATATAGTACAACAATGATTTCAGGACTACATTCCTTGTGCCCCTTACCCATTTAGCCCATCCCGCCTCCCACAACCCCTCCAGTAACCCTCAGTTATTCTCCATATTTATGAGTCTCTTCTGTTTTGTCCCCCTCCCTGTTTTTATATTATTTTTGTTTCCCTTCCCTTATGTTCATCTGTTTTGTCTCTTAAAGTCCTCATATGAGTGAAGTCATACGATTTTTGTCTTTCTCTGACCGACTAATTTCACTTAGCATAATACCCTCCAGTTCCATCCATGTAGTTGCAAATGGCAAGATTTCATTCTTTTCGCTTGCCAAGTAATACTCTGTTGTATATATATACCACATCTTCTTTATCCATTCATCTATCGATGGACATTTGGGCTCTTTCCATACTTTGGCTATTGTTGATAATGCTGCTATAAACATGGGGGTGCATGTGTCCCTTCGAAACAGCACACCTGTATCCCTTGGATAAAATGCCCAGTAGTGCAATTGCTGGGTCATATGGTAGTTCTATTTTTAGTTTTTTGAGGAACCTCCATACTGTTTTCCAGAGTGGCTACACCAGCTTGATTCCCACCAACAATGCAAAAGAGATCCTCTTTCTTCGCATCTTCGCCAACATCTGTTGTTGTCTGAATTGTTAATGTTAGCCACTCTGACAGGTGTGAGGTGGTATCTCATTGTGGTTTTGACTTGTATTTCTCTGATGATGAGTGATGAGCATTTTCTCATGTGTTGGTTGGCCAGCTGGATGTCTTCTTTGGAGAAATGTTTATTCATGTCTTTTGCCCATTTCTTCACTGGATTATTTGGTTTTTGGGTGTGGAGTTTGATAAGTTCTTTATAGATTTTGGATACTAACCCTTTATCTGATATGTCGTTTTCAAATATCTTCTCCCATTCTGTCAATTGCCTTTTAGTTTTGTTGATTGCTTCCTTCACTGTGCAGAAGTTTTTTATTTTGATGAGGTCCCAGTAGTTCATTTTTGCTTTTGTTTCCCTTGCCTCCAGAGATGTGTTGAGTAAGAAGTTGCTTTGGTCAAGATCAAAGAGGTTTTTGCCTGCTTTCTCCTCGAGGATTTTGATGGCTTCCTGTCTTACATTAGGTCTTTCATCCATTTATTTTTGTGTCTGGTGTAAGAAAGTGGTCCAGGTTCATTATTCTGCATGTCTCTGTCCAGTTTTCCCAGCACCACTTGCTGAAGAGACTGTCTTTATTCCATTGGATATTCTTTCCTGCTTTGTCAAAGATTAATTGGCCATATGTTTGTGGTTCACTTTCTGGGTTCTCTATTCTGTTCCATTGATCTGAGTGTCTGTTCTTGTGCCAGTCCCATACTGTCTTGTTGATTACAGCTTTGTAGTATAGCTTGAAGTCTGTGATTATGATGCCTCCTGCTTTGGTTTTCTTTTTCAAGATTGCTTTGGCTATTTGGGGTTTTTTCTCGTTCCATAAAAATTTTAGGATTATTTGTTCTAGCTCTGTGAAGAATGCTGGTGTTATTTTGATAGGGATTGCATTGAATATGTAGATTGCTTTGGGTAGTATTGACATTTTAACAATATTTGTTCTTCCAATCCATGAGCATGGAATATATTTCCATTTTTTGGTGTCTTTTTTCAATTTTACAAGCTTTCTATAGTTTTCAGTGTATAGATTTTTCACCTCTTTGGTTAGATTTATTCCTAGGTATTTTATGTTTTTTGGTGAAAAATAAGCATTTCTGATAAAATGCTTAAACATTTTTCTGGTAAGCTTTGAGTAGTATTAAGATTCTGTTTTTTTTTTTTTTAACGTTTATTTATTTATTTTAAGAGAGAAAAAGTGCAAGTGGGCAGGGGCAGAGAGAGACAGAATCCCAAGCACGCTCTGTACCACCAGTGCAGAGACCCAATGTGGGCCTCAGACTCATGAACTATGAGATCATGACCTGAGCTGAAGTCAGACACTTAACCAACAGAGACACCCAGGTGCCCCACAGTGGTATTAAGATTCTGAAAAGCTAATTACTCACCCTCCTTGACTGTCACTAATGGTCATTTATGAATCTAATTAATGATTATATATTTCTTAAGTACTTTTTTATTTTTTAAGTATTAATCTGTTATACTTTTATCTATAGTGTATGTACATTCTTGTTTTTTCCACATCTTTGCCAAGATTTGTATTGCTACAATTTTTCATTCTTGCCAGTCTGCTCTTTGTAAAATGGCATATCATTTTAAAATATTTAAATCAATATTTTCAATGATTTTTAGTGAGACTAAACATTTTTTCTTATGTTTATTGGCCATTTGAGTTTCCTGTTCAGTGAATTTTCTGTTCACATTCTTTGCCCAGTTTTGTCTTGAATTATTTGTCTCTTTCTTGTTGATGTAGCAGATTTTTGTGTTAATGACACATATTTCAAACACCTTCTCATACCTTGTGCTTGCCTTTTTTGTTACAGTGTCTTTTGTAATACAGAAATTTAAACATTTATGTAGTCAAATATTTATTTATTTTTCATGATTTCTGCTTACTTACATCTTAAGACATTCTTTCTTATCCCGAGGTCATAAAGACAACTTTTGATATTTTCTTCTAATTATAAGGTTTCATTGATAACATGTAGGCTTTGAATCAACCTGGAGTTATCTATATAGTGTCTTTGTTATTCTTGAGAGAAAGAGAGAGAGAAATGCTGGCCGGAGAATATTAGCTAACCTGTATTGAGAAACCACAACAATGACCACTGTTCTGAGAACTCTCTGTGTATTAATTTATTCAATCCTCAAACAGCTCTATGAGTTAGGAGCAAATATTATTGCCATGGTACAGATAAAGAAACTGGATCTCAGAGCCAAAGTCTTCAGAACTGGCAAGTGGCAGAGGCAGATTTAAAGACAGGAAGTCTGACTTCAGAGCCACATTTACCTACTCTGCTAGGTGTATGAGTCAAGATAGGTGGGTTATGCTGCAGTAATACCAAAACCTTAGTTTTTAACAGAACAAAAGATTGTACCTTCCTCGTGCAAAGTGTAGTGGGTCTGGATGGCTCTCCAGAGAGCCGTCTTCCATGGAGGTGGCTCAGAATTCTGTGCCCATCTGCTGGCAACTTAATATCAACCTCTGCTTCTACAATCACCATGGTAAGTGAAAAGAGGGAACACAGAGACTCATGTAGTTGTTTTTAAAAGCTTCTGTGGGGAGTGACACATATCCCTTCTCATATTTCATTGGCCAAAGCAAGTCACATGGCCAAGCCTTGGTTCAAGAGGCAGGGAAGTGTAATCTTCTTATGTGCCCAGAGTAGAGAAGAATCAGATACATCGGTGACAGCTATGGTGTCACCATGGCATGTGCTCATGTTTTAGCTCTGCCATTGACTAGCTGTGTGACTTTCAACAGGTCCCTTTACTTCTAATTTTAATATTTGGAAGACGGCAGCACTCACTTATTTATTCAGTTGGTACCCGTTATTTGTTGAGACCCCAGTGTATGCCAGCTACCATGTGACCCTGCAAATGCAATAGTAAATGGGGTAAACTCCTGCCCTCAGTTTGCAATTTAATCGTTATCTCACTGTTGATCTTCAGTTCTAAAATTTCAAGACTCAATTAAAAAGCAACCACAATAACAAAACTTCCAGAGCATTACATTCTAGAGACTCAGGCATTTTCCTAAGAGTTTCTTCCTTTTTGGGGGACGTGAATCCACCTGACAGCAGCGTTAACTCATTTACAGCAACAGATGCACATGCACATCACTTTCAAATTGCTAGTGCATGTACATACTGGCACACGTGGGGAAAATAAAGCAGACTTTGGATTATTCTCCCAGCTATTTTGAACTTAGTGAGCAGAACACTTCATAAAAAAACAGAAGAAAATCAATTTGATTGAGAAATACCTATGCAGATAACTTCGCTACATAATATACATTCTAGATATCAAAGTGGTTTTTATTACTTATGAATAAACAAAATTACAAAACGAAAGATTTCAAAGCCTTTTTGATTTGCAGCTAATTTTTCCCTAGAGGAATATTTATTGGTATAAAATGTAAGAAATATGAAGAAGTATATTTGTGAATATGCACAAAACTGGTTTGCCAATTTCTAAAAAAATCTCTTAGGACTTGAAGCAGGCTGCCAAGTTTTAATTTACTAGTTGCCTGTAGTGAAAACACAGTTTTCATGAAAAATTTATAAGAATTTAGGCATTGTCTTTGATCATGAGGCAACAGTTTAAGATTTGAATGAAATACACACAAAAATTCCATTCTACTTTGCATTGATGCAATTATGGCATTTCCTTTATTCTTAAAACTGCAAGTCTAATTCTTAAACCAAAGCCAAAAAAGTGATGCAATAGTTGGATGCATCTTCAGTGCATTGTAAATAAATTTCTGATTAATCACATTCATTTGTCATCCTTCTTACAATCCTTCAGCACTTAAGAGATATTGAGTTAGTTTCACAATATAACAGTTTTTGATTAATTTGCTACTTGTTCATACTTTGAATTTATTTAACATTGGTATGCTTGTTCCTCATCTAATAGTAAAACAAGGACAGAGACCATGATTGTATCCTCTCAGAACCTCTGGTTTGCCCAGTAAGCCTCCAGTACTTATTCTGGGCTTTCTTAAAGGCAAAGTAAGAGTAATTGAATCTTTGAGTATGGGAAGAGCTTAGATAAGCTGGTTATATTTACTAAGGAGAGATCAATAACCGTTCTCTATTTTCATTATATATATTCTCCCTGAGTGATCCAGTCTACTGCCATGACCTCAAGGGCTACCTTATGATTTCTAAATCCGTGCTTCTCTTAATGGCCTTCTTCCAGAGGCCCACACAGGCATTTCAGACACCACCACCAGCTGGTTATATACACAGATAACTCAGACTCAAAACATGAATAACAATGCTTTATCTTCTTCCTCCACCTCAGTTTCCCTTGTGGTCTCTTTTTTCAGGATGGTGCGATCATCCATTCAGCCATACGAAGCACCTGGAGTCATCCTTAGTTCTTCCATTTTCCTTATTAAGATCCAAGTCCTGTTGGTTCTACTTCTTTAGTAGCTCTTGAATCCATCCTCTCCCTATAACTTCCAATTTTAGTTTTGACCTTCATGTCCTACCTAATTCTAGTAATAGCTTCCTAAGTGGTCTTCCTATTTCCAGCCAGGTTTCTTCAGATTGTTTTCTCCATACCCAGGCCTGTGAGTTTTCTAATCCAAATCTGATCACATCAGTATATGTACAATTCCTGTTTCACTCTATCTGGCGAATGGCTGTAGTTCCACATTCTGGGCTTTTCCCACTATGGGTGTCTGCCCAGGAGGTCTCAGTCAATTGTGTCCTGAGATTGTTGCCCCTGTTTCCAACTCCTAAAATGTGTCTCAAGTCATACTTGCTTGTCTCAATAGAGCTCTTTCTCACCCTGACCATGCTCTCTCTCTTCTGTTCACCTTATTTCAATTTCCTTGCTTTGTGGCAATTGCAGAGGACAAGGGGAAGGGAAGTATGGAGGGAAGAATTAAAAAGCACTAAAGAACTGGAGCCCAGTTTCCTGATGCTCTTTTCCTTTTAATCCTAGAGTCCATGGTCTTCTTTTGTAAAATGTTTTCTATTCCATACCACTCTGCAGTTTTTGTGTGTCTCTGAGTGGAATGTGTTATGTCAGTCTGTGAGCCTCAAACAACACTATTGAGGATATGGCAAAGCTATTCCATAGTATTGCTGCCTTGGCATCCATTTTCTTTGGCCAAGTGGGCGGTAGGGGCCTTAAACTGACACTAATCCCCTCATGCACAATCATGCCCTAGAAAACAGCCTGCAGAGTCACAAACAAATACATACCCCTGATATGATGCCTCCAGTGGCTCTCATGATCAACAGTTTCCCCTGGTTCCTAGGGCCTTCTCCTGATATGCCTGCTAGATAGACTCTGGTGAGGCTTACAGAAACCTGTTTTTTGTTGAATTGACCAATCTGGCCTTATCCTGGGAACCCGAAAGCTCTCTATCTGTAGCTGCTATAAAGGCATGTGTCCCAGGTCCTGCCTCTTTCTCTGCCTGCACCTTGTCTTGACCTCCCCATGTAGCTCCTCAAGGTGTGCCATGTACTTCCCTCAGAACCTGTGAGTAATCAATTTCTCTATTTCAATTTCTCCTGTGGTCTGTTTTTGAACTGAGATTCACCATCTGGCACTTTGTGCTACATTTAACAAATGGTAATTTAACAGTCATAACAGGCAATGACCCTGTCTACCAATATCGCTTTGTCCTTTCAAAGATTACCACATGAAAAATCATTAATTAATAATTGTTTTTTGATAATGATGAAAGAAGTTAAAGGAAGGAAGAAAAAAATGAAACTTTAGAAAAAGGCAAACTGTTTCAAGATAATCTTGAATGTTGGCTTAAAATAATATGTTCTGGGGTGCTTGGTGGCTCAGTCAGTTAAGCGTCTGACTTTGGCTCAGGTAACAATCTCACAGCTCATGAGTTTGAGCCCCATGTCAGGCTCTGTGCTGACAGCTCAGAGCCTGGAGCCTGCTTCAGATTCTGTGTCTCCCTCTCTTTCTCTGCCCCTCCCCCACTTGTGCTCTCTCGGTCTGTCTTAAAAATAAATAAACATTAAAGAAATTAAAATAATACATCCATTACAATTATACCAGAAACCATAAGATACCTAGGAATAAACCTAACCAAAGAGATAAAAATTCTGTATGCTGAAAACTATAGAAATTGAAGAATACACAAAGAAAAGGAAAAACATTCCATGCCTATACTACCCAAAGCAATATATACATTCAATGCAATCCCTATCAAAATAACATTAGCATTCTTCACAGAGCTAGAACAAGTAATTCTAAAATTTGTATGGAACCATGAAAGACACCAAATAGCCACAGTAATATTGAAAAAGAAAGCCAAAGCTGGAGGAATCACAGTTTCAGACTTCAAGCTGTAATACAAAGCTGTAAACATCAAGACAGTATGTTACTGGCACAAAAATAGACACATAGATCAATGAAACAGAATAGAGAACCCAGAAATGGACCCACAAATGAATGGCCAACTAGTCTTCAACAAAATAGGAACAATTATCCAATGAGAAAAAGACAGACTCTCTGGCAAATGGTGCTGGGAAAACTGGACAACAACATGCAGAAAAATGAAACTGGACCACTTTCTTACACCATACACAAAAATAAATTCAAAATGGATGAAAGACCTAAATGTGATACAGGAAACAATCAAAATCCTAGAGGGGAAAAGAGGGAGCAACCTCTTTGACCTCAGCCACAGCAACTTCTCATTGGACATGTCTCCAGAGGCAAGAGAAATAAAAGCAAAAATGAACTATTGGGACTTCATCAAGATTAAAACCTTCTGTACAGCAAAGGAAACAATCAACTAAACTAAAAGGCAAACGATGAAATGGGAGAAGATATTTGCAAATGACATATAGGATAAAGGGTTAGTATCAAATGGGGCTCCTGTGTGGCTCAATTGGTTAAGCGTCTTACTTCTGCTCAGGTTATGATCTTACGGTTTCTGAGTTTAAGTCCCATGTTGAGCTCTGTGCTGACAGTTCAGAGCCTGGAGCCTGCTTTGGATTCTCTGTCTGTCTCTCTGCCCTTCCCCTGCTCACACTCTGTCTCTCAAAAATAAATAAACATTAAATTTTTTTTTAAAAAAGTTAGTATCCAAAATCTATTAGAACTTATCAAACTCAACACCCAAAAAATAATCCAGTGAAGAAATGGGCAGAAGACATAAATAGACACTTTCCAAAGAAGACATCCAGATGGCTAACAGACACATGAAAGGAGGCTCAATATCATTCATCATCAGGGAACTACACATCAAAACCACAATGAAATATCATCTCACACCTGTCAGAATGTCTAAAATTAACAATTCAGGAAACAATAGATGTTGGTGAAAATGCAGAGAAAGGGGTACCCTTTTTTGCACTGTTGGTGGGAATGTAAATGGGTGCAGCCACTCTGGAATACAGTATGGAGATTCCTCAAAAAAATTAAAAATAGAACTACCCCATGACCCAGCAATTGCACTGCTAGGTATTTATCCAAAGAATACAAAAATGCTGATTTGAAAAGGCACATGCACCCCAATGTTTATAGCAGCACTATCAACAACAGCCAAAGTATGGAAAGAGTTCAAATGTCCATTGACTAACAAATGGATAAAGAAGATGTGAGATATATATATATATATATATATATATATATATATATATATACACACACACACACACACACACACACACACACACACACACACATATATATGCATGCAATGGAATATATATCTTTTGGCAATCAAAAAGAATAAAATCTTTCCATTTGCAACAAGGTATATTATGCTAAGTGAAATAAGTCAGAGAAACACAAATATCATATGATTTTACTCATATATGGAATTTAAGAAGCAAAACAGATGAACATAGGGGAAGGGAAGGAAAAATGAGATGAAAACAGAGAGGGAGGCAAACCATAAGAGACTTAAATACAGAGGACAAACAGGATTTCTGGAGGGGAGGTGCTTGGGGGACAAGCTAAATGGGTGATGGGCATTACGGAGGGCACTTGTTGGGATGAGCACTGGGTGTTATATGTAAGTGATGAATCACTGGGTTCTACTCCTAAAACCAATACTACACTATATGTTAGCTAATGTGAATTTAAATAAATCAAATTTGTTTATTAAAAATTTTTTTAAAAAATAATGAAATAACATGTCCAAGGGAAGAAACATTTACCTTCTGCTGTGGAAATGTGGACTCCATCATGGCTGTTTCAAAGCTGTGAGTACCATCTGCCTGGGTCTTCTCCCACAGATCTCTGAGGAATTGTACAGAATGACTCTGTATAGACAGTGGCTCAGGAAACAGGCTCTGAAAGGCATTAATGAGAAAACCATAACATTATCTCTTACCTGAACAATAAAGTTTGATTGATGACAAGGTACCATTTGGGCTTGGTTTGAACTTCAGCATGGTTTAAATTTAAATAAAACAACAAAGAAATCTATCTCGAAGATCAAACACATGATGCATTTTGGGCTTTTCATTTTTTAATAGAAGATTAAAATTATTGAATAGGACTCCAAGGCAGTTGATACTGATCTCTAAATTTGTCCAACCTTTGTAACATAGTGTTACCTTGATCATTTCCCAAACATGGTACTTAATTGGAAAATGCTTAATATAAATATTCATATTTGTTTGTTCAAAGATCTGATAATTATGGCATAAAATTAAAACTAAAGTATAAATATGAAGTCAGTTTATACAGAGTAGATCATGAAGGCTAGAAGTAAAATGACTAAAAGTTCATTATACAACAGCTCAAATATGAACAGTATGAGTGGGTGGTGGGGGAAACAAAAACACTTTTTTGGGTGTTTTTTTGGGTGTTTAGGGGTGACTATTCCTAGATCTAATAGTCTAAGTTCTGAAAAATAAGATTATTTATGTAGAGAAAATCACCTTTCTCAACACCCAAAAAACAAATAATCCGGTGAGGAAATGGGCAAAAGACATGAATAGACACTTCTCCAAAGAAGACATCCAGATGGCCAACCAACACATGAAAAAATGCTCAACATCACTCATCATCAGGGAAATACAAATCAAAACCACAATGAGATACGACCTTACACCTATCAGAATGGCTAACATTAACAACGCAGGCAACAACAGATGTTGGCGAGGATGCGGAGAAAGAGGATCTCTTTTGCACTGCTGGTGGTAATTCACACTGTTACAGCCACTCTGGAAAACAGTATGGAGGTTCCTCAAAAAATTAAAAATAGAACTACCCTATGACCCAGCAATTGCATTACTAGGTATTTATCCAAGGGATACAGGTATGGTGTTTTGAAGGGGCACATGCACACCCCATGTTTATAGCAGCACTATCAGCAATAGCCAAAGTATGGAAAGAGCCCAAATGTCCATTGATGGATGAATGGATAAAGAAGATGTGGTGTGTGTATGTATATATATATATATATATATATATATACACACACACACATGTATACACACACACACACACACACACACACACACACACACACACAAATAGAGTATTACTTGGCAGGCAAAAACAATGTAATCTTGCCATTTGCAACTACGTGGATGGAACTAGAGGGTATTATGTTAAGCAAAATTAGTCAGTCAGAGAAAGACAAACACATATAACCTCACTCATATGAGGACTTTAATACACAGAACAGATGAACACAAGGGAAGGGAAGCAAAAATAATATAAAAACAGGGAGGGGGACAAAACATAAGAAATACTTAAATATGGAGAACAGAGGGTTACTGGAGGGGTTGTGGGAGGGGGGATGGGCTAAATGGGTAAAGGGCACTAAGGAATCTAGTCCTGAAATCATTGTTGCACTATATGCTAAGTAACTTGGATATAAATTTTTAAAAAAACACATTTACATATATTTCATTTAAGTCAGTGAAAACAAAGTTTTAAAGGAAGATTTAAGTTGTTTATATATTTACTGATCAATCGTGTTTAATAGTCATTTAAACATTGTGTTGTGCTATCTATAAAGTGAGAAGTATTTTAATTCAAAGGAACAATTTTATAAAAACATAGAACATAATAAAGGGCATAAAATATTATTTACATACTAATAATACCATGTGTATTATCCTTTATATGTGAGGTCTGGTAAAATAATGGAATTGGTTTATAAAATTTTATTTTCTGTGTCAGTGATTGCCCAAGAATTAGCTTATGGGGATTTAGGTGGTCTGTGTGTACAAAGTTTCAATTTTCTAAATGAAAACCAATAAGTTTTTTCTCAGAAAAATTTAATTACTATCATCACCAAGATAAGCTGTTTTTTATACTGAGTGAAGAAAGGTGGAGGATCTTATACCCCAAATAAGTAGCTTACAGATTAAAAAAGTCTAAGAGCCCATAACAGATTAATTATACAACCCATAATGTGGACACATCTGGGAGTTTCTTAATTATTATCAGAAACTTACGCAGCGTATGATTTTTCACTTGAATAAAAATAGGACCTGATTTAACTAATCACCATTCCAAAGAGGATCATTGAGATCGGAATCTGTGAAGCTGAGAATTCCATGAATGTGTTAAATTGACAGAGAAAAGAAAGAGTCTGACCCAGCATATAAGGCTAGTACTGGGTTTGTAATGATCAATCAAGTCAAAGATTTGATTATTGTTTAATCACAAGTCAGGATTCACCCAGACTACCCAATAACAAGCATGTGGAAAAAGAGAGGAAACATAGTAAAATTAACAAAGAAGAAAAGCAGCATAAACTATAGATACTTTTGTGTGCTTTTGCTTAAAGAGAAACATAAGAATCAGACTACATCAATAAAACAAGACTGAAGGGGCAAAAATAAAATCAAGTTTTTGGTTTATTTTCTGAAAACTGACAACTAAGAAGAACAAAGCCAACAATGAAACCAAATACAAAATCAGTGATGAAAACTATTTGAAAAATATAAGTAGAAGAATAATAAGGTCAGTTCAAGAAAAGGAAAAAAAATGCTGCTTTTTATATTCACATAAATTTGGTTCACATCAAACTGTGAGTTGTTCTCTATGAGATATTATTAAGTGTTTTTTTTTTTAAATCTTCATATAGGAAAAGATGGTATTCCTAAGGCATGTCTAAGTTGTCTCTTAATTACTATAGTTCCATTTTATGATTACAATCTATTCGGCATTAAAATTCATTTTCCTTAGTAAGCTTTCATTTTCTTTATAAAGAAATGTAATTATCTGGTTGGTGACTTTGATACGTGCTCTTATAGAAATATTTTATTTTATTTTATTTATCTTTTTAATATGAAATTTATTGTCAAATTGGTTTCCATACAACGCTCAGTGCTCATCCCAACAGGTGCCCTCCTCAATGCCCATCACCCACTTTCCCCTCCCTTCCACCCCCATCAACCCTCAGTTTATTCTCAGTTTTTAAGAGTCTCTTATGGTTTGGCTCCTTCCCTCCCTAACTTTTTTTTTCCTTCCCCCCTCGCATGGTCTTCTGTTAAGTTTCTCAGGATCCACATAAGAGTGAAAACATATGGTATCTGTCTTTCTCTGTATGACTTATTTCACTTAGCATCACACTCTCCAGTTCCAGCCACGTTGCTACAAAAGGCCATATTTCATTCTTTCTCATTGCCAAGTAGTATTCCATTGTGTATATAAACCACAATTTCTTTATTATTTTATTTTTTAAAATTTATTTGAGAGAGAGAGAGAGAGTGCAGGGGAGGGGCAGAGAGAGAAAGGGAGAGAGAGAATCCCAAGTGGGTTCCATGCTCAGTGCAGAGCCTGATGCGGGGCTCAAACTCATGAACTTTGAGATCACGACCTGAGCCAAAATCAAGAGTTGGATGCTTAACCGATTGAACCACCCAGGCATGCCTTGCCTAATTTTTATCTATTTTTTAACATTCATGTTCTGTTTCACCCCTTCCTGCTCCTGCCTGCGACTCCACATTTCATTTTTTAACACATGTGCTACTAGGAAAAGACCACAGAGACCACTGAGTCAGGTGTCAGGTGTTCTGAGTTCTGCCTTTAATTTTCTTATCTGTAAAAATGATGTCTGATATTCCTTCTATTATTTACATTTTATAATCTACATTTAAATTTTATGTGAAAGTTTAATATATTCAAGATAAGTATTTCCAAATATTCAAGAATCTCTTTTGATGCTAAAATGTTTGCATTAAGTTGTTCATTAAGTTGAAATTTCCTCTTTATGTAATTTTACCTATATACATAACATCTATGGGGAAAGGTGGCATTCCCGTATCTTAATAATGTCAAAAAGGATATGTTGACACTAAAATTAATTGGAGATTGGAAGGCTGTGGAGAAATAAAGACAAACTCTACATAAAGAAAGCTATTCCTCCAAATAAGCTGTTTTTGTTATTGTGTAACAGAAGTATTTTCTCTTTTCTTCTTCCTTTTTAAACTAAGAATATTCATGATATTAATAGGTTTGGCCTCCTTGATGCTAATCCAAGGTCTTTTATAAAGAAACTATCCTAAAATATAGAAAACCCATGTTAAAAATTACTAATGAAATGTGTATGTGTTGCTGTTATTTACATCGAACTCTAGTCAAAGAAAAATTCAGTAAAAATGATTATAAACTCATACCCCACCAACTCACTATGGAGCCATGACAAGCATGGATATACATACCTGCTGAAAGAGGAACATGATCTGGATCCATGGCTGAGGCTCTTGGCTGATGAGAATAAAACTGGATTTACTGTAGAGGCAGTAATGACCCTTCAGGGAGCAGGTAAAGAACAACTTTGCTACACAACTTCTAACAGAATCTAGAAACAAATGTACATAGCATTAAACATGGATTCCTTCCAGAGTTACATTTTATACTTCAACATACAAACACCTTTAAAAATACATTCTTCAGTTTTCAGTCTTTGAACCAATAACTCCAAACAACTGTGTATTTGGGTGTGGATCCATTTCATGGAATGTAGATTTAACTAAAAGATGCTTTCAACAAGGTATATTCTTTCTATCCATCCTTCCCTTGTTTCAACTAATAATGCATGAGGAATCTCTAAGCAACTCACCTGGAAGAAAGAAAACCTCTTGCCAATAATAAGGGAGATACAGTGTTGTTTCCATCTGAATGGGCACTTTGAAATGATAATGTGGGAAGGATAAGAAAATGCATGGAGGAAACCCAGGCATTTTCTGGGCAGTGGATAGTATGACATGAACCAGTGACACTGTTCTCGTAGTTGTGCAGGGGCCACAAAGACAGCCCCCAGAATAACTCAGCTGGAGGTGTGGCTTCCTGTGAGCTGGCCTGGTCTGGTTAGAAAAGCTTATTTCATATTGAAGAGGTTCAGCAGGGAAACTTACTGAGATCATCTTTTATGGATAAAAAAGCGGGGGGAGGATGGTGGTGGTGCCATGGAGCAGAGGTGGCAAGAAGCCATTTAATTTTTACACCCTACAAGATGGGTGTTACTATTTTTATTTTAAAAATGAGGAAATTTAGTGCATTGGCATGTCAGCTTAGTGAACCACTGTGAATGACTTGTTTACCACTATGATGTTGGCTTATGGCATGCAATAGATGCTTGATAGGGCATCTAGAAAGATGAATGATCCAGAAAAACTCCTCAAGTCTACCCAATCTGGGGCAGAGCCAGGATTTGAACTCAGCTGAGCTGATGCCATGTTAGGATACTTTAGGCTCTTCTATACTGGGAATTTTTAAATCTATTATTTGATAATGCATAGGGTATTTATTCTTTCAGAGTTAAGCTGATATTTTAAATGAAATATTTTGAAAATCATTGGATCTTAGTATGCACTACTTTAAAAATGGAAATATGGGTTATAATTTATTAAAAGTTGATGGGGACCCTAATAACATGACAGTCAGTCCCCACCTAAGACAGTACCCTGGGGTTCCCTAGAAAATTGGGGAGGCTTATCTGTGCACCACAAGGGCTCAGTTGTGAAGGAATAACAGGTTTTTCAGAAAGAGTTTGGAAGAATTAAAGATGAACAGCCAATGACACATTAGAAGAGAAGGCATTAGAAATAAAATAGAGCCACAGGTCAATTTAGAAATATATACAGAGATCTTAATAGTTAACAACTTTCTGTGATTCTAAGACATTGGTATGGAAGAGGATGCTTTTGTGAGGTTAATTGCTTTAGGGAATTTTAAAAAATTGGGTTCAGTATCCAATAACCTTGTATAAAATCAGAAAGCATTTCTGCATTCTGTGGATGAATGGATCATGAGATGTAAAGAGTGACTGAAGGTTCAGTGGAAAAGACCAGGAGGCCCTGCATTGAGAAAGAAAGTCCTCAGAGTATAGAATTAAGCACAATATTGGCCTAACATTGCCCTACCAGAAATTATTTGAAAATGGTAACTAAAAATATTTTAGTACAGATGTTCTGAAAAATTGAGTTTAATAAATACTAGAGAAGCAGGAAGCCAAGTATTCTATAAGAATATACACACAAAAATGGTATTTGAAATAAATCTAGCTCTGATGTACATGCTGAGACAGCAATATGTTTTGCTTTGACAGAAGGTTTCAAAAGAGAACAAGTTCTTTTCTAAGAACTTATGCAGTAGCTTGACAGTCACAAGTTGGGCCTCAGGCCTCTGCCAAGAAAAAAAGGTTTTGTCTTTTCCTTCCCTTAGATTCTCACTGCTAATTCATATTTTCTTTTGCAGATGAACATTGATTAGATTTATTTTACTCACCCTGGGTCTACCAGCTTTCTATACACAAATCACAGGGGTCTCAGATCACAAAAATGGGCAAAGCAGTAGAGGAGAGGGGTTTGTATCTTAGAAGCAGATATGCTGGTTATAAAAATAAACCAGTTCTGTGATATCTTCTGTTAATTCTTTCCATAACCTGATCTGTGGCAACATTTTTTTCCTCATTTTTTTCAGAGTTTCCTAACTTGGAAAATTTCTCCACAACACTAACATTTAGTTGTTGATTTTTTGCTGCAATTTTCTCCCTTATGTTCACTCTGTGGTATTGAATGGTAGGCATGCAGTGAATGATTGCTGGATGAATAATGAATGTCAGGCACTATGTGGAGAGCAAAAAGGACCAGGATATTGACCCTGTTCTTAAGAAGCTTACAGCCAAATGGGAGAAACATCTATAAGTAAAACATAAATTGTTGTAAGTCCATGGGATAATGGAGGAACACACAATTCTGATTGCTCAGAGAAATGAGCAGCTGTTTTCATTGGGGAATAAGAGGAATCTTCATGGAAGAGGAAATATTTGGGGTCACTTTGAAAGATAACCAATATTTTGAACTTAGAAAAAGTTGGGAGGAGACCAGCATTTTAAATGAAGGGAACATCCAGGAAAAAAATCACGTAAGGCATGAAGTTTAAGGTAATTCCAGGTAGTGAGATAGTGTATCTGGGTCATTATGATAATTTTTCTTCTACATTTGATGTCAAAAGGGTTATTTATTTTTATAGAGTAAATGTTGAAGGCCATGCTTTGCTTAATATAGAATGCTTTGCATATTCCACCAAATCTGATTATTTCTTTCTTTTTGTAGATAACAGCTTATCTTTGTAAAAAATAAAGGATTTGCTGTGGTCTTTATAAATACTGAAGTTAACATGAACATCAATAATTGTATAATACAATGTATTATAAGCTGAAATGTTCAAAATATACATCACACACATGGAGAGATTTAAAGCTATGATACAAAATACAAGAGCATGTTTCAGTTCAAGATGGCAACATAAGAAAAAACTCTGAACTCACTTTCACTCTGGAACCCACCACATTACACCTATTAATAGAACAATTCTTTGTGAAGAACTGAGGGCTGACGGAACAGCTACTGAGCAACCAAAATAGAAAGAATGGCAAGAAAACAGCAAGAGAGATGGAGACATCCCATGGTATAAGAGATATACAGCCACACCTCCAGTCAGCTGACAAAAGTCACTAAGCACACACAGTCTGCCTAAGGAACACCATACACAAGATCACTTCTTCAACTTTAGAAGTAGTCATTTCATCTTATCCACAGAGACAAACAGAGAAAAGCAAGAAAACTGGGGAGACAGAGGAATATGCTCCAAAGAAAGAACAAGAAAAAAAAAAACTCAGAAAAAGAACTAAATGAAATAAGAGATAAGCAATATGCCTGATAAAGAATTTAAAGTAATGATCACGAAGATACTCACTGGACTAGATAAAAGAATGGAAGAATGCAGAGACCTTCAATAAAGACATAGAAAATATAAAAAGAACCAATAAGAATTGAAGAATACAATAACTGAAACAAAAAGCACACTAGAGGGAATCAACAATAGACAAGAAAATGCAGAAGACGTATCATTGATCTGGAAGACAGGGTAATAGAAAGCACACAAGCTGAATAGCAAAAAGAGAAAAATATTTTTTAAAATGAGGATAATTAAGGGATCTCTCAGACAACATCAAACCAAAAAACATTCGCATTGTAGAAAAAAAAAAGAGGTGTAGAAACTTATGTCAAGAAATAATAACTGAAAACTTCCCTAACCTAAGAAGAGAAATAGACATTGAAGTCCAAGAAACAGAGATTCCAAACAAGATGAACCCAAGTAAGTCTACGCCATAGCACATAATAATTAAAATGTCAAAGATTAAAGATAAACAGAGAATCATAAAAGCAGTGAGAGAGAAACAAAAAGTCACTTACAAGGGAAAAGCTTTTAAACTATAAACTAATTTTTAGCAGAAACTTTGCAAGCCAGAAGGAAGTGGCATGATATGTTCAAAGAGCTGAAAAGAAAAAAACCTACAACCAGAAATACTCTAACTGGTAAGGTTATCGTTCAGATTTGAAGTTGAGGTAAAGAGTTTGCCAGACAAACAAATATAAAGGAACTTATCACCATGAAACCAGCTTTATAAGAAATGTTAAAGGGATTTCTTCAAGTGGAAAAGAAATGGCCATAATTAGGCATAAGAAAAATATGAATAAAAAGATGTAAAATATGACTATATATATATGTACACACATATATATATATAGTGGAGAAGTGGAAAAGTATGAATAAAAAGATGTAAAATATGACTATATATACATATGTATATGTATCCACATATAGTGGATATACATATATATACATATGTATACATATATATGTATATATACGTATACATATGTATACGTATATACATATATATACATATGTATACGTATATACATATATATATATGTATATATATGTATATGTACATATATGTATATACGTATACATATGTATATATAGTGGAGAAGAGAATAAAAAGGGAAAGAAAAGGAGAAAAAGAAAAAGAAAATCTTTAACACTCCACTTATATCAATGGATAGATCATCCAGACAGAAAATCCATAAGGAAACATTTTTTTTAAATGTTTATTTATTTTTGAGAGAGCGAGTGAGCAAGGGAGGGGCAGAGAGTGAGGGAGACAGGGGATCCTCTGTGGGCTCTGCACTAATAGCAGAGAGCCTGATGTGGGGCTCAAACTCACGAACCATGAGTTCATGACTTGAGACGAAGTCAGACGCTTAACCAACTGACCCACCTAGGTGCCCCAGGAAATAATGTCTTTGAATGGCACATTGGACCAGATGGGCATAACAGATATATACAGAACATCCTATCCAAAAACAACAGAATACACTTTTCAAGTGCACACGGACATTCTCCAGAACAGATCACATATTAGGCCATAAAACAAGATTCAATAAATCAAAGAGGATTGAAACCATACTGTGCATCTTTCCCAATCACAATGGTATGAAACTAGAAATACATCACAGGAACAAAACTGGAAAAAACACAAAGACATGGAGACTAAACAACATGATAGTAAACCAATGGGTCAATGAAACAATCAAGGAAGAAAAAAAAAATAAATGGAGACAAATGAAAACACAAAGTTTCAAAATGTCAGAGACACAGTAAAAGCAGTCCTAAGAGAAAAGTATATAGCAATTCAGACCTACCTCAAGAAATAAGAAAAAAACCTCAATAAACAATCTAACCTTATGCCTAAGGGAACTAGAAAAAGAACAATGTGCAAGGTGAGTAGAAAAAAGGAAATAATAAAGATCAGAGTGGAAATGAATGATGTAGAGAGTTAAAAAAAACAGTATGAAAAAATTAATGAAACCAAGAGCTGGTTATTTGAAAATATAAACCAAACTGACAAACCGTTAAGTAGACTTACCAAGAACAATGGATAAAGGACCCAAATAAATAAAATCAGAAATGAAAGAGGAGAAGTAACAACTGAGACCACAGAAATACAAAGGATTTCAAGAAAATATTATGAAAAATTGTATGCCAACAAACTGGACAACCTAGAAGTAGATACATTTCTAGAAACATAGAATCTTCCAAAACTGAAGCAGGAAGAAACAGAAAATCTCACAGACTGATTATAAGTAATTAAATTGAACTGGTAATAAAGAAAACTACCAAAAAATAAAATTCCAGGACTATATGGATTCACAGCTGAATTCTACTGGACATCTAAACAAGAGTTAATAGTTATTCTCCTCAAACTATTCCAAAAAATACAAGAGGAAAGAAAGCTTCCAAATACATTCTGTAAGTCTAGCATTAATTACCCTGATATCAAAACCAGACAAAGATACCACCAAAAAAGAAAACTTCAGGCCAATACCCCTGATGAACATAAATTCAAAAATCTTCTACAAAATATTAGCAAATCATATATAACAATACATTAAAAAGACTGTTCACCACAATGAGGTGGGAATTATTCCTGGGATGCAAGATGGTTCAATAGTCACAAATCAATCAATGTCATACACATCAACAAAACAAAGGATAAAAATAGTATGATCATTTCAATAGATGCTGAAAAAGCATTTCACAACATTGAACATCCATTCATGATAAAAACTCAGAAAAATGGGGTTAGAGGAAACATACCTCAACATAATAAAGGCATGTATGGTAAACCCCAGCTAACATAATCCTCAGTGGTAAACAGCTGAGGTTTTTTTTTCAGGTCAGGAATAAGAAAAGGGTGTTCATTCTCACTACATTTCTTCAACATATTACTAGAAGTCCTAGCCATAGTAATCAGACAAGAAAAAGAAATAAGAGGCATCCATATTGGTAAGGAAGAAGTAAAACTTTCACTATTTGCAGATGACATGATACTACATATAGAAAATCCTAAAGATTCCACCAAAAAAACTGTTAGAAATAGTACATAAATTCAGTGAAGTGGCAGGATACAAAATTAATACACAGAAATTGGTAGTGTTCTATACACTAACAATGAAGTCACAGAAAGAGAAATTTAAAAAGCAACACCATTTACAATTGTACCAAAAGAATAAATACCTAGGGGTATTCTTTCTGATGAAAGAAACTGAAGATGACACAAACATATGGAAAGATATTACATGCTCATGGGTTGGAAGAATTAGTATTGTCAAGGTGTCCATATTACCTAAGCATCTACAGATTCAGTGTAATCCCTATCAAAATACCAATAGCATTTTTCACAAAACTAGAACAAATAATACTCAGATTTGTATGGAGCCACAGAAGACCCTGAATAGTCAAAGCAATCCTGAGAAAGAACAAAGCTAGAGGTATCATAATTCCAGATTTCAAGATACACTGTAAGTATGTAGTAATCAAAACAGTATGGTACTGGCACAAATAATAGACACATAGATCAATAGAACAGAATAGAGAACCTAGAACTAAATTCACATTTATATGGACAATTAATCTATGACAAAGCAGAAAAGAATATCCAATTGGAAAAAAAATAATCTCTTCAACAATTAGTGTTGGGGAAACTGGTCAGCTACATGCAAAAGAAACTTGACCACTTTCTTACACCATACACAAAAATAAATCAAAATGGATTAAAGAGTTAAATGTGAGACCTGAAACCATAAAAATCTTAGAAGATGTATGCAAAAATCCTCAACAATGTACTAACCAACCAGATCCAACACTACATTAAAAGAATTATTCACCACAACCAAGTGAGATTTATACCTGGGATGCAGGGCTGGTTGAATTTCTGCAAAACAATCAATGTGATGCATCACATCAATAAAAAAAGGAAAAGAACCACATGATCCTCTTAATAGATGCAGAGAAAGCATTTGACAAAATATAGCATTCTTTCTTGATAAAACCCCTCAAGAAAGTAGGGATAGAAGGATCATATGTCAAGATCATAAAAGTCATATATGAAAGACCCACAGCTAGTATCATCCTCAATGGGGAAAAACGAGTTTTCCCCTAAAGTCAGGAACAAGACAGGGATGTCCACTCTCACCACTGTTATTCAACATAGTATTTGAAGTCCTAGCCTTAGCAATCAGACAACACAAAGGAATAAAAGGCATCCAAATCGACCAGGAGGAAGTCAAACTTCCACTCTTCACAGACGACATGATACTCTATATGGAAAACCCAAAGATTCCACAAAACCACTGCTATAACTGATCCATGAATTCAGCAAAATTGCAAGATATAAAATCAATACACAGAAATCAGCTGCATTTCTAGACACCAATAATGAAGTAACAGAAAGAGAAATCAAGGAATCGATCCCATTTACAATTGCACCAAAAACCATAAAATACCTAGGAATAAACCTAACCAAAGAGGTGAAAAATATATACACTGAAAACTATAGAAAGCTTCTGAAAGAAATTGAAAAAGACACACACACAAAGGAAAAATATTCCATGCTTCTGGATTGGAAGAACAAATATTTAAAATATCAGTACTACCCAAAGCAATCTACATATCCAATGCAATCTCTATCAAAATAACACCAGCATTCTTCACAGAACTAGAACAAATAATCCTAAAGTTTGTATGGAACCAGAAGAGACCCCATATAGCCAAAGCAATCCTGAAAAAGAAAGCCAAAGCTGGAGGCATCACAATCCCTCAAGATGTATTACAAAGCTGTAATCATCAAGACAGTATGGCACTGGCACAAAAACAGACACTCAGATCAATGGAACAGAATAGAGAACCCAGAAATGAAGCCACAAATATATGGCCAACTAATACTTGACAAAGCAGGAAAGAATATCCAATGGAATAAAGAGTGTCTCTTCAGCAAATGGCACTGGGAAAACTGGACAGCAACATGCAGAATGAACCTGGACCACTTTCTTACACCATACACAAAAATAAACTCAAAATGGATGAAAGGCCTAAATGTAAGACAGGAAGCCATCAAAATCCTAGAGAATAAAGCAGACAAAAACATCTTTGACCTTGGCTGCAGCAACTTCTTAGTCAACAAGTCTCTGGAGGCAAGGGAAACAAAAGCAAAAATGAACTATTGGGACCTCATCAAGATAAAAAACTTCTGCATGGTGAAGAAACATTCAGCAAAACTGATTGGCAACCAACGGAATGGGAGAAGATATTTGCAAATGATATATCAGACAAAGGGTTAGAATCCAAAATCTATAAAGAACTCACCAAATTCCACACCCAAAAAACAAATAATCCAGTGAAGAAATGGGCAAAAGACCTGAATAGACACTTCTCCAAAGAAGATATCCAGATGGCCAACTGACATATGAAAAAATGCTCAATATCACTCATCATCAGGGAAATACAAACTAAAACCACAATGAGATACCCCCTTACTCCAGTCAGAATGGCTAAAATTAACAACTCAGGTAATGACAGATGTTGGCGAGGATATGGAGAAAGAGGATCTCTTGTGCACTGCTTGTGGGAACGCAAACTGGTGCAGCCACTTGGGAAAACAGTATGGAGGTTCCTCAATATGGACCCAGCAATTGCACTACTAGGTATTTATCCAAGGAAACACAGGTGTGTTGTTTAGAAGGGACACATGCACCCCAATGTTTATAGCAGCACTATTGACAACAGCCAAAATATGGAAAAAGCCCAAATGTCCCATGACAGATGAATGGATAAAGAAGATGTGGTATGTATATACAAGGGAGTATTATTCGGAATCCTAAAGAATGAAATCTTGCCATTTGTAACTACGTGGATGGAACTAGAGTGTGTAATGCTAAGTGAAATTAGTGAATCAGAGAAAGACAAATATCATATGATTTCACTCATATGTGGAATTTAAGATACAAAACAGATGTACATAAGGGAAGGGAAGCAAAAATAATATAAAAACAAGGAAGAGACAAAACATAAAAGACTTAAATACGGAGAACAAACTGAGGGTTGCTGGAGGGGTTATGGGTGGAGGGGATGGGCTAAATGGGTAAGAGGCATTAAGGAAGACACTAGTTGGCATCAGCACTGTTGTTATGCATAGGGGACGAATCACTGGAATATACTCCTGAAATCATTATTGCACTATACGTTAACTAACTTGGATGTAAATTTAAAAATAAATAAATCAATAAAATTTAAAAAAAAAATAGAAGAGAACACAGGCAGTAATTTCTCTGACATTGGCCATAGCAACATTTTTCTAGATATATCTCCTAAGGCAAGGGAAACAAAAGCAAAAATAAATTATTGGGAGTATATCAAAATAAAAAGAAAACTTTTGCACAGCAAAACCATCAACCAAAAGATAACCTACTGAATGGGAGAAGATATTTGCAAATGATATATTCAATAAGCTGTCAATATCCAAAATATATACAGAATTTGTACAACTCAACACTAAAAAAAATCTGATTTTAAAATGAGCAGAGAACTTGAATAGACATTTTTCCAAAGAAGATATACAAACGGCTAGCAGACACGTGAGCAGAGGTTCAACATCACTAATCATCAGGGAAATTCAAACCACAACCACAATAAGATATCACCTTACACCAGTTAAAATGGCTAAAATGAAAATTGTAAGAAATAACAAGTGTTGGCAAGGATATGGAGGGAAAAAAAAACCCTTGTGTGTGTTGGTAGAAATGTAAACCCCTATGTTTACTGCAGCATTATTTACAGTAGCCAAGACATGGAAGCAACCTGTGTCGATCAATAGACAAATGGATACAGAAAATGTGGTATGTATACACAATGGAATATTACACAGCCATAAGAAAAGATGAGATCTTGCCATTTGAGACAACATGGATGGGCCTAGAGAGTATTATCCTAAGTGAAATAAGCCACACTGAGAAAGACAAATACTGTATGATTCCACTCATAAATGGAATCTAAAAAAAAAAAAGAATAAATCAACAAAAAGCAGAATCAGAACTACAAATACAGAGAACAAACTGATGGTTGCCAGACAAGAGGGGTGTGGGGGCTTGGACAAAATAGGTGAGGGGGGGGGAGGGAGATATAGGCCTACAGTTATGGAATGAGGAAAGTCACAGGAATACAATGTAGAAAAGATGGAATACAGCCAATGACACTGTAATAGCGATGTCATGGGGCAAATGGTAGCTAAATTTGTCGTGAACATAGTATAATGTATAAACTTGTCAGATCACTAAGTTATACACCTGAAATAAATGTAACATTGTGTGTTGGCTATGAGACTGAACTCAGGACCCGTGTCAGCTATATTAAAAAGAACAACAACAGGGGCGCCTGGGTGGCTCAGTCGGTTAAGCGTCCGACTTCAGCTCAGGTCATGATCTCACAGTCCGTGAGTTCGAGCCCCGCATCGGGCTCTGTGCTGACAGCTCAGAGCCTGGAGCCTGTTTCAGATTCTGTGTCTCCCTCTCTCTCTGACCCTCCCCTGTTCATGCTCTGTCTCTTTCTGTCTCAAAAATAAATAAACGTTAAAAAAAATTTAAAAAACAACAACAACAACAAAACATTTGGTCTTTTTTTCAAAGTCTTTAGGAATTATTTGGAATTTTCTTTTTATCTCTTTTCTCCCTCAGTTCATACACCTTTATTCCTGCACTGCATTGTGCCATATTAACATTTTGTTAGTATTTTCAAACAAACTCTTATTTTAGAAAACTTAGATTTACAGAAAATTTATGAATAACTAATCGTTCCCATAAACTAACCAACCAGTTTCTCTATTATTAACATCTTAAGTTAATATGGTATATTTATTACAAGTAATGAACTAATATGGATACACTGTTACAAACTTAAGTCAATAGTTTATTCAGAGTTCCTTTGTTTATACTTAGTGTCTTCTTTCTGTTCCAGGATCCCACCCATTCAAGATACTAGGTGACATTTATTCATTGTGTATCTCTAGGCTCCTCTTGGCTGTGGCAATTTCTCAGACTTTCCTTGTTTTTGATGACATTCACAGTTTTGAGAGTACTTTCATTATATATTTTGTGGGATGTCCCTCAGATTGAGTTTGTCTGTTTCTCTCTCACAATTAGACTGAGATTTTGAGTTTTGGAGAGGAAGACCACAGAGGTAAAGTGTTATTTTCATCATATGTCAAGAGTACATTTGCTGATCATGACATAACTTTTGATGTTGACCTTGATCACCTGGCTGAGGTAGTGTTTACCAGGTTTGTCTACTATAAATGTACTCCTTTCCCCCCACTTTGCACACTATACTCTTTGAAAGGAAGTCATTATGTGTAGCTCACATTTAAGGTGTGGGAAGTCTGTTCCACCTCTTTGTGGTCAGAATAGCTACATAAATTATGTAGGATTCTGTACATATTTGTCTCTTCCTCCTGCAGTTATTTAATTCAAACAATTTAGTCAATTATTCTATCAGTATGTACTTGTGGATATTTATTTTATAATTCAGGACTATTTTATTTATTTTATTGCTCTAATTGTTTCAGCTTTGGCCATTAGGAGCTCTTTCGTTGGCTTCTATGTTCATTTGAAGTGCTCCCACCATTGTGTGTGTGGTTTTGTTTTGTTTTGTCTTTGAGCACTTCCTTACTTTATAGCACTAAATAAAAGATACTCCAGGCTCATCATGATTGTTTCCTGCCCTGTTATAGAATCAGCTGTTTCTCCAAGGATTTCGGGTTCCTTTTATTGGAAAATGGTGTTAGAAACTAAGATCTGGGTACTAGGTATGTTTGTTGCTACTGGAGTGCCATTGCTCCTTGGCCCTCTCAGCTGATAAAACAAGGAAATTATGTGTGTATAGTAACCCAGGTATGTATACATGTTTCTACATGAACCTGGCTCTTGCTCTGTTAGTATCATCTGTCTACTATAGAAGGTAGAGTTCTCTCCCTCTCCTTTTCTTTCCCTTCCTTCCCTGCCACCTTCTTTCTTAAAAATCTTTGTATATTTAACATCTACTATAGTGCCTGGCATAGAGAGGCTCACTTCAAAACATCATAATGATACTTTATTACACTCTTTCTAGTTTCTTCTGGAACAATAAAGATAAAACCAGTAAAACAACCCCATGAACATGAGAAATCATAATAACAATAATACCATATTAATTTTCATGTTGAAATTTTATCTCACTTTAAATGCTTCACAATGTCATATCTAACATAAGAGATACAACTATTTGTCAATGTGAACATTCTTCCTCAGTTTAGCTACTTGTATTTTAGCTGTATCCCAGATGCCAGTAATCTTATGTTATGATCTTAGTAAATAAATACTTCTTTATTTGTTTCATGGTTGTAAAATGCTAAAAAATAATCTAAAAAGTATACATTTTTGGAAATGAACTTTTAGAAAACATAAGATTAGAAACGGTTCTTCAGCATCTGGGTGGCTCAGTTGGTTAAGTGTTCAACTCTTGATTTTGGCTCAGGTCATGATCTCATAATTGTGGGATGGAGCCCCATATTAGGGTCTGGACTGAGTGCAGAGCCTGCTTGGGATTTTCTGTCTTCCTCTCTCTCTGCCCTTCCCTCTCACACATGTGTGCACCCTCCCTTTCTAAAAGAAAGAAAGGAAAAAAAAAAAAAAGAAATGGTCCTAAATGGCATCCTAAAATTTCAGAAAGGAGTTATAATTTTAGAATAATATTTTAAGTCTAGTGGAAATTCTGAATCAAGCAAAACGAAAATAAAAAATAAAAATTAGACTTTAGTTCATATGTGAATGTATGTGATGTACTTGAAATATTAGAGCAAGTCAATATGTAGAATAACTAATATTAGCATTTACCCTTGTACCAATTTCTGTTCGATGTTTTATATTATTCAATCAATTATTCAATCCTCATACTTATCTATTATTATCTCTTTTCACTTAAAAGGTTAAAGGCTCAGAGAGTTAAGTGACTTAAGTAAGATGTGGAACTACAATTTGGATCCAAGTTTATTAAAATGCTAAACCCATGTTTTGTTCACAAAGCAATACTACCTCTTTCAAAGTCACATTGTCTAATAGACTTGAATCTGCCTCCCCAGCTGAGTTATCTTCTGCAGGGACAGAATCGACAATCCAAAATAATTTGCCAATATCTTTAACGACACCACATAAGTTGTCCAGCTTTAGAAATATAAACTGAGGCATTAATTTCTATGCAATTACTATAGAGTCAACATACTTTTCCTTCTTTCTATCTTCCTTCCTTTCTTTCTTTCTTTCTTTCTTTCTTTCTTTCTTTCTTTCGAGAGTGTGTGCACACATATGCACTCGTGTGAGAGGGGGAGGGGCAACGAGACAGGGAGAGGAAGAGAGAGAGAGACAGAGAGACAGAGAGAGAGAATCTTAAGCAGATTCTATGCCCAGCACAGAACCTGACGTGGGCTTAATTCTACAACTGTGAGGTCATGACCTGAGCTAAAATCAAGAGTCGGACACTTAAGTGATGGAGCCACCCAGGTACCCCCAACATAATTTTCTAACTTGGGGGTAGGACAAATCTTCATAAATCTACAGAGATGTGGAAAATCTGTAAAGAGAAGCTCTTTATAGGCCTGTGTAAAATGGGAATAATTGGTCTCTTTTATCCATATATGTGCTCAGAAATAGGAGAGAGTTACAAACCCTGAAAGAATAATCAAAATGAATTTGCTTAGAGTTCCTTAGAGGTGGAGAAAGCTGTAGAATCAGGTGAAGGAGGACTGTGGTGGTAACTTTAATGCCCCCTGATGCTCGGAGAGCAGCTGACAAGTGTGACTATTTTTCTAAATATCTATACTGGATCTGAGAAACACATCATTCTTCTTGGGAGGCTAGACACTTATAACTCATCACCCAGGGTGGTTCTTATATATAATCTATGGCATTATATGCTTTTTATTTAGAGATAAATACCTTTTAAGAATAAATATAGAATACAGCATTGACTTTTTTTTAATGTAGCTAGCAGAAATATCAAAGAGTTGGCTTTAGTTTTTGGAAAAAAAGAATGTTAACTCTTGTTTTGTATTCTTTACCAAACTTATACTTTGAAAGTTCTCTGCCAGCTAAATAAGGATCAGATAAATGTTATCTGGCTTGTTTCCCAGGTTTTTTAGCTGAGCCATTTGTCTCCATAGCCAAACTGTATTTCCAGAATGATTTGTAAAAACTCAAACACAGGAAGGTATTTGCTGAAATTTCTAGACTGAAAGTATTCACACATTGAACATAACATAAACACACAACAAATTCAGAGAAGGCATTTTGAGAGACTTAGCGTCAAGAAAGCTAATTTTCATTGACTTCTTACTTTGTACTTAGGTGTAAGTGTAATAAACAAATCAAACTTTTATGAAGTAGGTCTTGTTATCCCCATTTTATAGAGAAGGAAATTTCAAGATCAAACTTCCAGCAAGCAACTGAGTGAGCATTTGAACCCAGGTTCTAAAGCCCGTCTCTTTCCAGTGTATTACTGAATGGCTCAGATAAAATAGTGGTAATACAAGTACCTAAAAAAGGAAGTATTGTTCAATGGAAATATCATTGGCCCAGAAGTCAGACAACCAGGGTCTTAGTGAGTAGCCTCCTATTATCTTTTCTGTCTGTCCTTGGGCTTCTTATCTATAAAATGGGGCCAGTCAAAAGCTGATCCAGAAAGTACTTTTTAAATCTTAACATTTATCCGCTTATTATCTTTCTCTCTCCTAGATTGTAAGCTCCATGGAGGTAAGGATTTTTTTTTTATTGTGGGAAAATATATACAATATGAAATGGACTATTTTAACCATTCTTAGGTAAAAAGTTCAATGGCAGTAAGTATATTCATATCATTGTTCAATCATCACCATTATCCATCTCCAGAACTTTTTCCCCTTCTCCTATTAAAACTCTGTATCTATTAAATTATAACTCCCATTTCCCTCTCCCCACTCAGCCCCTGGCAACCACCATTCTACTTTATGTCCTTATGGATTTGACTACTCTAGGTATTTCGTGTAAGTGGAATCATACAACATTTATCCTTTTGTGCCTGGCTTATTTCATTTAGCATAACATCTTCAAGGTTCATTTATGTTGTAGGATATATCAGAATTTCATTCCTCTTCAAGGCTGAATAATTTTCATTATATGTATCTACCACATTTTACTTACCCATTCATCCATTGATGAACAATTGGATTATTTCCACTTTTTGGCTATTGTGAATTGTGTTGTTATGAACATGGGTGTGTAAATATCTCTTTTAGATCCTGATTTAAATTCTTTTACATACATACCCAAAAGTGGGATCATCAGATTACATGGCAATTCTATGTTCAATTTTGGGGGAACTTTCATACTGGAATGTGCTTTTTAGCTCTGAGATTCTATAATTCAGTGAGGGGCTAAGAAGTCCATGAAGAAATGAACCTCTGATGACTTCCCAAATTAGGGTTGGATGTTTGCCCAGGGCTACCACAACTTGCTTTCAGTACTCAATACAGGACAGATGGCAACAGGGTCTGTAAGAGTAGATTTCCTCTTCCTACTTGATACTAGACAGACAAGAACCACTGAGGCCATTTCTTACATCTCGCATGTAATTCTTCTTCGATGTATTTCAGAGACATGAAATTCAAAATACTAAATCAGAATTTCTAACTAATACTGTCATTTCACTGTATAAATATCCTAAATTAAACAGAAAAAAAGTAGGAGGAAATGAAACTGGTAATTTATCTGATGGGAGCTTTTCCAAATCATGTAAAATAAAGCATGTTTTTAAAGTCAACCATAAATTACAATGTTGGGGAAAAAATGTAGAACATGCTTTATTACTTTAAAATACTTTTGCTTTTGCCTAAAAAAAAAATGGAAGCAGGCACGACAAGCCAGTGTGCACCACTTATTAAACTTTAATTCCAAATGATTTGCGAATACATATTTTTATCTTAGACGAAAAGTGTACTCTCTGTCATTCCCAAATTAAAATTTAGATGCTTTGAAAATAATAACCATTATTTTATAACTTTGATGTAGGAAATAGAGGAAAGACATTCCAAGATAAAAAAATAGATTCTCAAAGCAAAGATGAATTTTTGAAATGACTGTTTGAAATGATATCAAATAATTCTTTAAGAGTAGACATTGTTTTAATTATTATGGTATTTACAGGGCTAGGTTCTGCAATCAGTGATTTCTTGAACTGATATGTGCTTAAGGAAATTTCTCATTTCACCGAATTTCTCATTTGATGAAGAATGTAGGGCAGGAAACTGACGGGAAAGGAGACTTTGCCTTGTTTTCATGAAGTTCTACTTACATCAGTGTTGGTTGGGAAATACATTGTCTATTCTCAGCAGCTGACTGGCTACTGGCCATATCACATGCACATGTGTGCAACATCCCCCCAGAGCCAAAGTACAAGGCTCATTTTCCTACTCATGGCAAAAATTCCAGCTAGCTGCCAAACAAGCATGACAGATGCTTTTGTTTGGAATTATCCAAAAAATGAAATAAAGTTATTTTGCAAGTGATTGCTTTAATAATACCAATAAAATTCAGAGAAGCAAAGGGAAATTTGGTAATTGCATATTCAGAAATGTACAAACCATTGGTGTACAAGATCAGTACAAGACCCTGATGAAGTCAAAATTATATATATATATGTATGTATATATATATATGTGTGTGTGTGTGTGTATATGTGTGTATATATGTGTGTATATATATATGTATAATTAAAATTATATATATATATACACATATATATATAATTTTAATTTTTTTAACGTTTATTCATTTTTTGAGAGACAGAGAGAGACAGAGTGTGAGTGGGGGAGGGGCAGAGAGCGAGGGAGACACAGAATGGGAAGCAGGCTCCAGGCTCTGAGCTGTCAGCACAGATCCCAATGTGGGGCTTGAACTCACAGACCGTGAGATGATGACCTGAGTCAAAGTCAGACGCTTAACCGACTGAGCCACCCAGGCACCCCAAGTCAAAATTATATATTAGTATATGAACATATATATTCATATAAATGCATGGGAGAAAGGTCTGTAAAGCTACAGATCAATCATTGACAGTGATTTTTCTGGGTTGAAAAGTGGGATTGGGTGTGGGAGCATATACTTTTTATTGCATATAAATGGAATTTATATTATTGTAATTGTCTCCTTGTGGGTTTATATTCATGTGTACCTACATAATTTAAAAAGAAAAAACTTATATAAAATGAAAAAGTTGATATTGATTAAAGCAGGAAATTTAAATAAGATCTCACTAAAATTACCATGCAATGGAGCTAATATTTATAGTTTTAAAAACATTTTTCTCTTTTGCCTTCTTGAGTTCACAACTTTTGCCCTAATCCTTGTGAGCCTCCACCTACCTGTCAGTCAAATGGGCATGGGAGTGGTGGGAGTAGACATCCGATAATTATACAAGTACAGAGAGAATGACCAAGATGAAATAGAATTCAGTTGCCAAATTTGGATTATATGGTATGATGACTAGCCTTGCTAGCAAAGCTTCTGTCTTGGTAAAGGATATTCTAATTTATTTATTTCTCTTTAGTCTATCAACTCCTGTACTTGGAGGACTTGTATAGATTGGTGGTGTGGAGCAAATGGCAGCTAAGTCAGTTTTGTGGTTGAGTTGTTATGGGAGAACATAACATAGAAGAAGTAAAAGAGAAAGCTTTTCAGTTGTGGTAGGATAGATTGGGGAGAGAAGGAGAGAGACAAGTGTGAAGCCATCAGACGTGAGTCCTGACTTCCCAATCTTTGGACTTCAGTCTGGGGAAGAGGGAGTATATTAGATAAGTTATGGTAATACTGGGAGCAATGGTGATCCTTACAAAGGATGAGATACATTCCCAGGTGGCACTCAGCACCAATACAGAGCAGTCAACTAAGTTACAAGCACAGCTCCATGAACTAAGCAGAGAAAGTCTGAGGTTCAGCTCTCATGGACCACCCTTGTCTCTTTTTTTAAGTAGATGGAGGAGGAAGGAGTTGCAACTGTGGCTAGACAGCTTTTTAGAGAAATCATCACAGTGTGCGTGTGTGAGGGTGGGGGTGTGGTGTGGAAAACTCTGTATGATGGGCTACAGGGATAACTGTCCAAGGCAGACATTGGAGGGCACCACAGCATCAGTGGGTACTGAGGTGGGGTCAGAATGGTCAGATAGAGCTATTGGCCTGTCCTTATGTACATTTCCTGTATGATATTACACCACTCTTAACTTAAGTTGGGATACGGTGATCAGGCAAGCAACAGACACTATCCTTTAGGCAAGAAGACACTCTTTCCTCACCCTCCGCTCCCAGGCACAGTGCTTTCCCTCCACCATACAAAAAGAGCACCTCCAGATGCCACCTTTGGGAGATAAGCATGGGAGGGGGTAAAATAAAAGAATATTTTGACGCAAATAAGAAATCGTTTCCTAACTGTACTACTCAAATGATCCCATGGGATTAAATGTAAACAAGACTCAGTTTATTTTCCACCTCACCAGCCAGTGGTTAGTTATTCCTTATGAGTTCTGGACAAAATGATAGTATATGTTCTCTACAAGTATGAGTTGTACTGTCAAATTTTGTAATATTACAATAAATGAAAAATAATGATAGAGAATAAAACTACACTGAATAAGAACACTGGGTGGAGAGAGAAATCTTGTCCTAAAAGAAAGTCAGGAAGTCTTACTAAGAGTCATGCAGCAAAGGATAGAGGATAGGGAGTTGGCTTAAGGAAGGAAACTGGACACTTGGCACATGAGGCTGAAATCTAATCATACAGTGGCTTGTAGTGTCTCTTGGTGAATACACACCTGCAAATTTCTTATGTGAAAACTTTTCAGAAATTATTTCAGCTTTCTACTTCATGTCACTATTAAAGAACAGAATTAGACCTGCTCATTAACTTTTAGGTGATGGAGAATCTTGGATGCTCTCTCTTATAACCAATCTTTCTGCCCTGACACAGGAAGGAAAAGCCCTTTCCTCAGAAGCCATTCTAAGACCAATTGCTCTGACCTCTCATCCAAAGTCCAGTGCTTCTCCAAGGTGGTGGTTAAGAACACAGATTCTGAGTCAAGACTTTCATACTTAATAGCTTTATGTCCTCGGGAAAGTTACATAACCTCTCTGTGACTTAAATGGGAACAAGAACACGTATTTCTTTTTCTTTTTTTAATTTTTATTTATTTTTCAGAGAGAGAGAGAGCAAGTGGGGGAGGAGCAGAAAGAGAGGGAGACACAGAATCTGAAGCAAACTTCAGGTTCTGACCTGTCCGCACAGAACCCAATGCGGGGCTCGAACCCACGAACTACAAGATCATGAATTGAGCTGAAGTCCAATGCTTAACTGACTGAGCCACCGAGGCGCCCCAGAACACTTATTGCTAAGGACTCTTTAGGGTGAACAACCATTCTGGTTTGCCTGGGACTGAGATCGCTGCTGGGATTTGAGACTTTCCACGCTAAAACTGGGAAAGTCCTGGAAAAACCAAGAGACATTGGTCACCCTGGTTAATACAAGTATAAAATGAATTAAGTCATATGAAGTTCTCTGACAGAAGTGTACTTGGCACAGAGCAAGTGCTCAGTAATGTTTGTTACCATTATCATGATCACTATTACAACTACTACTATTGAATATAAAGAAAGAAAGGATTCCTCAGCCAGGTGGAGTATTTAAACATTGCCATAATGCTATGCTATCTGGATTAAAGAGGTTGCATAACGACCCTTGGAATCTCTAAGTCGCTTAGTGTACTGAAAATTTTGCCTAATTGTTTATTTAAAAAGAACTTAATACAGAGCTAATACTGAAGTGCAGTTTGAAATAAAACTCTATATAACTGAAATAAATTTCTCTGGAGACATGACAGAAGAAGATCCAGAAAGAAAGAAGATCTAGCAACAGTGCTTGAAGTCATCCACTTGGTCTCTCCGAAGTCCTCCAAAGTGCTAGTACTCCAGGCAGGAACAAGTGAAGCTTTTGATGCTAATGCTATTTTGAGGCTCAGAAGCACATAAATGGGGCAAGAATGCCACCAGGAAGCTCTGAGAAAAGGTTTGATATTTGCTGTGTTCAAAGCATCGTAAGTGAGAGGAAGACTTTCTTGCAGCAGAAGAAGGAAAAAATAGCTCACATTATTTGTTTGGTTTTTATATGTTGGGCACTGTTCTAAGAGCTTTATGTGTGTATTGCCACTTAACAATCACAACAATCCTGTGATATGGATACTTCCAGTTTAGAGAAGGAGCTGAAACTCAACGATAGTAAGTAATTTTCTATGCTTGGGTTAAACAGCAATTAGTAACACTTGAAGTCCAAGAGGGATTTCATTCATACCCAGGCATTTTAATTATGTAAATCCTCTTATAAATTGTGTATCACTCTCATTTATGCTGTATTTAGAGATTTATTGATAGTTTATTTTTGGTTTTGATTGCAGTTTTGATCTTTATCATACAATTGGATGAGTTATGTGGTACATTCGCATTCATGCTCAAACCTCTTTTGAGGGATGCACATGTGATTGACCTATGAAATCCCTGTTCAAGATATTACTGCTTCCCAATGGGAAACATCTGAACTGGAAGCATAGCAATCAAGGAAATAAGTCAGGGAGATAAACTGCCTCTGTCAAGTTAGCTTTGGAAAGTAGAAAGTCTACAGTAGAAGCAAAAGTCATAATCATAAAATTATTATTCTATAAATCAGTGTTACATATGACAGAAGTCAACATATCTTTGAAAGCCTTAGTTTCCTTCATTGTTTCTTTCAAGTTATATTTTAAGTGCAACTCTTTTCATTCTTAGGTAACCTAAAATCCACGGATGATGACCTTAATCATCATACTTAACATTAATGAGACTCATCATTATTAACATTTTAATTCTTTCTGGTTAATTATTTCTATCTTAATTTTCTTATGACTGCTTATACAGCTTCCAGAAACTCAAACTTCTAACTGTAAATTTGGACCAGCTGGTTATATATTTTGTTCCATACAGGAAGACAGAAAGATCTATTGACAAACTAAAGTGAGAGGGAATAGAGTTGAGTTATCCCTGCCTCAATTGGCTAGCTCTCAATGGTTAATGGGGTAGCATAAACTTTGAGGTGAAAAGACAATCAACATGCATTCAACAGAGGCTGTAGGAGTGGCCTATTGTCCTCAGAAACTCTGGCATCTCAAATATTTGCCTTGTGTGGGAAACATGATAAAATCCCAGAACTGTAGTTTCTCTAAGACAGAATTGCAATGGAACAAGCTCAGAAAACTATTCTTTTCTTTAAAATCTTGAGATTGAAACACACTTGAAAGCATAGCAAAGCTCACAATTTAATTTCTCCTGTATATTTAGATCTTATATAATGGCTTAATTTTGAAATTAAATGTTTCTACTTTGGCAAGACCTCTATAGTCAGTTTTTCTGCTTCACTGAGAGCCCTATGTTGTAAAGGGGAATCTGAGAATCAGAAAGACAAGATGGGAGGTATCTGAAAAATGGTTGAGATATTTAAAACCTATATATATTGTATGATATCATCTTGCTGAAATGAAATCTTAGCAAAGAACCATTGGGTTGGTGCCCTCAGGAGAAGACTTTCCACATTCACGAAGTGCACAACCTGAGCAACCACGTAGTATCTGGTATTGTTCCGTACGAGAGACTCTTTAAGGAAACATTTCATCACTGTTAAGTCCTGGGCTGGTCTCCTGGATTGAGAGAAGCAGGAGCAAAAGAGCAGGTAGGATAAATGACAAAGAGTTTTTCTTAAAATTTGGGTGGCAAAAAGGCAAGAAATAGCTAATGTGCTGTTTCCAATTGCACTTATGAGGAGCCTGGAATGGCTACAGTGCTTCAGGTACAAATATCACAGAACTTGCCCTTGCCTATGCCAGCCCTGGCCACCCATCAAAAGCAATAATCTTTGATGGCAGGCTTTTCCTGAGCCACTTCCAGAACCAAGGGAGGCAGACATTGTGGTTAACCAGGAGCTCTGACACCACTAATGCTACTAGGTTGGAAAGAGACTAGGTTGGGATGAACAAAAATGGAGAAACATGAACAGTAAAGCCATGGGTCTTCACTTTCTTCCCAGTGTTGGAACCCATCCCATCTCCTCAATGAAATGGGAGCTGGCTTTGAATCTTGCCTAGCTGCTGCTAGTGCCCTCCCATCTGGAGATAGGCCTTGTTTGTGGATCTACCCTGTCCATTGAATGGATGATCCTGGAAACATGCCCTTGGCATTCATTTGCTGCTGAGAACTACATCTATCCAAGAGTTCTGGTTGCTCTGCAAACTTCATCCTTTTAGATATGACTTTAGGCCTTATCTGCAGGGCCACTGTTCACAGCCACACAGGCTTTGTCTACTGCATGAGTCCAGGGAAGTCATTCTCACAGGCCACAGTGTAAATGGTTCCTTTCTGAAGGTGGCCACTGCACAGGAACTTTTGGAGTGAGTCATACTCCTTGGACAATGTGATTTGGGGTTGGATGGAGATCACTGGAATAGGCTGACATTCTATTTTAGGTTTTTTTCTCATTCATGATTTCTAACCCCTATTCTTTGTGCTTATGATATTATTTACTTCTCTTAGCCCCCCGCATGTTTTATGGCCGTAACATTTTTTTTTTTAATTTAAATTCTTATTAGTTAACATACCGTGCAATATTGGTTTCAGGAGTAGAATTCAGTAATTTATCAATTATGCACAACACCCAGTGGTCATCATAAGTGCCTTCATTAATAGCCATCGCCCATCTAGGGGTGCCTGGGTGGCTCAGTCAGTTAAGCATCCAACTCTGGATTTTGGCTCAGGTCTGGATCACACGATCCATGAGTTTGAGCCCCATGTCGGGCTCTGTGCTGACAGCATGGAGCCTACTTGGGGTTCTTTTTCTCCCTCTCTCTCTACCCCTCCCCTGCTTGTGCACTCTGCCTCTCTGTCTCAAAATAAATAAACTTAAAAAAATTACTCATCACCCATCTAGCTTACCCCTACCCACCTCTCTTGATCAACCTTCAGTTTGTTCTCTATCTTTAAGAGTCTCTCATGGTTTGTTTCCCTCTGTCTTCCTCTCCCTCCATATGTTCATCTGTTTTGTTTCTTAAATTCCACATGAGTGAAATTATGTGGTACTTGTCTTTCTCTGACTTACTTTGCTTAGTATAATACACTCTAGCTCCATCCACGTCATTGCAAATGACAAGATTTCATTCTTTTTGATGGCTGAGTAATATTCCATTGTATATAAATACGGCATATCTTCTTTATCCATTCTTTAGTTAATGAACATTTGCCACGTCCTTTCTTTAGGACTCAACCAAACCTAATTTAGCTTACTAAGGAATGAAGACAAGGGAGGATAAATATATTTGAGAAATTGTATACATCTCTTGTTCCAACAGAAGATTACAGAAGGCCACAGGATACCTCTGACCATGGCAAATAGCCTTATAGAGCATAATGACTTTGCCATGTAAAGGAACTGTAGTTCTTGTAGTTATTTCATGGCATATGGTGTGTATGTTCAATGGTAGTTAGGCACATAAATAATAAAGCCAATAGAAATATCTTTGTACTTTGCAGATTTGAATAAAAATAGAGTATTCTCTAAGAACTAAAACTATATGAGTGTTGTTCTGAGAACCTGAGAACATGCTGCCATAAGCACAATTAGCTTTATTATCACAGGACAAGATCAGCTCAACCGAACAGCACAGTAGCTAACAGTGCAGATTCTGCAGTTAGACAACCTGGAATCAACCTCAGGCCTACCACCCACCTGCCAGTTATGTGTGATCAGGGCAATTTTTTTTTCTCTTATATATTTCAGTTTCTGAATTTGTAATTAAGGAATGATAATACTTCACTCAGGAATGAAACCATCATATTAATTATAAAGGAGATGTAACTGGATAGTGGCATCTGCCATCACTTTCTTGTCCTGATTGCACAGACCGATGAGCAGCAACTCTTACAAATAGTCTTCAAATTGAGCTGCTCAGGTCAGGACTGGTCGCTTATCATTATAGAAACAGTTACTGTAGTAACATGACTCATATTTTTGTTTTAATTTCAATGTTGTTTCTAATATTTTCAGGAATTTAGTCAATACTTCTCCCAAAACAGGAATAATGAAAATGTAAATTATGTAGCTAATTTATAATTGAGCATATCTTTAAATGATTATATTGATAGTTTTATTACTCCTCCAGTGAAGTTTTGGTTACTTCTAGAAAGAATGCACCCTCCAACAATAATGATGACTTTGACTTGGCTCTGGGAGGAGGAACTGGAGCACTTATACATCGCAAACCCTCAAGGGAAAATTCATTTGGAAGAGCTCAACTGTTTCCTACCATGCACTCTTGACAGTCGCCAAATACAATTTAGTTGTCCCAACAGTAAGAATACAAAGTAGTCAACATCAATACGATCAGAAAGAAATTTGGGATATTTTCATAGGAGCTAGCACAATTTGCAGACATGAAAGTAATTTTGGAATTTATATGAATTTTAAATCAAATACATACATACATCTCTCTCTATATATATATTTATTTTTTTATGATGCTAATGTAGTTGATTTCTGGCAATGATACAGAGTCACTTTGTGGTCACACTGAGTCAGTGGAAGCCCATGTGTTATAAATAAACATTTGGCTCCACCAAGGAGAGATTTATCAAAAGTCGTGCAGAGGCAAACAAGGCAGGCAAGACTTGATCCCCTGCAGGTACCAGTCCATGTGTGACCAATTACTTTACAATTCTGCAAAATATATAACAGCAACCAGATTTAGGGTACAGAAAATTTTAGGATATTTTATTATTCAACTCCACTAAAATGAGCCTGTTTACCTGTTTTCTCCCCAAGGAAAAAAGGACAAGCCCAAGGTTGTCTATGTGTGAGTCATTTGTCTCACTGCTCTCCATCTGACAGTTCTGAACTAAGACCTTCTGGCCTAGCCACCACCCAACAGCCTCAAGAGAGCATTCTTGAAAGAGGGATATGTATTTTCTAAGAAGTTTGATGATGTCAGATAGGTTGGCGCAAGATGCATGGTACCTCCATAGAGTATATATCAACCGTCTCAAGCTCTTTGAAGCTCTTGCAGGAAGTGGCCTTTAGCAACGCCTAGCCAAGCCTGGCTTTCCTAGGATGTACACTGGGGATCTACTCTAAGTTGATTTCGTAATCATGTGTCTGACATGGGAAAATTAGGGAGAATTTTGTTTCATTAACTGCTGCTAAATGAGGTCTCACTAAAGAGAAAACAGCTAATTTTGGGCAACCGGTCCTGGGGATATGCCATAAATTTGTAAGCTATTTTTAGAACATAATTCTAGTCTTAAGGGAAACTCAATACTGCAGTCTACAAATATGACTGAAAGTGTCTGAGGAAGGCATTTTCATATGAACTATACTCTTAGAACATAAGTTCTGAAACATGTTACAGATTACTTTTTATTGATGTAGTTGCTGTAACAACATAGACAGCTATTAAGCTTGAAGAAAGTTGATTTCATTTGTTATCCCATACAAGGGAAACATCTAACATCATCATCATTATTAACAAATATTTTGGCAATTTACCAAGTATGCAGCATTGATCTGGGTACTAAAACTATAAAAAGACTCATTGAGAGTCTTTTCATTTAAAAAGAGATATTAAGAATATTTTAAAAAATAGCAATCCAAGGTAAAATGTAAAGTGAGCAGTACCTGGAATCACTGAGGACGGAGGAAGTAAGATTTGACCTAGACTTGATGAATGATGAGCCTAGATAAATGGAGCAGAGGGCACCTAATGGAGCAGTAGCATGGACAAAGGCATGGAGGTGTCGATAAAAATGGCGCATCCAAAAAGGCAGTGTGGGATAGCCTGGCAGTGGCATGGCCATGAATCCGGAGTTGAGTCCTGACTCTGCCTCCTATTGGCTATAGTACCTTGGACAGCCTATTTGACTTTGAGTCTATTTTCTCATCTGTAAAATGAGGACAATCATAACTAGGCTGCAGGCTTTTCATCATGGTTAAATAAATAAACTTATTCAGTTATATTTATTCAATAAATATTCATTATGCACCATAAAAATATTTATTGAATAAAGTTAGCTATTTTTACAAATAATAAGTTATTCATCTGGAAAGAGCAAGTCCATGTAGGAAATTACTGAAGCCTAAAACTAGAGGCATAAGCTGCATCTAAATACAAATGACAGTAATTAGTAACACTGATACAAAGAAAAACTGATAGCAAAAACCAAGTCATGGTCTATTTCTATTATTTATAACATGTATATTCCTTCATTCAATAATTTACAGGTAATTCCCTATTTCTTGTTTGTTTTTACAAAGGTAGGGGTTATCTGGGAAGAAGATAGTCAAATCTGTAAAAATAAAATCAAAAGTATCCAGATATACAAAGGTTATACTAGATGAATAGAGTTCCTTATAAAAATTTCATTTTTCTAAGCAGTAAAAAAAAAAGTATTAAAGAGGGCTGGGGTTTAATATAGTATAGACATTGACTTATAGGAATTTTAAAAAGATCATTTATTCAACATGCATTTACTGACTTTCTCCAGTATAGACACTGGATATGCTACAGTAAATAAAATAAGTGTTATTTATTTTGTTTAGTGGAGGAGACAATAAAGAATAATACACATAAAAGAGCAAATGTGATAAGTGCTCTGAAGGAAAATAAAATAGGAAAATTTCCCCAAAGAACAATATTGGAATAACTCATTTAGACTGGGATGGGGGCTAAAGAGGGCTGTTCTGAGGAAGCAGTGTTTGTGCTGAGGCCTCAAGGACAGGCAGCAGTGAACAAAGCGTAGGGAGAGGACAAAGTGGTCCAGTGGCCCTTGGTGGGAAAGAACCTGGGCAATGGGGCTGGTGTACACAGTTCTCAAAGACCATGCCAGACCTGGTAGCCTGTATGTATATATATTTTTAATTTTCATAAACCTTGACCACAACAGATGACTTCAAAGTCAACTCAGCCTGATGGTGATTGAAATCCATTGGCCATTCTTGTAATAGAACTTCAAATATTAATTCTGGCAACAGAGGTACTCTAATCCCCAAGCATACATAGAAGGATGGCTTTAAAAAGGCCCTGTGGCTTCAAGAGATCGCATTCACAAAAAGCAATTCAAATCAGACTCAGTGAATTTAGAGGGAATGCTGCAACTATATTGTGCTCTGATAATAGAATGGTAATAAAGAGTGTAACAACAGGTGATAGGGTTAATTTTATTGCCTCTTACCAATTACATATTGCCTCCTCCTGGCTTGAACCACTACATACCCCGTACAGAGTGAAATGGCCAAAGCTCTTCCTGCAGATCCAACATGGCAAATGCCTGATATTTACCTCCCTCTAAATGTGCTGATTTGACCTTTCCCCAAATACAATTACCACTTAACATAAACCCAATGGTCAACAACTACAGGTTGTCTGCAGATGTCCTTACATAGGGTCCTGGCTAGAATGTAAAATTCAGTTGTCTGGAGAACCAGATACCACGTTGAGCACACAGAATCTGGCAGGAAGTGATGACAGACATACTGCTCCACCACCATGAAAGATACATGATTCCTTGTATTTCATGCCTTTCTTAATCTACGTGGGGATGTGGTGCTGCTGAATTTTATTAGATTTTAATTTTGCTTTCTGTCAAAACTGAAAATCACTAACCAGCCCACCCCCTAATCACCTTCATCAATATTATGATGCTCTATGATCAGGGCAATGCTCTCTGAAAAGCTATCATTGGAAAGGCCAGAAGTTTGTGTGTATGCAGGTATTGAGGGATGTTTTTTCTTTGACATTCTCAAAGAGAGTAGACCAACCTAAAGAATGAAAGGAATGGGCATGGAATAAGGAAATGCAAATACAATGAAATGAGACGGAGATGAGAACATCAAAGAGAGGGAGAAGACAGGAAGATTTATTATGAGGAAAGGAATTCAAATCAAAGGAAAGACAATAATGTGATGGTGGTAGTAATAACCCAAGAAGTCCAATATTTTTTTTCCCCTCTGAATAGAGAAAACAGGACCTAAATATAACTAGTGTCTGCTTTGGGACAAAAGGGAGAACAGAATACAAAAAGTGTCTGTCTCAATAAAATAAAATAAAATATAAAATAAAATAAAATAAAATAAAAAGTAAGAACAAATAAAATCCACCTCAGTTAACTTTGCATGTTTTTTTTTTTTTCTCATCAATTCTCTAAATACTCTGCTGGGAAAAGAGGATGAGAATTACTGGCTCAGAGTTAATGAATCCTGTTATATTTGACCCCAGTCACCCTTGAAGTTTGCATCTGTCACAACACAGCACACAGCTTCCTCATACACTGCCTTTGTCCGCTGGATTCATGCAGGGCCATCTAGTGAGACACCCAAATAGCCCACCAGCACCATAGCTATCAGCCTGCTTCTCTCTGTGCTTCCTTCTGCAGACAGAGAACCAGACATGCAAATCAGCATCCCAAATAAGAAGCCTTCTTTCTGCACTAGTTACCTTCCAATTTTCTTTCCTACACTTCCTCACATGATGGAATCTTGTCAATACTAGAAGTGACTTTGCAAATAGGAGCAAATAGTTCCCTTGGGCCGTACAAAGAAGGCTGGAGAGAAAGGGTTTCAAAATAGCCTAAGAGCGGTAAAAGCACTAGTAGTCAAACTGCTAGTTCTTGTTGGCACTATGCTTTTCATTCCAAAAGCCCACTGAATAACAGAACGTTCACAGTTGGAGTCAAGACCTCCACTCCCCTCACCCCCCATCAATTACTTTGAGTTTTACAAGCACGCTAAGTATGGCAGCTCCGACAAGGACAGCATCAGGTTAGAAACAACTGTCCTGAAAAACAGTTTGCTGGACCTCCAACAGTAGGTCACTGGGAGATATCAGCAGAACAGTACAAAAATCCCTCCTGAGGGCAACTCTCTTGGACCACAACCCAGCCCCTGTTTAGTGCCAACTTTGCATCTCCTTTTCTGTCAGACATTTTGTTGACATCCTTTGTCTGCTGTTTTAGCCTCCATTTACCTAAGCTTATAGTTTTTAATCCTTTTATTATTATTTAAGTGGAATTTTAGTGACAGTGAAGATGAACATGTGTTCAATCAGCTATGTTTACTGGAAGGTGTGTGTGTGTGTGTGTGTGTGTGTGTGTGTGTGTGTGTGTAGGGGGTAGGAGTGGGGGGTGGGTCAGAAACCCTTAAACATCATCCAACATAAAACTCCAGGTGAATGCAGCAGCTAGTAAAAATGACTGCCTAGAACTAGGCTTGATAAACTATGGCTGTGGGCCAAGTCTGACTCTGCTTGGTAGTATAAATAAAGTTTTATTGGAACACAGTCACGCCAATCCATTTATGTATTACCTATGGATGCTTTTACACTATAATGGCAGAGTTGAATAGTTGTAGTTGAGATAGAATGGTTTGTCTCTGACCAAAAAAAAAATTTAGTAATTGGCCTTTTACAGAAAAGGTTTGCCAAACTCTGGTCTATAATGCAGGCTGGTAACAATGCTTAATATTGCAAGATGAAGTAAACATTTTTCTATATTTCAAATTTGTTTGAAGAGTGTTACAATTTTTGGAATTATTACATTTAGTTTTAGGGTTAAAGTGAATGCCATGGGCAGGAAGAAAATATTTTTTTACTAAGGTATAGTAAGAGTATCTTTTTAAAGAAAAGTACGGATCTAGGTTCAATATCTTATATCTGATATAGATGTAAGATGATGTTACTTATAGAGGGAAACCTGGCAACTCTTTATATATTAAATTAAAGAAATGTTAGTTGACTAGCAGGCCTATTATTTCCAGTGCTTCAACAAAAATATTCCATTTAGAAGCTCATTCTGCTAAAATTTTGTGGCAGACTGTAGCTATTATTGCACATTGCTGGCCTAGGTCTTTGAGTTGGACTTATAAACCAGTCCAGGTTTTTCAAATCCAAATTTTCACCATTTTAATTAAAAAGTGAAGCATCTTCACTTTTAAAAAGTGATAGCACTTCCTTGAAAGATCAAAGTACTTGGAAGGAAATACATAAAATTTCTAACAGTAGTAAAATGGTAAAATTAAGGGTAATTTTCTTTATCTCTTTCTCTATTTTTAAAATTTTTATAGTGGACATTACACTTTTATTTTTATTTAAAAAATTAACTTCACAAGGAGTTTTTTTTTCTACCAGGAAATGGGTTAGAATTGTGTTGTGCTATTAGTTGATAAATTCAATTTATCTATCAGCTGTCACAAAGTTAGTGTCACAGGGGGCTAGCCCTCTGAGAGACAAATGATAAGCTAAGTTTGTTTTGTAGATGAAACAATTTCAGGCAAGACAAATCTCAGTGGTGCAAAATACTCAGAGACTAAGAATTGTGTCTGAAAACCATTGTTATAAATAATTGGCAGCCAGTTTTAGTTCAGTTTTGTTTTCTCCAGCTCACATGTCCCAGTTGTAGTTTGGAGAATAAGACCATCCTCCCCACAGGTGACACAGCCTGTGGAACTGTTCTGGAGAATAAAAGTCTTGGCCTCATTTCCTTCTTAGCCTATGCCTTTCCTGGATATGGGAAGTGGGGGTTTCAGAGAGTTACACCATGCACTTGTTCCCCATCTCACATTTTTCTACAGTAAAAAATCTGTATGTAATTAATATCCATGATAGCTGGAGACTGCAATGTGAAAACTGACTGAATTTCAGGTAAAAGTGCTAAAAGCTTTATGAATAATAATATTTGGATATTCATCTCACTTAATTCTCAGATATGCAATATATTAGCCATTATTGTAGAAAAGAGACTTCTGGTTTCTACTCTAGCTGCCAAAGCCCATGCTCCCAACCATCCCATCCAATTGCCTTACTTTTGAATGTCTCCTCTGATTTTTATTTTATTTTATTTTATTTTATTTTATTTTATTTTATTTTATTTTATTTTATTTTTGGAGGGAGGGGAGAGGGAGAGAGAGAGAGCCCATGTAAACAAGTGAGGGAGGTGCAGAGGGAGAGGGAGAGAGAGAATCTCAAGCAGGTGCCACACCCAGCATAGAGCTCAACATGGGGCTGCATTTCACAATTGTGAGATCATGACCTGAACTGAAATCAAGAGTTGGACACTTCCTGACTGAGCCATACAGATGCTCCACTCCTCTGAGTTTATAAATGACTATAAGGAATCTCATTTATTAAAAGAACCAATGGTCATCACTTTCCACTAATTCAGTATTTTCTTCAGTATATCAAGTGTTTTAAAAAATACCACACACATATTCCCAGCAAATGACTAACCATTTTGCCCCTTTTTAAATGCTGAGTTTGAGATATAATTTATTTGTAAAAGTCTGTGTGCTTTCAACCTTTTGAGTTGCACAAGACAGTTAGTTTTTCTTTTCCTAATTAAATACAGGGTATCAACCTAACCATAAGTGAAAAGTTGCATGCAATGTTAAAGTCCACTTGACAAAGAGACTGGGATTCAGTTGCACATAAATGACATACAAACTGTCTCCTAGGTCAGGCCTGCATCTTGCGCTCCATTTGTTGGTTCATTTGTTCATTCCTTCATTCAGTTGTGTGTGTTGAACACTTGTTCTGCACTATGTTGGACACTGCGGATAGAGAAGGTCCAGAGTCTGCAAGGATGTCAAAGGGATATAGACTCAGAGTCATGGTGCTGACTGCTTCTCATTAAAAAAAATTTAATGTTTGTTTATTTTTGAGACAGAGAGACAGAGCATGAGCAGGGGATGGACAGAGAAACAGGTAACATAGAATCTGAAGCAGGGTCCAGGCTCTGAGCTGTCAGCACAGAGCCAGATGCGGGGCTTGAACTCATGAACCATGAGATTATGACCTGAGCTGAAGTTGAACGCTTAACCAACTGATCCACCCAGGTGCCTCCAACCACTTCTCATTTTAGTTTCTGTGGTTGGAGTATCCCACTCTCTCTCTCTGTGTCTGAGAGGTCAAACCCTGCCTGACATCCTCAGCAGGTGTCTCACAAGGTATGTAAGTGTACAGGGTATTAGATAACTGGGCAATCTAAAAGCCAGAGCCCTAAAAAGCCCTAAAAGCCAAGTTATTGGAAACCTTAAAACAAGGAACCCTGAGTCCTACTCTAGGGCCCAGGGAATCTCTTTGGGTTCCAAGTGCTACTCCTGTATCACGTTGGGCCTGGCTGAGGCCCCCAGGGGCTGAGAAGACTATGTCTGGTGCCCTGGGCTTCTGCTTGTTTAGTTGGGAACTTCATGCAGGGGTAGTGAAAGACTCCAGGACACAAACAAGTATTTTGGGAAGCTCATTTGTCTGATAAAGGCAGTGATTTGTGACATGAGAAGGCCTACAATGGCTGCAAAGGCTGCCTGTGGTGGGACACATTGCTGCATGGATTTCTCTGTTCTGGTCAGCTGCCCACCGAAGATGTCACCTGCTTTTCCTCCAGAGCTGCTATTGTCAAGCACTGGGCCCTGCACTGAGTGACAGATGCAAAGGTAGCTAAGGGCTCCAACTGCTCTCATGATACTGGCCCATTCACTCAGGACACCTCACCCCCACACTTTCCCTTTTAAGTCTTTGTGTCTCCAAACCCTCATCTGTCTGGAGAATGTGAGCCAATTCTGTTTAGAGGAAAGGGACAAATGGTGAGAATGCAAAGAAACGCATCGCTAATGGCAATTATTTGAGTCTCCTGTCCAAGAAGGTGGTAGTTTAGACTTCGGATTGAAAAAGAGAAGGGGAATTCTTCTCAGATCTTTTAATTGATTTAACTCCCATCATTGCTTTATTACAGGGGTAGTTCCAAGACCAACCCTGCCTAACATGAATGAACAAAGTAGCCTACCCACATTCTCCCTGTACAGACTCTGCCCACAACTAGTTGATTCCATGATTCCATGTTAAGATATGTGGATTTGTTTGTTTCTTTAACAGTAAGGAGTGTGACCAAAACCAGAAAAAAATTTTTTTTTCCCCAAAAGTCACTGGGGTCATCATTACAGCAATTTGGGTACAGTTTCTTCTTAATACCAGCAAAGATCCTTTCTTGATGATATTTTTATCAGTAAAACACCTCATAAGGATCAAAAGAGTTTACTAAACCATATCTTGATGGATAAAGTGAAAATAAATTTGAAACACATGGCTTACATTTCCCTAAAATGTGCATGAGTTCAAAAGTTAACAATAATAGTGCTTGACTAAAAGCATTTGGAAATTTCTTAAGCTTTAAGGGTTTGAAAACCCAGTTTCTAAGGTGAACTTAGATGGGTTCTCTTACACATTAGGGCACTATAATTGGCATTAAAGGTATTCACAGATAACACTTCAACAAACCAAGGGCAATATGCTATTGTTTTAACCTTTGCTTTGGAAATTTCTTTGTATTCTAGTGCTTTAAATATTCAAATAAACCCTTTAAATGATAAGTTATTGAATTGCTTTATGAAGACAGAATAACTCTTCTTGCTTTGTACAGAAATTAAAAACACACAATAGTTCAGGAAATGCAAAGTTAAACATGATCAAATTTATGAAAACATTAACAAACATCTTAAGTGTTCAATGCACATTTGATATTGGAATTATGGAGAGATTGCACAATTTCAGTGTTTTAAGAATATAAAGATTTGCCTTGATTTTTTTTTTACTGTAGATTCAATTGTTTCTAAGAGTTCAAAGGATTTGTTAAAAACAATCAAATAAATAAAACAAAAAACATCCGGGTGTAACTGGTGTGACTGAAAAATAAAAATTCAGTAGAAAGACATGCTAGGGGTATAGGAATGTCCTATCTACATTTACTGGAAAAGATAGATTTGATTTCAATATTTTTACGGTTCTTTAAAAGAAGTTATAAAAAATCAGGTTAGATTCAGCAGAGAGGAGATGGTCCAATGTATAATTACATACTTAAAAAGAATGAAGGCCAGCTGGATTAATCTGTAAATATCAATGATAGGTGAGTGCACATACACTGTCTCAATCCACTTTTCAATGTTTTGGGTTTAAGAAAGCATACATTGCCTCTAGCACACTTTTGCTTAATTTTAATTCTCTGCATATTTTAAGGGGAACGTAATCCATATGTTTCTAATTCATTTATACAACTTGACTAATCATCATTGAAGGCATATTTGATACCCAAGATATTTTGAAGCTATTAAAACTACCTCCATCAGGAACTAAATTCCACATTCATAAGGAGTCAGAGCCAAACACACTACAAATTCAAACATGCACCATGGAGTAGTTTCCTGGCTTGGAACCCTATTCATTCTTTCTTAACCCTATAACCCGTGAGAAGAATCAAAGGATGACTGGAACCACAAATTTAATGAATAGTCCAGATGACAAAGCTTTGTAACCTTGAGTGTCCTTGAGAAGAATAGTCATCTCCTCAATTAAGAGGTGATTATTAATGAAGAGTCAGTTAACTAAATCACAAATTCACTGTGAGGAAGAAAATCACTTTCTCTACTACTGGGATTCACTGGAATTTCTCATTCCTACAGTAGCAGTGCTTCTTAAACTTTAATGTGCATATGAATAACTTGAGGGATCTTATTAATACTGATATTACTGATTAATACTGATATTAATAATACTTATTAATACTGATATTAATTACTGATATTGATCCCTCAATAACTTGAGGGATCTTATAAATGCTGATTCAGTAGGTCTAGGATGGGCCTGAGAATCTGAATTTCTAAAAAGTACCTAGGTAATGTCAATGTTGCCGGTCCATGGATCACACTTTGAGAAGCAAGGTCTGTTGCAGGGTGTCTTAACCACCACTGATATTTTGGCAGGATAATTCTTTGTTTTGGCAGGGGGCTGTCTTGTCCATTTTCGAATGTTTAGCAGTATCCCTGGTCTCTACTCACCTGCTAGATGACAGTAGCACCTGCCTCCACTTCCCCAGTCATGACAACCAAAAATGTGTCTAGACATTACCAAAAGTCCCAAAGCTGGGGATAAAATTGCCTGTAGTTGAGAATCAGTGCTCTATTTTCATGTTTAGTGGTTAAATATTTATTGCATAATATAAACACCTTTTTTGATGAACTAGCTTCCGTGAATACTGCATCATTAACTAACTAAATAAATACCTTTCTTTCTTTTTTTTTTCCTCTGAGAAATTATAATACTTTATTTATGGACACTCTAGATTTTTCACTGATTTTATTTCCTTTCTTACTATGGTCACCAGCATGCTCAGATGTAAATTTGCAAACCACATTTAGGAATTGTGAAAATTTACAGGGATACATTTTTCAGAAATAACTATTAGATTTATTTTATTTCTCTTTTTTCCTCCAACATTAAATGAATCACCTCCTCTAATTTATATTTTCATAGGTTCCTTCATATATGATTTGAAATAAGATTGGTTTCCTTTAAATAAGGTAAACCAAAGAATTTCAATAAAAATAGACAACCCAGGGGATTTCTGGGGAAGATGGTAGAGTAGAAGGACCCTAGACTCACTCATCCCACAGATTCAACTAGATAAAACTTGAACCAGAGCAAACAACCCAGAAAAGGACCCAAACAAACTCCACAACTAAATGCAGAGAAGAGGCCACATCAAAGAGGGTAGGAAGGGCCAGGACTTGAGGACTTGTCCAACTAAAAGACATAGGGTGACAGAGTGGATAAAAAAGCAAGACCTATCTATCTGCTGCATACAAGAGACTAATTTCAAACCGAAAGATACTTGCAGATTGAAAGTGAGGGGATAAAGAACTATTCATCATGCAAATGGAAGTGAAAACAAAGCTGGAGTAGCAATGTTGATATCAGACAAAACTAGACTTTAAAACAAAGGCTGTAACAAGAGATAAAGAAGCACACTATATAATCATACGGAATAGTCCAACAAGAAGATATAACAATTGTAAATATTTATGTCCCCAACATTAAAGCACCCAAACACATAGAGCAGCTAATAACAAACATAAAGGAAATCAGCAATTGTACAATAATACAATTATACTACTATACTACTATACTATATACTATATACTATATACTATACTATAGTAGTATAATACTACTATACAATAATAGTAGGTGACTTTAACACCCCACTTACATTGATGGGCAGATCAAACTAACAGGAAACCAACAAGGAAACAGTGGCTTTGAATGACACATTGGACCAGATGGATCTAACTGATATATTCAGAATATTCCATCCTAAAGCAGCAGAACACACATTCTTTTCAAATGCACAGGGGACATTCTCCAGAAGATCATATATTAGGCCACAAAAGAAGCCTCAACAAATTCAAATAGATTGCAATCATACATACCTCTTTTCTGAAAATAACAGTATGAAACTAGAAATCAACAAGAAAAAAATCTGGAAATAATACAAATACATGGAGGTTAAATAACATGCTCCTAAACAATGAAGGAATCAACCAAGAATTCAACAAGAAAATTTTAAAAATATGGAGACAAATGAAAATAAAAACACAATGGTCTAAAATCTTTGCAAAACCAAAAGCTGTTCTAAGAGGGAAGTTTGTGGCAATACAGGCCTACCTCAAGAAGCAAGAAAAACTCAAATGAACAAGCTACTCATACCCCTAAAGGAGCTAGATAAAGAAGAACAAACAAACCCCCAAACCAGTATAAGGAAGGAAATAATAAAGATTAGAGTAGAAATAAATGCTATAAAAACTAAAAAAAATAATAGATCAATGAAACCAGGAGCTGGTTCTTTGAAAAGATCAACTGAATTCATAAACTTAGCTAGACTTATCAAAGAGAGAGGGAGAGAAAGGACTCAAATAAAAATCACAAATGAAGGAGAAATAACAACCAACACCTCAGAAATACAAATTGAAGAGAATATCATGAAAAACTATATGCCTACAAAATTAGACAACCTAGAAGAAATGGATAAATTCTTAGAAACATACAACCTACCAAAATTAAAGCAGGAAGAAATATAAAATTTTAACAGACTGATTACCAGCAAGGAGATTGTATCAGTAATCAAAAAACTCCTAACAAACAAAAGTCCAGAACTAAATGACATCACAGGTGAATTCTACCAAACATTTAAAGATGAGTTCGTACCTATTCTTTTCAAACTATTCCAAAAAATAGAAGAAGGAAATTTTCCAAATTCATTCCAGGAGGTCATTATTACCCTGATTCCAAAACCAGATAAGGACACAACAACAAAAAGAGAACTTCAGGCAAATATCTCTCATGAACAGAGATGCAAAAATTCTCAGCAAAATACTAGCAAACCAAATCCAACATTACATTAAAAAACATCATTCACCAGGGGCACCTGGGTAGCTTAGTCAGTTAAGTGCCGGACTTCAGCTCAGGTCATGATCTCACGGCTCATGGGTTTAATACCTGTGTTGGGCTCTGTGCTGACAGCTCAGAGCCTGGACCTGCTTTGGATTCTGTGTCTCCCATTATCTCTGCCCCTCCCCTGTTTGCACACTTTCTCAAAAATATATAAACATTAAAGTAAATTAAAAAAAATCACTCACCATGATCATGTGGGATTTATTCCTGGTATACAAGGGTGGCTCAATATTTGCAAATCAGTCAACATGATATGTCACATCAGTAAGAGAATGAATAAAAACCATATGACCATTTCAATAGATGCAGAAAAAAAAAGCATTTGACTAAGTACAACATCCATTCATGGTAAAATTCCTCCACACAGTAGGTTTAGAGGGAACATACCTCAACATAATAAAGGCCACATGTGAAAAACCCACAGCAAACATCATACTCAATGGGGGGAAACTGAGAGCTTTTCTCCCAAGACCAGGAATAAGATAAGGATGTCCTCTCTCACCATTTTTATTCAACATAGTACTAGAAGTCCTAGACAATCGGACAACAAAAAGAAATAAAAGTCATCCACATTGGTAAGAAAGAAGTAAAACATTCACTATTTGCAGATGACATGATACTATATATAGAAAACACAAAATATTCCACCAAAAACTGCTAGAACTGATAAATGAATTCAGTGAAGTTGTAGGATACAAAATCAATGTGCAGAAATCTGTTGCATTTCTATACACTAATAATGCAGCAACAGAAAGAAATTAAGAAAACAATTCCATTTACAGTTGCACCAAAAACAGTAAGATACCTAGGAATAAATCTAACCAAAGAGGTGAAAGACCTGTATTCTGAAATTACTTGATGAAAGTAATTGAAGATGACACAAATGGAAAGACATTCCATACTCATGAATTGGAAGAACAAATATTATTAGAATGTCTATACTACCCCAAACAATCTACACATTTAACACAATTCCTTTCAAAATACCAACAGCATGTTTCACAGAACCAGAACAAACAATCCTAAAATTGGTATGGAACCACAAAAGACCGTGAATAACCAAAGCAATTTTGAGAAAGAAAAGCAAAACTCGAAACCTCACATTTCCAGATTTCAAGTTATATTACAAAGCTGTAGCAATCAAAACAGTATGGTACTGGCACAAAAATAGATACATAGATCAATAGGACAAAATAAAAGCCCAGAAATAACCTCACAATTATATGATCAATTAATCTTTCACTAAGTAGAAAAGAATATCCAATGAGAAAAAGACAGCCTCTTGAACAAATGGTGTTGGGAAAACTGGTCAGCTACCTACAAAAGAATGAAACTGAACCACTTTCTTACACCATACACAAAAATAAATTCAAAATGTATTAAAGACCTAAATGTGAGATCTGAAGCCATAAAGATCCTAGAAGAGAACACAGGCAGTAATGTCTCTGACATTGGCTGTAGCAACATTTTTCTAGATATGTCTCCTAAGGCAAGGGAAACAAAAGCAAAAATAAACTTTTGGGACTACATCAAAATAAAAAGCCTCTGCACAGCCAAGGAAACAATCAACAAAACTAAAAGGCAACTACTGAATAAAAGAAGATATTTGCAAATGACTTATCTTATAAAGGTTCCATATTGAACATATATATAAAGAACTTACACGTCAACACCCCAAAAACAAATAATCCAATTAAAAAATGGACAGAAGACACGAATAGACATTTATCCAAAAAAGACATCCAGATGTCACACAGACACATGAAAAGATGCTCAACATCACTCATCATCAGGGAAATGCAAATCAAAACTATAAGGAGATACCACCTCACACTGTCAGAATGGCTAAAATCAAAAACACGGGAAACAACAAGTGTTGGCAAGGATGTGGAGAAAAAGGAACACTCGTGCACTGTTGGTGGGAATGCAAAGTGGTGCAACCACTCTGGAAAATAGATGGAGTTTCCTCAAAGTGTTAAAAACAGAACTACCCTATGATTCAGCAATGGCCCTACTGTGTATTTACACCCACAATACGAAAGGCCTGATTCAAAGGGATAAATGCATCCCTATGACTATAGCAGCATTATTTACAATAGCTAAATTATGGAAGCAGCCCAAGTGTCCATCAATTGATGAATGGATCAAGTGGTATACATACATACATACATACATACACATATGTGTATATTGCTAAGCAAATTAAGTCAGTCAGAGAAAGACAAATACCATATTATTTCACTCATATGTGGAATTTAAAAAACAAAGCAAATGAGAAAAAAATAGAGACAAACTAAGAAACAGATTCTTTAACTATAGAGAACAAACTGATGGTTACATGAGGGGAGGGGGTGGGGAGATGGGTGAAATAGGTGATGGGGATTAAGGAGTGCATTTGTGATGAGCACTGGATGATGTATGGAACTGCTGAATCAGCATATTGTACATCTGAAATGAATATAACACTGTATGTTAAGTATATTGGAATTAAAATAGAAAAAAGTAAAAAAAAAAAAAAAATAGACCAGTCAATACAGGCACAATGCATTGATTTGCTTATCATGGCTGGTCATTTGCTGTTTGATAGATATCAATAAATCCAGGTAGACAGTGTGACAAGCTTCAAAAGTATTGAACAATCTGGTCTATTTTCTCCCAATAAACTATTGTAAGTTGATGGATACAGATGTCTGGAAAAAAAGGACTGGAAATTAACATGAAAGAGAAGTTTTTGTTTTTTGTTTTTTTTTTAGGTTTACACTGGAGATATAAAATTAGCAATAAACTTGAGGCCGATGAAAAACTTGGCCAAATAACAAACATTTACATTTTTCTAGCTCTGATATAAGACACTTAGAATTAATTAATTTAGAGCACACAAGATTCTTTTAAAGGACCTTAAAAATGATCCAACTGAGTGCTTTTCAAGTTTCCTTAAGCTGTGGAATTCTTGGTTTAAATATCAATCAGGAAGGTCCCTGTATAACATCAACTATATCACAGTTGCTCTGTTTGCAGGGCAAAGAAAGAAGGAAAGAGGGGGGTTGGGACCCTTTCGAGGGGCCCCTGACAGTTTTAACCAGTACAGGTTAAAAATCCATGACCCTGTAATATACAGGGTTTTTGGAATTACAAAATTCCAAACCTTGCAGAAATGTGTACTTTAAAAATGTGCAAGTTTCGCCTTTACCCTCCACTTCTTCTCTACCTCTACCCCAATTTGATTCTTCAGAAAGAAGTAGTGGTGATAGTTTTATGTGTGTCTTTCTAGAAGTGCCTCCCTCTCCATATACATATATGTAAATCCTTTTCTGTCCTTGTTCTCCTTAGCCAGCTCTATATTTTCTTTGACTGTAGCACTTAACACTTTCCAACACCCTACTTTATTTATTTATCACTTTGAAGCCAAGGATATTTGCCTATTTTGTTCACAGACATTTCTCAAGTTCCTAGAAGGATGCTGGTGTGAGTAGGCACTCAGAAATATTTGTAGAATTAATGAAAAAGGAAGAATCAGGATTAGACAGAGCAGAGAGGATTTTTAGAGCAGTGAAGCTATTCTCTATGATTCTGCAATGGTAAATACATCCAAACGTTGGAATATTACTTATGCAAAAAAATGAGCTACCAAACCACAAAAAAGATATAAAGGAAGCATAAATGCATATTACTAAATGACAGAAGCTGAAATGAAAAGGCTATTAGAAATGAGGATGTTTGGTATGAGAAACAGAATCATACTCTGAGTTTCTGAAATGGTATGCTTCCCACATTTGTGGCTTATTTTAATGGTGGCATAATATTTTAATGGCTATTGGGTAATTGATGTGAATGTTTCACATGAAAAATGATGTTCCCATAAAGCAATTTATTTTTAAAAGTGCATTGAACTTTTTTTAAAAAAAGAAAAAAATTCATTTTATGATTTCTTACTGATCTCTAATATGGACAGGGCAAAAATGTGAGCAGAGGAAACATAGGAATTTGGTGTCATTTACATAGTTCTTTTTCTCTTACTCCAAATGGATCTTCCAACAAATGACATGAGATTCTGTCTGCTTTAGAGACTTATCTGCTGTTTGTAAACACACAACTCTATGAATATAGACTGTGACACAAATAAATACCTTCCAAATTATCAATACCTGGACTCCTGGTTGCCAATTATGTAATTGCCTGCGTTTTTGGAAAAACACTTTAAAATCCTCCATCATCTGAAGTTTGATGGTTGTTGTGGATCAAACAAGAGGAAATTAATTTTTTTTTGCCTTTTCCTATATTATATCAAAACTCTTTTCAGTTTCCTTGGCTGTCAGCTCTTCAACATCAACAGAGCTCAGAAATATGGATTTGCTCAGTTTTTAAGTGAGATTTGATGATATCCAGGGACCATTTTGTTTCCCTACAGGGCATATACTGCCAGTTTCATAATGGAAGCAAACGGAAAAATAACATTCACTTCCTGAAATTTAGTTTGTGGCAAGCTGGATTGGAATGTACTCCTGTGCTGTTGACAGTCAGTGGCTCAGGACCTTTTTGTACAGCACTGTATGCTTTGGACTAAAGACAACCACCCAGACAACAAGGGATTACTACTAATAATCTCCGAGTACGAGCTTCCCTAAAAAAAGATTAAGAAATACTAACTACAGATATAAGAGTATAATGCCATATCTTTCTATCTTAAAAGTAATACATTTAGAAGAATATAGCTGAGAATATTATATCTCTCACAACAACTACTTCTGTACCTAAGACACCTCCTCTTTCACTTTCTTCCCTTCCTCCTTCTTTTTTTTTTTTTTTAATTTTTTTTTTAACGTTTATTTATTTTTGAGACAGAGGGAGACACAGCATGAATGGGGGAGGGTCAGAGAGAGAGGGAGACACAGAATCTGAAACAGGCTCCAGGCTCTGAGTGGTCAGCACAGAGCCTGATGTGGGGCTCGAACTCACGGACCGTGAGATCATGACCTGAGCTGAAGTCGGACGCTCAACCGACTGAGCCACCCAGGCACCCCACTTCCTCCTTCTTTTAATGTGGCTGCCTTTGGGTGAGATATATCAAAATGCACTCCTGTGCATTTTTGCTCTATTATGTATTTACTTTTACTTCTGTTTATTTATTATCAAGGTCTTTTTAAACCTATTAGAGACATATCCAAGGTGGGCACTATATTAGGGGAACTGACCATTTCAAGGGTTTGGACGAGTCATTTGATATACAGGCAGATAATCACTCCTGGATTTCCATACAAAATAGCCTGAGTGTACATATACTTACCAATTTTCCTTTGTACTGTCTCCTAGTTGAAGATACTTCTCATTCATAGATATATGTCAGGTAAACCAACATGCACATAAGTAGCACACCATTTTGTTCAAAAGCATGGTTAAGGCATTTTTCTTTCTTTTTTCTAATGTTTATTTTTTTTGAGAGAGAGAGAGAGAGACAGCGTGAGCGGGGAAGTGCAGAGAGAGAGATGGAGACACAGAATCTGAAGCAGGCTCCAGAGCTCGAGGCGGGGCTTGAACTCACCAACTGTGATATGATGACCTGAGCTGAAGTCGGAAGTTTAAGCCACTGAGCCACCCAGGTGCCCCAGGGCATTTTTCCTTATCTATTTGAATGTTCAAAGAAAATAAAACTTGTCCTTCTTCTCCTCCTCCTTCTTTTTAGAAGTAGCTTTTGAAAATATAACTAACGAGAAAAGAAGTTATGTGATGTTCTCTAGTGGAACTTTGCAAACAAGTAAGTTGTATATTTAAGTGCATAACATCTTTACCAGTGATGTGGTTGCCTGCCAGGGTGTTGCAGCTACTCTACTGGGGATGAACAAGGACAGTAATCTGATGTTAACTCAAAAGAAGAGTTTGGAGGGGATCTTTTCAAAAGGATTTGTAAGGTCTTCCTCTAGCCATATTATTTAAATGTTTCTCATGGGACATTGAGGATGACTGGAACCAGGATAGGAGTGACAGGAGAAGGTTAAGAGGAGAATCTGGTCACCATTATATCTATCTTCTTTTGACTAAAGTTCACTCTGGAAAAATGGGAATTGGCAGAGAGGTAATCTAAGATAAAGTCCAAAGCACCAAGAAAAATTCTCTAGAAAAGTTTTCCCTACCAAGGAAAGCTGTTAGGGAAAACTGTCCTTCAAACAGGGGCCAAGTGGACCATATCAATGAATAAGACACCAAGGAATTTGCAATATTTTCTTATTTGCTGTTTCTCCCTCTGAAATTGTGTGGAAAAGCTTTAGGATTTTCCTCTGTCTCCAAATCTTACAACTCTCCTCAGGGATAAATGATCCTAATCCCACAATTACCAATGTATTTTAAAAAAGAAGGAAACCTCCTCCAGAACCACTAAATGAATGGGTTTTATCATCGTCCCTCAGGTTAGACCAACCGAGGACAAAGAGGTAAGGGCTGGGTTGGCTTTGCCTCCTTGGTCATGCCAACATGAGGTTGGAGTTGACTATATGCAAACTTTCAATAAGAAATCTTTATTTGTAATTAATTATGAAATAACAGCTGCTTCTTGATTTTATAATAAACTTTTATTTTTTTGTATTCTTATATCTGTTCAAGTTGAAAAATCAACTCATGTCGGTCTATTAGAGAAAGGAAGATATTACTAGCTTTAAAATTAGCTTTCTGCAAGTCAGGCTTGCTGATATGCTTTACAGATGGGATGTATTTTCACCCCATCAGGAAATACTTCAAAGCAAACCAAAGCAGCGTTGATGGGTTCTTGTAAGCTTTTATATCATCCTTTATAGAACACCAGTGATGGGCCAGATTTTCAAGGATTTATTTCAATATCATGCATTTCTGGATTCTTTTAACCTCTAATTATTTTTGTTCACATAAAGGAATTTCAGTGATTCAGATATTTAAAATACCCTTTGGCTAATGAACTAAATTCCTTCAGTCTTGTATATAAATACAATCAGTCAGTGATGTCAGACCATCACTCTGGATATGAATATATAACTTTCCATGGTTGGCTAACCTGCACCCACACGAGAGGCCTATAAGACCAAGGAGAGAATTACTGACTTGGGAATAACAGGCTCTTTCATATCCAAAATGACACTGCTGACCCAACCTCAATAAGACCTGGGGTTTGACAATTTTTCCAGACATGATGATAGATTTGTGCTGCTCTATTTATACTCCATTGCCTGTCCCACTGTGATTAATATCATGCAATAATAAGATGGTGGGCTATGGATAAGAATGGTATCTCTGACCTTGACTCACCTAATACTGGATTCTGTTGTGCTGTGACTAGTGAGGTTCCTGTTCTTTCAACACAGTTTATTATTGAAGTATTAGATTGAACCACATTAAAGTGATGTTTTTGCAGGTCAGAGTAAGGAAATCAGATATCAGGTTTTTTTTTCTTCATATGATTCAAAACAATACCAAAAGAACTTCTTTAAAGGTTGTTTTATCATTTTCTTATACTATAGACATTATGACATCTGTCTAAAATTATTCTTAATACTTTGTTGTTGTTGTTCTTGTTTCCTGCTGGTTATTTATCTTTTTAACTCTCCCTGTTGTAGAAGTGGTTTTTATGCTTCTTCCCTTTGCTTCTTGATTGCCTTGAATTATTCAGCAAGAAAGACCAAATATGCCTCTTTTACACCCACAACACATTAAACATAACACAGTTTCTAACCCTAAATCTTTCTTTAATAAATTTCTAAGAAAAGAAATGTGATATTGCTGAGCTGAGTGATCTCATGACAGCAAGCAAAACTGTGTCAGCCAGATGACTGCTGGCTTTCTTCTGAATGGTTTACACAATCCCTGGAATAGTAACAACATGTCCCCTGCAGTCAGTACGAGTCCTTTCTCAGTGGATGTATTTACAGTGAGTCATATAAATCTTCAATCCCTCACACATATCTCTGTGCAAGGAATTTTCCAGGAACTTCCAGGAAGTTACAAAAATGTGAACAAATTCCAAAATGTCAACTTAAAAAAAAATAGACATACTCAGTTCTAGGTCATTCCTGGCAGGAAACATCAAAAGAAAATACCTTTTGATTCTTGTTTGTTTTTAGTAAAGATGATGGATTCCTTCAATATTTTGGAAAAAAATCCCAAGCCACTTAGTTAACTCTCAAAGTCCTCAAATAATTCAAGGCAATAAGAAATAACATGGGTTTTTAACAACTGGATGCTTGAAGTAACTGTGAGACTGCCTTACATTTTCACAAGATTAAAACTCACTCTAAAGCTTCAATGCTTTAACCTAAACTTAAAAAACAAAACTATTCTGGCAGGTGGAAATGTGTCTAACTTTATATTTGCTACAGGTTTCCTTTTTTAAGCTGGGAAATTCATGTAACCTCATTTCTATTAAGTTCTCCAACCTGTGCATTAAATACATAGAATATTAGTGAAATGGGAAATCATAAAAAGTTTGTGTTAATTGAGTTTTATTGACTTTACCTATTCTCAAGTCCTACTATACTTAATTGTCCAAAACTTATATTGAATATGAGCAATACCGCTTTTATTGTCACTCTTTAAAAAAGTTTTAAGACTCCTAATCAATAAATTATTGTAAACACTTCTGAAAATGTCAGATTCTACAGACACACAGACAGTATTTGTCATTACCAAGTCCTTGTGAGCATTAGAATACATTCCTTTCCCTTTGTTAGCATGAGAATACATTCTTTCCTCTGATTTGGAGTGGGAGAAGGGATAGAAAGTAGAATATGGAAAATGGGACCTTCCCAGTACCATCCCCTGAGGGGGATGACAATGGGTGGGTGAATATGAATTGGACTCATTATTCTTCAGCTGTGTTTCTTTCTGAAAGATGTGCTGCCTAGCTTTTTCTACGTGGGCATCGCCTGTGAAAAGCTGTCATGCCCAACAAGTGGTCCAGGACCTTCGTCTTAATCTGAAAGGAATAGCATGGCTGTTAAGTGAGAAGAACCGCAGGAAAAATCTAATTAGCCTGATAGTGCCTTCAAAATATCCAAACCTGTTCAACCCACTGCCAGAAGGATGAGCTTGCCCTGGGCACTCTTTCATTTTAGCACTTGTGCCTCAAACCTATCATCTTTTTCGGTACCAGGGCACAAAATTTAAGAAGCACCAGAAAATCTAGTGGTCAAAATAAGTAATATTTTAAGAAATCAAAATTAACACAAAAAGTTCATAATGAACAAAATATCAAAATTGTAAGTGGAAACATGATCAATATTACTTCATATTCCTTTTGCCTCTGCTCCAATATGACTTAGGAAGACATACTAATCCTTTCTTTACTTAAAATTTTGCTGAGCTTTTTTGGCACCTCCTTAAATTGTGCACCCAAGGGATGCCTCAGTTCCTGACATCTTTTACTTTGTTCTCTGTTTTCTGACTAGCTCACACTGTTACTGGTTCCTGACATACATCATCTCCTGACTATGATTTCACTTTTTCCTTTCTATAATTTCCAAGAAGCCAGGGACTGTGTCTGTTTGGGTCATAGCTGAATCTCACACAAAGCTGAATTTTTAGTACAGTGCCTGGCGCACGGTAATTGCTTCATAAGTGCTATTGAATGAATGGGAGAAAAATGTCCTGGGGCTCAATGCTGTACATGGCTTCCTTGCATTATTATGTGGATGAAAAAAATGTCTCTGGCTGCACCTCACCCGAGAGCCTGCTTTGGGAAACACAGACCTCTTCCAGAATTTTCCTAAACACTAGGGACAGGGAATCAGGAACAATATATTTCAGGTCTGAAAAAGTCAGAGTCGGTGAGCTTAGGTGTACCTAAGTAGATTCAAATAGGAATCAAAAAGATGATTGACCTTATTGGGGGGAAAAAAGCAATTAAAATAACCTAAGGGTGTTTTAAAATGATCTATTTTACAAAAAATCCAGGGTATGGCAATTTTTATGATTTGAGCCTTTTTGTTTCTTCCCCAGTGATAGTTGAAATTTCTCAAGTTTAGGGTATTCGAAGAACTTACCTTCAATGGTACACTGATCAGGGATTGGAATCTTCTTTCCGATTTCCACAGCATATGCCTTTACTTTACTGAAATTTTCCTTTAAGTGCAAGTAGAGCTTATCTTGGTATTCTACAGGACTTGCAGTTGTTTCTGGAGTTTCTTCCTGGCAGTTTTCTTTAACTGTCTCTGGCAAATTCTCTGATTCTGTATGTATAATACTTGGGTGTGAAACTGAAGAATTTCTCAGCTGTGATCTGTCAGAGTTTGCCTTAAAGGGCAACTTGTCGTTTCCTTGGCTAAGTGGATCTGTTTCTGAAAGAATGATCCTAGCTGGCATGTCTCCACTCTCTACAATTTCCCCATCATCTGAACTCATGCTCTTTGTTAGCACAGTGTGCAAAGCCAAACTCTTTGACCTGCAATATAAACAAAAAGCGAAGACAGGCAAAGAAGTTGAGCTAGCATCCACTGAGAAGGAAAAGAAAGGATAATAACAGTGGGGAAAAGTTACTTCCTCTAGAAAGGGAGACCATAAATTGGTGTTACAAACAGATTTGATAAAACACATAGACCAGCAACAAGTTATGTAATAAGCCAAATCTTTGAAGATCTAGGCCACCTCCAAAAACAAAGATTTAAAAATCAATTTCATGGCAAAACTAACTGGAAAATGGTGGACTTATACACTTGTATTCTTTTTTTCTACTTCGGAGTCTGCTTTTTCATCAGAAAACAAGAGAAGCTTCTGATAGTCATTCTCAATATAACATTTATGTTCAAAAAGTATTTTTAAAAAATAAGCCACAGGTTTGTTTTCCATTTGTTTTCTCTCTTTTTTTTTTTTTTTTTTTTTTTTTTTGAGAGAGCACATGAATGGGGTAGAGGGGCAGAGAGAGAGAGAGAGAGAGAGAGAATCCCAAGCCCATTCCACACTCAGCATGGAGCCTGATGCCTGATGCTGGATCAAGCCCAGGACCCTGGGATCATGACCTGAGCTGAAATTGGGTTGGCTGCTCAACTGACTGAGCCACCCAGGAGACCCTGTATTTATAGCAAGCTCCTTTGGATAACAGAAGCACTGTGAATGCCATTTCATTCATGAAAAGACAGGACTTTGGGTGCTATAGGTAAAAGATATTTAAAAAAACACCCTGTGATAATGCGATAACAAAACTAACAGCAAACACAAAGTGCATACTTTAAAAAAAAAAACAGCCAAGCAAAATTTATACCTGTTAAATCTAATGTCTTTTCTTTCTTCCTTAGAAAATTGGCCCAAACTATATCTTCTTATAGAGCTAGGAGTATTGCTCTCAGCATTTATTTTGTCTTCAAAAGCCTGTATTTTAACTTGGAGCTTTTCATGGTCTTCATCTTCAGCTACAGTGAACTTGATTTCTTCCAGCTTCTCAGGGAATTCAATTTCATTGCTGGGTTTTCTCCTAAAAAACCAAAAATCATTGCATTAGATGTGGTCACATATACCCTCAGAACAGTGTTACTCTCTATTTAACTGATTCTTGTTCAAAATAGCAAAAAGTATTTAATACATCTTTTAAGTTTATTTGAGAGAGAGAGAGAGAGAGAGAGAGAGAGAGCGAGCGCAGGGGAGGGGCAGAGAGAGAGGATCCCAAGCAGACTCTGCACTGAGCCTGATGCGGGGCTTGAACTCACAAACCATGAGATTATGACCTGAGCTGAAACCAAGAGTGGGATGCTTAACTGTCCAAACCAACCAGGTGCCCCTGATACATTTTTCATTAGTCATTTAACAAATATTTATTGAGTAACTACGATGGATATAGGGTTTGTTTTTAAGATTTTATTTTTAAGTAAATTCTATACCCAATGTGGGGCTTGAACTTACAACCCCAAGATCAAGAGTTGCATGCTCCACTGACTGAACCAGCCAGGTGCCCCCATATTTTTTTTTTCTTAAAGAAAATTATATTTGTTCTAGTTTCTGTCACCCACATCATTTCTGTGGTAGGAAATATGCTCATTATGGTCACCATCACTGCCAGCCCATCAGTGGGGTCTCCCATGTACCTTTTCCTGGCCTATCTCTTTTTTTATTGATGCTGGCTATTCCTCTATAAACACCCCTAAACTGATTGTAGATTCACTCTATGAAAAGACCATCCTATTCAAGGGGTACATGACCTAAGTCTTTGGAGAACATGTCTTTGGAGCTGCTGAGGTCATCCTACTTAGTATGATGGCCTATGGCTGCTATGTGGCCATCTGCAAGCCCTTGAACTATACAACCATCATGTCCTGGCAGGTACGTGGCCTGCTGTGGGAGTGGTGTGAGTAGGAGGCTTTCTTCATGCAACCATACAGATCTTCTTCAGCTTCCAATTATCCTTCTGTAGCCCTAACACCACAGATCACTCTATGTGTCATCTGAACCCTTTGCTCAATTTTGCCTGCACTGATATTTACACTCTAGGGCTCTTTGTTGTTGCCAACAGTGGAGTGATCTGTGTGTTAAACTTCCTTCTCTTGGGGCACCTCAGTGGCTCAGTCAGTTAAGCGTCCAACTTCGGCTCAGGTCATGATCTCACAGTTCATGAGTTTGAGCCCTGCACTGGCTCTGTGCTGACAGCTCGGAGCCTAGGGCCTGCTTCAGATTCTGTGTCTCCCTCTCTGCCCCTCCCATGCTCACACTCTGTCTCTCTCTCTGTCTGTCTCTCAAAAATAAAATAAGAACACTAAAATTAAAAAAATAAACTTCCTTCTCTTTGTTTAAATTTTTGTTTTTTATTTGAGTATAGTTGACACACAATGTTACATTACTTCCAGGTGAACAATGAACACGGATCTTTGAAATTGCTTCTATAACTTCTGCCAGAAGTTTATAAATATTGGTACTTATATCAATTTTACATTAGAAGGAGAGTTTTGGAAGAAATCAGAGAATAAAAAGCAGTTTTTATGGTTATCTACCATATTCTTATCCAGCTCTACAAAAGCATGGCTTTCATATGAAATTCATGCCAGACATTTTTTAGAAAACTCTGATGCGCTGATTTGTTTGCAATGAAATTGATAGAATAAGAACATTTCAATGGACTGTGTAAAGTCATGGTTTTGTTAATTTTATGGCTATCACTGTAACCCTTTTATGTTATGAAATAAGAAAATTCTTTCTGAATTTTAATATGTTGGAGGAAAGACATTTTCCATGAATGATATTAATAGTTCCAATTAATCTTTTTTTAAGGTTTATTTATTTTTAAGAGAGAGAGTGAGAGCGTGCACAGGCAGAGGAAGGGAAAAGAGAGAGGGGGAGACACAGAATCTGAAGCAGGTTCCAGGCTCTAAGCTGTCAGCACAGAGCCCGACGCGGGACTAGAACTCACGTACTGGGAGATCATGACCTGAGCCTAAGTTGGACGCCCATCCGACTGAGCCACCCAGGTGCCCCCAACTATCTTTTTTATAGCAGCATTTGTGAAAATACTCTGTGACTCATTAAAATTACCTCCTTTAACGCAGGGGTTATTTGTGGAATAACTTTGGAACCCTTCTAAGGACTAATATGTGCCTTAAACAGAGTGGAAGCCTACTGATAAGCTGCAGAAATAGCTCACTGATGCTCACCAAGGTGCTGAATGATTACAGAGAAGTAATACGTGTTTATTTTCCTTGATCTGCCTTAGACATCCTAAAGCTACTTTACTTTCTATTTAACAATCACTATCAATCCTATCATGTGAGGTTATTAATAAACATAAAGGTTAATAATCTCTAGAAATCCATTCATCAAGATGGCTTAATGATTCTGTTGGTTTGTCTATGTATATTTACTTGGCCCTCTTTATCATTTTTCCTGGAGGTTAATGAAAAGGGCCTCAAGCATACAAAACAATCATAGCTTTTTCAAACATATGGCTATTTCCCCCTAAAAGCCAAAGTGAACCTGGCATAGTATGTAGGTGAGGGTGAGAAAATACAATTTGTTTTTTTTTGTTTTTGTTTTTGTTTTGTTGTTCTGTTTGTTTTTTAACGGCACTGCTTTTTAGGGAAAACCAACATGATAGGGATGGTGACAGATTTTTTTCAATTACATGCCACCCATTCTGGGGTCATATGTATGGTGGGTACTGAGGAAGATTGTTTGGAAGCTTTTCTGGCTGGCCCATAGAGGAGTACTGGCTTTGAGGGAGGGTTCATAGTTTTGGGCCCACAGTTTTTATAATTACCCTTTAATCCAGCTCAGGGACAAATGTAAATGGTGCCACTGGGAAAGCACGTAGATTATCCCTTAAGTAACCAAGATATTGTTTATTGTCTAATAGGCTATTGCTGAGAAAACTTAAATACATATTTGTGTAGTTTTTATAGGCTTCCTTGGTTTTGCATACAGAATGCAAAATTTATTATCCACATCATGCTTCACTGAAATATACATGAGTAGATTTGAAGAATCAGTACATGGGAATAAAGGGAATAATCATGAACATGTTTCCCTTTATGATACATATGATACTGGCTACCCATCACAGATGGGAGGTTTTGACATGTTCCAGCCAGATGATTCTAAAAGATGGACTTTATACTCCTATTACAAATGAAACAAAGATGGTACTATCACTGGATGGTAACTTACAAACCATGATAATTACCAAGGCTAATTTTCAAAGATCCAATGGGACTTCTGGGGAAGATGGTGGGGTAGGACGATCCTAAGCTCACCTCATCACAAGGATACAATTAAATGACACCCACATCAGTGTAAACAACTCAGAAAATGACCTGAAGACTGGCAGAACAGACTCTCCACAGCTAAATGAAGAGAAGAGGCCACATTGAAGAGGGTAGAAAGGGTAGAGACATAGTGGAAGATAATGGACCCACAGGACTGTCCACAGAGGAAGAGGCACCACAGGTATGAAGAGAGGAGAGTAACAAACCCTCACACCAAGCACCTCAGGCATGGGGAACCCACACAGGTAAGATGAATTCCTATAACATGTTGTTTTGGAAACCACAGGGGACAAATTTTGTGAGCTCTTACAATAGGAGATTAACATCTGGAACTTTAAAATTCAGTAGGCTCCACTCTGGGAGAACCAGAGGGCAAGAAGAAACTGAGTTACTGTCCTTAAAGAGATAGGACAACAAACAGCTCTGCAGAGATACAGCATAGAAATAGCAGTTTGAAACATGGTTGGGATATATAGGAAGGTTTATTTCCTAATCTCAGCATGTGCTGGAGGGTCAGACGTCTTTAGGAGACTTTTCCAGGAAAAGAGGAGATGGCAAGCAACATCCCCCACCTCCCCCGACCCCCAGCCTACACACATGGACATCTGGGGGAACAGCACATCATGGAACACTTTCCACCTAACATGCTAACACCATGCCCCACCCCTGCCTTCTCTTGAAGACATGCCTCCTCTGGCTCTGCTCCAGTTTCCTAAAGCAGATCAAGGTCTCCTCCCATGACACACCTGCACAAACCATGCTAACACCATAAGCTCTGTCCACACATTCTCCTGTAGACATGCCCCCAGTGGGCTAGGGGCAGCCATCAGGTCTGAATACAGGCCCCAGCCACAAATTAAACCTTCCCAGGGGACAACACAGGGAAAGCATGCTACTGATCAATGCTACTGCATCTCTGGCAAATTCCTGGTCTGACTCAACTCAAGATCAAGGCAGACCCAAACTGACCAAACAACAACACAGGGACCAAACCCTGCCCACAACAGGCAAAGAAAGCCACTGCAAATGACAGAGCTGAAGGCAAAAGGGGCTCAGCAAAAACAGTAGGGTGCATGCAATACACATAGGAGACACCCCTGAAACAACAGGTTCTGGTGAACAGGGGACATTGTACTGCAGGGTACTACAGGACTTCTTCTTCAAGTCAAGTGGACTTGAAAGGCCACTACTTTCAAGATCAGGAAATGAAGCTAACTTTCCTAACACATAGAGAGAGACACGGAGTTAGACAAAATGAGAAGACAAGGCAATATGTCTTTAATGAAAAAACAGACAAAGTCACAGCAAGAGAGCTAAATGAAAGAGAGATAAGTAATATGCCAGACAGAGAATGTGAAGTAATGGTCATAAAGATATTCATTGGACTTCAAAAAGAGTGGAGGACCCTTTAACAAAGACATAGAAAACATAAGAAAGAACCAATAGAATGAAGAACTCAATAATTGAAAATAAAAATACACTAGATAGAATAAATAGTAATCAGAAGAACAGATCAGCAACTAGGGGGACAGAGTAATAGAAAGTAGTCAAGCTGAGAAGAGAGAGAAAAAAATAAAAAACGAAAAAAAAGACTTAGAGAACTCCACAACACCATCAAATGTGGTAACATTTGCATTATAGGGATCCCAGAAGAAGAAGAGATTAAAAAGGGGGCAGAAAATTTATTTGAAGAAATAATAGCTGAAAATTTCCCAAATCTGGGGAAAAAAACCCAGAAATCCAGAGCCAGGAGGCACAGAGAACTCCCAACAAAACCAACCCAAGGAGATCCACACAAAGACTTATAGTAATAAAATAGCAGAGTTGTGATAAAGTGAGAATTTTAAAAGCAGCAAGAAGAAAGAAAAGTTACAAGGGAAACCCTATAAGGCTGTCAGTTAATTTTTCAGCAGAAACTTTGAGGGCTGGAAGGAAATGGCATGATACATTCAAAGTGCTGAAAGGAAAAAAAAATCTGCAATTGAGAATACTCTATCCAGCAAAGATATCATTCAAAATAGAAAGAGAAATTAAGAGTTTCCCAGACACAGGTGCCTGGGTGGCTCAGTCAGTTAAGCATCTAGCTCTTGATTTTGCCTCAGGTCATGATCTCATGGTTTGTGAGTTCAAGCCCCACATCAGGATCCATGCTGACAGTGCAGAGTCTGCTTGGGATTCTCTCTCTCCCTCTCTCTTCCCTTCCCCACTTGTGCTCTCCTTCTCTCTCAACATAAAGAAGTAAACCTAAATAAATGTTTCCCAGACAAACAAAAGTTAAAGGAATTCATGACCACTAAACCAGCCTGACAAGAAATGTTAAAGCAGACCCTTTGAGTGGAAAGAAAAGACATAAATAGGAGTAAGAAGAGTAGGAAGGACAAAACCAGTAAAATTAATTATATCTATAAAAATCAGTGAAGCAATTCACAAAATAAAAGGTCATAAAGTTTGATATCATATACCTAAAACATGGGGATAGAGGAGTACAAATGGTTTCAAACTTACATGACCATCAATTTAATATAGACTGCTATGTGTATAAGATGTTATAGGGAAACTTATTAGTATCCACAAATCAAAAACCAGCGATAAATATACAAAAAAAGGACCAAGGAATCAAAGTGTATCACTAAAGAAAGTCAGCAAACCATAAGAGAGGAGAGGAAGAGTAGAAAGGACAGAGAAAAACTACAAAAACAACCAAAACACGAGTAACAAAATGGCAATAAGTACATTCATATCAATAATTACTTTGAATATAAATGGACTAAATGCCCCAACCAAAAGACATAGAGTGACGGATTGGATAAATAAACAAGACCCATCTATATGCTGCCTACAGGAAACTTACTTAAGACCTAAAGACATATGCAGATTGAACATGAAGGGACTGAATAGCATTTATCATGCAAATTGAAGTTGAAAGAAAGCCAGAGTAGCAATACTTATATCATACAAAGTAGACTTTAAAACAAAGACTGTAATAAGAGACAAAGAAGGACACTATATAATAATAAGGGAACAATCCAACAAGAAGATATAACAATTGTAAATATTTATGTACCCAATATGGAGGAACCTGAATACATAAAGCAGCTAATAGCAAACATAAAGAAAGTCATTGATAGTAATGCAATAATCGTAGGGGACTTTAACACCCCACTTACACTGATGGACAGATCATGCAAACAGAAAACCAACAAGAACACAGTGGCTTTGAATGACACATTGGACCAGATGGATCTAACTGATATATTCAGAATATTCCATCCTAAAACAGCAGAACACACATTCTTTTCAAGTGCACAGGGAACATTCTCCAGAAGATCATATATTAGGCCACAAAAGAAGCCTCAGCAAATTCAAATAGATTGAAATCATGCATACCTTTTTTTTTTTAAAACAACAGTATGAAACTAGAAATCAACAAGAAAAAAATCTGGAAATAATACAAATACATGGAGGTTAAATAACGTGCTCCTAAACAATGAATGAATCAACCAAGAAGTCAACAAGAAAAATTTAAAAATATGGAGACAAATGAAAATAAAAAACACAATGGTCTAAAATCTTTGCAAAAGCAAAAGCTGTTCTAAGAGGGAAGTTTGTGGCAATACAGGCCTACCTCAAGAAGCAAGAAAAACTCAAATGAACAACCTACTCATACTCCTAAAGGAGCTAGATAAAGATGAACAAACAAAACCCAAAACCAGTAGAAGGAAGGAAATAATAAAGATTAGAAGAGAAACAAATGAAATAGAAACTAAAACAAAGCAAAACAAAAAGTAGTAGAACAGGTTCTTTGAAAAGAGCAACAAAATTGATAAACTTTTAGCCAGACTCATAAAGAGAGAGAGGGAGAAAGACAGAGAGTGAGGTGACTCAAACAATGAGAAATGAAAGAGGAAAAATAATGAGTGACACCACAGAAATACAAAGGATTGTAAGAGAATATTATGAAAAATTTAGGCCAACAAATTGGACAATATAGAAGAAATGGATAAATTCCCAAAAACATATAATCTTCAAAACTGAACAGAAAAAAATAGAAAATGTAAGCAGACCCATTTTTAATAATGAGATGGAATCAGTAATCAATAAACTCCCAACAAACAAAAGTCCAGGACCAGATGGCTTCACAGGTGAATTGTACCAAATATTTAAAGATGAGTTAATACCTATTCTTCTCAAACTATTCCAAAAAAATAGAAGAAGGAAAATTTCCAAATTCATTCCAGGAGATCATTGTCACCCTGATTCCAAAGCCAGATAAGGATATCACACAAAAAAAGAGAACTTCAGGCAACTATCTCTCATGAACATAGATGCAAAAATCCTCAAAAAAATACTAGCAAACTGAATCCAACAATACATTAAAAAAACCATGCACTACCTTCAAGTGGGATTTATTCCTGAGACACAAAGGTGGTTCAGTATTCATAAATCAGTCAAAGGGATACATCACATCATCAGGAGAAAGAATAAAAACTATATGATCATTTCAATAGATACAAAAAAAAAAAAACATTTGACAACCTACAACATTTATTCATGATAAAAACCTTCCACAAAATAGGTTTAGAGGGAATATACCTCAACATATTAAAGACCATGTATGAAAATCCCACAGCAAACATCATACCCAATGGTGAAACACTGAGAGCTCCTCCCCTAAGATCAGGAATAACACAAGGATAGTCCACTCTCCTTACTTCTATACTGGAAATTTTAGCCACAGCAATTAGACAAGATAAAGAAATAAAAGGCACACAAATTGGTAAGGAAGAAGTAAGACATTCACTATTTACAGATGACATGATACTATATATAAAAAATTCAAACAACACCAACAAAAAAAAGTCTACTAGAACTGATAAATGACTTTGATAAAGTCACAGGATACAAAATCAATATGCAGAAATAAGTTGCATTTCTATACAGCAATAATGAAGTAGAAGAAAGAGAAATTAAAAAAATAATCCTAATATAATTGTGCCAAAACAATGAAATATGTGGGAATAAACCCAACCAAGGAGGTGAAAGACCTATACTCTGAAAAAAATGAAATACCGATGAAAGAAATTAAAGATGACACAAACAAATGGATAGACATTCTATACTCATGGATTGAAAAAACAAATATTGTTGAAATGTCCATACTACCCAAAGCAATTTACAGATTTAATGCCATCCTTATCAAAATACAATAGTATTTTTCACAGAACTAGAACAAATAATCCTAAAATTGGTATGGAACCACAAAAACCCTGAATAATCAAATCAATCTTGAAAAAGAACAAAACTGGAGGTATCACAATCCCAGGTTTCAAGATATACTACAAAGCTGTAGCAATCAGAACAGTATGGTGTTGGCCCCAAAATAGACACATAGATCAGTGGAACAGAGGAAGGATTTCACAGAATGAAACTCATGATTATATGGTCAATTAATATTTGACAAAGTAGGAAAGAATATCCAATGGGAAAAAAGAGAGTCTTTTCAACAAACTGGACAGCCACATGCAAAAAAATGAAACTGGACCATTTTCTCACATCATACAAAAAAATAAACTCAAAATGGATTAAAGATTTAAATGTGAGACCTGAAAGCCATAACAATCCTAGAAGAAAACACAGGCAATAATGTCTCTGACATTGGCTATAGCAACATTTTTCTAAATATGTCTCCTAAGGCAAGAGGATCAAAAGCAAAAATTAACTATTAGAACTACATCAAAATAAAAAGCTTCTGCATAGCCAAAGAAATAATCAACAAAACTAAAAGGCAAGCTACCAAATGAGAGAGAAGATATTCGCAAATGACGTATCTGATAAATATATAAAGGACTTATAGAACTCAACACCAAATAATCCAATTAAAAATGGGCAGAACATGAATAGACATTTCTCCAAAGAAGACAGCCAGATGGTCAACAGACATATGAAGATACTCAACATCATTCATTATTAGGGAAATATAAATCAAAACCACAATGAGATATCATCTCACACCTGTCAGAATGGCTAAAATCAATAAGATAAGAAACAAGTTTTGGTGAAGATATGGTGGAAAAGGAACCCTCTCTCACTGTTGGTGGGAATGCAGCCACTGTGGAAAACAATTTGGAAGTTCCTTAAATAATTAAAAATAGAACTACCTTATGATTCAGTAATTCCACTATTGTATATTTACCGAAAGAATACAAAAACATGAACTCAGAAAGATATATGCACCCCTATGTTTATTGCAGCATTATTTATAATAGCCAAAATATGGAAGCAGCCCAAGTGTCCATTGATAGATGAGTAGATAAAAAGGTGGTACAGACACACACACACACACACACACACACACACACACACACACACACAAGGGAATATTATTCAGCCATATAAAAGAATGAAGTCTTGCCATTTTTAGCAACATGGATTGATTAGAGAGTATAATGCAAAGTGAAATATGACAGTCAGAGTAAGACAAATACCATATGATTTCACTCATATGTGGAATGTAAGAAACAAACAAAAACAAGCAAAGGGGAAAAAATGAGAGGGAGAGAGAAACCAATCATATATAGAGAATCAATTAATTACAGAGAACAAACTGAGGGTTAACAGAGGGGAGGTGGGTAGGGTATGGGTGAAATAGGTGATGGGGATTAAGGAGTGTACTTGTCATGATGAGAATGGGGTCATGTATGGAATTGTTGAATCAATATATTGTATATCTGAAACTAACATAACACTGTATGTTAACTAGAATAGAATTAAACATTTAAATAAATAAATAAAATAATCAATGACCGTCTCAAAATGAGAAATTTGAGGAGCAAGTATTTATTTTCTATCCATGATAGTCCATGTATAGTCACCAAACTAAAGTATTTCTCTGATTCCTTGGATTCTAATCACATTTCATGAGTGAAAGATACCTTTATATTTGTACTTTATTTCAGAAATTTCTATAGCTTGGCTTATTAAACCTTATAAAACTTTAAGGCATGAAGTATACCCTATGTGCATACATCAGATATTGAACAATATGCAAATTTTTAAATCTTAAGACATATGACTTGTTAAAGGAAGTTTCCCACAAATTCACTAGGGTTTTTGATTTCTTTCTACATAAAGCTCTGGGTTATAATAAGAGTTAAGCAATAGCATTTTCTTCCAAAAAAACTTCAAACTTCATATGATTATAGTAAATCTCCCTAGATAATTTTACTAGATCAGTTTCTGGCTTTTTAAAATAATACTTGCAGAGATCTTTATTTTATTTTTTGTACTCTTTATATCAATGTCCCTATACAATAGGAAAAACAACTGTACTTTACTCAAGTGTCGTTGCAAAGATGAAACAACAGAATCAATGTGAAGCACTGCTTCTGACAGAGGATACACTGCTCAGTAGATGTTAGATTTTATTATTAGTATTACTGTCATTATTAATTTATTATTATTATTATTAATAACAATAATTATTATTACTATTCCTTTAGAAACTTCATCTGCCCTGCCTTTCTTGTGTTAATATATAGAGAAAGTATCAGTGGTCTAGACACAGGCAGACCAATATTCCATAACCTGGAGGGAACTACTGTTCAGACTTTAGGAGAGGACACTCAGCTCCCTTTCCCTGCCCCTGTCTCTAGTTACCAAGTGTTGGCTATGAAGCCATGGCCTGAGTGAGTCAGACCTCTAATAGCTGGGAGCATGCCTTCTTTCATTTTCAGATTGCCTTGTCACATCCCTCAGAGGGGACTTTGGGCACGAGAGAAGTTATGGGTTGTCCCTAGACATCCACTGGCCCTAAGAGGGGCAAGTCCAGTGCCTCTAGGGTAGGGTTGCCCAATGAAATACAGGATACCCAGCCAAATTTGAATTCCAGATCAGCAACAAATATTTTTTTAAGTATAGGTATACCTCTAGTGGGGCATACTAAAAGTGTATTCTACTATACTAAAATGATTATATTTATACTAAAAAATTATTTGTTCTTTATCTGAAATTCAACTGGGTGTCCTATTTGTTAAATCTGGCAACCTTATCCTGGGGTAAATCCCTACTGCTTGGTGGGCAGGGACCTGTACTGTTCATCTTTGTTCTCTTGTATCTGAAATAGTACTTGACACACACACACACACACAGGTACCTGAAATGTTTGTGGAATAAATGAACTAAGACCACCTTGGTTTCTAAAGCCAGCCTACTCTTTGCACGTCAAAAACTTCCTGAATTCCACCAGATGTCCATGAGGCACTGGCCACTTCCCCTGGCCTATAGGGGGTTGGAGGTGGGGCAATGTCATTTGCTAAATATCAAATGTAGAGAAGCAGGGAGCAAGAGTAGGAGTAAAATGAGGGATTTGCAAAAGGCCAGATAAGAAGAGTGAAGAAATAATAAAATGTCTGGGTCAGAGAAGTGATATCTTCATTTGAAGCTGGTGAGCATTTCTGATAAGTGGAATTCTCACCACAAAGAGTTTCTCTTATACATAATCTTCCTTGTTTTTATGATTTGGAGATTTGCATAACACAGGAGTTAGGGGACAGAGATGGTAATGAAGAGTCACCAAAGCAGCCGAAGCCACAAGATGGACCAAAGAGAACTTTTTGTCACTAGCCATCGATCCACTTGGGTTTTGTCATAGGATTTTGCTGTCAGGGAGTTAGGATCAGTGTTCGTTCCGATAGGTTAGAAGGTCAGGAAATGGTAGGTAGAAGTTAGAATTTATAATAAACATTCACTGCCCCTTCACTTCTTCTAGTTTTTAATTTGTTGTAAAAAGACAGGAGAGAATTTGTTCAAAACTAAAACCCTTTTCTGGAGATAAACTCTGCTTTCCTCGGAGAGCAAGGAAAGGCATCACAAATACAAACAACACTGGTGGAGCCATTTGTCCTGTGTGTGTTTACTTGCTGGGGACCAGTGGGTTGGGCTCATGCAGGGGGTTGTTATTTCTCTTCCATTTGTCACTTTTAACTCCAGAGGTAACTTCACAGAAATCTTTGTCAGAGTTCTATAATCCGCTAGATATTAACTTGGCTTTAACTCAACATGCCATATTACAAGAGGCTCAGATGATTTCCACTCTGAACAGTTTCTGGTCTTGTTGCCAAAGTAAAGTTTTTAAAAGTACCTCTAGGGATGCTCAGGGGGAGGCCTAATTACCCCCCTCTTGTGTGAGCTGGACTTCCCTTGGAAACAAATTAGCCCTTGGGCAGCTAGCTCACTGCTCTCACTGTACCTCAAGATGGGACTATGAAGCTGGCAGAGGTGGAGAGACTGGCAGCTGCACTTCCTGGATCCTTAAGTCAAAGGAAAGTAGTATTAATTAATGTTTGACAATCTTGGCTTGTGATCCCATGTCCAGATTATGTACTCCTGCAAAGTTAATTCTGTTAGAGGTGAAGTAGAAGAACATAATGGATCAAATCCACATTGGAGTCCTAAATTCTTAGGATGTTATGTTCTTTACTCTTTAGCAATTTCTTGGCTCATCGGTCATCATAAGAATGACAGAGGATCCCCCAGCACCACAGTGCTGTCATCTGTTTTGGGACTATAATAGGTAACAGTTCTGGAACAGTCACACTCAAATACTAAGGGAAAGGATGGTGATAAGTCCAGGTCTTGGTACTCAATTTGGCCTCTGACTGAATGGGCAAATGCAGAGTCCACTAGATGCCTGGTTATATGGGAGCCAGTCATGCCACTGATACAACTTTGCCTAAAATGAAATGATTCCATGGTTTATTTCATTCACACAAGACTTTTTAAAGGGTTCTCAAAAGGAGATGGTTGTGGGGAAATGAACTGAACATAGCCTTACAGGGAAGGTTCACGACTCCAATCTCCTGTTTATTAGTGATGTGGCAAATCTTTTTAGAAATCTAAGTCTCATTCTTGTCATATAAAGATGGAATTAGTGACAGAGCATCATCAGATTGCTGAAAGCATTATACATTGGATTTGACAGTGTAGCCCATACAGAATGGGCATGAAAAAAATCAAATGGTAAAACCCTGGGTGGCTACTGCCCCGTGTGGACATGTGACACCAGAGGAAGACAGCTTGTGTAGGTGATACCAAACTTGGAAGATGAGTGTCTCCTGCTCAGAGCCAGGGGGACCATACAATGCTTTTACTTCTGTATTATCCTAAAGGATAGTTGCCCTTGCTACTGAGATGCAGAAGTAGTTTAAAAACAAAACAAAACAAAACAAAACAACAACAACAACAAAAAACCCTCTGTGCTGTAAGTATAAATTCTGAGCAATTGTAGACAGAAAGTTCCCAATAGTTAGAATAAAAGTTAAAAGCTCTCATATGAGGAAGTGGCTTCTCTAATGCAGATGTTCAGGCATTTATTTGCTCACTTTTCATTCAGCCAGGATGAGAGAGAATGGGACATGGAAAGAGCATGAGCAAAAAGTGCAAAGCCCCTGTGATTCCAAGGTAAAGGTACCTTGTCAGTTTTGCCACTGACTGGTGGTTCAGATGTGCCTTAACTCTTTAGTCAGGAGTCCTGAGACTAGAATGGGCAGGTCAGATGAATAGCAGCCTTAACAGAAGACAGCTGGATCTTAATGAATTGGCATCTGAATGTGGCCCAAGTCACAAAAGCACTCTGTTAAGTATAAAGGAATATAAAAATGTAAAGTAGTAATGTCATTAGAATGCTTTGAATCAAGGGTAAGAACTGTAAAAACAACATGCTCCTTTTTTTCTGGGCTAACATTACTGTCTAGGGATGAGAGCAGGTAAAAGGATTAAAGAGAGGTTATCTACCATGAAAATGAAATCACAGGAGAAGAAAAAAGTTGATACATTTTCACTTGCCAGCTTTTGACACTGGAAGAACAAAATAATCGTTGTTTTCCTACTTGATACATCCTATCATAGTTTCCACCCCAAATATATCTTACCCCATTTTTAATAGGTAGAAATGTATAGCTACCTAGAAATGGGGGGGGGGGGGTAAAGTCAGTCAAAACACACCAATGACTGAGTTGGGGACAGAACACTACACAAAACAAAATCCTGTGATTCAATTCCTGCCAACCTATATCAAAGTCTAGCCAACAGCCTTCAACCTAATAAAAAGTCCACCTTTTGCCTGATGGTAAAGCCTGATGGTAAATAGTTAAGAACTATTTTTCTTAGGCTGAGCTATCCCACAATCGTCGATCTCAATCATCGCTGAAGTGTTGTGTTCATTCTCTCTCATTTATTAAATGTCTTTCTTTAAGTCCCAAAGGAAAGTTTGGAGAGCGAAATATTAGTCACTGAAGAGAGTTCTAAGCTCTGCCTGGGTTTAGCTACATCGAGGATCTAATGCAATGCTTTTCAAATGACCTGTGGAAGAGAACCAGCTTTTTGCTTTTTTAATTTTCATATGTCACAGAGCAATATTTTTGTGAAATATGATAAAAATAAATGACCAGAGAAATAAAGCGAATAAGACAAAGAACTGAGTATAAGCCCACTGATCATCCGTTTGGATATTGCAGCAATGTCAAATTGCTAAACTCTTATTTTCAGTTTCTGCAATAACCTCATCACAGGCTAGTAAAAATGTTTGCAGACTGGTGTTGGTTCATGAGCTACACTTTTAGCAGCTCTGGTATAAGGGACATGTTAAGTGAAAGCACCTACTATAGTGCCCACCTGGAAGACAGTACTGATGCCAATAGTTAATATTTACTGAGGGCTTTCTATGCATGAGCCACTCACTGTTCAGGTCTGCTACATGTATTACTTCTTACATAATCCAGTGGGTCAAATCCTGCTACTTCCTCCATTTACAGATGGAGAAGCTTAGGCACAGAGAAGTTCAGTAACTTACTGAAGGTCAACTAGTAAACCCCAGCACAAAGTATCTGCTTCCAGACTGCACCCACTTCACATGGCTTTCCCACCTGCCTCTCTGTAGGTGTGTGGTTCAGGCTGCATCTGAATCTACCCCAGGGATAAGTAATACATATAATGGCATTGGTGATAATGCAGTAACTAGCAAGAATCATTTTACCTTCATATCTTTGAGTAACATTCTATGGGAAACAAGACACCAGAACAGAGTTGACATACAATCACTGAGCAACCCTTCATAGTGATCTGAAAAATGACTTTTGGCATCCCCTTTAACCAAAACTGAAAAGGTGTTCAAAACTCAGGACATGTCACGCAAATAGCAACCTCACAGTTCAATTATGATTAATATCAAAAAAGAACCAGGGAGGGTTACCCCTCCTGCAAGAGGCTATAGAGGGTCAAGTCCCTCTCACCTTCTCTTCCACAAGTGCATTTTTTCCTTTTCTCCATGCTAAAGCTTTGGTGTTTCCTGTCTTTTTTGAAAGAGGAAGCCAAGCCATGGGAGCTTGATGAAAAGGTCTCTTCCTTTTTGGTGTGTCTTGTGTTTTTAAACACTTCTGTGTTATGGGCAAAAAGCCTGGATCCCCTCGCAAAGTGGCAATTGCGTTGCTCATGCTCCTTGGCAGGGCCTTGCCCCACCTCCCTTCTCCACCCCTCTTTGTCCACACTCCCGCGGCCAGCCCCTCTGGGGCCTCAGGCTCCCTGGGCTTGCTTCATTGTCTCCAAAGCTGATAATGATGTCTCCCACCTACATCTCTTGCTGATAAACGAATTCCTGAAATACCTTTACAGACCTTCACATCACCATAAATGCTGCTTTAAGGAAGGACAAATGGTGGAGTAAATGAACAACACATGGAACATAAATGGTACCACATGTCAGGCTTAATCTCCTCAGTAAGAAGAGGGGCAAAAAACTGAAGCCCTTCCTTCCCTGCACATGGAGGAGTAACAACAGCCACAGCTACTGCCACAAACAGCTGTTACAATTCACTTTTTATATGAGAGGCCAGCATAGAACTCTCTAGATTGAAAAGATATATACTTGTTTTTTTCTTAAAACTCTGGTTACCTTGGTGGGGCGAAATTACATTCAGCTTTTCCTAAGCAGGGGGCAATGTTGACCAGAACATCACATGTTTTTAATTATGGTCCTGAACCTCCTCATGTATATTCCCTGAGCCAAGAGTTGCTCTCAAAGAATCAATTTCTCTTTGTATAAACATGTCTTGCCTAAAAAAGTGGGAACTCTTATAAGCATTTTTAAGACTCTATTTTCCTTCCATAGAGCAATAGGCCCTGAAAAGTAGCTCTCTCAAGTTTGGGGAAAACTAGAGAGGCACACAGAAAGCTACCTAACACTTCAGGGCAGGACTGTGGGTGCAGAAGAATGAAAAGGCAGGATGAACTGTAACAGTTCAGAGAAGGTTACAGTGGGCAGAGGTGGGTGAGAAACATCTCATGGGGAAGTGGTACTGAATTAGAGTCTTAGAGAAGGCAGGCCTTCAAAGGGAAAAGAGGGATGGAGGGTGTTCTAGAAGATAATGATAAAAGGCGGGGGGGGGGGGGAGTGTATAACTTTGGGGAGGAGTAAGCAAAAGTCACCTTTGACATTCCTTTAAAATTTTTTTGAATTATCTCTGAAGCACTGTGAGCACTGTAAATCTCATCCACATTAACATTTGAGATCTACTGGACTAGACCAAAGGAAGAAATGAAAGGAAATTCTATGAGCCAACATCTGGGCATTTGCACTATTGCACTCCAAGAACTGCCATGGACCTAGAGGGGAGTAAGTATTGGGTAGAGAATTTTCCTTTATTCTTGCCTGCCCACAAGGTTTACTCCATTATATTTTAAGATGAAGCGTCTGTAGTTCTAATACATACTGGAAGACTTTGTTGTGAGGATTAAACAATAAAACATAGTTAAAAATCCTTAGCACAAAATCTATCATGTGGTGGGAGCTAGTTAAAGGTGTGATCAGACCTACAGATAACTGCTTTGCAGAGTTGTAAAGAACTTGGACCACTGCTTTCTACAATTTCTGCTGTGGACCCAATAAAAAGCCATATTCTCAATTTCTTGGGCAATGCCTTCAGGGACTGTGTATTACATCAGGGGTAGGTTCTGATGTGACCTCCAGGATATCAAGATGGGAACTCTGCAACCTTGCTTATACAAGGTCTCACAGTTTGGAAAGAGTCTTTGCAGGCCATGTTGCTTGGCTATACATTAGGGCCACAGCCTGACTCAAATCCCTGGTTCTCGTCTGTAATCCATTTCTTTGATGTTTATTGCATGAAATTTAGGATAAACCAAAACTCTGGGGCAACTCCAAGGAGGACAGATTTCCTGGAGTCATTCTCTTATAAACATAATCTTCTTATCCTGTTTTCCCTTCATTCTCCCCAACATACTGTTGTTTTATTACCTTCCCTCCATTGTGCCATCTCTTTCCATTTATCCCAAATCAAATTTACACCCACCCATTTAGTTCTGACTACAATTTACCTTTCATTCTCCTTTCCCCCACCTCGCCAAGCTTGATTCTTAAAAACAAAGAATAAACACAAAATTTTACCACAACTACCACCATTATCACCAAAACAACAAAAGAACTTACCACCCACTTAACCAAGCCAGAGATGTTTGGGAAAGCTTTAACCACATGCTTTGTGTTAAAACTTTTCTTATAAGCAACTTTTTCTCCCCATGACTTGATGGCTTTGGCTAGGGTTTGAAAGCTGGATCTGAGGGAATTGGAAACCCCCTGACACACACACACCCCACCTAACCCTGGGACTTGGGCTGTGTTCAGATGCCCTCCCTCCTTGTCCTCTGCTTTTCCCTGGGCCTTTTCTCGTTGCTACCCTTTCTCCCTGTCTTTTCTCATTTCTCCTATTTGACCCCCTATCCCTGATTTCTTTTTCACAATTTCCACCCCTCAAAGTTTCTATCACCAACTGGAGCCTGAGCCTAAATATCTACTAAGACCACCTGGGACAAACTGTCCCCAAATCTGATGGTGCCTGATTAGAGCAGCCTCCCTGGAATCACATGCACGGGGCAAAGATGTCTTCTAGTCAAAGGACCACTTGAATGCTCAGCCAGCACACAGTTGCCAGAAGCTCACCCTCTCCTTCCCTAGATTCCCCTGGTCCTGGATGGCATATGGTTCAATGGTTAGTGGCTTCCCAGAAGGCGATTTAGGGCTCCCACAATTTCAAAAGGTATAGATCTTTTCCCTTATCTTGACATCTTCCTTTTTAATCCACAATTGCTGTTACCTCTTTCTGCTCCTCCAGAATTAGATTCAAATTCTAAATGTTTTGCTTGGCTGTCCTGTTATTTAGCTCCCATTGGTTTATTGTTTAGATATAGACATTCTTTTTAAAACATAGGAACAAAAAAAGTGCAAGTATGTTACCTGGTGCATCTAATAAAACTCACCCAATTAATTCAGAATGATTTGGCACAAAGAAGGTGCCTGTCTACTTCAGGTTTTTATTCTCTCTAGGATGCTAATTGTTTTTCTTTTGATACTCTTGTATTTTTGGCCTGAAGTCTAAAATCTGGCCTGCTGGGCGATGGGTCAGATTTGTAAATTAGATGACATCTGTTTTGAATTTTATCATCTTTAATTTTCTTTCAAACTCTCTTCACTTATTCATTTCCCCTTTAATTGTAAAGATCAGACTTTGTTGGGTACTTTAGACAAAAGTATAGACCTTTCTTCTGTGGGGGACACACAGATTAAAATTACTGAAGCTAAGTGGTCACAATGAAGGCTATTCAGGGAAAAGATGTTCAGAGAGAAGCCTTAGCAACCATCCCAGAGAGGATGAGCAGCTGATACAAAAGGCTGGCTGCCCACACCAGTGTTTTGAGGTTCCCGCTGAATAATTACAGTCGAGTGGAAGACTGACAGTGAGTGTTGAACATTGGCAGAGTGAATATTTTGAATTGAGAAAGGCTGAAGTACTGAGGATGGAGGTGAGTGGTGATGTTTTGATCTCGTCACATTTAATTTTTCTCTCTGTGTTTTTTTTCTCCAGAAAAATAACAAAAGGAGGAGAAATAGAAATGCATTCTCATACATACAGATTCATATTTTAATAGGAAAACCTTATAATTTTCCTCCTCTGTACGTATCTCCTAAATTCTTCTTTTCATGGGGAAAGTGTTTATCGCTAATTGGATTGGGCCTATTTACGTATTTTAAGTTTTATTTAGTTTTGAGAGAGAAAGAGAAAGAGAGAACAAACAAGTGGGGTAGGGGCAGAGAGAGAGGGAGAGAGAATTCCAAGCAGCTTCCACACTGACACAGAGCAGAGCCTGACATGGGGCTTGAACTCATGAACTGTGAGATCATAACCTGAGCCTAAATCAAAAGTTGGATGCTTAACTCACTAGCCACCTACGCATCTGAGATTGGGCCTATTTATTAAGGGTCAATTTTCTTGTTAGAGTGCCCAATGTAACACTCTTGTGTAACGTGTTTTTCCTTTATGTAAATATTTTTCAATATATACTCTTACGGATGCCAACTGGCCTCATGCAGCTTTGCATTTGTAGAGGCAATAGAGAACACATAGAACACTGGCCAGAATGTGTGCCTAAGCTTTCACATCTGATACACATGTCACTCATCACTGGAAGAAGAAATAAGCAGGCTGGCTGTGCACAGAATACAAAATGGCTCCTCCAAACACCTGCTGTAGAGGCTCTCAACCAAATTTCTAAAACCACATCATGAAAATTGGCCAACAGTGACTTTGTGCTTGCATACAAATGACAAATCACCCTTTTGTGATGCAGGCCTTGGATTTCTTGGATACTGCTGTGTTTAGGCTGTTGCTAGGCAGGTCGTGAGTCTGTTAAAATGCTATTGTTTTGAATGGAATATGTATATAGTGGTAGTTCTCAACTGGAAGCGATTTTTGCCTCTCAGGGGACATTTAGCAATGTCTGGACACATTTTTGGTGCCACAACTTAGGGGGAGGACTGCTACCAGCATCTAGTGGACAGAGTCCAGGGGTGCTGACAACTATTCTATAATGCACAGGACAGCCCCATAACCAAGGATTAATTAGCTCAAATTTCAATAGTACCAAAATTAGAAACCCTGGTTTACAAGCATTTATATATTGAGCCAGGCAACAACAGATCAAAACTATGGTGTTGAGAGAAAAGGGCACTTGCAATTAGTCTTCTTTGGATGAATAGCTATTGTTGACTTTGATGGCCCTATTGGCCACATAATATCTCCGTGGGCTCTAGGGGGCTAAAAGAGCCTGCCATTTGGGCTCCCCTCCTGCTCCTCTTTTCATGGTTATTAACATCATCTTCCATATGTATGCAGTCACTCAAACTATGTATCTCTGGGTTTTATCTACTCCCCCCCTCTTCTCCTCATCCTACCTTCCTACTGGTAATCGATTCCTCATAATTCTGTGTTCTCCTCACTATAATGATTTGCCCTGACTTCTTAGGTCCTCCGTTAATGATTTAGTCCAGGCCTCCCTTATAGTTGAAAGAGCCTGTTGTTCGGGCTCCAACGATAGCATCCTGGTCACTCTCCTGCTGCTCCAGCCAAACCCATTCAGTGCTCCACATCTTGAGCCACTTCCTCATTTACCAAGTCCTTCAGTGAAGAAACGTTTAAAAGGGCCTACCATCTGCTAATTACTCTGTTAGGAGCTGTGATCACTCCCTGGATAAAAATCATTCTAAGCCTCCATACTGCTTAAGGGATGAGCGCCTCACTTCCCGACACAGTGTGTAAAGCCTCTGATAATCTGCCTCTGACCTAACATTTCAGCTTACTCTCCCACCCTACCCTGATGTACTTGCTTCAACCACAATGAACCAATTACTTTTCCTTACTTTGGGTCACACACTCTTAACCGCATGTATCTTTGCACATGCTCTTTTCTGTATTTGGAGTAACCTTTCTACCCTTGTCTGAGAAACTCTCATTCATCCTGTGCGACTTAATCTAGTATCTAGAGAAATGCCTGGCCCATGAAGCTACTCAATAAATATGGTATGAACTTAAATTTGACCTTCTCTGTAAAACATTCTGTAATTTCCTGGCTGTTAGACAATATATCTCTCATGCTCCACAGTCTGTTGTATGCACTTCTACCAGAACCTCTTTGCATACCTGTCTACAGACCTCTTGAGGGCAGGGATGGTGTCTTATATCTCTTGGAACCTCCAGACTTTGTGCCAGGCTGGACATAAAGTGGACCCTCATGATTAAATGCTCACTATTTTGTCAAGATGCCTTCTTTTGTTTTGGGAATCCTTATTTCATACTAGAAATGGTATGCATCACTTGATACCCCCAAAAAGTCACAAAAGTTGACACTAGTCTCAAATTAGCCCTGTCCCTTCTCTAGAACTGAATACCTTCCAGTGTATAGGATCTGAAGTGTGAAGCTAAGGTTTGAGTCCATCCTCTATCACCTACTCACTGTGTAACCTTGGGAAGACATTTAACTCACCTGTAACCCTCTGTTTCTTCTTCTGTAAAATAGGAATAATATCTGCCTTGTGGGGATGGTCATGAGTATCAAATGAGAGTACATATTTGAAAAATTTTTTAACTTCTAAGACATCTGTGTTCAAAGTATAGCAAGATAATAAAATAAAACCTCTTCCTCAGTCTCGCATGATCTTTATTTTTTTCCCCACAAACCTCTTGAAAGGGCCAGTTTGATGCATTGTATTCACTCTCTCCTTTCAACCCCAGGTATTTTTTCTGCCCAGCCATACCACTGGCAGCTCACTCTTCAGAATCTTCAATAATTTCCTTATGGCCAATACCCAGAGACACTCTTCTGTCCTTCCCTCACTGGACTTGACTTCAGTCTGCCTCTTCTGAGACATTCTCTTCACTGGAATCAGAGTAAGCTTCCTCAAACATGGATTTTGATAATATCCTGCCATGTACAAACCTCCACAATGATTCTTCATTAGCCTACTGAGTAATATTCAAACTCCTTAGGAAGGGGTCAGACCCAACATCATCTGGTCCCTGCTTACCACTTCACTCACATTACCTTCTAACACATACCCGAGCAATACAAAATGGCTTATGTTTCTAGAAAGTGTGTGCTCTTTCACGTGCTGCCCAGAAGATTGCCTGGTGCAATCTGGTCATCTTTTAGGACTTGGCTCAAAATATCATCTCTTCTGGGAAGCCTTCCCTGATCTCAGTTTCCTATTCCTCTTCATTCCATACAGAAGTAGATATCCCTATCTCTATGGTCCCCAGACTCCTTGGCTGCATCTTGATTAAGCATAACCTTCCCACTATTCTCTTAGTCACTTAAATATTTATCTCCCCTATTAGAAAGTGAGGTTTTTAGGGGTGCCTTAGTGGCTCAGTTGGTTAAGCGTCCGACTTTGGCTCAGGTCATGGTCTCATGGCTCATGAGTTCAAGCCCCTCATTGGGCTCTGTGCTGACAGCTCAGAGCCTGGAGCCTGCATTGGATTCTGTGTCTCCCTCTCTCTCTGCCCCTCCTCTGCCCTCTCTCTCTCAAAAATAAATAAATATTAAAAGGTTTTTTTAAAAAAAGAAAGTGAGCTTTCTTTGGGTACAAGGAATATATTTTATCTCTCTATATATGTCTAGCTTCTAACAGAGTTCCTGGTACAGAGTAAGCAATTGCTAAACACTTGTTGACTACATAAGTGAGTGTTATAAATATCATTATTTGTACTACATTCTTATTCCTTTGTCATATTTTGTTCACTTTCTAGAAAATCCTTTGTTACATTCTGGTTTTCACAAATTAAAAAGAATTCTGGCAAATGCCATAATTTATTCAGAAGTTACTCTGCATTGAGATTGTTAGTGGGTTTGGTTTTATTTGGGAAGTTGAATGCCTACAAAAGAAACTGTTACTGCCTGTGCTACGCTTCCATGGGTTTATGACATATCCCTCAGGTACAAAGGACCTCCTGCTCACCTGCTGCTTCTGGCCTTGGTAGTTTCCAGTTGTTGGGTAAGAAGCTTGGCAATGGCAGTGAAGCTGTTGCTCATGCGGAAGATATCTCTGCTCTGAGGGCCCAGGATGGAGGAGAAAGCATCAGTGATGCTCTTAATCTCCAGCAGGAGAATATGATGAAACGAATGTTCCATGTTGGCCAGCTGGCTCACCAGGAATGGCAGGCAGCTCCTGGCTCTCTCCTGCCAAGAACAATGAAGACCAGTGTACGCTGTTGGGAATGCAAACTGGTGTAGCCACAATGGAAAACAGCATGGAGGTTCCTCAAGAAATGAAAAATATAACTATCATATGGCCAGCAATCCCACTTCTGGGTATTTATCCAAAGGAAACAAAATCATTATCCCAAAGAGATTTCTGTACTCCCATGTTTAGAGTAGCATTGTTCATAATAGCCAAGACCATTCCAACCAGTATGGAAACCACCTATGTGTCCATAAAAGGATGAATGGATAAAGAAAATGTGGTATACATACACAACAGAATACTATTCATCCATAATCATGTCATAAAAAAGAAGGAAGTTCTGCCATTTGCAACAACATGGATGAACGTGAAGGGCATAATGCTAAGTGAAATAAGCCAGACAGAGAAAGACAAATCCCATGTGGTATCACCTATATGTGGGAACTAAAAAAAAAAAAAAAAGTTGAACTCATAGAAACAGGGACTGGAGTGGGTGGGAGAAATAGTGAGAGGTTGTTCAAAGGGTACAAATTTACTTTCAGCTATAAGCTGAATAAGCTCCGAGGATCTAACATATAACATGGTGACTATAATTGATAATACTATATTGTATAATTGAAATTTGCTGAAAATAGAACTTAAATGTTCTCACCCCTTTCTCCAAAAAAAGGTAAATATGTGTGGTGATGGATGCGTCAGTTAACTCAATGTGGGGGAAACATCTTCATAATGAATATGTATATCAAATAATCACACTGTACCTTTTAAATATCTTACAAATGTACTCGTCAATTATACATCAAGTGAAGCTAAAGGGGAACAGAAGAACAGTGAAAAACAAAAACCTATATTATAAAGGAAAATTACAGTCCCATGACCAGCAGATGACAATTCTATGGGGAGTTGAGAGAGCTAGCTAGAGCGAAATAATGTCTCATTCACAATGCCTCTGAACTGGCTTGAGATTTTAATTTTTTCCTTATTTTAAGGACAAACTTTTTTAAAATAAAACTTTTTTTCCCCATTATTCTTTTCTTAAAAATACATGAATAATCGCATTTGCCTGTCTCATCAGGTCAAAACCTCTCAACTACCATTAAAAATCTAGCCCAATCCATCTACTCTTCCCAACTTTGTGTCCTCCAGTCTCCATGTCTGTGACTCAGTAACTGCCTGCAAGGAAGAGGCTGGTCAATGGCACCCCTGATCCATCCTTCTATCAGACAATGCCAGGTATCACACCGATGTGTAAGTTTCCATCCTCTCCACAGGTTAGTCTCACTCATTTGTTCATTTTAAGCATCTTTCAACATGTTATGGATTCTAGGTTACTGGTCTAGTGAGCAGATTGTATTATCTACGTTTAATCAAGTTAATGCTCTCAAGTAACTGAACTAGGCTCCTTCAGGGAAACGGAAGATGAAGGATCATATGAATTCAGGCATGGGTGAGTAACAAGTAAATATCTTCGCCGATAGGTCTCCTATATCTTCACATGAGCCATGAGACACCATGATTTAATCCAACATAGCTGGAAGTTAGCCAAAAAAATTCAAAATTATCAAGGGAGTTGTTTGAACTGTACATTTATACCCAATATAAATAATGATATACAATAAATAAAGATAATTTAAAACAGGACTTATTTCATCTTTAATTCCTCTTTAAAAGTCCAGTTTTATTATTTTTTTTTTAATTTTTTTTTTTAACGTTTATTTATTTTTGAGACAGAGGGAGACAGAGCATGAACGGGGGAGGGGCAGAGAGAGAGGGAGACACAGAATCGGAAACAGGCTCCAGGCTCTGAGCTGTCAGCACAGAGCCCAACGCGGGGCTAGAACTCACGGACTGCGAGATTGTGACCTGAGCTGAAGTCGGCTGCTTAACCGACTGAGCCACCCAGGCGCCCCTAAAAGTCCAGTTTTAAAATGTATTTAAAAACTATTCATTATGTTAATGTAGCAGAATATACATGTAATTATAAATAAATATATGCTGGAAGTTGATGTTCAATATCCTTTAGACTGATAGGTGTACAGGTCTAAATTACTTTTCTAGCTAGGCATTCCCTTTTACCCTTTGTTCTTGCACTTGAAACCTTAATTTCTTTCCAGATGTAACTTCTGTCCTATCTCCTCCATGCAGCCATTCCTAGTGACCTCTTCTGTCTGAATTTTCACTGCATTATAGACTTTTAAAAAATCTTGTTAGTACCTGATTACATTTGATCAATTGTATATTCATGCTTTTATTCAATCACCAGATAGGTATTGCATGCCTAAAATATGCTTGTGCTAGATTCTAGATGACAAAGGTGAATAAGAGGTAGACTCTGCCTTTGAGAGACTTGCAATCCCTCCTTCCAATTATAATTCACTAATGGTTACATACCCGAGTCAGGTCTCCTAAAGGGGCTATTTCTCAACATCAGTCATCAGCCTGGCACAGAACTGAGCCTGTAGAGTCTACACCCAGAGTATAAGTCTTGATTCACTAATTTAAGCAAACCTTGTATGCCAAAATATGACTTTACAAATAAAATATGTAGTTGCAAAGGAATTTTGTGCTTTACAAGAAATATTTATTATAGAACAGATTTAAGTAGTGAAGTTCCCTAGTCCTTACTACTTAACTTGATTTTCAAAGACTGCATGTACAACTGCAGTGGAACACATCTCTTGGGGATGTGGAGTACATCTGCCAATCAATCCCTTAATAATCATTTGTTAACAACCACTAAATCACAGTGCTCTGCCTGGGTGTGGGGGTAGAGGCTCATATTTCATGACCTGGACAGCTAACTGAAGAGACATTTATTCATTAAAGGATAAGAATATTAGATGACTAGAAAATAGAGACCATTGGAACAAGTTCCTAACAGCCTATTTTATACTTTGGCTCATACAATTGCCAGGTTGCAGAATGACACTTAAATGCTCTTGAGTCAAATAGGTTTTTTGCAAAACATAGATGCTGTCATTCATGCAAGGTCTCCATATGTGAATTCACAGTATGCAATACATCACAGGGACATTTTCCATTTCCTGTTTAGAGGCAAAAGCTGAGGGGTGCCTGGGTGGCTCAGCTGGTTAAGCATCTGACTTTTGATTTCAGCTAAGGTCATGATTTCATGGTTCATGGGATCAAGCCCTGTGTTGGGCTCCACACTGAGAGCACAGAGCCTGCTTCAGATTCTCTCTCTGCCTCGTCTCTCTAACCCCACACGCTCACATGGGGGTGTGCGTGCACTCTCTTTCTCTCAAAATAAAAATAAATAAATGAATGAATAAATAAATAAATAAATAAATAAATAAATAAAGGCAAAAGTTTAATGTGGGGGTACTTACCACGTGCCAGGCTCTCTTTCAGAAGCTAGGAACACATTATTCAAGGAAAAGGATAAAAACCTCTGCCATCAATGAGTCAAGCAGACAATAAAAAAAATACATGTGTAAAATATGTAATGTATTGGATGAAGAAATATGCCTTACAGAAAAATGAAGCAAGACGGGGAGGTGCAGGGAGGGAAGTCAATGTTAAATAGTGTAGGGTCGTCAGATCTCATAGAAAAGGTGACATTTGGATTCAACTAGGTTTTAGAATCTAACCCAACATTCTCAACAGCCATAGTAAACAATGACAATAAAACGTGTCCTGCATGAAACAGGAAGGTAGGAAGATAGGAGAACACGGGAGATGGGTCACTTTACTACTGAGAACATAATTTCACATTTGAGGTAGCTTCCTCATTTTCAGAATCAGATTCTTCTTCAGCATTTTTTTTAAAATCATGCTGCAAATTTCATTTGCTTATCCAAGTGTCCCTATAGTTTTATTAAGGATTTTTCTCACTATGAAAATTAGCAAGCACTTGCTTTAAAGCATGTGTCTTCCCAAAGGTGAAAGTGACTATGTGGGTATTTGCTGAAATCAACACAATTCTGGATGATCTTCTGGCAGCCAAATTGAGCTGGGGAAAATTAATCACAATGCAGGAACAAGAAAAATTATAACTGCTCTGGAACTAACATATGAAACCAAGCCAACCTCACATCGTTTGTTTTGAAACCTTGGAGGATGTTCATGTACCTTACAGGGGTAACAGATGTGATTTTGGACGAGAAAGTGTGGTGTTAGGGTAAGAAGGGGGTGAGGAGATTCTGATTTCTTTCTGGGTTCCATGACATTTTGTCTATAGGGAGCCAGTGACTTCATTTTTTCTGCTTTGTCTTTCTGCTGGCGGTAAGGTCAGCAGCACCTGTATGCCTTAATTGAAGGCCTGACCTCGTCCTTTCTGACAAATTATTTATTATGATAATACTAATAGCTGGGCCACAGAGTATACTTCATCTAAGTGCAAAGCCTATTCTACACACTTTTTATGTGTTTATTCATGTAATCCTCCCATTAATATTCTGAAGTCAGTACTGTGATTACTGCCATTTTATAAGGAGGAAACTGAAGCACAAATACAAGACTAACTTGCTCAAGGTCACATATGCTTTCTCTGTCTCTAAAGCTGTGTCCTCATTGGCGATACCCTCTACCCCTCCCATCCAAAAACTCAAACCCACCCACACACATATTTTTCCAATTTTTGTTTCTGTATCTTGTTCATCATCAGTTGCATGGTCCTTTTCACTTCATTATTTTTTTATTTTCTTTAAAAATTTTTTTAAACATTTATTCATTTTTGAGAGACAGAGAGAGACAGAGCCTGAGCAGGGGAGGCACAGAGAGAGGAAGACGAAGTAGTCTCCAGTCTCCGAGCTGTCGGCACAGAGCCTGATGTGGGGCTTGAACTGTGAGATTATGACCTGAGCAGCTCAACCGAATGAGCCATCCAGGTGCCCCTCATTTCATTATTTTTGACTTAGCAACATAAACATTATAAATACTCTGTGAATACAAAATAGAGCAGCAGGTCTCAAACTTTGTGGTCTTAGAACTTCTTTACTCTCAAAAATCATAGAAGACCCTAAAGACTTTTTGTTTATCTGAGTTATGTCTGTTCATATTTGCCATTTATTACCATATATATTGAGTTAAAACTGAGGAATTAAAAAAAATGTCTGGCGACACTTTTGGTTGTCACAGCCAGGAAATGAGAAGAAAGGCTGGTAGAATGTCGTGGGTGGAGGCCAGAGATGCTGCCAAACATCCTGCAATGCACGGGACAGCCCCCTACAACCAAGAATCATCTGGCTCACCATGTCAATAGTGCCAAACCTAAGAAACCCAGAGTTAAGTGAAACCGGCTTTTTGTTTGTTTTGTTTCCCTGCAAGTGTATGGTGGTCAAGAACATAAAGTGCACTGTCTCAATTGGTGCTAAAGCATTAGCAGTTTTACCCACCATTGCTTTTGTCCTTCCAGCACAAATGTCCACACCGTGAGAAACGTCAGTGATGTATGAGTGTTACTGTGAAAATAACTTTGACCTCACAGATCTCCTGAAAGGGGGTTTCGGGGACCCATGAACCCACTGAGAATTGATGTACTAGAATCAAAGATCAGCAAACTTTTTCTGTAAAGTATCTGATAGTAAATATTTTTGGATTTAGGGGTCATGCGATCTCTGTCATGGGAAAACAGCTACAGACAAGAAGTGAATGAATGGGGTATGGTTGGATTTGGCCCACAGGCAGTAATTTCTTGACCCCTGAACTAGATCATGTGCTTACAACATTGCCTTGGCCATACCATTCATTTGTATCAGTGTTATTCATTTTGTTTTTAAAGTTGCTACTACTCCTACCTCATAAAGCCCCTCTGTTGTTGTTCTTTGTCAGGATAACAGAATGCAACTCAGAAAGTGGCCAAAAATGAAAGTGTGGGTGCCTGTAATGATGATGATATTTTCCCTATATTAATAAGCATGTGCATGCCAGGTATTCGGCATATGCTTCCTCACTTAATCCTCACAACAAATCTTGCAAAATGGGTATCAGGATAAGGATACTGATGATAAGAGGGCTAATCACTTGACCCAGGTTACACAGGTAGGAGAGTCGTAATGGCAGAGCCAAGAGAGAATCAAGATCTGCCTGATTCCAGAGTTAGAACCTTTCTGTTTTGCCTGGACTAGAAAAGATGGTTTAGTACAGCCCTGCATGCTGCAACCTTTCCTCTCTTCCACCCACTACAGGCATTACCAATTGATTATAGTGTTTTCTTTGCTGAACCTGGAAGCTTCCTGAGACCTATTCTCAACACTGTCTTCCTTCACAGTGGTTCTCAGAGAAGCCCAGGTTGCACGTTAGAATCATCCTTTTAAAACAATTCTAATGCACAGTAACATCCTCACCACCCATTCTTCTTTAATTTCATTGTAATGGGGGGAGTCCAGGCACAGGACTTTTTTAAACCTCCCAAATAATTCTAAAGTGCAGCCAAGGTTGAGATTCACTAGTCTGTATAGAGTCACAAATTTCTGGAAAGTTGAGCATTTGCTGGTTTAGGAAACAAGTATTAAATCCTAAAATCCACACTTTCTCTCCTTTATCCTTTATCAACATACAAAAGACTAATGGAAAAGAATATATTCAGCTGCCTGAATGAAAATATTTTATTTCTTGGGCATCTGCTTTTTTATTGGGTCAAATCATTCTACTTCTTCACAGCTCAACTCTGAAGTCTCCACACACCCAAAGAGATACAAGGGCCATAGAAATGTAAATCAAATGAACTTATTGTTAATGCTTTCTCAATGAAGCTTTGCCAGGGAGGCCTCAGGTTTTTCTCAGGAACCCTCAGAAGCATGAGTGGGGCCAGTGGTGCTTAATTGCTTGGCGTATATTTATTTTAGGAGTCTCTTTCCTAATGATGGTGGGGTTTCTAGCTGCAGAGCAAGAGTTGAAGGGTTTGTATGGACCTTACCCCCACCCCAATTCTTTGGCTTCAAGAAATTCTAGAGTAGGAGGCTAATTCTTTCCAGTTGGTCCTGGAATTTTCCCAGTTGTAGCACTTGAAAGTCCCTCATCTGGGGAACCCCCTCAATCAAGGGTAAATGGGTGAATTGAGACAGTTGGTCACCTTATTCTGCAGCCTGTGAGAAGGTGGGAAATTATTTCATCTCAGAGGATTCTACTCTTATTCACATTGTTGGTGATATAATGATATATCATTGTACATACCTGCGTGTGTGTGTGTGTGTATGTGTGTGTACACGCAGTCAATTATCATTATTCATGGTAGTTATGTTCTATAAAGTCACTGGGAACACTGAATTAGCAAACACAGAAGCACTGTCACTAGGGAAAATACAGGGTTAGCCTCTTGCAAGCTCTGGTCGTACATCTTCATCAACTGATGAGGACATAGCCTTGTTTTATGCGTGTTAAAGACATCTTAATATATATTGTTAATTCATTTAAATTGAACTCACAGCCAACAGCACTGTAACTCATGCCTGGACAAAGCTTACTGTAACACATACATTTTCTCCATAATGCACATCAAAGCTATCTTGTACATAGGAACACCAGACAGCACTTTAGCACTATACTTGTGAGACACTTTAAACAGCAAATTGCCAACAAAAAAACACACAAAAATGAGTAAAATGTAGCACTAAATAGATTATGAAAAGGAAAGGCACCTGTTTATAGTATGAGAGCTGAAACAAGAAGACAAAACAGTACCTTGTTCGACCTCAACTGGGAACCTGTGAGTCAAGTGACTCAAATTTTTTGCTGCTCTGTGCATGTCTGTGAATGATCTCAGTAGCATGTAAGGTATTGATCTGGGGTTACAAACACATGTTATTGGTGGGTGAATTCACACATACAAAATCAATGAAGTTTATGGAAGAAAGGAATTAAGGGAGGGAGGGAGGGAGGGAGGGAAGGAGGAAGGAAGAAAGCAAGGAAGGAAAGAAGGAAGAAGGAAAGAAGACAGGAAGCAAGGAAGGATGGAATATGAGTTGGTAGGTCAGTAGAAGGATCTATTGATCTATTTCAAATCTTTCTGGATCTCCTACAAAAGGAAATATCTGCTTTTACCTTGGTTGGTCAGAGTTGAAAGACACTCTAAATTGTTAAGACATGACTTTCCATAAGCTGTTGACATCATGTCCAGAGAAATGCAAGTTCACCTTTACTGAGGTCAGATGGAGTTTGGTCTCAAGCACATCTACCAGTTTGTCTTTCCTTCTATGTTCCATCATGGGACTTTAAACTAATTGAAATTTTCTCTCAGTAACAAGTTACTACACATTCAAATCCATTTGAACTCTTGCTTTTCATCAAATATTAATTCTCCCCATTACAGATTATTTTGTATATGTGACCCAGCTTGGGTGTGCAGACTGAAGACTTGGGACAGCCATTTGCTTTTTTCTTACAACTCAGTTATGTATAGAAGAAGATGAAAATATGGGTAACATTGACATATTCTGAAATCCTTTTTTTATTTCTTTCTTGGTTCTCCACATAAAAGGAAAAAAAAACATGTTAGAAAATGCCATTTAAAAAGGGGGATCCCTTTGGTCTGGGATACTGCATTATGGAGCCCTCTCTGCATGAGAATTGTAACTCATATTTGAGGAAAATTTTTAATCAATGGGAATCACTTTGGAGCAGGTAAAGTTCCACTTACTAATGGTATATGATTCTTTGTCCTATTATGCTAGAAGATTTTTGATATCTTCTATTCTGTTTTCTGTTCAGAATTTGAAGTAGTAACCTTTAAAATAAAATTCCAAATATTCTAGGGGCACCTGGATGGCTCAGTCAGTTAAGCCTCCAACTTCGTCTCAGGTCATGATCTCACAGTTTATGAGTTCAAGCCCCGCATTGGGCTATGTGCTGACAGCTCAGAGCCTGGAGCCTGCTTAGGATTCTGTGTCTCCCTCTCTCTGCCCCTCCCTTGCTCATGCTCTCTTTCTCTCTTTCTTTCTCTCAAAAATAAATCAACATTAAAAATTTTTTTAATTCCAAATATTCTATTGACTGATGAGTTTATAATCACCCTTTTTAGAAAATCCAAAATGACTGAGTCCAAGTCATAAGAGACTTGTTAGCACTGCTTTTCTGTTGGATTTAGCTGGTCTGAGCAATGTATTAAGTTTCTTCATTCCAGCTGCTGCTCAGACCCGTCCTGGAGACTTATAGTTCCCTCTGAGATATCTACTAGCAACAACCTAAATTGTTCCACTGCCTAAAATCTCCTCTTGAAAAAAGGACTGGTTAAGTATTTGGCTTTCCAGAAGCTTTATTTCCTTCATGTAAAACAGAAATGACAATAAGAGATTAGCAAGGCAAATAAGATTATTGGCTGTTCAAATTGTCAATAAATATGAAAGATTTCCTTTGGATAAATATTCACAGAGAAAATCTCACCCTCAGAGAACAGAAAGGTGACAGTACCATGTAAAGCCCTCACAGCTATTCCTCATTTGTCCAAGCAGGAGTGGATGGTATTGTGGTGGTCACAAAAGGGGGCTCAGAAGCTCCTTCCTGAGTTTGTCATGGCACTGTGATGGCCAGTCATGGAGCTTGGGCAGGTTACTTACCTCTCCATGGCTTAGTTTATAAAACAGGTTAATAAGAGCACCTGCCCCATCGAATGGCTGTGAAGATTCAGTTAAAAACAAAGCATTCAGAATAATGTCTGGCACATGGAATACTAAATTAATGTTAGCTATTATTGCTTGAGTGTCAAAAAGTATAAATGCAGGGGTACCTGGGTGGCTCAGTTGGTTAAATATCCAACTTTTCATTTTGGCTCAGGTCACAATCTCACAGTTCCTGGGATAGAGCCCCACGTCAGTCTCTGCACTGACAGCGTGGAGCCTGCTTGTGATTCTCTCTCTCCCACCCTCTACCCCTCCCCACCTCAAAATAAATAAATAAACTTAAAAAAATTATAAATGCAAATGCAGGCATATTTGAATTATCACAAAAACAAAAACAAGCTGTCTCAGAAGCCATATACCCGTAATTTTCCCCAGTTAACTTATTTTGTGAATCAAGAAGGCTTCGAAGTTCTAGAAAGGTCCAAAACCCCAATATCAGCTCAGTATATGGGCCAGTGTATTAGTAACCTACAAAAAAAGTTTACCTAGAAGTGAAATATGCTCTACATTTTACTGAGAAAGTCTGTTTCCTTATTTATTTATTTATTTATTTATTTATTTAAAGAGAGAGTGAGTGAGTAGGGGAGAGGGGCAGAGGAAGAAAGAGCAAATCTTAAGCAGGCTCCACGCTCTGTGGGGAGCCCAATGTGGGGCTCAATCCCATGCCCTGAGCTGAAATCAAGAGTCAGCCACTCAACTGACTGAGCCACCCAGGTACCCATTTCCCTTTTTAAAAATGTTACATGATTAAGTAAAACTACTACACAACTTAAGATTTTCTTAGTGACTTGAGCCAAATTTTAGCTCATTATCTATAGTTATATAGATCTTTTTCTCTTTGCAATTATTCCCCAGTCTTTTTCAATATTTCCCTGTGTCTGAACTAAAAATATTTTACTATTTTAACATTTCCAAATCCACAAAAAATTACTGCTCTTGAAGTAGTCAAGGCAGTGATGATCAAGCTATCCAGTGATCTATAAATGCCAACCAAAATAACTGTACAACTAATACATTTTACTCTTTAAAAGTTATATTACCCAAAGATACGCTCTTCTAGCCTTAAAAATTAGCATAAAAATATAAGCAAAATGCTTTCAGAGTAAGTAGGCATCAAGTGTTGTTAGTTTATAAGGATCAAAAGCTAAGATTCAATAAATTTTTTAACAGAACATTGAGAGGGCAAGCTGCTTGAAATCTTCTTTTGTAGAGTCAAGTAGAGAATAAATAAACTAAAACATTGTTAATGACTCTGTTAGGCAGATAATCCTCCAATTTTGAGCTGATTTTTTTTTAATTTAATTTTTATTTTTTTTAACATTTATTTTTGAGACAGAGAGAGACAGAACATGAACAGGGGAGGGTCAGAGAGAGGGAGACACAGAATCTGAAACAGGCTCCAAACTCTGAGCTGTCAGCACAGAGCCCAACGCAGGGCTCGAACTCACGGACCGCGAAATCATGACCTGAGCCAAAGTCGGCCGCTTAACCGACTGAGCCACCCAGGCACCCCTGAGCTGATTTTTTAAATAGCATTCCAAAACTCACATTCCTCAATTCTTCCCTTTGTCCTCTGAACATGCCTCAATTTTTCTGTATATCAGCTTGGAGAAATTGAACATATTTTTGTTCCCATTAATAAAAACTTCATTGCAATGTAAATGTATTCACATATTCTAAATGATTATTTAATCCAATGTAAATGAAATCGTTCCCATCTTTCCCCTCTTATTTTGGTTCAGTTTGCGTTATTTCTGAACATATAGTTTCTGTGGGCACATGGGAGAGCAATAAATCATGCCTAGTAAAACAATACCATGTAGGCAAAACAATTTTAAAAAATAAGTCCCAGTAATAAAAGTCAAGAAACAGCTGATGAAAACAGATGTATCCTTTGTTTTGAATGAACCTCAAATTCTGTAACATGGCAAAAATTAAGGACCATTGGACTCAGTTCAACTGCATGCATTTGGCACAGAGTGCTAAAGTAAACCCCACCCTTGTTAAAAAAAAAAGGTATAATTTTTGTATTTATAAACCAATTATAGCTTTTATTTAAACATGGGACTTAGTATGTGTTCCTCAAAAAGACATTTAAAATAGAAATCAGAGAATGTGAAAGACAGCTTACCTTTATGTCTTGCTTTTTAAGATAATAATGCAGCCAAATAAATTAATGGTTTTAGTATGATTGATTTTTTTTTTTTTTAATTTTTTTTTTTTAACATTTATTTATTTTTGAGACAGAGAGAGACAGAGCATGAACGGAGGAGGGGCAGAGAGAGAGGGAGACACAGAATCTGAAGCAGGCTCCAGGCTCTGAGCCATCAGCCCAGAGCCCGACGCGGGGCTCGAACCCGCGGACCGCGAGATCGTGACCTGAGCTGAAATCGGACGCTTAACCGACTGAGCCACCCAGGCGCCCCAGTATGATTGATTTTTTTAAAGGGCAAAAAACTGGACATGATCTGCTATCAAATAAATTTTTCCAATTTGCAGTTATTTTTCCTAAAACAGAATTCAGTGTGCCCACATCTATATTTGAAAACTCAAATCGCTCTACATTTGTCCTGAGGGTTTATTTCCCAGCATCTTTTCTTTGCACTGACCCCCAAATACAGATGTTAAAGCTTGCAGAAGTCCTTCTAATTTGAGCTTCTAACGTAGTATTATTTTGAGGGTTGATAAAAGATTTAGAGGGTCTATAGTTTGGATTTACTTTCTAAAAACATGGGGGCTTGGGAACTTAGCCTCTTAAAGGTAAATCTTTTGTGTGGGCTCAAGGGACCCAGAATGAATTATACTGAGCCAGGATTTCTTCCACCACGCCATGGTCCCCTCATGTAAATGGCCTTTCATTGATTATCCTGAACAATGGTTCCACTATTTCTTTTGCTTTAATTAAGCAAACATTTTTGAAAGACCACTGGGGCCTTTAGCATTGAAACATTTCTAGAGACCTCAAGAAGTGGCCCATCTTTAATTACACAATATCTGTTTAGCAAATGGAGGGTAATCACAAAATGATAGAAAAAGTAACCACAGACCTTCTGGCCCAATCATGGAAACATTTTGAAGAAAGATGCTTATTATGGGCCCAGAAAGAAAAAAGAAAAGGCAAGGCAAAGCAAGGCAAGGCAAGGAAAAGAGAAATAGTGTTTGAGCACTTTGCCAGGAAAAAAAAATGCTTTTTGCTCATTAGAAAAGGAAAAATATGGTAAGATTTAACTCAGTTGAACTACACATCAGCTACAATTGAACTTTCCGTAATTTACTCATTACATTACATAATTTACTTATTATATAATTACATACAAGATGCCTATCTTTCTTTGCACCTACTTATTTTCATAAAAAATAGCCAGGAAGTTTTATTCATAGTAGCTGAGATTTAACTCCTGAGATACAGGTTAGACAGAAAATATTTGGGTAGTATTTCATTACTTACAGCAGAGAATAAAATGGAAAAATTCATTTTGCCACAGGGGAAACTTTGCCTGAGATTAGCTAGGAGAGTTTGAGATAGTTTTTCTGGTACCCTGCTCCCCATTCTCGCAATGCTTCCCTTTTCAGTTATTGGATTTTGCCTTGGGTTAATGATGTTTGGTCTCATAGCAACTACATTTCCATTGTGAACTGCCTTAACTGCTTGCTGAGATAAACATATTTAACTTAATTTATTGCAACTTAACTGGCATAAACAAGCAAGTAAATAAAAATATGCAAACAAATTGCAATGAATAGGATGGGGTTTTGAAGTTATATCTGACCATGGTGTGCTCAAACATTTGAAACGCACTAGCCTGAAGAAAACTATTAACTCTCAAATTGTTTTCCACTTATTTGTGAGTTGACTTTTAGTAACAGTGACAAAAGAGTACAATAGCCTTTTAGGGTTTTTAGATGGGGTTGTGTTGAGTTCCTGAATGGGCTCATAGTTTGTCTTGATCCATTTGGGCGGCTATAACAAAACACCACATACTGGGTGGCTTATAAACCACAAACATTTATTTCTCACAGTTCTGTAGGCTAGGACATCCAAGATCATAGTGCTGTTTGGTTCCATGGAGGAAGGGGACAAGGGAGTTCTCTTGGGCCTCTTTTGTAGGGGAACTAATTCCTTTTTTTTTTTCCCAATATATGAAATTTATTGTCAAATTGGTTTCCATACAACACCCAGTGCTCATCCCAAAAGGTGCCCTCCTCAATACCCATAACCCACCTCCCCTCCCTCCCACCCCCCATCAACCCTCAGTTTGTTCTCAGTTTTTAAGAGTCTCTTATGCTTTGGCTCTCTCCCACTCTAACCTCTTTTTTTTTTTCCTTCCCCTCCCCCATGGGTTTCTGTTAAGTTTCTCAGGATCCACATAAGAGTGAAAACATATGGTATCTGTCTTTCTCTGTATGGCTTATTTCACTTAGCATCACACTCTCCTGTTCCATCCACGTTGCTACAAAGGGCCATATTTCGTTCTTTCTCATTGCCATGTAGTACTCCATTGTGTATATAAACCACAATTTCTTTATCCATTCATCAGTTGATGGACATTTAGGCTCTTTATAGGGGAACTAATTCCATTCATGAGGTCTCCATCCTCATGGCCTAATCACCTCCCAAAGGCTCCACTTCCTAATACCATCACCTTGGGGATTAGGTTTCCACATATGACTTGGTGAGGGGTGAGGGGGGCACATTCAGAGTATAGCATGGGTTAATTTTGCCATTTCTTAACAGAAGAACAGAAGAGTCACCTCACTATGTCTGCTGTGTCTATTTTATCTACTGTACGGGATACTAAAATCCATGCATCTTGCCTTCAAGGTCATTCTCACTTTCTAAAGTGATGGAAGCTAGAATATTTCCTTTGGAAAATCTTTGTAACTTGTACTATTTCCTTTCATCACCCTCTTTTCCTGCTAGTTGAATCTGTACCTACCAGGCAGAAAGGAGAGAGCAAATTTATAACCAAATAGTGCTTCAGGAATGTGGAGCTGTCATAGAAAAGGTGGGCTCTGGGAAGTGTTTTGAAAGAAGAAGGGGGCTTTTGAATGAGCTAGAATCATCACATTGTCACGAAGAATGCCATCTGCATCTGAAGGAAGTTTGCCCTCCAAAGCAGATGTCAATATAAGAAATAGCAGGAGAAAATGGAGAAACCAGTATCAGCTTAGCATAATTCTGGGCTTTCTAAAATCAACCATACTTAGTAAATAAAGATTTCAATGACATGAGATAGTTAGGAAAGTTTGTCTTTCACTTTTCTGAGTAAACTTCCAGATATTTGAAACTCTATGGGACCTACACAGCATTGAAGGTTGATCATTTCCGTTCACTTGTATTCTGGGAGAATTTATTTTCCAGTCATCTCAAGTTTATCAGTCTTAAATAGCAATAACTATGTCTTTATCTACTTTAGATTTATTTATTACTTACCAAGAAATAAACTGATGTCAAGACACCCTTTTCAGTGTAATTTCTCATGTGTTATCTTTACATATTCATGTAGATAAGAAGGATCATTCTGGTTAATGCTAAGAACTATAACATGAACATTTCAGTGTGACAGTCTACTGCTGATCAGTCAGCTGTCACATGTAATTTTCTTAGAGGCTTTAACTCAGATGATATGAACCAGTACCAAGTTCTTAACTGCTACTTACTACAAAATAAAGCAGGCTTAAATTTGTTTTGATAAGCAAATCTCTAGGGGATTCTATGGGAGATAAATCCTGCAGGGCCTGGGTCCTTGAGACCAGTGCCTCTTACATATTCAGGTACATGCAGAATACCTGGGGATCTTGTTAAGCTGTAGATTCTGATTCCCAGGTGATACTCACTGCTCCTAGTCTGGTGACCACACTTTGGCCACCACACAGGAAGCAGACTGACAGGTTCTGAAAAACAGTAGCCACCAGCCATGCCTGGAACCTAATGTCTATATATTTCCTGGCCCTCCTTAAACACAACGTGCCATGTCATCAGCTGCAATTCACCAGTACAAGACACTGATGCTTCGTCAAGTTCCAGTTTAAATGAATGAAAAGCAAATGCAACCAGAAGAAAATCAGATGTTAAACTCGACATCACAGATATATACTCTCAAGTGTTCAGAGCAGAGGAGAGCACAATGGCCTGGGGAGGTAAGTAAAGGCCTTCTCCTTGGCTTGTGATCCCTGAGATGACTGAAGTGCCAATCAACTACTTGGAAACTGCAGGAGACCAGCAGGGGAGTAGAAGAGAACTAGTTCAGAAAGGGTACCTAGGAATTCTGGGGAAGGCAGATCTCATTTGAGGCACATACCTCAACCCCTATCATTGGTTGAGGGCTGTTGATTCCTCACACATCTATCCTGTCAGACATATTATCCCAGTGGCTTGTGAAGGTGAGGAAAGCCATAGGCAAAGAAATGCAGATGCTGGTAGTTAAAGTAGCCAGTTTAAACTGAAGTGATTAAATCTGTGGGGGATACGGGAGGGGTGAGGACTACTGGCCACCTTCTTAAAAGAGCAGCAGGAGCACTGGGTGTTGTATGGAAACCAATTTGACAATAGATTTCATTAAAAAAAAAAAAAGGCAGCAGGATTTGAGCTAGAATTAGCCACTGCTTCATCCTCTCAATCTCCCCGCTGCCAAGGCTCAGTTGTCCTGGTGAATCCAGGATTCAATCACTTCTTAAGTTCAGGACTAAAGAGGTGGTCATGGAGTGGGAGCTTTCCACTTCCCTGGGGCAAATATGCTCACCAACTTCCTCACAGATATCGTTGTAAAAAAGTCAAAAGGTCCCTCTTGGAAGAAAGGAGATCAGATCTGTGGGGACCAGGGTGATCATTCTTGGGGTTCAGTCCTAAGGGGAGACTGGTCAGGCAGAGGTACCTTCTAGATGCTGCTACCGCATCATAAGGTTTGTCAAGCTGCCTGGCTCACAGAGGAACTGAGGGATCTTTGTGGATTTGGTCAGTTGGCCTAAATTACAGTTGATAATTACAAGACATTGTTGAAAATTGTTGCAACATGTAACTTTTGTAACCATTATTTACTACTCTATGTTTGCAACTATTTGTGGGGACTGTTTGTCCTTTTACCAGGCTCTTTGGTTTCTTGGGAACTCTGAGGTACACGGTATTCATTTACTAGTCCACAATAGGAAGGGAAACAAAATACTGTTCCAAGGTCATCTGGGCACCAGTGATGAATAACTTTGGAGAGAGAAGGTAGAAGACAGGAACTATCTGCTAATCAATGAGGAGTTTTCATAATCTAACCCCAGTCTCCGGACCAGTCTCATCCTTCCCCCTCTCTTCGACTATTCATTCAACGCTCCAGGCACTTGAAGTTCTCAAGGTTTCCAAAAGACTCCTGGTCTTTTCCCAGCTGCTTGCTATTACACATGCCATGTCCTCCCATAGACAGCTACCTCTTCCTCCCATGATATGACCCTATCATTTGACAAACCAAGCTTTGATAATAACACTCTCCCAAACTCGCTCATGCAGGGAGGGTTAGTAGTAGTAACACACACCAAGTTAAATTCAAATAATCTGTACATCTCCCTTGGCCCACGTTCACTGAGAGCTCCTATAGGGCAGGGACCACATTTTTCTTTTCTCTGTGTCACCATCATCAGCACTGGGGCTTGCACCCAGAAAGAATCAGCAGCTCAACCCAAATCATGAAGGGAGGGAGGGTGTAGAATATCAGCACCATTATTTGAAAGCTTATTTTATATATACTCATAGGTTTTTTGTTTGTTTGTTTGTTTTCCTTACACTCTGGTAGAGGTTTATTATTGATATTATTTACAATTAGCATGTAACCTTTTCACAATATAAAAAACAATAAAGCTATTTGCATTTTAACGGGGGGCGGGGGTGGGGTGGGGAAGGCTTCCCCAGTTGATGACAATTCTGTGGGATTAAGCAGCAGCTGGCTGGCACCAACCAAGGCTTAAGAAAATGAGTCCCCAAAGTCGCTGAGCCTACCAAATTTTTAACTAAATTCTCTATCTTTGGGTAAAGTGTAGTTTTAAGTCGCAGTTTCCTCCTCTCATAGAATGGCCCCAGATCCTTCAGTCTTGATTTGCAAGTTAAAGGAGCAAATCATCCATCCAGCTCCTTTTTCCCAGGATGTTTTTCCACAGTCAGGATGAGGACAGTAATGTGGCTGTCAGTTGCCTTTGTCATTCTTTTCCTTTTCCTCTTGAAAGTGTTTTTGTAGAAGGCCTGCCGGATGTCACAGAAATGCGACCTGGGCAAGATGTGTGTCGCTTCTTTACTTGAAAAGTGTCCATGACTCTGAGCCCAGAGAGGATGTAATAAACACACCCAGGTGCTTGGCCAGCGGATTCCAGCCAGTTAGAAAAACAAGGCAGAAGACACAGGATTTAACACCCACCATGGCAGCGGCTGGACTGGGAGGGCATGCCATTTGATTCTTCACAGGTGCAGAGTGTTGGTCTCTAGCTAAGGAAAACAACCGGGCATAGCATCCTTCCGTGTGCCAAATCACTTATAAAGAGCATTTTAAAGCATGTTGTCTCTGTTTCCACTACACAGGTCTGCTGCCTCATGGGTCTGGCATTGGGAATAAAACATAGCTATGGAGCGTGTGCTTCTCCGTACTAGTGTGTGCCTTCAAATGAGACTGGGTCCCAATGAGGATTCAACTATTCAACTAAATTTGTTTCAGTTTGTTTACTTGAGCCTTAACTAAATAGAACACATGAATCCGATTTTGCTTCTCAAAAAAAAAAAAAAAATCTAAGCCATTCCTAATGGAGTCTCTTTTCCATGTTGAACCATGTTAGGAAAGAGCTATGATAACTGCAGTACCCAACCCAGTGGGCCGAGGCCACCTGCATGGCTGACAGTCTAATGAGTCAAGAAAATGATGGAAAAAATAAAATATTTTATTTTATTTTTTTTTTTTTTATTTTTTTATTTTTTTTATTTTTTTATTTTTTTATTTTTTAATATATGAAATTTACTGTCAAATTGGTTTCCATACAACACCCAGTGCTCATCCCAAAAGGTGCCCTCCTCAATACCCATCACCCACCCTGCCCTCCCTCCCACCCCCCATCAACCCTCAGTTTGTTCTCAGTTTTTAACAGTCTCTTATGCTTTGGCTCTCTCCCACTCTAACCTCTTTTTTTTTTTTTTTTCCTTCCCCTCCCCCATGGGTTTCTGTTATGTTTCTCAGGATCCACATAAGAGTGAAACCATATGGTATCTGTCTTTCTCTGTATGGCTTATTTCACTTAGCATCACACTCTCCAGTTCCATCCATGTTGCTACAAAAGGCCATATTTCATTTTTTCTCATTGCCACGTAGTATTCCATTGTGTATATAAACCACAATTTCTTTATCCATTCATCAGTTGATGGACATTTAGGCTCTTTCCATAATTTGGCTATTGTTGAGAGTGCCGCTATAAACATTGGGGTACAGGTGCCCCTATGCATCAGTACTCCTGTATCCCTTGGATAAATTCCTAGCAGTGCTATTGCTGGGTCATAGGGTAGGTCTATTTTTAATTTTCTGAGGAACCTCCACACTGCTTTCCAGAGCGGCTGCACCAATTTGCATTCCCACCAACAGTGCAAGAGGGTTCCTGTTTCTCCACATCCTCTCCAGCATCTATAGTCTCCTGATTTCTTCATTTTGGCCACTCTGACTGGCGTGAGGTGGTATCTGAGTGTGGTTTTGATTTGTATTTCCCTGATAAGGAGCGACGTTGAACATCTTTTCATGTGCCTGTTGGCCATCCGGATGTCTTTAGAGAAGTGTCTATTCATGTTTTCTGCCCATTTCTTCACTGGGTTATTTGTTTTTCGGGTGTGGAGTTTGATGAGCTCTTTATAGATTTTGGATACTAGCCCTTTGTCCGATGTGTCATTTGCAAATATCTTTTCCCATTCCGTTGGTTGCCTTTTAGTTTTGTTGGTTGTTTCCTTTGCTGTGCAGAAGCTTTTTATCTTTTTTTTTTTTTTTTTTTTTTTTTATTTATTTTTGGGACAGAGAGAGACAGAGCATGAACGGGGGAGGGGCAGAGAGAGAGGGAGACACAGAATCGGAAACAGGCTCCAGGCTCCGAGCCATCAGCCCAGAGCCTGACGCGGGGCTCGAACTCACAGACCGCGAGATCGTGACCTGGCTGAAGTCGGATGCTTAACCGACTGCGCCACCCAGGCGCCCCCAGAAGCTTTTTATCTTCATAAGGTCCCAGTAATTCACTTTTGCTTTTAATTCCCTTGCCTTTGGGGATGTGCCGAGTAAGAGATTGCTACGGCTGAGGTCAGAGAGGTCTTTTCCTGCTTTCTCCTCTAAGGTTTTGATGGTTTCCTGTCTCACATTCAGGTCCTTTATCCATTTTGAGTTTATTTTTGTGAATGGTGTGAGAAAGTGGTCTAGTTTCAACCTTCTGCATGTTGCTGTCCAGTTCTCCCAGCACCATTTGTTAAAGAGACTGTCTTTTTTCCATTGGATGTTCTTTCCTGCTTTGTCAAAGATGAGTTGGCCATACGTTTGTGGGTCTAGTTCTGGGGTTTCTATTCTATTCCATTGGTCTATGTGTCTGTTTTTGTGCCAAAAAATAAAATATTTTAGCACTGAAGTTCTATTTCAGTTCTCCACAGACAAAAAAGTCAGTCTGGCCTGGGTTTAATTTAAACCACTTCATATTTAGTTAATAAGAGCTTTTTTAAAAAAAATGCTGCAAAATTATTTTAGCTGTTTTTATAGGTGAGGAGCTGAGGACAACCCACCCTTTATGGAAAGCCATGCACTTCCAGTGCCCCCAAGAATACAAGGAAGGCCTATTTTAAGTTATAAAGTTTTTACAAAATGTGGTTTTATTATTGTTTTTGTCACTCTTATTCCCCTCAGGAATAATTGTCTGCAAAATAAATATAAAGCAGATATGCATTCCACTCAGAAAAAAAAATCAACATATACCAGTTATTCTCTAAAAAAGAAAAAAAGCTATAGTCAATTCTGCTTTGCATCTGTAATGACACGTGCCCTTATCTATGGTAGCTCATTCCATTCTGACCTATCCTTGTTTTGACTTGTCCCATGCATACCCATCCAGTCAGCCTCTTTCTTTGGAGAAGCAGGGAAGAGGCAAGCCATTTCCCTGGTGGCTGTCTTCCCTAATTTCAGTCTGTTAGGCTTAAGCTTCAGTCTATATCCATATAAGTGCAATGGGAAAGGTTCGGGCAACACTGAAGAAGTAATAAATTAATTAAATTGCTCGTACTTATTTACTGTTTACCATTAGCCAGACACTGTTCCACATGTTATAATTCATCAAATCCTCACGACAAGCCAATGTGGTGAATAATATTGCTATTTCCATTTTACACATGAGGAAACTGAGTCCAGAGAGGTGATACAACTTTCTGCTAGTTGAAACATATCAAGCACTTACTCTACTCCAGACACTGTGCTAAAGGCTTTATACGAATTATCTGGGTGTATGTTTGTGGATGGTCTCTTTTTAATTTTGTTTTAATTTCAGTGTAATTAACATAGAGTATTAGATTAGTTTCAGGTGTGCAATATAGTGATTCAACAATCCTATACATTACTCAGTGCTCATCATGATGAGTGTCCTTTTAATCCCCAATGTGGTTATGTGTTAGCAGCAATGCTTCACACTGATTCTGTCATTTCATCTTTACAATGACGCTGTGAGTTAACTACAGTTATTTCCCCCATTTTATAGATAGGGAGATGGATATAAAGAGTACAAAAAAATAAAATAAAGATCTCTGTAAGTGAAAAAATATATGCATTAAAAAAGTTCAGAAACAGATCCAATAAAACTATCTAGGGAGGTATACTATAATCACATGAAATTCAAAGTTTTTAGAAGAAAACGCTATTGCTTTAAATACGGATATAACCTAAAGCTTTATGTAGAAAGGAAAAAAAAAACTAGTGAAATTTTGTGAGAAATTATTCCTCTAACAGTTACATGTTTTGAGATTTGTAATGCTCAATATCTAATAAATGCATGTTGGGGTATATGTTGTGCTTTCCATATTTTTAAGATTCAATGATCCCAGCTATAGAAATTTCTGAAATATATTGCAAAAGTAAAGGTATCTTTAATTTTTGAAATGTGACTAGGTTACAGGGAATCAAGAAATACTTTAGTGAGTATACATGAACTAACATGGAGAGAAAATAAACACCCTCGCCCCAAATTTCTCATCTTAAGAGGGTTCATTGGATTGTTTGTTTATTTATTTTTAGACAGAAAAGTTTTTATATTTTTAATTTTATTTTTAAATCTTAATTCCAGTAATGTGCAGTGTTATATTAGTTTCAGGTGTACAATATAGTGATTCAACAATTCCATATATTAGTGCTCATCAAGATAGCTTCACTTCACTTATTTCACCCACCCCCCACCTGCCTCCCCTCTGGTAACCATCAGTTTGCTCTCTCTAGTTAAGAGTCTCTTTCTTGGTTTGTCTCCTTTTTCCTTTGTTCATTGGTTTGTTTCTTAAATCTGCCATATAAGTGAAATCATATGGTATTTTTCTTTCTCTGACTAATTTCACTTGGTATGACACTCTCTAGATAGCAAGATTTCCTTTGTTTTTATGGCTGAGTAATAGTCACAGCAATATATATATATATATATATATATATATATATATATATATATATATATATACCACTTCTTCTCTATCCACTCATCTAGGGATGGACCCTTCCATAATTTGGCTATTGTAAATAGCGCTGCAATAAACACAGGGCTGCACATATCTTTTTGAATCTGTGTTTTCATATTCTTTGGGTAAATACCAAGTAGTAGAATTACCGGATCATATGGTAGGTCTATTTTTAACTTTTTCAGGAAACTCCAAACTGTTTTCCACAGTGGCAGCACCAGTGTGCATTTCCACCCATAGTACTTAAGGATTTTTTTCCTCCATATCGTTGCCAACACATGTTGTTTCTTTGGTTATTGATTTTAGTCATTCTGACATGTGTGAGGTAATATCTCACTGTGGTTTTGATTTGCATTTCCCTGATAATGAGTTCATGTGCCTGTTGGTCATCAGGATGTTTTCTTTGGAGAAATGCCATGTTTTCTGGCATTTTAAAATTGGGTTGTTTATGTTTTTGGTGTTGACTTGTATAAGTTGTTTACATATTTTGTATACTAGCCTTTTATCAAATACGTCATTTGCAAATATCTTCTCCCATTTCATAGGTTGCCTTTTAGTTTTCTTTTAATGTTTGTTTGTTTGTTTGTTTGTTTATTTATTTATTTATTTTTGAGAGAGAGAGAGAGAGAGAGACAGACAGACAGACAGACAGAGAGTGAATGTGCACCTGAGTAGGGGAGGAGCAGAGAGAGAATTTCAAACAGTCTCCACACTGTCAGTGCAGAGCCCAATGCAGGGCTTGATTCCACAAACTGTTGAGATCATGACCTGAGCCAAAATCAAGAGTCAGACACCTAACTGAGCTACCCAGGTGCCCCACCTTTTAGTTTTGGTCATGTTTTCCTTTGCTGAAAAGAAGCTTTTTATTTTGATGTTGTCCCAATAGCTTATTTTTGCTTTTGTTTCCCTTGCCTCAGGAGACATCTGTGGAAAAATATTGCTACTGCCAATGTCAAAGAAATTACTGCCTGTGCTCTCTTCTAGGATTTTTATGATTTCAGTTCTCACATTTAGGTCCTTAATACATTTTAAATTTATTTTTCTGTATTATGTGAGAAAGTGGTCCAGCTACATTCTTTTGCATGTAGCTGTCCAGTTTTCCCAACACCATTTGTTGAAGGGACCGTCTCTTTCTCATCGACTGTTCTTGCCTCCTTTGCCAAAGATTAACTAACCATATAAATGTAGGTTTCTATCTGGGTTCTGTATTCTGTTCTATTGGCTTTTGTATCCATTTTTGTGCCAGTACCATACTGTTTTGATTACAACATCTTTGTACTATATCTTGAAATCTGGGATTGTGATACCTCCAGTTTTGTTCTTCTTTTTCAAGATTGCTTTGGTTATTCGGGGTCTCCTGTGGTTCCACACCAATTTTAGGATTATTTGTTCTAGTTCTGTGAAAAATGCTATTGGTATTTTCATAGGGATGGCATTAAATCTGTAGATTGCTTTGGGTAGCATGGTCTTTTTAACAATATTTGCTCTTCCAATCCATTAGTATGGAACATCTTTCCATTTGTTTGTCTTGTCTTCATTTTCTTTAATCAGTGTTTCATATTTTTCAGAGAACACGTCTTTCACCCCCTTGGTTAAGTTTATTCCTAGGTATTTTATTGTTTTTCATGCAACTGTAAATGGGATTGTTTCCATAGTTTCTCTTTCTACTGCTTCATTATTAATATATAGAAATGCACCAGATTTATGCACATTGATTTTATATCCTATGACTTTATTGAATTCACTTATCAGTTTCTAGTAGTTTTTTTTGCTGGAGTCATTATAGTTTCTTTATGCATAGTATCATGTAATGTGCAAAAGAAAAAGGTTTACTTCTTTTTTTTAGCAAAGTGGATGTCTTTGATTTCTTTTTCTTGTCGATTGCTGTGGCTAGGACTTCCAGTACTTTGTTGAATAAAGATGGTGACAGTGGACCATCCCTGTCTTGTTCCTTATCTTAGGGGAAAAGCTCTCCGTGTTTTACCATTGAGTATGACATTTGCTATGGGTTTTTCATATATGGTCTTTATTATAGTGAGGTATGTTCCCTCTAAACTATTTTGTTGAGGGGCACCTGGGTGGTTCAGTTGGTTAAGCTTCCCACTTTGGCTCAGGTCATGATCTTGCAGTTCGTGAGTTTCAGACCCACGTCAGGCTCTATGCTGACAGCTCAGAGCCTGGAGCTTGCTTCAGATTCTGTGTCTCCCTCTCTCTCTCTACCCCTCCCCCTCTCATGCTCTGTCTCTCTCTCTTCCTCTCTCAAAAATAAATAAACATAAAAAAATTAAAATATTAAACCTACTTTGTTGAGAGTTTTTATCATAAATGGTTGTTGTCCTTTGTCAAATGTTTTTTCTACATCCATTGAAATGGTCATATAGTTTTTATTCTTTCTCTTGATGATGTATCACTTTAACTGAGTTGTGAACATTGAACTGCTATTGCATCCCAGAAATAAATCCCACTTGATGTTGGTACATAATTTTTTAAATGTATCTTTGGATTCAGTTTGCCTTATGTTGTTGAGGAATTTTGCATCTTTATTCATCAGAGATATTGGCCTATTTTTCTCTTTTTTTGATTGTCTTTATCTGGTTTTGGCATCAGGGTAATGCTGGCCTCATACAATGAATTTGGAAGCTTTTGTTACTCTTCTATTGTTTTTGTTTGTTCGTTTTTGTTTTTTTGTTTTTTTGTTTTGCAATAGTTTGGAATAGAAGAATACATATCAATTCTTCTTTAAATGTTTGCTAGCATTCATCTTTGGAGTCATCTGATCATGGACATTTGTTTTTTGGGAGTGTTTTGCTTACTGATTCAATTTCACTGCTGATAATCAGTTCACATTTTCTAATTCTTTCCAATTCAGTGTTGGGAGGCTATATGCTTCTAGGAATTTATCCATTTCTTCTAGGTTGCCCATTTTTTGGCATATAATTTTTCATAGCATTCTCTTACAATCCTCTTTATTTCTTTGGTGTCAGTTATTTCTCCTCTTTCACTTCTGATTTTATTTATTTGAGACTTCTCTTTTCTGTTTTGATGAATCTAGCTAAAAGTTTATCAATTTTTTTATTTAAAAAAATTTTTTTAATGTTTATTTATTGAGAGACAGAGAGACATAGAGCATGAGCAGGGGAGGGGTAGAGAGAGGGGGAGACATAGAATCTGAAGTAGGCTCCAGGCTCTGAGCTGTCAGCACAGAGCCTGACGCAGGGCTTGAACTCACAAACTGTGAGATCATGACCTGAGCTGAAGTCAGTCGCTTAACCAACTGAGCCACCCAGGTGCCCCAATTTTTTTTATCTTTAAAAAAAAAAACAGCTCCTGGTTTCATTGATCTGTTCTATTGGTTTTTTTTAGTTTCTGTTTCATTTACTTCTGTTCTAATCTTTATTATTTCCTTCCTTCTAACGGCTTTGGGTTTTGTTTGTTGTTCTTTTGTTTGTTGTCCTTAGGTGTAAGCTTAGGTTATTCATTTGAGATCTTTTTTTCTTGCTTCTTCAAGTAGCCTTGTATTGCTATAAACTTCCCTCCTAGAACAGCTTCTGCTATATCCCAAAGATCTTGGACTGTTATATTTTCATTTTTTTATTTGTCTCCATGTATTTAGTTGGTTTGTTTGTCTTTGTTTTTTGCCTCCATGGTTTTTTTTTAAATTTCCTCTTTGATTTCTTGGTTGACCAACTCATTGTTTAGGAGCATGTTATTTAACCTCCACATGTTTGTATCCTTTATTGATTTTTTTCTTGTGTTTTATAATGTTGTGGTCAGAAAAGATGGATGGTATGACTTCAATCTTTGTGAATTTGTTGAGACTTGTTTTGTGGCCTAATATATGGTCTATTCTGGAGAATGTTCCCTGTGCACTTGAAAAGAATGTGTACTCTGTTTTAAGATGGAATGTTCTGAATATATCTGTTATATCCATCTGGTCCAATGTGTCCTTCAAAACCACTGTTTTGTTTTTTTTGTTGTTGTTGTTGATTTTCTGTTTGGATGTTCTGTCCATTGATATTTGGGGGGCTAAAGTCCCCTATTATTATTGTATTACTATTAATGACATCTATAACGTTTGTTATTAACACTTTGTGTATTTGAGTGCTTCCATATTGAGTGCATAAATTTTAACAGTTGTTATATCTTCTTGTTGGATTGTTCCCTTTATTTTTGATTTTATTTTTTTATTTGAGAGAGAGAGAGAGAGAGAGAGAGAGAGAGCGCCAGCAGGGGAGATGGGCAGAGGAAGAGGCAGAGAAACTTAAGCAGGCTCCACACTCAGTGCAGAGCCTGACATGGGGCTTGATCCCATGATCTTGAGATCATGACCTGAGCTGAAATCAAGAGTTGGATACTCAACCAACTGAGTCACCCAGGCACCCAGATTGTTCCCTATATGATTATGTGGTGGCCTTCTTTGTCTCTTGTTACAGTGTTTGTTTTAAAGTCTGCTTTGTATGATAATATGTATTGCTACTCTGGGTTTCTTTTCACTTCCATTTGCATGATTAATAGTTCTTTTTTCTCCTCACTTTCAATCTGCAAGTGTCTTTAGGTCTGAACTTAGTATCTTGTAGGCAGAATATGGATAGGTCTTGCTTTTTGTATCCATTCTGTCACCCTATGCCTTTTTATTGGAGCAGTTAGTCAATTTACATTCAAAGTCATTATTGATAGGTATGTGCCTATTGCCATGTTAGTGGTTTTACAGTTGTTTTTGTAGTTCTCTGTTCCTTTCTTCTGTTGTTCTCTTCTTTCATGGTTTGTCAGCCTTTAGTCATATGGTTGGATTTCTTTTTCTTTATTATTTGCATATCTATTACTGGTATTTGATTTGTGGATATCATTAGGTTTGTATATAATATTTTATGTAGATAACAGTCTATATAAATTTGATGGTCACATAAGTTTGAACTCATCTTTACTCCTCTTCCCCTACATCTTAGATATATGGTATCATAATTTACATCCTTTTATTTTGTGAGTCACTTGACTAATTTCTATAGATATAATTAATTTTACTGATTTTATCTTTCCTAATTTTCTTCCTCCTACTTATTTCTTTCCTTTCTACTCAAAGAGTCCCCTTTAAGATTTCTTGTTAGGCTGGTTTAGTGGTCTTGAATACCTTTAGCTTTTTTCTTTTCTTACTGTTTTTCTTTCTTTTTTTTTCTTTTTTTCGTTCTTTCTTTTTTTTTTTCCCCTTGGTCTATAAAACTGTTTATCTCTTCTTCTATTTTGAATGATAGACTTGCTAGATAGAGTATTATTGTTGCAGATTTTTTTTCCTTTCAGCACTTTGAATATATTATGCCAATCCCTTTTAGCCTTCAAAATTTCTGCTGAAAAATCAGCTGATAGCCTTATATGGTTTCCCTTGATTGTAACTGTTTTCTTTTGCTACTTTACAAATTCTTTCTTTACCAATACTTTTTTTGCCATTTTAATTACTATGTGTCTTTGTGTGGACCTTTCTGGGTTGACTTTGTTGGGGCATTCTTTGCATCCTACATCTGGATTTCTTTTTTTTTTTTAATTTTATTTTCTTAGATTTACATCCAAATTAGTTAGCATATACTGCAATAGTGATTTCAGGAGTAGATTTCTTAATGCCCCTTACCCATTTAGCCCATCCCCCCTCCCACAACACCTTCAGTAACCCTCTGTTTGTTCTCCATATTTAAGAGTCTCTTATGTTTTGTCCCCCTCCCTGTTTTTATATTATTTTTGTTTCCCTTCCCTTATGTTCATCTGTTTTGTCTCTTAAAGTCCTCATATGAGTGAAGTCATATGATTTTTGTCTTTCTCTGACTAATTTCACTTAATTAACATCATACCTTCCAGTTCCATCCATGTAGTTGCAAATGGCAAGATTTCATTCTTTCTGATTGCCGAGTAATACTCCTTTGTGTGTGTGTGTGTGTGTGTGTGTGTGTGTGTGTGTATATATATATATATATATATACACACCACATCTTCTTTATCCATTCATCCATTGATGGACATTTGGGCTCTTTCCATACTTTGGCTATTGTTGATAGTGTTGCTATAAACATGGGGGTACATGTGTCCCTTTGAAGCAGCATACCTGTATCCCTTGGATAAATGCCTAGTAGTGCAATTGCTGGGCCATATGGTAGTTCTATTTTTAGTTTTTTGAGGAACCTCCATACTGTTTTCCAGAGTGGCTACACCAGCTTGATTCCCACCAACAATGCAAAAGAGATCCTTTTTCTCTGCATACTCGCCAACATCTGTTGTTGCCTGAGTTGTTAATGTTAGTTGTTCTGACAGGTGTAAGGTGGTATCTCATGGTGGTTTTGATTTGTATTTCCCTGATGATGAGTGATGTGGAGCATTTTTTCATGTGTCAGTTGGCCATCGGGATGTCTTCTTTGGAGAAGTGTCTATTCATGTATTTTGCTCATTTCTTCACTGGATTATTTGTTTCTTGGGTGTTGAGTTTGAGAAGTTCTTTATAGACTTTGGATACCAACCCTTTATCTGATATGTCATTTGCAAATATCTTCTCCCATTCTGTCAGTTGCCTTTTAGTTTTGCTGATTGTTTCCTTCGCTGTGCAGAAGATTTTATTTTGATGAGGTCCCAATAGTTCATTTTTGCTTTTGTTTCCCTTGCCTCCGGAGATATGTTGAGTAAGAAGTTGCTTTGGGCAAGATCAAAGAGGTTTTTGCCTGCTTTCTCCTCGAGGATTTTGATGGCTTCCTGTCTTACATTGAGGTCTTTCATCCATTTTGAGTTTATTTTTGTGTATGGTGTAAGAAAGTGGTCCAGGTTCATTCTTCTGCATGTTGCTGTCC